>NC_135232.1:548857408-549502051 GCF_051348905.1 Ranitomeya variabilis | reverse complement strand
ACGACCAAATAAAGTTCTGAACTTTATTCAACGACCAGCGATATCACAGCAGGATCCAGATCGCTGCTGCGTGTCAAACACAACGATATCGCTATCCAGGACGCTGCAACGTCACGGATCGTTGTAAAGTCGTTTCGTGTGAAGGTACCTTAACTCTGGTGACCTGGATGTTGTCTTGACGACATCGGATCACCATGGCAATGATCAGGACCCCATGATCCCCCAGGGTCATCCCTCCGCCTGCTCCCAAAATGCTATCGCATTTGAATGCAGCATTTAGGGGGTTAAAGTGCCAGGAGCTGCACTAATGGCACTTAGTGTCAGAATCAGCTGACACACGGCCATGATTGTCGGGACATATCCATAAATCCCAGGAAAGATAGACCCAGGTCACAGGGATGTATGGATACATCCAAGGTTGGAAAGTGGTTAAAAATCCTCTCCATTCTGAAGAACAGACCTCCACTGCAATCGGTGGCGGTACCTTAGGCCGGGATCACACATGCGAGAAATACGGGCGAGTCTTGCATGTTAATACCCGGCATTGCCGCCGTCACTCAGGAGCGGAGCGTGCGGCTGCATGTATTTACATCAGTATTTGTAAGCCAAAACCAGGAGTGGGTGATACAGAAGTGGTGCATATGTTTCTATTATACTTTTCCTATAATTGTTCCAGTCCTGGTTTTGGCTTACAAATACTGATGTAAAATACTGACCAAATACTGCTAGGGTATGTTTCCACGTTCAGGATTGCATCAGGATTTGGTCAGGATTTTTCATCAGTATTTGTAGCCAAAACCAGGAGTGGAACAATTAGAGGAAAATTATAAAAGAAACATATGCTCCACTTCTGTATTTATCACCCACTCCTGGTTTTGGCTTACAAATACTGATGGAAAATCCTGACCAAATCCTGATGCAATCCTGAACGTGGACACATACCCCTAGTGTGACGGCAGCCTTACTCTCACTTGCTGGTTGATATCCGTACTGCATCACTAGTAGACTACAGAGTGAAATCTACTCCCACCTGCTGGTTGTTGTCAGTACTACACTGTTATGACCCCAATGGCGAGGGTCTCAGAGGAACGTGGAAGTCTGCAGAATACAAAAATCCAGCTCATAGGGCAGTGGTAACTGGGTTGACCATATATCTACTCCTAACGCCAACACTAGAAGTAGCCGGGGATCATTCCTACGTTGATTCTAGATGACACGCGCCAGCCGGAGAATCTAGCTACCCCTAGTAGAGGAAAACAAAGACCTTTCTTGCCTCCAGAGAAGGGGACCCCAAAGCTGGATAGAAGCCCCCCACAAATAATGACGGTGAGGTAAGAGGAAATGACAAACACAGAAATGAACCAGGTTTAGCACAGAGAGGCCCGCTTACTGATAGCAGAATAAAGAAAGGTAACTTATATGGTCAACAAAAACCCTATCAAAATCCACACTGGAAATTCAAGAACCCCCGAACCGTCTAACGGTCCGGGGGGAGAACACCAGCCCCCTAGAGCTTCCAGCAAAGGTCAGGATATAGATTAGGAACAAGCTGGACAAAAATACAAAACCAAAACAAATAGCAAAAAGCAAAAGGCAGACTTAGCTGATATAACTGGAACCAGGATCAGTAGACAAGAGCACAGCAGACTAGCTCTGATAACTACGTTGCCAGGCATTGAACTGAAGGTCCAGGGAGCTTATATAGCAACACCCCTAACTAACGACCCAGGTGCGGATAAAAGGAATGACAGAAAAACCAGAGTCAAAAAACTAGTAACCACTAGAGGGAGCAAAAAGCAAATTCACAACAGTACCCCCCCCTTAGTGAGGGGTCACCGAACCCTCACCACGACCACCAGGGCGATCAGGATGAGCGGCATGAAAGGCACGAACTAAATCGGCCGCATGAACATCAGAGGCGACCACCCAGGAATTATCCTCCTGACCATAGCCCTTCCACTTGACCAGGTACTGAAGCCTCCGCCTGGAGAGGCGAGAATCCAAGATCTTCTCCACCACGTACTCCAACTCGCCCTCAACCAACACCGGAGCAGGAGGCTCAGCAGAAGGAACTACAGGCACAATGTACCGCCGCAACAAGGACCTATGAAATACATTGTGAATAGCAAACGACACAGGAAGATCCAGACGAAAAGATACAGGATTAAGGATTTCCAATATCTTGTAAGGCCCAATAAAACGAGGTTTAAATTTGGGAGAGGAGACCTTCATAGGAACAAAGCGGGAAGAAAGCCATACCAAATCCCCAACGCGTAGTCGGGGACCCACACCGCGGCGGCGGTTGGCAAAGCGCTGAGCCTTCTCCTGTGACAACTTCAAGTTGTCCACCACACGATTCCAGATCTGCTGCAACCTATCCACCACAGAATCCACCCCAGGACAGTCAGAAGGCTCCACATGACCCGAAGAAAAGCGAGGATGGAAACCAGAGTTGCAGAAAAAAGGCGAAACCAAGGTGGCGGAACTAGCCCGATTATTAAGGGCAAACTCAGCCAACGGCAAGAATGTCACCCAATCGTCCTGATCAGCAGAGACAAAACACCTCAAATAAGCCTCCAAAGTCTGATTGGTTCGCTCCGTCTGTCCATTAGTCTGAGGATGGAAAGCAGACGAAAACGACAAATCAACAAACAGGTGCTGCGCTAACAGGAGGAACTGTGACTAGGAATACATCTCAGTCACCTACCTCACTGTTATGAACTGATGTGTCCACTTGGGACAATGAGCTGCTGCAGACCGTATTGGTATTGGCCTCTAAGGGTAAATCCCTAGGTATACTAAATAAAAAAGAGTTCCAGTTTGTGTATAATAAGACACCAAGTTTGGCGATCTTCTACCATATTCCGAAAATGCATAAAGATCCTGTGTGCCCACCAGGTAGACCCATTGTGTCGGGGATCAACTGCCTTACGGCAAATTTATCAAAGTACGTGGATATCCACTTGCAGAAATGCACTACACTCCTTCCAGCATACCTGAAGGATACAGGGGATACAATTAGGGCACTAGAAACCGTAAAGTGGTCTGGAGAGTATATATTGGGCACCTTAGATGTTAAATCGTTGTACACTATTATTGATCATGACAAGGGGTGCATAGCAGCGGAACATTTCCTCAAACGTTTGTCTATTTATGATGTTACTCAGGTCTCATTTATTGTTGAGAGTATTAAATTCATTTTAACCCATAATTATTTTATGTATAATAAACAATTTTATTTGCAAACCTGGGGCACTGCAATGGGGACGAAATTTGCCCCAAGTTATGCTAATGTTTACGTTGGATTATGGGAGGAGTCACACATTTATAGGGGGGGCCAATTACGCAAGGGCCTTATACTGTGGCGTCGCTTCATTGACGATGTGCTTTTTATATGGGAGGGGTCACAGATGGACTTACAAAACTTTTTAACCGGGCTTAATGATAACGCCTTTGGCCTTGAATTCACCCCCACAATAAGTAGCACTGATATCAACTTTTTAGATTTGAATATTTTCGTAGATAACGAGAGGCTCTCCACTAAGTGCTACCGGAAGGAGGTTGATTGTAACAGCTATATACATACGGATAGTTGTCATCTACCAGCATGGTTGTTAAACATCCCAAAAAGTCAGTTCACACGTGTCAGAAGGAACTGTACTAGAGATCAGGATTATGATGTTGAATCTAAGTATTTGCTGGATCAGTTCACAAAAAAGGGTTATCATTTACCATTCCTTGAGGAGGCAAGGGAGAAGGCAAAAACCGTATCAAGAACTCATTTGGTCCATGGCGTTAAACCGAGAAATGGGGCTCGTTGTATAGCAGAGGAAATCGGAAACCTTCCGTTTATTACTCAATTTCATGTTAACAGGAAAAAATTCACTAACATCATCCAGAAACATTGGCCCATCTTAAAAGAGGACAAGAATGTGGGGGAATTATTACCGGTGAATCCCAGGTTCATTTATAGAAGGGTCCAAAATATTGGGAGTATTATGGCCCCCACCATGAAAATGGGTATGGGGGGTCCGGGACATAAACCTATGGGCCACCCACAGTCCATGAATATAGGGTTTACTAATTGCGGAAGGTGTTCGTGCTGTGTACGTACGGAGAGTAAACATTCGGTTCAAAAGCTGTTCTGGAATGCGGATAACACGAGGTCGTTCAAAATCCGGGACAGCATTACTTGCCACTCTAAAGGGGTTATTTACATTTTGAGATGCCCGTGTGACAAACTCTATGTAGGCCGCACTAAAAGGCAGCTTAAAGAGAGAATAAAGGAACACCTGGACAATATTAAAAAAGGTTTTCTGGGGCATCCTTTGTCTCGCCATTTTGCGGATAAGCATAATCGATCTTGCAGCCATACCTCCTTCTGTGGGATTCAATTAGTAAAGGAAAATCCAAGGGGCGGGGATTATTTGAGAAGTATGTCACAAGTGGAATCCAAATGGATTTTCACATTGGACAGTTTGGCTCCCAAGGGTCTCAATTACGAGATTGAATTGTTTGCCTTATAAACTGGCAGGGTTCCCCCCCCCCCCTTTTTTTAAATTTGTGCGGGTTTTAAGAATAAAGAACAGTATATTTTTATATTTACATTTTTATCGTTTGGAGGTGGTTTTGTGTGGTATAAATGATTATAATCACTAGCCCAAAAGGGTTTTTAAATTGTTTTAAACCACTTAAATAATAAACATTTTTATTAAAATTTTAAATAATAAAAAGTAGTTATAAAATAAAAAAGAGATCAGCATGGGATTTGAACCCAGGGAGAAGCTGTAGCATTAGATACCGCAGCCGGCGACCTTACCACCAGACCATGAGCCCAAATGTTACCATACAGGGATTTTCTTTGGCTATGAAATTTTGCACACTTTATTATAATAATGAAATTGTTAGGTTTTAGTAGGAGTAATGGTTTTAGGGTAACTCAGTTATCTGCCCAGGGGTTGATACTATGTATTACAAGGTTTTTAGAGATTTAATAAAGATATAGTTTTAAAGAAAGCTTTTGTCATAAGATAGCAGGAGAGGGTATCTTCCATGGGGTAGAGGGGCGTAGTATATATATATTTCACTGTTATTTTCGCCACTGCTATCATTACAGGATTCAAGTTTCCTTCAGTGGGTCACCCAAAGGGGTGGCCAGCTTGTATTTGCTTGTGTTCTGGTTTCTGTAAGACGTTTCTAGCTAGTGGGCAGCTCCACGCTGCACATGACATTAGGAGGTGTGGCTATAAAGCAACCAGTGCTGACAGGGAAGCCACACCTTGAGAAAGAGGGTCGGCACCCTCGAAACGCGTCGGGATTGGCCCCTGTTAGTGTCCGTCATACGGACTGGTGACGTCACCTAGTAAGCCACGCCCCCCGCTCACCACGCCACTGCACGGCGGCGCTATCGGCCGTAGCTGCCTGCCGGACACTACAGCGGCGAGACTGGTGGGGTTTTCAGCACTACGGGAGGACGCTCCCCGGATGGTAGTGCATCGTTCACGTGGCTGCACTGTTCTAATCACAGATCTTCCAAGATAGTAGAGGACGGTCTGCAGCAGCTCATTGTCCCAAGTGGACACATCAGTTCATAACAGTGAGGTAGGTGACTGAGATGTATTCCTAGTCACAGTTCCTCCTGTTAGCGCAGCACCTGTTTGTTGATTTTATTCTAATTTTAATATTGGGTGGCAGGGTTGCACACTACGTGCCAAGGTGCTTGCAGCTGAAGGTTCAGGCCAATACATAGCGCCAGTGTGTTACTTTACAGTGTTTGGAAAACGACAAATCAATGCCCATCCTACTACAAAAGGATCGCCAGAACCTGGAAACGAACTGGGATCCTCTGTCTGACACAATATTCTCAGGGATGCCGTGCAAACGAACCACGTTCTGGAAAAACACAGGAACCAGATCGGAAGAGGAAGGCAGCTTAGGCAAAGGAACCAAATGGACCATCTTTGAGAAGCGATCACATATCACCCAGATAACGGACATGCCCTGAGATAGCGGAAGATCAGAAATGAAATCCATGGAGATATGTGTCCAAGGTCTCTTCGGGACAGGCAAGGGCAAGAGCAAACCGCTGGCACGAGAACAGCAAGGCTTAGCCCGAGCACAAGTCCCACAGGACTGCACAAATGACCGCACATCCCTTGACAAGGAAGGCCACCAAAAGGACCTGGCCACCAGATCTCTGGTGCCAAAAATTCCCGGGTGACCTGCCAACACCGAGGAATGAACCTCGGAAATGACTCTGCTGGTCCACTTATCCGGGACAAACAGTCTGTCAGGTGGACAAGACTCAGGCCTATCAGCCTGAAATCTCTGCAACACACGTCGCAGATCCGGAGAAATAGCTGACAAGATAACTCCATCTTTAAGAATACCAACAGGATCAGCGACTCCAGGAGCATCAGGCACAAAGCTCCTAGAAAGAGCATCGGCCTTCACATTCTTTGAACCTGGTAAATACGAGACAACAAAATCAAAGCGGGAGAAAAACAATGACCAGCGGGCCTGTCTCGGATTAAGGCGTTTAGCAGACTCGAGATACATCAGATTTTTGTGATCAGTCAAGACCACCACACGATGCTTAGCACCCTCGAGCCAATGACGCCACTCCTCAAATGCCCATTTCATGGCCAACAACTCCCGATTGCCCACATCATAATTTCGCTCGGCAGGCGAAAACTTCCTAGAGAAAAAGGCACAAGGTTTCATAACAGAGCAACCAGGGCCTCTCTGCGACAAAACGGCCCCTGCCCCAATCTCCGAAGCATCCACCTCAACCTGAAAGGGAAGTGAGACGTCAGGCTGGCACAAAACAGGCGCCGAAGTAAACCGGCGTTTCAACTCCTGGAAAGCCTCCACGGCAGCAGGAGCCCAGTTAGCTACATCGGAGCCCTTCTTGGTCATATCCGTCAAAGGTTTCACAATGCTAGAAAAATTAGCGATAAAACGACGGTAGAAGTTAGCGAAGCCCAAGAACTTCTGAAGACTCTTAACTGACGAGGGCTGAGTCCAATCAAGAATAGCTCGGACCTTGACTGGGTCCATCTCCACAGCAGAAGGGGAAAAAATGAACCCCAAAAAGGGAACCTTCTGTACACCAAAGAGACACTTTGAGCCCTTGACAAACAAAGAATTTTCACGCAAAATTTTAAAGACCAACCTGACCTGCTCCACATGCGAATCCCAATTATCAGAAAAAACCAAAATATCATCCAGATAAACAATCAAAAATTTATCCAGATACTTCCGGAAAATGTCATGCATAAAGGACTGAAAAACTGAAGGCGCATTGGAGAGCCTAAAAGGCATCACCAAGTACTCAAAATGACCTTCGGGCGTATTGAATGCGGTTTTCCATTCATCACCTTGCTTAATGCGCACAAGGTTGTACGCACCACGAAGGTCTATCTTGGTGAACCACTTGGCACCCTTAATCCGGGCAAACAAGTCAGACAACAGCGGTAAAGGATACTGAAATTTGACAGTGATCTTATTTAAAAGCCGATAATCAATACAAGGTCTCAAAGATCCGTCCTTTTTTGCCACAAAAAAGAATCCCGCACCAAGAGGGGAAGAAGACGGATGAATATGTCCTTTCTCCAGAGACTCCTTGATATATGAACGCATAGCGGTATGTTCAGGTACCGACAGATTAAACAGTCTTCCCTTAGGAAATTTACTGCCTGGGATCAAATCTATAGCACAGTCACAGTCCCTATGAGGAGGCAGTGCACTGGACTCAGACTCACTGAAGACATCCTGATAATCAGACAAATACTCCGGAACTTCCGAAGGCGTAGAAGAAGCAATAGACACAGGCGGGGAATCCCCATGAATACCACGACAGCCCCAACTTGAGACTGACATAGCCTTCCAGTCCAGGACTGGATTATGGGTCTGTAACCATGGCAGCCCTAAAACAACCAAATCATGCATTTTATGTAAAACCAGGAAACGTATCACCTCGCGGTGTTCAGGAGTCATGCACATGGTAACCTGTGTCCAATACTGCGGTTTATTTGCTGCCAATGGTGTAGCATCAATACCCCTAAGAGGAATAGGATTTTCTAATGGTTCAAGAGTAAATCCACAGCGCTTAGCAAATGAGAGATCCATGAGACTCAGGGCAGCACCTGAATCTACAAACGCCATGACAGGATAAGATGACAGTGAGCAAATCAAAGTTACAGACAGAATAAATTTAGGTTGCAAATTACCAACGGTGACAGGACTAACAACCTTAGCTATACGTTTAGAGCATGCTGAGATAACATGTGTAGAATCACCACAGTAGTAGCACAAGCCATTCCGGCGTCTATGAATTTTCCGCTCATTTCTAGTCAGGATTCTATCACATTGCATTAAATCAGGTGTCTGTTCAGACAACACCATGAGGGAATTTGCGGTTTTGCGCTCCCGCAACCGCCGGTCAATTTGAATAGCCAGTGCCATAGTATCATTCAGACCTGTGGGAATGGGAAAACCCACCATAACATTCTTAATGGCTTCAGAAAGGCCATTTCTAAAATTAGCGGCCAGTGCACACTCGTTCCAATGTGTCAGCACGGACCATTTCCGAAATTTTTGGCAATACACTTCAGCCTCGTCCTGCCCCTGAGACATAGCCAGCAAGGCCTTTTCTGCCTGAATCTCAAGATTGGGTTCCTCATAAAGTAAACCGAGCGCCAGAAAAAACGCATCAAGATCAGCCAATGCCGGATCTCCTGGCGCCAGCGAAAAAGCCCAATCCTGAGGGTCGCCCCGTAAGAACGAAATAACAATTTTTACTTGCTGAGCAGAATCTCCAGATGAACAGGGTCTCAGGGACAAAAACAATTTACAATTATTCACGAAATTCCTAAACTTAAACCTGTCTCCGGAAAACAGTTCAGGAATCGGTATTTTAGGTTCTGACCTAGGATTTCTGATAACATAGTCTTGTATGCCCTGCACACGAGTAGCCAGCTGGTCCACACTTGTAATCAAGGTCTGGACATTCATGTCTGCAGCAAGCATAGCCACTCTGAGGTAAAGGGGAAGAAGAAAAAAAAAACTCAGAATCTTCTTTCTTATAATCCCTCTTCTGCAATGCATTAAACATTTAATACTGGCCTGGCAAACTGTTATGACCCCAATGGCGAGGGTCTCAGAGGAACGTGGAAGTCTGCAGAATACAAAAATCCAGCTCATAGGGCAGTGGTAACTGGGTTGACCATATATCTACTCCTAACGCCAACACTAGAAGTAGCCGGGGATCATTCCTACGTTGATTCTAGATGACACGCGCCAGCCGGAGAATCTAGCTACCCCTAGTAGAGGAAAACAAAGACCTTTCTTGCCTCCAGAGAAGGGGACCCCAAAGCTGGATAGAAGCCCCCCACAAATAATGACGGTGAGGTAAGAGGAAATGACAAACACAGAAATGAACCAGGTTTAGCACAGAGAGGCCCGCTTACTGATAGCAGAATAAAGAAAGGTAACTTATATGGTCAACAAAAACCCTATCAAAATCCACACTGGAAATTCAAGAACCCCCGAACCGTCTAACGGTCCGGGGGGAGAACACCAGCCCCCTAGAGCTTCCAGCAAAGGTCAGGATATAGATTAGGAACAAGCTGGACAAAAATACAAAACCAAAACAAATAGCAAAAAGCAAAAGGCAGACTTAGCTGATATAACTGGAACCAGGATCAGTAGACAAGAGCACAGCAGACTAGCTCTGATAACTACGTTGCCAGGCATTGAACTGAAGGTCCAGGGAGCTTATATAGCAACACCCCTAACTAACGACCCAGGTGCGGATAAAAGGAATGACAGAAAAACCAGAGTCAAAAAACTAGTAACCACTAGAGGGAGCAAAAAGCAAATTCACAACACTACACCACTAAGACTACACAGTGACCTTTACTCCCACCTGTTGGATGATATCCGTACTGCATCACTAGTAGACTACAGTGACCTCTACTCCCACCTGCTGGATGTTGTCAGTACTACACCACTAGGACTACCCAGTGACATTTACTCCCACCTGCTGGATGTTGTGAGTACTACACCACTAGTAGACTACACAATGACCTCTACTCCCACCTCCTGGATGATATCCGTACTGCATCACTAGTAGACTACACAGTGCCTTCTACTCCCACCTCCTGGATGATATCCGTACTGCATCACTAGTAGACTACACAGTGCCTTCTACTCCCACCTGCTGGATGTTGTCAGTACTGCACCACTATTGGACTACACAGTGACCTTAAGGCTATGTGCACACGTAGGAAATGTGGTGCAGAATTTTCTGCACTAAATCTGCATCTCCTGGCAGAATCCGCAGGTGCATTTTTTTATGTGTTTTTAGTGCAGATTTTATTTCTATAATGGAGGGGTGCAGAAACGCTGCAGAACTGCACAAAAGAAGTGACATGCACTTCTTTGAAATCTGCAGCGTTTCTGCGCAGATTTTTCTGCACCATTAGCACAGTTTGTTTTTTTTTTCACATTGATTTACATTGTACTGTAAATCACAGTGCAGTTCTGCAGCGTTTCTGCTGCAGAAAAAAACGCTGCAGAACTGCACTAAATCTGCATCGTGTGCACATACCCTTAGGCTATGTGCACACGTTGCAGATTTGACTGTGGAATTTTCTGTGCAGATTCAGAATTTCTTGGCAGAAAATGCAGGTCAGAATCTGCGCCTCTTTTTGGTATGTGCACACGTTGCAGATTTCTTCCTTTTTTTTTTACCCCTGCAAATTTCTATTATGGAATACGTGCAGAAACGTAGCAGATCTGCAATAAGAATTGACATTGTCCTTTTTTGAATCTGCTGCGTTTTCTGTGCAGATTTTTCTGCACCATTAGCGCATTTTTTTTTGCCATTGATTTACATTGTACTGTAAGTCACTTGCGGAACTGCAGCGTTTCAGCGCGGAAAAAAAAGCTGCAGATCCGCAGGAAATCTGCAATGTGTGCACATACCCTCCCACCTGCTGGATGTCCTCAGTTGGACCCGGGTGACCCCAGTGAGCTGGTACCTGGCGTTGGGCCCCGGGTGACATCCCCATATGACTATAACCATATCCCATAATGCTCACGTGCACTATGATGCCGGGCAGTTCACTAGACGTCGTCTACGGGGAAACAATGATGCAGCAAGAGACATTTGATGCATTTGAAATTTAATGGAAGTGAAAGTTACAAAGCAACATGATCACAAGTATGGACCCATCTGATACCCGGGGATCAGGGCGGAGGGGCTCCTCGGTAGAGTGACGCTATTCCTCCTCATGAAGACCCCATGGAAGTGTGTGGGGAGTCTGAGAGGTGGAGCGCTGCTGAAAGGAGCGCTAATCTGCATGCTTACTATAGGGGTCACAGTATGGCAGCCGCCTGCTCCTGTGATTTTAGGAGACTTCCAGATAGGCCTCTGAGGTGAGGATGAGCAGATCAGAAGGCAGGATGCTGAGGATAGAAGTACAATCATCTTGATGGGGTGGGTGAGATGATACAGAGCTCTAGATCCAAATGTCAGAGCTGCAGTCTCCTCCTGGATAGCGACACTCGTGAGCCAGGACCGGACCGTCCGGCTCCTTCCCAAAATCCACCATGAAGTTGGGGTTCAGCTTGAGGCCGCCCTTGTGTGTGTCCACATCAATCTGCAGCATGACGGAGCCGTCGCTGTGGAATAGACATGGATCAGACATCGGTAGCGGCACACACTTGGACATTACTAACGGGATCCCCCCTCACTATCTAGGGGAAAGCTGCAAATTTAATCCCAGAATCCCCCACTGATGATGTAAAGGAGCACTGAGCGGTGTGATCTGCGCTGTGTGCACGGACACTGACATGGGGGGTCTATATAATGTACCCCCACAGCGCAGGTCCCTTATAGCCCCCCAGAGGGTCACACACATTTCTTACTGGATCATATCAGGGTAAAATTGCTTGTCCCAAGCGCTGTACAGAGATGTTGTCACATAGAGCCTTCTCCCGTCCAGGCTGAGCTGGATCATCTGCGGTCCCCCTGGGACGCACCGCCCCTGTAAGACACAGGACAGTAGATAATAGAGGGTGACAGGGAGACATAAGTACCCCCGGGACCCTCCGCCTATAAGAAACAAGGCAAGAGATGATAGAGGGCAATGGAGATATGAAGACCCACGGGTGTCATGGACCTGGGAGTCTGCGGATTTCTCACCTTTACCATCAAGGGTTCAGGCTGAGACTTCAGCTCTTTGTCCTCCAGAACTGTAACTGGACCTCCATGCAGGATACTGCCAGCCAGAAAGATCTGCAGAGGAGACACCGTGGGTTAGAGAGATGCTGGGGCCACTGCTGCCTCCATGTTCTCTACGATCCTGCCCTGAGCCACCGCCACATGACCTGGGGGGGCTGCAGGTTATTGAAAAAGTATGCAAATTGCCGCACTTAACAAGGATGAAGTCTGACTACTGACCCCTACAGGTATGCACACGGATGCCGCTTTCATACGGTGATGTCCCATGAAGCTCTGGTCACTCACCTGTCCCACCAGCTTCGGGTGCTGAGTGTCGGAGATGTCGTATTGTCTGATGTCCCCATGCAGCCAGTTACTGAAGTACAGGAATCGGTCGTCCAAGGAGATCAGGATATCGGTGATCAAACCTGTGGAGTTTATAATATATATATATATTATACACACATACTCCCACACCCAGCCCTCTGTCTACCCAGCACTCCCCCACACACAGTCCTTGATATAAACATACAGCCCCTCATATACCCAACCCCCCCACACACACAGTCCTTCGTATACCCAGCCTGCCACCCCCCCCATACAGCCCCTCAGCTACCCAAACACACACAGCCCACCTGGCATGTCGGATAATGCCCACCCGTGCACCTTCTTGGCCGGCACCTGGATCACCTTCTCTGCAGCCCATTTGCCATCCTGAGAAGTGAAGAAATTAGAGCTAAGCGGGCGTTTCCCCTGTAATCTGGGCGATTCCACACCTCCAGCATAGACCATGGATGGGTACTGGGGCTTCTGAAGCAATCGTCTGCACTCTAAACCTGAGAAGATGGTTTGGCCTGAAATCCTGAACCCCCTCCCCCTAGCCTTGCCTCATCCTTACCTTTCCCTTAAAGAACCGGAACACAGAACTGCTGAGAGCGCAGCCGACAAATCCCTCCGCCGCATCCGGGTTGTGCAGGAAGCGGATTTCCAAGGGGATCTGTCCATCCTCTCCCAGGTCCAGAGTCTGGATACGAGTGTGCCTGGTCCAGTCCCACACGTGTATGTTGTGGCCATAGTGTCCTGGAAATCAAAATCTGAATGAGGCCTGGACCACCCTGTGCGCCATTCACACTGCGCGGCTCCTCCACCCAGACATGAAGACCTGACGCTTGCTGCCTCCGTCCCACCTGCTGCCACATCCTCTATCCTGAATCCATTGCAGAGAACCTTCGGGGCCCCCCACTCGGTGCTCATCATGACATTGTGCCGTGGTTGGTACCAGAAGTCATAGCCATAGGGTGCCGCTTCTCCTTGTACCTCCCAGTTTCCCTTCACTTCAAATGTTTCTCCATCCAGTAGGACGAATCCTCCTGAGATGTGAATAGGAAAGATACAGACATGTCAGGATTATAGGACGCACCCCTTCTACCCGGCAGCACAATATGTATATATGGGGTGTCCTCACCTTTACCGTTCCCTTCAGGGTCTCCCAGGGTGCTGATCATGATTTCCCCACAGCCAAGGCAGTGAGAGGTGTGCAGATTCCCCAGGCCACACTTCTTCACGTCCTCAGCTTCCACCACCTGCAGAGAGGAGAAGACTGTGGTCAGCTCCCAGGAGGCATGCAGCGGCGGCCAGCTCACGTAATACCTACCTTGTGGAGTTGAGGGGCCCGCTGGTCAGTACCCACATCAACCACATAGACCCGGGAAGAGATGAGACAAGGCAGGATCAGCTTGTTTCTCACTTTCGTGTGGTCCCCGTAGCAGCTGCTGCAGGTGTTCCAGCCTGAATGGTGCAGCTCATCATTCACATGGGGCATCGGCAGACGGTGAATGACCTGGAAAATGAAGAGCATGTCACTACCTGCAAGAGGGCAACCATTGGCTTCCCGGGAGCATCTACACTCACCCACAGAGATAGTACAACTATAGCATGTCACCAATGGATGCACCAGCACCTCCGCTACAATCAAGAGCCATCCCTGGGAAACCATAACCTCTGCCTGATCGAGAGCCATCACCTGCGAAGATCACCTCCGCTCGATCTAGAGCAATCTCCAGGGAACCATCACCTCCACCTCATCTAGAGCCATCTTCTGGGGAAAATCATCTCCACCTGATGTAGAGCCATCTCCAGGGAACCAACACCTCTACCCAATCTAGAGCCATCTCCAGCAACCCATCACCTCTACCCAATATAGAGCCATCTCCGGGAACCAACAACTCCACCCGATCTAGAGCGATATCCAGGGAACCAACAACTCCACCCGATCTAGAGGCATCTCCAAGAAACCATCACCTCTACCCAATCTAGCGCCATCTCCAGGGAACCATCATCTCTGCCCGATCTAGAGCCATTTCTAGGTTACACAGATGGTGAACATTTCAGCAGCTGGTACTGGACCCTGAGCGTCTGCCGTCATTACCTGGGAGTACTGTGCAGATTCCGGCTTCACGTCCACGGTGGCCAGGTAGTCCGGCTTGTTAATCCCAGTGGAGCGATAGATACAAGGTACGTAGATTAACTCCTCGCAAGGACCTGGAGATGAGGGTGACAGGACAAGCATCATTACAGGGAACAGGGGACCCCAGAAGTGAATAGCCCCTGACAGGATACCCCATCCCACATGCATGTGACTTGTGATTACTAGCCCGGAATAAATAGATGGCTGTACTCAATAGGTCAAAGCAATGCATTGAATGACCACTGATGGTGTCAGTGTGTAAACACAGAAAGCCTCCTCCTTCCAGCTGTACATTGGGGAGGACCCCTGTCAATGTGCACACCCAATCAGCATGCGGCTACACACTTTCTGCAGCCGCATTTCCCTCTCCTCTGTATTATACTAAAGGGGGCGCTGCCTGTAATAACAGATAATAATGCATTACATAATCACACATATGGCTGATTTCTGAGAATCATCAGGTGCTTTAAGCCCCCTACCTTTCATGGCTTCCAGAGGCGTCTTGTATCCGGGGCCACATGATACACACTTCGCTATAAAAAAGAAGACATTATGTCAGGAATGACCATCAGCAGGACAATCACATCTGGACTGCAAGGAGTTGACGCTGTGCCTCAGCTGACCTCTTCTTACCATGCCGCCATGTAGAGGCCTGACTGCTGCCCCCACAGGTTTAGCTGGGTGGTCACAGACAGCCTGTATATACAGTGACCTGAACGGTGGTCTCTCCATGCCAGGAATATAGTGATGGTGGTAGCACTATTAACCCGCCCCATAACTAGGGCATTGGCAATGAGGGGGTTAAGAATGACCGGTATAGGTGACACCTGTAGGTTATGGCCTACCTGATCATATGCACACAGGGCTCTGCAGACATTTTATGACCCTGGTGACGTCACTTTATGGAGAGGACGTGGATCTGGACACATCTCCAAGCAGATTTACGGCCCTTATAACTCTAGTTATTACTCCCTACAGTAGATCACGAGGGGCTACGTGTGAGCAGACAAGTCCTGGACGAGACCCATCTGTGTCATCCGGGTGAGACAGCCAAGAATGCCTGCAGACCCCGAAACAGGAAAGGGGCGCAAAGGGAGTACGAGACATTCACTGTCGCTCTATATGTATCGGACGGAGACCACAGCCATCTATTTCTTTTTAGAGGATGTGTTTCCTAACCAGCCTGGAGGAGGAAGAATTTTGAAGACAGCTCATAGAATCTCATGGCTTTCAGTATCACCTCTATGCTGATGACACACAGATCTACATCTCTGGACCAGATATCACCTCCCTACTAACCAGAATCCCTCAATGTCTGTCCACTATTTCATCCTTCTTCTCCGCTAGATTTCTGAAACTTAACATGGACAAAACAGAATTCATCATATTTCCCCCATCTCACGCGACCCCCCCAACGAACCTATCCATTACAGTATATGGCTGCCCACTCTCCCCAGTCCCACAAGCTCGCTGCCTCGGGGTAATCCTTGATGCTGATCTCTCCTTCAAACCACATATCCAAGCCCTTTCCACTTCCTGCCGACTTCAACTCAAAAATATTTCACAAATCCGTACATTCCTCAACCAAGAATCTGCAAAAACCCTAGTCCATGCCCTCATCATCTCTCGCCTTGACTACTGCAACCTCCTGCTCTGTGGCCTCCCCTCTAACACTCTCGCACCCCTCCAATCTACTCTAAACTCTGCTGCCCAACTAATCCACCTGTCCCCCCGCTATTCCCCAGCTTCTCCCCTCTGTTAATCCCTTCACTGGCTCCCCATTGACCAAAGACTCCACTACAAAACCCTAACCATGACATACAAAGCCACCACAACCTGTCTCCTCCATATCTGTGACCTTGTCTCCCGGTACTTACCTACACGCAACCTCCGATCCTCACAAGATCTCCTTCTCTACTCCCCTCTTATCTCCTCTTCCCACAATCGTATACAAGATTTCTCTCGCGTATCACCCCTACTCTGGAACCCTCTACCACAACACATCAGACTCTCGCCTACCATCGAGACCTTCAAAAAGAGCCTGAAGACCCACCTCTTCCGACAAGCCTATAACCTGCAGTAACCACCAATTGACCAAACCGCTGCATGACCAGCTCTATCCTCACCTACTGTATTCTCACCCATCCCTTGTAGATTGTGAGCCTTCGCGGCAGGGTCCTCTCTCCTCCTGTACCAGTTATGACTTGTATTGTTTAAGATTATTGTACTTGTTTTTATTATGTATACCCCTCCTTACATGTAAAGCGCCATGGAATAAATGGCGCTATAACAATAAATAATAATAATATGTACGGGACAGAGACCACCAGCATATACAGTATCCACCATATGTACAGGACGAAGGATATATCCACCATATGTACAGGACGGAGGGTGTGTGTGTGTGCGCGCGCGCGTGCGCGTGCGTGCATATACATATCTCATGTGTAGAGGACGGAGACCACCGACATTTTCCACACATACAGGACAGTACTGTATACTGTGTGGGTGTCAGAAAAATTATGATGGTTGTTGTAGTTACTGGAAACAAGAGCCCCAGAGGTCCATGAATACAAAAATTAAGAAAAAAGTTGTGGCATCTCCTGCAGATGTCAGTCCATACTTTCATCGGATCCCTGGCAATAACCGTCTCCCACACAAGAGCAACATGACGTATCATCTCATGTGCTGCCCCCACCTGGTGGCTGATTCCAGGGAGCAATAGCCTGCATGCAGCAGACTAGATCTCAACCGCAGCTTTCCTATATGAATATGTAGCGACTGCCTGTCTGACGCCTCCGTCTTCTTACAAGCAGCGATATTCTCCCAGCAGTGACACCGTGCAGATCTACCACCGTCACAACACTACTCACCTGCGATGACACCTGGGATATCAACAATTAACTGGCACAGAGTCTGCTGCTCCCCACAGTGTGGTAACACATTTCACCACTGACTAGGCAGCTTCAGGAAAGTCAGGCTGCACTGGAGGAAAGTTCAGAGGGACAGGAAGAGCAGAGTCTGGGGACAAGAACCGTGCAACAAAGTCTCACCCATGCTGCAGATGTCAGATGTTTGGTCTCCTCAGGCAGCTGACTAAATGCAGGTCTCCACAGAGGACTCTCTTCTCCGGACTCTGGGTTTCTCCTATTTGTACAGCCTGTGGGAAGGACAGAGGTGCAGGGAGGATGGTGCAGCGAAGGTGTTCTGAAAATTGTCGGCATGTCGTAGATAGTAGGGATGGGCGAGGCTACGGAGTCACGTGCCGCAAACTGACCAATCACGGCCAAGCAACAGCTGAAGATGCAGGGTGGAGAGAAGAGGAGCTCTGGGCGGGGCTCTGGGCGGCAACATGCCTGAAAATTTCAGGGACGGGCGTGATTATGGCACCTGGGGGCCTGGTTAAAACCACAATAGTGAGGGAGGGGGCGTGACAAAGGGAGGGGGGCGTTACTATGCTCAGAAATTTCAGGGCGTCTTCATTTCTGCAAAGGGGGGTGATTAAAGCAGCGGGGAGTGACTACATGCCGAGAAGGGGAGTGTATCCATGCCCAGAAATTTCACCAGAGGGACGATGCTGAAGTTGGTTTCTTATTCGTTCAGTTTCTTATTCGGCTATTTTTTATTTTCTGTTTTTTTTCAGGTTTTTCAATAAAAATAAACCATTGTAAGTATATAATATTATGCGGTCATGTGCCCTCTTGTGAATACACTTAAAAACAGATAAAAATATTAGAAGGCTGGCACAAAAATGGGCATCAAAGTGGGCACTGAGGTATGGTATTAAAGGTGTTAAATGGCTTTGTGCCACTGATCTGACACCTGACTTGCATACCTTGTGATGCCACACATCAAGTTCCTGTCAATCCAGCCTGGCACAAATGGGTTCTGGGCATCAGAACTGGCATCAAAGTGGGCAGAGAACCAATTTTCACACATGCGAATAAGTAACAGCTATTTTTAAGGGGTTAAATGCCTTTGTGCTACTTATTAAACACCTGATTTACATACCTACTGATGCCCCACATGAAATCCATGTCACTCCAGCCTGGCACAAATGTGTTCTGGGCATCAAAACTGGCATCAAATGGGGCAAATCGCCCATTTTCACTGATTTGAATAAGTAACAGCTATTTTTAAGGGGTTAAATGCCTTTGTGCCACTAATCTAACACCTGATTTACATACCTAGTGATGCCCCACATCAAAGTCAAATCACTTCAGCCTGGCACAAATGGGTTCTGGGCATCAAAACTGGCATCAAAGGGGGCAAATCGCCCATTTTCACAGATTTGAATAAGTAACAGCTATTTTTAAGGGGTTAAATAGCTTTGTGCCACTGATCTAACACCTGATTTACATAACTACTGATGCCCCACATGAAATCCAAGTCACTGCAGCCTGGCACAAATCGGTTCGGGGCATCAAAACTGGCATCAAAGTGGGCAAATCGCCCATTTTCACAGATTTGAATAAGTAACTGATGTTTTTAAGGGGTTAATTGCCTTTGGGCCACTGATCTGACACTTAAAATACACAGAAAGTGATGCCCTGCATCAAACCCAGGTCCCTTCAGCCTGGCCCAAATGGGTTTTGGGCACCAGAATTGGCATCAAAGTCGGCAAACAGCCCATTTTCACAGATTTGAATAAGCAACTGGTGTTTTCAAGGGGTTAAATGACTTTGGGCCACTGATCTGACACTTAAAATACACAGACAGTGATGCCCTGCATCAAACCCAGGTCCCTTCAGCCTGGCCCAAATGGGTACTGGGCATCAGAACTGGCATCAAAGTGGGCAAACAGCCCATTTTCACATATTTGAATAAGTAAGTGATTTTTTAAGAGGTTAAATGACTTTGGGCCACTGATCTGACACCATTATTACATGCATTTTGATGCCCTGCATGAAATTCATGTCACTTTAGCTTTTCCCAAATGGGTTCTGGCCGTGAGAATTGGCATCAAAGTTGGCATTGATTTTAATGATTTGAATAAGTAACTGAATTTTAAGGGGTTAAATGACCTTGGCCACTGATCTCACACCACTACGACATACACAGGCTGGAGACACACTAGCGATTTAAAAATTGGTCCTATTTATTGCAGGAAAGTCTGACGAGTGCAATGCAAGTGTCATGTGAGTGTCAGGCGTTTTTTGTGCGAGTACAATCTGACTTCTCACACCTAACACCCGATCTACATCCGACTGCAGTGCGATTTTAACATGAGATTTTACATACAGAAATGTTATTAATCATTTACACATAGTTTTAAAACGTAATATTCTTCAAAATGTATATACCGTATATATTCTAGAAAGATAGATTAAAAGCCGGCAAATGATCAGCCACGTACATTTTAATCAGAGTGACAGGTTAGATTACGATAGAATAGAGATATACACATAGAATAAATGTGTGGTGTGTGTGTGTGTATACATATATACAGTATATATATACTGTATATATATATATATATATATATATATATATATATATATATATATATATATATATATTATAACGCTGATAGCGTCACTCTGTCCAAAGCCTTTATAGACTGCGCAAGCGCGACGCGTCTGCACAGTCTGGATCCCACAGTGTGACGCATCCGGGGAGGAGGATTGTGGCCCAGGAGATCGCGGTATGAGTAAGCACTGAACGCATACCGCTATCTCCAACGGAGAAGCAGAGACGCACCAGGAGGGTGAGTATGAAGGGGGAGGGTGAGCCATGCTATATTCACCTGTCCCCGTTCCACCGCCGGGTCTTCCGCATCCTCTGGCTGTGACGTTCAGGTCATAGGGCGCGATGACGTGGTCAGTGCGCGCCCCCTGCCTCAACAGTCACAGCCAGAGGACACGGATGACAGAGTGGCGCGCGGCGGTGGAACAGAGACAGGTGAATATCGCAAGTGCCGGGTGTGACGGGGCATGCGACAGAGCAGGAAGAGACACCACGCCAGTAATCAATCCAATAAAATTTATCGGAACAGGGAACTGGGACAACACAAATCAAAGTAATTCTGCAGCGTCCGTAATTAGTCTACAATGAGTCCACACAAAGGGAGCAGATCCGGGGGCGCCACCTGGCAATCCGAAGCCAGGCAAAAGAAAAATAATCCTGGGATGGGTTTACTGGATCCAGCAGATGAGGGACACAACACCATTCCACGTGGCAGCTTTTAATCCTCCACACACGGGCACCAGGATCTCGCCTCAGCATACGATCCCAGCCCTTCGCAAGTCACCACACAATTGAATCAGCCAACACATGAGTCTATTGTTCTGTGTCCTGGGATCCATCCCTCCATGAGGGAAAGCTCCCCCTTCTGGTTGTTGACTCAAGCCTGATTACATAGCAGTCCAGGGACACAGGCCGGGGGAGGGACACGCTGTTACACCGGGGGCCTTAGCCAGCGGCGACTCCAGCACCTGACCCCCATAGTGCGCTGGTGTTCCCGCCTGCTTAGGCACTCGGCGCCCAGCGACGAGAGGTGAGTCTGTCATTTTTTTTTTTGAAATCGCAGCATCAGCATACGGGGCATATTATGCTATGGAGCATCTTATGGGGGCCATCAACGATGGGAGCAGCACATGACAGAATGGGGGCGCAGAATGGGTGCAGCACATTACAGAATGGGGCGCAGGATGGGAGCAGCACATGACAGAATGGGGGCACAGGATGGGAGCAGCACATGACAGAATGGGGGCGCAGAATGGTTGCAGCACATGACAGAATGGGGGCGCAGGATGGGAGCAGCACATTACAAAATGGGGGCGCAGAATGGGAGCAGCACATGACAGGATGGGGCGCAGGATGAAAGCAGCACATGACAGGATGGGGGCGCAGGATGGGAGCAGCACATGACAGGATGAGGGCACAGGAAAAGAGTAGCACATGACAAGATGGAGGCGCACAAAACAGGATGAGGGCACAGGATGGGGCTGCACATGACAGGAAGGGGGCGCAGGATGGGAGCAGCGTATGACAGGATGGGGGTGCAAGATGGTAGCAGCACATGACAAGATTAGGGGGCAGGATGGAAGAGGCGCATACCAGGATGGAGACCATATACCAATACAAATGCTCGCCACCCGGGCGTAGAACAGGTTCAATAGCTAGTGGGTGTGTGTATATATATATATATATAACGCCAAGAAGACCAAAAACGAACGGCACTGTCTGTGAAACGAGGTTATCCAAAAATTTCGGGTTCAGGTATTAATGAATAATAGTCCTAGCATCAGCCATGCATCAAGATCATAGGTGCTCTTCTGAAAATACACGAAAATCCATGACCATATGCAAGAAGAAAGAGAAGGCACTCACCGATCTAAAATTCCCAACTTTATTTCATCTTCATGTTAACAAAATACTGACCCGTGGAAGCGCAAGCACAAACGGCCGTCGTCTATCCCTGCTCACAAGAACTCCGCTCCTCACTCCCCCGGCCATGGAATTTTTTTAACATTAAGATGAAATAAAGTTGGGAAATTTAGATCGGTGAGTGCCTTCTCTTTCTTCTTGCATATGGTTATATATATATATATATATATATATATATATATATATATATATATATATATATATACACTGTATATATATAGTCTTTATATTGCAGAGAGAGATACATAGAAGAATAGCCGGTAATTCATTTGTCAGCCTCTCTAAAATCACTGCTGGAGCCGACAGGATAGAAGACATGGTTTACATACACTAAGTAGATGCAGAATAGTTAGATATGTACTGTATATGTCAGTGATCAATACAATTAGTATAGTGTGTGTGCAAATTAGAGGACATGTATGTAATTAATAAAAGATTATTTTTGGGGGAAAAAATGTTGCGGGCTCCCGCATAATTTTCCAATCCAGAGAGGGAAAGCCAGCGACTGGAGGCCAATGTTTATAGCCTAAGAAGGGGTTAATACCCATGGATCTCCCCAGGCTATGAATATGAGCCCACAGCTGTATTTTTAGTGTTTACTGGCTATTAAAATAGGGTAGCCCCCAAAAATGACATGGGGTACCCTTATAATTAAATTCCAGAAAAAGCTATGCAGACAGCTGCGGGCTGATATTCATAGCCTAGGAAGGGGCCATGGATATTGACCCCTCATGGCTACAAACACTAGCTCTCAGCCTCCCCAGAAATGTCACATTTTTAAGATTCACCAATTTCAGCACTTAGCCTCTCTCTTCCCGCTGCCCTGTATCGGTGGTATATGGGGTAATAGTTTGGGGGTTGATGTGACCTTTATATTGTAAGGTCACATCAAGCCCGGCTTAGTAATGGAGAAGTGTCAAGAAGACACCTATCCATTGCTAATCCTATAGTTGTTACAGGTTCAATAAAGACGCAGCCAGGATAAAGTCTTTTAATGAAATAAAACACTAAACACAGTTTTTCATCCTTATTATCCAGCTAATACATACAACGCCCTTGTTCTCCTGTAATTAAAAAAAAACAAAAACAAAAACCCAACAATATACCATACCTGTCAGTCGTTCTGTCCCACGCAGTAATCAATATCTGGGGAAAATACAGTTTGCAACTAGGAGCGGTGCTGAAATGCAACCGCCATGGCTGCAAACTACTGGGGAATGAGGAGATGCTGCCAGTGCAGCTACAGAGACTAGTGCTGATGTCACATAGTCTGCCCTCCCTTCCGGCTTGAACTGCAATGAACTCTGCAGCGTGGGAAAATGAACTGGCATTTTCCCACGCTCCAGAGTTCAGCGCGGGTCAGGCAAGCAGGGAGGGTAGACGCAGTGACTTCACCGCTAGTCACTGAGGCTGCGCTGGCAGCATCTCCTCATTCCCCAGTAGTTTGCAGCTGGGCTGGTAGCATCTTAGTACAGTCCTGGTTGCAAACTGTATTTTCCCCAGATATGGATTACTGCGTGGGACAGAACAACGGACAGGTATATTGTTGTTTTGTTTTTTTTTATTCATTACAGGAGATCTATAGGATTAGTAATGGATAGCTGTCTTATTGACACCTCTCCATTACTAAGCCGGGCTTGATGTGACCTTACAATTCAAAGGTCACATCAACCACCCAACTATTACCCCATTGCCACCGCTACAGGGCAGTGGGAAGAGAGAGGCTAAGTGCCATAATTGCCATAAATCATGCAGCTGCGTCAACAAAAACTAAATCTCTGAGCAGTCACAAATACTCGGAGATTTCCCGAGCAACAAGTATATTCGCTCATCACTATTAACTACCTGCAAAAAACACTTGATGAACTTTCGATAGTAGTTTGCAAACCCCAAGAAGCGTTGCAAATAGTGATGAGCGAGTATACTCGTTGCTCGGGCTTTCCCGAGCACGCTCGGGTGGTCTCCCGAGTATTTGTGACTGCTCAGAGATTTAGTTTTTGTTGATGCAGCTGCATAATGTATGGCTGCTAGCCAGCCTGAGTACATGTGGGGGTTGCCTGTTTGCCAGGGAATCCCCACATGTAATCAAGCTGTCTAGTAGCTGTAAATCATGCAGCTGCGGCAAGGAAAACTAAATCTCTGATCAGACATAAATACTTGGAGACCACCCGAGTGTGCTCGGGAAAACCCAAGTAACGAGTATACTCGCTCATCACTAGTTGCAAACCCTTCAAGTCACGGGGCTGAACCCAATCACTAATAGCCTGCACCTTCTTGGGATCCATGTGAAACCCCTCATTGGAAACAATCAAACCCAAAAATGATAACTCCTGTACAAAAAATTAACATTTCAAATTTTGAAAAAAGTAGTTTTTCCCTGAGTCTATGAAGGACAGTACGCAAATAGTGAAAATGGGTTTCACTGTCAGGGGAGTAAACCAAGATGTCGTCAAGGTAAATAATCGCAAAGTGACCGATCAGATCAGCAAACACAATATTAATAAAATTTTGAAAAATGGCCAGGGGTGTTTGTTAGCCCGAAGGACGTAAAAAGATTCTCAAAAAGAACTTCTCACGTGAGAAACGCCGTCTTCCACTCGTCTCCCTCTCAAACACTTATCCAATTATAGGCTCCCCACAAATCCAACTTTGAAAATCATTTGGCCCCAGACAACTGGTTACACAAGTCAGGAATGAGAGGAAGTGGGTAAGTGTTTCTCACAGTGATTTTGTTGAGTTCCCGAAAGTCGAGGCAAGGACTCAAACCACCATCTTTTTTCTTTACAAAGAAAAAGCCAGCTGCCATAGGAGAAACATAAGGGCGGATATGCCCCTTACGAAGACTCTCGGCAATATACTCCTTGATGGCCAGCCGCTCAGGACAAGACAGATTAAATTGATGGCACAATTAAAAGATGGATGTGGCGGTAGAACCTCAGCCTCGCTTTCAGAGAACACGTCTTCAAAGACCTTCAGATACTCCGGAATAGCTTCCAGACCGACAGACAACACAGATACACACTTCAAGGACTTAGATAAGGACCATTGAACAATTTCCTCAGTAACCCAGTTAATAACAGGGTTTTGATGCTGTAACCAAGGCATTCCCGACACCAACCCACTATATTTGCCCACTTTGATGCTAATTCTGGTGCCCAGAACCCATTTGGGCTAGGCTGGAGGGACCTGGGTTTGATGCAGGGCATCGCTATTTGTGTATTTTAAGTGTCAGATCAGTGGCCCAAAGCCATTTAACCCCTTAAAAACAGCAGGTCCCTATTCAAATCTGTTAAAATTGGCTGTTTGCCCAGTTTGATGACAGTTCTGATGCCCAGAACTAATTAGGGCCAGGCTGAAGAGACCTGGTTTTATTGTGGGGCTCCCTGTTCTATATGTATGCACTCTGGTATCAGTGGCACAAAGGAATTTAACCCCTTAAAAACACCACTTACTTATTCAAATCTGTGAAAATGGGCTGTTTGCCCACTTTGATGCCAGTTCTGGTGCCCAGAACCCATTTGGGCCAGGCTGGAGAGACCTGGGTTTGATGCAGGGCATCACTGTCTGTGTATTTTAAGTGTCAGATCAGTGGCCCAAAGGCATTTAACCCCTTAAAAACATCAGTTACTTATTCAAATCTGCGAAAATTGGCTGTTTGCCCACTTTGATGCCAGTTCTGGTGCCCAGAACCCATTTGGGCCAGGCTGAAGGGACCTGGGTTTGATGCAGGGCATCACTGTCTGTGTATTTTAAGTGTCAGATCAGTGGCCCAAAGGCATTTAACCCCTTAAAAACATCAGTTACTTATTCAAATCTGTGAAAATGGGCTGTTTGCCCCATTTGATGCCAGTTCTGATGCCCAGAACCCATTTGTGCCAGGCTGGAGTGACATGGATTTCATGTGGGGCATCATTAGGTATGTTAATCAGGTGTTAAATCAGTGGCACAAAGGCATTTAACCTCTCAAAAATAGCTGTTACTTATTCAAATCTGTGAAAATGGGCGATTTGACCATTTTGATGCCAGTTCTGATGCCCAGAACCCATTTGTGCCAGGCTGGAGTGACATGTATTTCATGTGGGGCATCAGTAGGTATGTAAATCAGGTGTTAGATCAGTGGCACAAAGCTATTTAACCCCTTAAAAATAGCTGTTACTTATTCAAATCTGTGAAAATGGGCGATTTGCCCCATTTGATGCCAGTTTTGATGCCCAGAACCCATTTGTGCCAGGCTGGAGTGACATGGATTTCATGTGGGGCATCAGTAGGTATGTAAATCAGGTGTTAGATCAGTGGCACAAAGGCATTTAACCCCTTAAAAATAGCTGTTACTTATTCAAATCAGTGAAAATGGGCGATTTGCCCCATTTGATGCCAGTTTTGATGCCCAGAACACATTTGTGCCAGGCTGGAGTGACATGGATTTCATGTGGGGCATCAGTAGGTATGTAAATCAGGTGTTTAATAAGTAGCACAAAGGCATTTAACCCCTTAAAAATAGCTGTTACTTATTCGCATGTGTGAAAATTGGTTCTCTGCCCACTTTGATGCCAGTTCTGATGCCCAGAACCCATTTGTGCCAGGCTGGATTGACAGGAACTTGATGTGTGGCATCACAAGGTATGCAAGTCAGGTGTCAGATCAGTGGCACAAAGCCATTTAACACCTTTAATACCATACCTCAGTGCCCACTTTGATGCCCATTTTTGTGCCAGCCTTCTAATATTTTTATCTGTTTTTAAGTGTATTCACAAGAGGGCACATGACCGCATAATATTATATACTTACAATGGTTTATTTTTATTGAAAAACCTGAAAAAAAACAGAAAATAAAAAATAGCCGAATAAGAAACTGAACGAATAAGAAACCAACTTCAGCATCGTCCCTCTGGTGAAATTTCTGGGCATGGATACACTCCCCTTCTCGGCATGTAGTCACTCCCCGCTGCTTTAATCACCCCCCTTTGCAGAAATGAAGACGCCCTGAAATTTCTGAGCATAGTAACGCCCCCCTCCCTTTGTCACGCCCCCTCCCTCACTATTGTGGTTTTAACCAGGCCCCCAGGTGCCATAATCACGCCCGTCCCTGAAATTTTCAGGCATGTTGCCGCCCAGAGCCCCGCCCAGAGCTCCTCTTCTCTCCACCCTGCATCTTCAGCTGTTGCTTGGCCGTGATTGGTCAGTTTGCGGCACGTGACTCCGTAGCCTCGCCCATCCCTACTATCTACGACATGCCGACAATTTTCAGAACAACGGCAGACGGCGGAGCAGGGAGAGCAGAGGGAGGGGTAGGGAAAGTGGAGGGTGGTGCAAGGGGGGCGGTGCAGGGAGGGCAGAGGGAGGTGCAAGGGGGGCCAGTGCAGGGAATGCAAAGGAAGGTGCAAGGAGGGCAATGGGAGATACTGTGAAGGCAGAGGGCGGTGCAGTGAGAGCAGTGTAGGGAAAGTGGAGGGTGGTGCAAGGATGGTGGTGCAGGGAGGGCAGAGGAAGGTGCAGGGAGGTCAGTGTAGGGAGTGCAAAGGTTGGCGCAAGGAGGGCGGTGCAGGCAGGGCAATTGGAGATACTGGGAAGGCAGAGGGAGGTGCAGGGAGGGCAGAGGGAGGTGCAAGGAGGGCAGAGAGAGGTGTAAGGAGAGCAGTGCAGGGAGGGAAAAGGGATATGCACAAAGTGCAGAGGAAGGTACACAGAGGGCAGTGTAGGGAGGGCAAAGGAAAGTTCAGGTAGGGGAGAGGAAGGTGTAGGGTGGGCAGAAGGAGGGTGTTGCAAGGTGGGCAGAGGGAGGTGTAAGGAGGGCAGAGGGAGATGCAACAAGGGCAGTGTAGGGAGGGCAGAGGGAGGTGCAAGAAGGGCAGTACAAGAAGGGCAGAGTAAGGTGTAGGGAGGTGCAAGAAGGGCAGCGCAGGGATGGCAAAGGAAGGTGCAAAGAGTGCAGAGGAAGGTGCATGGAAGGCAGTGCAAGGAGGGCAAATAGAGATGCAGGGAGGGCAGTGCAGGGGAGGTGCAAGGAGAGCATAGGGAGGTGCACGGAGGGCAGGGTGGGAAGAGGGCAGTGCAGTGAGGGCAGATGACGGTGCAGCAAGAGAAGAGGGAGGTGAAAGGAAGGTGGAGGGTGGTGCAGGGAGGGAGATGCTGGGAAGGCAGAGGGAGGTGCAGGGAAGGTGAAAGGAGGGCAGAGAGAGTTGTAAGGAGGGCAGCCCAGGGAGGGCAAAGGGAAGTGCACAGAGTGCAGAGGAAGGTGCACGGTGGGCAGTGCAGGGAAGGCAAAGAGGGGTGCAGGGAGGGCAGAGCAGGGAAGGTGGTGGGAGGTGCAAGGAGACCAGTGCAGGGAGTGCAAATAGATGTGCAGGGAGGGCAGTGCAGGGGAGGTGCGAGGGGAGTAGAGGGAGATGGTGGTGAAAGTAAGATGGGGGGTGGTGCAAGCAGGGCATAGGGAGATGCTGGGAAGGCAGAGGGAGGGCAGAGAGAGATGCAAGTAGGCCAGTGCAGGGAGTGCAAAGGGAGATGCAAGGAGGACAGTGCAGGGAGGGTTGAGGGAGGTGCAAAGAGTGCAGAGGAAAGTGCACGGTGGGCAGTGCAGGGCAGGCAAAGAGAGGTGCAGGGAGGGTGTCATGAACCAGGGGTGTATGGTTGCCCCCATTTCTTTCTTCAGGGGATTTAGTTATATCCCACTTCCCAGTTCCGATTTGGAACTTCCAGTTCTCTGGTACCCCCTTTACCCTGAGGTCAGTCAGGGAACTGCACCTAGGATAATTAGTTGCCAAAACGACTGCCTGGTCATGTACTTGCTATTGGGCATGCTGCCGTGAGGGTAATATAATTATTCCCAGCCGCAGCCAAGCAATACACTTATAAACCTCGTTCCGTCACTGCCAGCGTTACCCAACAAGCTCAGTAAGCTCCGCTGCCTCCAGCTCCTATTAAGATTAATAACGGGTCAGGAGCCAACCCAATTAGCAGCGTAATTTACTTCAGAAGGCTTAGGATACATTTTAGAACAAGGAAAATGAAGCTAGTAACTATTATAAATTTTACTCCAAAAAAGATTAGGCAGTGTTTACAAAAGTATATAAAAACATATTACCAAAATGAGACAATTATATATGTACAAACAATTACAAAATAAAAAGGCTTAAAGGTGAATATAAACTTACATTTGTCTTATACCATGGCTGACCATGAGGCATTGGGGAGGGGTGACATCAAAATGCATTACAGAGCGTCTCCTAACTGGGCAAAGACTAGAGCAAAATGAGGTCCCACTATCTTATACCCCCTGCTCGTGACATCACTAAGTGGGCTGCGCCATGGACTCCACTCCCCTTTCCAAAGAGACTGAGAACTTTATTAAAACTCATATCCGTCATAGCGTACGCACGGAACCTCGCAGAGTGATGACGAAAGTATTGCATGTCTTCTCACGAGGTTAGCTTCCATTTAAGTCTAAACAAGGGGTAGCTGGGTGACCCAGTTAAGTAGTAATCCGTTTCTCCATCTCTGCTAGGCGCTGCGCTTAGAAAATGCACTAGTGTGTAGACCTATTTTTGGACATTCCAAATATGTAACTTTCACACCTATGTCACTACTTGGGGTCAAATTATACCATCTTCCATCAGTCCTCTGATTCACAATGAAGCACATCGGTCAGACAAAGGAAGGTTTCTGCTCACTCTCTTGAGGGAGGGGGGATGAGTGGTTTAAAATTACACAGGCAGAGTGAGAAGGAGCTTTCTAGGCAGTGAGAGGAGGGAAGGGGAAGGTCAAACAGCACACAACGTGTGTTAGGTGTCGAGTTCCCACCGCTGCACAGGGGGAATCTCGAACCATGTCCGCTGTGGTCTCCGATTCTCATCCAGCCGCAGTGGAACCTGCTCAGCGGAGACGTCGGTCCCAGCGTCTGGCTCAAGCTGATACTGTGCGAATGGTTACTGCTGCCTTTCCAGGCTCTGCCTTTGTAGCCAGCACTGATCAGCAGCAAGCAGGCCTTTCTGGGACTAAGTCCTGCTTTTCCCATACTGAGCATGCCCATGGGACGACCTCCCATTGGAGGTCGGGGGTCACATGCTCAGGTCCTGTTGCGGCTCCTATTAGACCATCAGGAAGGTCCTGGAGCGCTACTGCTATAAAAGGTTTGCATGGCCGCTCGGCCGTGCTCTAGTGTAAACTTATTTACTTGTGTGTGTGTAGATGAATGCCTGTCGATTGATGAAAGCTTCGAATCATTCCCATCCCTAGTGTTGTTCCCTGCTCGCGAATGGTGGAAGCTACCTAGCGCCAGACAGTGATACTCTGCACATCCAGCACACAATTCAGCGTCTCTCAGCAGCGACCGCCAGTGTGGAGCTGTGCACTTAGTGTGCTTTCCTGGCCCTGGTTAGGGTGGTTAGTGGCATCCGCCAAAGCTGCGTTGTACGCACTGTTGTGCAATAAATTATTACTAGTTCAGGTCTATACCTGACACCACAGTAACGGTGTCGAGCGTAAGGGGTCTAGAGGAACTCTTTACCCGTGTCTTGGGACAGAGGTCTGTGACCTTTTACTTGCGCTCTCTGTGCGGTATCGCAGCCCTGTGACGCAACAGGGTTCGCTTCCTTCATACCGGGTGAAGCTAACCCATGTGTGTATTCACATTATACCACCCTCTAGTCCGCCATTACCAAGCAGCAGGTGTCCTTTCTGCACGGTGGGCCCCGGACTGCGAGCGCACCTCATATCCTCTCTAATTATTATTTGGTGCGTTCCGCCAGTCCTAACATTACACTAGCGCCAAGGTCTGGCTAGTAATGGTGGCTCTCGAGCGCACAACCTCAGCTGTGGATGTTACCACAGTAGCTGTTCAGGCTGCTAGCGTGGCTGCAGCCACTTTGTCCACGGCCACCCCTGTTCCGACCTTATCCCGCCTCCTGCTGCCAGATAAATTCTCTGGTGATAGCAAGTCTTGTAGGGGGTTCGTGAACGAGTGTGCAATTCACCTTGAGCTCCTGGCTGCATGTTTCCCCTCAGAGCAGGCTAAAGTGGGATTCATTATATCTCGCTTGTCGGACAGGGTGTTGAAGTGGGCTACACCGCTGTGGGAGCGCGACGATCATGTGGTACAGAGTGCTCTGCGGTTTCCGAGCACTCTGAAACAGGTCTTTTTGGGACCCCAAGTCACCCATGATACAGCGCTCCAACTGCTTGCATTGACACAGGGTTCATCCATGGTCATTTTTCCGTCCACTTCAAGACTTTAGCATCTGAGCTGGAGTGGCCGGATAAAGCCCTCATCCCTGTATTTTGGAGGGGGCTGGCTGAGCATGTGAAGGATGCCTTGGACACTAGGCAGATTCTTGCCACACTGGAGGAGCTAATAACTATAGCTACCCGCATCGACCTTCGTTTTAACGAGCAAAGGTTGGAGAGAGCCCAGTGTAGGCAGAGGTTTTGGCTGGCTCCCACATTCGCCACACCTCTGGGATCTCCGGACCAGGCGTCCGAGCCATATGAGGCCGTGGAGATGTCATGAGCGGGGTCTAAGTCCCGGACCACTCGTGCACTCAAGGTCTGTCCGGTCTGCTAGCAGTCAGAACATTATGCCAAGAAATGTCCCCAGCGGTCGGGAAAATGTCAGCGTCTAGTGGTAGGAGGAGGAGGTACACTAGACACGGTGACGTTTTCTTCCAAATTGTCCTTCAAGGGGACAATTACCTTAGGCCCATCCACTCATATGGTAGAGCTTTGCATGGATTCCAAGGTGGAAGGCAACTTCATGTCTTCTGCCTTCGCCCAACGGCATGCAATACCTCTGGTGATGCTCGCCAAACCAGTGACCGTACGAGTGGTGAATGGGTTGACACTGCCCTATCTCTTTACTCATCATTCCTGAGGGAATTGATGAGGTCCTGTTAGGGATACCTTGGCTACGGTACCATAGACTGGTCCACAGGCAGAATTTTGGGATGAAGTGAATCTTGTGAGAGTAGGGAGTGCGTTCAGGTTGCTACTACTGAGGTATCCACAGATCTTTCCTCTCTCCCCAAGCTCTATTGGCCCTATGCGGGCGTGTTCTCCAAGAGGGCTGCGGAGACCCTTCCGCCTCACCGCCCCTATGACTGTCCTATTGACATCTTGCCTGGTGCTGAGCCTCTCCGGGGTCGAGTCTATCCGTTATCTCTTTTGGAGACAGGAGGCAATGTCTCAGTACATCGAGGAGAATCTGGCGAGGATTCATTAGGAAGTTAGTGTCACCCACAGGGGCTGGGTTCTTCGTGCAGAAGAGGAACGGAGAACTACAGTCAGGTCCATATATATTTGGACAGAGACATTTTCCTAATTTTTGTTATAGACATTACTGCAATGAATTTTAAACAAAACAACTCAGATGCAGTTGAAGTTCAGACTTTCAGCTTTCATTTGAGGGTATCCACATTAAAATTGGATGAAGGGTTAAGGAGTTTCAGCTCCTTAACATGTGCCACCCTGTTTTTAAAGGGACCAAAAGTAATTGGACAATTGATTCCAAGGCTATTTCATGGACAGCAGCAATACCACGTGGGAAATGAATCCTGGTTAGTATATGGAGTTTTCATTATGCACAGTCACTTTCCTAATAGGATTTATTACATGTGATTTGGTTAGGTGCACTTTATGGATATGCTTTAGTTACATACTTTCTATTTATTAAATATATTAAGCCATACTACTTGGATTTAGATATACAGTTATAAGCACTTTATTTATCTATTAATATTTATAAAAATGAAATTTGATATATATAATATGGGTTTCCCTATTTATGGTAGATGAATTAATATAAAAACCGTATGCTACTGTTATGGAATATTCAGGTTATGGGTGGTATTCTGCTCCCTTGGGTTTTTAGACTTGTTGTATATGTTTTTTAATTGTGTTTTTTGTGTCAGTTTGGATTGGTGTTCCTAATAAAATTATCTATATTTTGAACATTATTTGTTTTTGTATTATTTATTTATTTTTCTTACTTTGGTTTCAAGCGGTTTTCTTTTTTTTTCATTAATATAGTTGTCTGCTTGATTTTCTTCATGGATTTGTGATAGGTTCTATTTTGTGCTCCTATTTTTGTTGGTTTAAAGTTTATTTCATGGACAGGTGTGGGCAATCCCTTCGTTATGTCATTCTCAATTAAGCAGATAAAAGGCCTGGAGTTGATTTGAGGTGTGGTGCTTGCATTTGGAAGGTTTTGCTGTGAAGTAAACATGCGGTCAAAGGAGCTCTCCATGCAGGTGAAACAAGCCATCCTTAAGCTGCGAAAACAGAAAAAACCCATCTGAGAAATTGCTACAACATTAGGAGTGGCAAAATCTACAGTTTGGTACATCCTGAGAAAGAAAGAAAGCACTAGTGAACTCATCAATGCAAAAAGACCTGGGCGCCCACGGAAGACAGCAGTGGTGGTTGATCGCAGAATAATGTCCATGGTGAAGAGAAACCCCTTCACAACAGCCAACCAAGTGAACAGCACTCTCCAGGAGGTCGGCGTATCAATATCCAAATCTACCATAAAGAGAAGACTGCATGAAATTAAATACAGAGGGTTCACTGCACGGTGCAAGCCACTCATAAGCATCAAGAATAAAAAGGCTAGACTGGACTTTGCTAAAAAACATCTAAAAAAGCCAGCACAGTTCTGGAAGAACATTCTTTGGACAGATGAAACCAAGATCAACCTCTACCAGAATGATGGAAAGAGAATGGCGAAGGAGTGGTACAGCTCATGATCCAAAGCATACCACATCATCTGTAAAACATGGTAGAGGCAGTGTGATGGCGTGGGCATGCATGGCTGCCAGTGGCACTGGGTCACAAGTGTTTATTGATGATGTGTCACAGGACAGAAGCAGCTGAATGAATTCTGAGGTATTCAGAGACATACTGTGTGCTCAGATCCAGCCAAATGCAGCCAAACTGATTGGTCGTCGTTTCATACTACAGATGGACAATGACCAAAACATAAAGCCAAAGCAACCCAGGAGTTTATTAAAGCAAAGAAGTGGAATATTTTTGAATGGCCAAGTCAGTCACCTGATCTCAACCCAATTGAGCATGCATTTCACTTGTTAAAGACTAAACTTCAGACAGAAAGGCCCACAAACAAACAGCAACTGAAAACCACCGCAGTGAAGGCCTGGCAGAGCATCAAAAAGGAGGAAACACAGCGTCTGGTGATGTCCATGAGTAGTGTTGAGCATTCCGATACTGCAAATATCGGGTATCGGCCGATATTCGCTGTATCGGATTTCCGATACTGAGTTCTGATACTTTTACAATATCGAATACCGGAATCGGAAGTTCCCATAATGCAATAAGCCAGTTGAGGATCCTAAGAAGTGTTGGCACATCCTGTTAGGCATGTTAGCCATGTTAACTAATGGCATGGCTGTGATTGGCTGCTGAAATGATGTCATGATGTGCTATAATGGGTGTGGGTGGTGCGTGGGCGGAGACTGCGTGTCTGTGTGTGCAGGCCGGGTCTGTGCGTGCCCGTGGGGGATCTGTGCGGGCCTGCCGGGGGTCTGTACGGGCCTGCCGGGGGTCTGTGCGAGCCTGCCGGGGGTCTGAGCGGGCCTGCGGGGGTCTGTGCAGGCTGCCGGGGGTCTGTGCGGGCCTCTCGGGGGTTGTGTGTGTGTGCAGGCATCGTCCGATGGGACTACAAGTCCCATCAGGCTATGCCTGCTACTATGACAGTGATTGACACATTAGCCAATGATGGGACAGTAGTAGTCCCATCATCCGGCTAATGTGTTGAATGTAAAAAAACCCCACAAACATACATACTACATACAACATTCTACATACTACATACATACAACATACATACTACATACTGTACATACTACATACATACAACATACATACTACATACTACATACATACTACATACAGCATACTACATACATACTACATACATACAACATACTACATACATACTACATACATACAACATGCTACATACATACTACATACATACATGCAATATACATACAACATGCTACATACATACAACATGCATACTACATACAACATACTACATACATACTACATACATACAACATGCATACTACATACATACTACATACATACATACAACATGCATACAACATGCTACATACATACTACATACATACAACATACATATTACATACATACAACATACATACATACAACATGCATACAACATACATACTACGTACATACTACATACATACTACATACAACATACATACAACATAGTACATACATACAACATACATACATACAACATACATACATACTACATACATCCAACATACATACTACAGACATACTACATACATACTACATACAATACATTCATACATTACATACAATTCATACATGTAGACATACAGTACATATAACATAGAGTACATACTCACCATCACTTGTCACTTTGATCCCTGAAGCCAGTGTCATCTGTAAAAAATATTAAAATAACAAACAACCAATATACTCCCTGATCCGCAGAAATCCACGAGTGTCCCACGACGATCTCCCGTGGAGAACAGCAGCATCAGCTGATGCGACCGCTCTCTAGGGGCTCCAAGAATACAATGACGGGAGAAAGGTATCCTTCTGCACTGTATTCCTCCGCCGCTGTAAAAAAATAGTTCCTAGTCTCACTTTTGGCATTGCTGTGTGAGAAAGTTCCCACGCAGCTTTTGCCATAAAGTGAGACCAGTGAACTATAGTAACCTCTCAGTGATGCACTGCAGGAGCCATTGTCTCCTGTCAATGTGTCACTGAAGGTCCTATAGAGCAGTGACATCACCCGATGTCACTGTTCTATAGGGGAGATCGTCGTGGGACACTCGTTATTAATTGGACTATGGCAGACAGGTAGTATACGGTTTATTATTTTAATTTTTTTGCAGGCGCTGAAGTATGGTAAGTATGGTTAAATTAAGAATATTAAAATACTTTTTTCTGGCTGTGTCTTTATTTATTTTTTTAACTCTTTCACTACTGTAGGATTAATAACGGATAGGCGTCTTATTGATGCCTCTCCATTATTAACCCGGCTTAATGTCACCTTACAATAGCAAGGTGACATTAACCCCTTATTACCCCATATCCCACCGCTACACGGGAGTGGGAAGAGAGGGGCTAAGTGCCGGAATTGGGCCATCTTACAGGTGCGCCATTTCTGGGGCGGCTGCGGACTGGTATTTGTAGCCGGGGGGGGGGAATATCCATGACCCCTCTCTAGGCAATGAATATAAGCCCACAGCTGTCTGCGTAGCCTTTCTGGCTATAAAATATAGGGGGACCCCACGTCATTTTTTTGGGGGTCCCCCTATTTTAATAGCCAGAAAAGGCTACGCAGACATTTGCGGGCTGATATTCATAGCCCGGGAGAGGCCAAGGGTATTACCCCCTTCCCAGGCTACAAATACTGGCCCCCGGCCGTCGGCATTCCCCCTCTGGCGCAGAAAATTGCACGGGAGCCCACGTAGTTTTTTTCCCGTTTTTTTCTTTATGTTCATTTATCAACATCGGCCTATCTATGGATATATCTATCTATAGATATATCTATAGATACATAGATGTTTCTATCTATATATCTATCTGGCTAATTTCACACATCAGGTTTTTGCCGTCAGGCACAATCCAGCGAGTTTTGAAAAAAAAGATCCGTTTTTTTTTCTGCTGGATCCGTTTTATCTCATAGAGTTGTATTAGCGCCGGATTGCGCCTGATGGCCACACGTTTTATCAATTTTTTGCCGGATCCATCAAAAAAGCTGCTTCTGCCGGACGGAAAACACGTACAGAGGAACGGTTTTTCTGTCTGGCGAAAAAATGCACAGAGACGGATCCGGTGAAAAACATATGAAACTGAGATGTGCATTTCATGCATGTTTCCATTCAAATCATGCACATTTTCCGTTTATTTATTTATTTCCAAAAACTGCATCAAAACCACACAAAAACCGCACCAAAAAACTGCATCAAAACTGCATAAAAAAACGCACCAAAAATGCATCAAAACTGCACCAAAAACCGCATCAAAAACCACACCAAAAACTGCATAAAAACTGCTTCAAAACTGCTTCAAAAACTGCATCGGGGTATGTGCACACGTAGAATGGTCCACTGTCATGTTCTCAATGGCAAGAGAACATAGCATCAGCATATATAGGAACTAGCTCTTGGAAGATGGGAACTGAGCTGACCATGAACTAAACCTAACGCACAACTAGCAGTGGCCGGGTAGCATGCCTACGTTGATTCTAGATGCCCAGCACCAGCCGGAGGACTAAATAATGCTAGCAGAGGAAAATATTAGTCCTAGCTCACCTCTAGAGAAATACCCCGAAAGGAGACAGAGGCCCCCCACATGTATTGGCGGTGAATTAAGATGAAATAACAAACGTAGTATGAAAATAGGTTTAGCAAATTTGAGGTCCACTTACTACATAGCAGAAGACAGAAAGGACACTTTCATGGTCAGCTGAAAACCCTATCAAAACACCATCCAGAAATTACTTTAAAACTCTGGCATTAACTCATAACACCAGAGTGGCAATTCCTGTTCACAAGAGCTTTCCAGACACAGTAACGAAACTACAGCTGTGAACTGGAACAAAAATGCAAAAACAAACATGGACAAGAGTCCAACTTATCTAGTAGTTGTCTAGGAGCAGGAACAAGCACAGAGAGGCTTCTGATAACATTGTTGACCGGCAAGCAACTAACAGAGCAGCAAGGTTATATAGCGACTCCCACATCTTGATGGGAACAGGTGAACAGAGAAGATGAAAACACCAGTTCAATTCCACCAGTAGCCACCGGGGGAGCCCAGAATCCAAATTCACAACAGTACCCCCCCCTCAAGGAGGGGGCACCGAACCCTCACCAGAACCACCAGGGCGATCAGGATGGGCCCTATGAAAGGCACGAACCAGATCAGAGGCATGAACATCAGATGCATTCACCCAAGAATTATCCTCCTGGCCGTATCCCTTCCACTTGACCAGATACTGGAGTCTCCGTCTGGAAACACGAGAGTCTAAGATTTTCTCCACAACGTACTCCAACTCACCCTCAACCAACACCGGAGCAGGAGGCTCAACGGAAGGCACAACCGGTACCTCATACCTGCGCAATAATGACCGATGAAAAACGTTATGAATAGAAAAGGATGCAGGGAGGTCCAAACGGAAGGAAACAGGGTTAAGAATCTCCAATATCTTATACGGGCCGATGAACCGAGGCTTAAACTTAGGAGAAGAGACCCTCATAGGGACAAAACGAGAAGACAACCACACCAAATCCCCAACACAAAGCCGAGGACCAACACGACGGTGGCGGTTGGCAAAAAGCTGAGTCTTCTCCTGGGACAACCTCAAATTGTCCACCACCTGCCCCCAGATCTGATGCAATCTCTCCACCACAGCATCCACTCCAGGACAATCCGAAGATTCCACCTGACCAGAGGAAAATCGAGGATGAAACCCCGAATTACAGAAAAACGGGGACACCAAAGTGGCAGAGCTGGCCCGATTATTGAGAGCGAACTCTGCCAATGGCAAAAAAGCAACCCAATCATCCTGGTCAGCAGACACAAAACACCTCAGATATGTCTCCAGGGTCTGATTAGTCCGCTCGGTCTGGCCATTCGTCTGAGGATGGAAAGCGGACGAAAAAGATAAATCTATGCCCATCCTAGCACAGAATGCCCGCCAAAATCTAGACACGAATTGGGTCCCTCTGTCAGAAATGATATTCTCAGGAATACCATGCAAACGAACAACATTTTGAAAAAACAGAGGAACCAACTCGGAAGAAGAAGGCAACTTGGGCAGAGGAACCAAATGGACCATCTTAGAGAAACGGTCACACACCACCCAGATGACAGACATCTTCTGAGAAACAGGCAGATCTGAAATAAAATCCATCGAGATGTGCGTCCAAGGCCTCTTAGGAATAGGCAAGGCCAACAATAATCCACTAGCCCGAGAGCAACAAGGCTTGGCCCGAGCACAAACGTCACAAGACTGCACAAAGCCTCGCACATCTCGTGACAGGGAAGGCCACCAGAAGGACCTTGCCACCAAATCCCTGGTACCAAAAATGCCAGGATGACCTGCCAACGCAGAAGAATGAACCTCAGAGATGACTCTACTGGTCCAAACATCAGGAACAAACAGTTTATCAGGTGGGCAACGATCCGGTCTATCCGCCTGAAACTCCTGCAAGGCCCGCCGCAGGTCTGGAGAAACGGCTGACAATACCACTCCATCCTTAAGGATACCTGTGGGCTCAGAGTTACCAGGCGAGTCAGGCTCAAAACTCCTAGAAAGGGCATCCGCCTTAACATTCTTAGAACCCGGTAGGTATGACACCACAAAATTAAACCGAGAGAAAAATAATGACCAGCGCGCCTGTCTAGGATTCAGGCGCCTGGCGGTCTCAAGATAAATCAAGTTTTTGTGGTCAGTCAATACCACCACCTGATGTCTGGCCCCCTCAAGCCAATGGCGCCACTCCTCAAAAGCCCACTTCATGGCCAAAAGCTCCCGATTCCCAACATCATAATTCCGCTCAGCGGGCGAAAATTTACGGGAAAAGAAGGCACAAGGCCTCATCACGGAGCAGTCAGAACTTTTCTGCGACAACACTGCCCCAGCTCCGATCTCAGAAGCGTCGACCTCAACCTGAAAAGGTAGAGCAACATCAGGCTGACGCAACACAGGGGCAGAGGAAAAACGGCGCTTAAGCTCCCGAAAGGCCTCCACAGCGTCAGGGGACCAATCAGCAACATCAGCACCCTTCTTAGTCAAATCGGTCAATGGCTTAGCAATATCCGAAAAACCAGCAATAAATCGACGATAAAAGTTAGCAAAGCCCAAAAATTTCTGAAGACTCTTAAGAGAAGAGGGCTGCGTCCAATCACAAATAGCTTGGACCTTGACAGGATCCATTTCAATGGAAGAGGGAGAAAAAATATATCCCAAAAAGGAAATCCTCTGTACCCCAAAAACACACTTAGAACCCTTCACACACAAAGAATTAGACCGCAAAACCTGGAAAACCCTCCTGACTTGCTGGACATGAGAGTCCCAGTCATCCGAAAAAATCAGAATATCATCCAGATACACAATCATAAATTTATCCAAATAATCGCGAAAAATATCATGCATAAAGGACTGGAAAACTGACGGAGCATTTGAAAGACCAAAAGGCATCACTAAATACTCAAAGTGGCCCTCGGGCGTATTAAATGCGGTTTTCCACTCATCCCCCTGCCTGATTCGCACCAAATTATACGCCCCACGAAGGTCAATCTTAGAGAACCACTTGGCCCCCTTTATGCGAGCAAACAAATCAGTCAGCAACGGCAATGGGTATTGATATTTTACAGTGATTTTATTCAAAAGCCGATAATCGATACATGGTCTCAAAGAGCCGTCTTTTTTTGACACAAAGAAAAAACCGGCTCCTAAGGGAGATGACGATGGACGAATATGTCCCTTTTCCAAGGACTCCTTTATATATTCTCGCATAGCAGCATGTTCAGGCACAGACAGATTAAATAAACGACCCTTTGGGTATTTACTACCCGGGATTAAATCTATGGCACAATCGCACTCTCGGTGCGGAGGTAATGAACCAAGCTTGGATTCTTCAAAGACGTCACGATAGTCAGACAGGAACTCAGGAATTTCAGAGGGAATAGATGATGAAATGGAAACCACAGGTACATCCCCATGAGCCCCCTTACATCCCCAGCTCAACACAGACATAGCTCTCCAGTCGAGGACTGGGTTGTGAGATTGCAGCCAAGGCAATCCTAGCACCAAATCATCATGTAGATTATACAGCACCAGAAAGCGAATAATCTCCTGGTGATCCGGATTAATACGCATAGTTACTTGTGTCCAGTATTGTGGTTTATTATTAGCCAATGGGGTGGAGTCAATCCCCTTCAGAGGAATAAGAGTCTCCAAAGGCTCTAAATCATACCCACAGCGTTTGGCAAAGGACCAATCCATAAGACTCAAAGCGGCGCCAGAGTCGACATAGGCGTCCGTGGTAATAGATGACAAAGAGCAAATCAGGGTCACAGATAGAATAAACTTAGACGGTAAGGTGCAAATGGAAACAGATTTATCAAGCTTTTTAGTGCGCTTAGAGCATGCTGATATAACATGAGTAGAATCACCACAATAGAAACACAACCCATTTTTCCGTCTAAAATTCTGCCGCTCGCTTCGGGACAGAATTCTATCACACTGCATACTCTCTGGCGACTTCTCAGTGGACACCGCCAGATGGTGCACTGGTTTGCGCTCCCGCAAACGCCTATCGATCTGAATAGCCATTGTCATGGACTCATTCAGACCCGCAGGCACAGGGAACCCCACCATAACATCCTTAATGGCATCAGAGAGACCCTCTCTGAAAGTCGCCGCCAGGGCGCACTCATTCCACTGAGTAAGCACAGACCATTTACGGAATCTTTGACAGTAAATTTCCGCTTCATCTTGCCCCTGAGATAAGGACATCAAAGTTTTTTCTGCCTGAAGCTCCAAATGAGGTTCGTCATAAAGCAACCCCAAGGCCAGAAAAAACGCATCCACATTGAGCAACGCAGGATCCCCTGGTGTCAATGAAAAAGCCCAGTCTTGAGGGTCGCCCCGGAGCAAGGAAATCACAATCCTGACCTGCTGTGCAGGGTCTCCGGCAGAGCGAAATTTCAGGGACAAAAATAATTTGCAATTATTTCGAAAATTCTGAAACCCAGATCTATTCCCCGAGAAAAATTCCGGCAAAGGAATTCTCGGCTCAGATACAGGTGCATGACAAACAAAGTCTTGCAAATTTTGTACCTTCGTGGCGAGATTATTCAAACCTGCAGTTACACTCTGAAGATCCATTACAAACAGGTGGACACAGAGCCATTCAAAGATTAGAAGGAGAGAAAAAAAAAAAAAATTCTCAGCAGACTTCTTATTTCTCTCCTTTCTCAGCCAAGGATTTTAACCCTTTAGTGGGCCGGTCAAACTGTCATGTTCTCAATGGCAAGAGAACATAGCATCAGCATATATAGGAACTAGCTCTTGGAAGATGGGAACTGAGCTGACCATGAACTAAACCTAACGCACAACTAGCAGTGGCCGGGTAGCATGCCTACGTTGATTCTAGATGCCCAGCACCAGCCGGAGGACTAAATAATGCTAGCAGAGGAAAATATTAGTCCTAGCTCACCTCTAGAGAAATACCCCGAAAGGAGACAGAGGCCCCCCACATGTATTGGCGGTGAATTAAGATGAAATAACAAACGTAGTATGAAAATAGGTTTAGCAAATTTGAGGTCCACTTACTACATAGCAGAAGACAGAAAGGACACTTTCATGGTCAGCTGAAAACCCTATCAAAACACCATCCAGAAATTACTTTAAAACTCTGGCATTAACTCATAACACCAGAGTGGCAATTCCTGTTCACAAGAGCTTTCCAGACACAGTAACGAAACTACAGCTGTGAACTGGAACAAAAATGCAAAAACAAACATGGACAAGAGTCCAACTTATCTAGTAGTTGTCTAGGAGCAGGAACAAGCACAGAGAGGCTTCTGATAACATTGTTGACCGGCAAGCAACTAACAGAGCAGCAAGGTTATATAGCGACTCCCACATCTTGATGGGAACAGGTGAACAGAGAAGATGAAAACACCAGTTCAATTCCACCAGTAGCCACCGGGGGAGCCCAGAATCCAAATTCACAACAGTCCACTGCGGATTTTTTTGCAGCGGATTTGATAAATCCGCAGGGCAAAAACACTGCGTTTTTCCTTTGGATTTATTGCGGATTTACCGCAGATATACCGCGGTTTTTGTGCGGATTCCACTGCGGTTTTACACCTGCGGTTTTCTTTTATGGAGCAGGTGTAAAACCGCTGCAGATTCCGCACAAAGAACTGACATGCTGTGTTTTGTGTGTTTCCGCGCGTTTTTTCATGCAGCATGTGCACTGTGGATTGCGTTTCCCATAGGTTTACATTGTACTGTAAATGCATGGGAAACTGCTGCGGACCCGCAGCTGCGGAAACGCTGCGGATCCGCAGAAAAATCTGCAGCGTGTGCACATAACCTCATAACTGCACCAAAAACTGCATCAAAACTGCATCAAAAATGCATCAAAACGACACCAAAAACTGCATCAAAACCTGCATCAAAAACTGGTGCAGTTTTGATGAAGTTTTTGGTGCAGTTTTTGGTGCAGTTTTTGATGCAGTTTTGGCGCAGTTTTTGGTGCAGTTATGATGCAGTTTTTTATGCAGTTTTGGTGCAGTTTTTGGTGCGGTTTTTGGCCGGTTTTGATGCAGATATAAATAAATAAATAAATGGAAAATGTGCATGATTTGAATGGAAACATGCATGAAAAAAGGGATTCGGAGGCTGGATTCATCATTTCACATCTCAGTTTTATAAGTTTTTTGCCAAATCCGTCGCTGTGCGTTTTTTCGCCGGACAGAAAAACCGTTCCTCTGCACTGTATGTGTTTTCCCCCTGGCAGAAACAGCTTTTTTGAAGGATCCGGCAAAAAATGGATGAAACGTGTGGCCATCAGGCGCAATCCAGCGATAATACAACTCTATGAGAAAAAAATGGATCCAGCAGAAAAAAACGGATCGTTTTTTTCAAAACTCGCCGGATTGTGCCTGACGGCAAAAACCTGATGTGTGAAATTAGCCAAATAGATATATGGATAGAAACATCTATGTATCTATAGATATATCTATACATAGATATATCCATAGATAGGCCGATGTTGATAAATGAACATAAAGAAAAAAACGGGAAAAAAAACTACGTAGGGCAATTTTCTGCGCCAGAGGGGGACAGCCGATGGCCAGGGGCCAATATTTGTAGCCTGGGAAGGGGGTAATACCCATGCCCCCTCCCAGGCTATGAATATCAGCCCGCAGCTGTCTGCGTAGCCTTTACTGGCTATTAAAATAGGGGGACCCCCCAAAAAATGACGTGGGGTCCCCCTATATTTTATAGCCAGAAAGGCTACGCAGACAGCTGTGGGCTGATATTCATAGCCTAGAGAGGGGCCATGGATATTGGCCCCCCCCCGGCTACAAATACCAGTCCGCAGCTGCCCCAGAAATGGCGCATCTGTAAGATGGCCCAATTCCGGCACTTAGCCCCTCTCTTCCACTCCCATGTAGTGGTGGGATATGGGGTAATAAGGGGATAATGTCACCTTGCTATTGTAAGGTGACATTAAGCCGGGTTAATAATGGAGAGGCGTTAATAAGATGCCTATCCGTTATTAATCCTACAGTAGTGAAAGAGTTAAAAAAAATAAAGACACAGCCAGAAAAAAGTATTTTAATATTCTTAATTTAACCATACTTACCATACTTCAGTGCCTGCAAAAAATGTAAAATAATAAACCGTATACTACCTGTCCGCCGTAGTCCAATTAATAACGAGTGTCCCACGACGATCTCCCCTATAGAACAGTGACATCGGGTGATGTCACTGCTCTATAGGACCTTCAGTGACACACTGACAGGAGACAATGGCTAATGCAGTGCATTACTGAGAGGCTACTATAGTTCACTGGTCTCACTTTATGGCAAAAGCTGCGTGGGAACTTTCTCACACAGCAATGCCAAAAGTGAGACTAGGGACTATTTTTTTACAGCGGCGGAGGAATACAGTGCAGAAGGATACCTTCCTCCCATCATTGTATTCCAGGAGCCTCTACAGAGCGGTCGCATCAGCTGATGCTGCTGTTCTCCACGGGAGATTGTTGTGGGACACTTGTGGATTTTTGTGGATCAAGGAGTATATTGGTTGTTTGTTATTTTAATATTTTTTACAGATGACACTGGCTTCGGGGATCAAAGTGACAAGTGATGGTGAGTATGTACTCTATGTTATAGGTACTGTATGTCTATATGTATGTATTGTATGTAATGTATGAATGTATTGTATGTAGTATGTATGCAGCATGTTGTATGTATGTAGTATGTATGTAGTATGTTGTATGTATGTAGTGTGTATGTATGTAGTATGCATGTAGCATGTTGTATGTATGTATGTAGTATGTATGGTGTATGTATGTTGTATGTATGTGGTATGTTGTATGTATGTTGTATGTATGTAGTATGTATGTAGTATGTTATATGTATGTATGTAGTATGTATGTAGTATGTTGTATGTTGTATGTATGTAGTATGTATGTATGTTGTATGTAGTATATAGTATGTTGTATGTATGTATGTTGTATGTATGTGATATGTTGTATGTATGTAGTATGTACAGTGGGGCAAAAAAGTATTTAGTCATTCAGCAATAGTGCAAGTTCCACCACTTAAAAAGATGAGAGGCGTCTGTAATTTACATCATAGGTAGACCTCAACTATGGGAGACAAACTGAGACAAAAAAATCCAGAAAATCACATTGTCTGTTTTTTTATCATTTTATTTGCATATTATGGTGGAAAATAAGTATTTGGTCAAAAACAAAATTTCATCTCAATACTTTGTTATATATCCTTTGTTGGCAATGACAGAGGTCAAACGTTTTCTGTAAGTCTTCACAAGGTTGCCACACACTGTTGTTGGTATGTTGGCCCATTCCTCCATGCAGATCTCCTCTAGAGCAGTGATGTTTTTGGCTTTTCGCTTGGCAACACGGACTTTCAACTCCCTCCAAAGGTTTTCTATAGGGTTGAGATCTGGAGACTGGCTAGGCCACTCCAGGACCTTGAAATGCTTCTTACGAAGCCACTCCTTCGTTGCCCTGGCGGTGTGCTTTGGATCATTGTCATGTTGAAAGACCCAGCCACATTTCATCTTCAATGCCCTTGCTGATGGAAGGAGGTTTGCACTCAAAATCTCACGATACATGGCCCCATTCATTCTTTCATGTACCCGGATCAGTCGTCCTGGCCCCTTTGCAGAGAAACAACCCCAAAGCATGATGTTTCCACCACCATGCTTTACAGTAGGTATGGTGTTTGATGGATGCAACTCAGTATTCTTTTTCCTCCAAACACGACAAGTTGTGTTTCTACCAAACAGTTCCAGTTTGGTTTCATCAGACCATAGGACATTCTCCCAAAACTCCTCTGGATCATCCAAATGCTCTCTAGCAAACTTCAGACGGGCCCAGACATGTACTGGCTTAAGCAGTGGGACACGTCTGGCACTGCAGGATCTGAGTCCATGGTGGCGTAGTGTGTTACTTATGGTAGGCCTTGTTACATTGGTCCCAGCTCTCTGCAGTTCATTCACTAGGTCCCCCCGCGTGGTTCTGGGATTTTTGCTCACCGTTCTTGTGATCATTCTGACCCCACGGGGTGGGATTTTGCGTGGAGCCCCAGATCGAGGGAGATTATCAGTGGTCTTGAATGTCTTCCATTTTCTAATTATTGCTCCCACTGTTGATTTCTTCGCTCCAAGCTGGTTGGCTATTGCAGATTCAGTCTTCCCAGCCTGGTGCAGGGCTACAATTTTGTTTCTGGTGTCCTTTGACAGCTCTTTGGTCTTCACCATAGTGGAGTTTGGAGTCAGACTGTTTGAGGGTGTGCACAGGTGTCTTTTTATACTGATAACAAGTTTAAACAGGTGCCATTACTACAGGTAATGAGTGGAGGAAAGAGGAGACTCTTAAAGAAGAAGTTACAGGTCTGTGAGAGCCAGAAATCTTGATTGTTTGTTTCTGACCAAATACTTATTTTCCACCAAAATATGCAAATAAAATGATAAAAAAAACAGACAATGTGATTTTCTGGATTTTTTTTTCTCAGTTTGTCTCCCATAGTTGAGGTCTACCTATGATGTAAATTACAGACGCCTCTCATCTTTTTAAGTGGTGGAATTGCACTATTGCTGAATGACTAAATACTTTTTTGCCCCACTGTATGTAGTATGTTGTATGTATGTATGTAGTATGTTGTATGTATATTGTATGTATGTATGTAGTATGTATGTAGTATGTTGTATGTATGTATGTTTGTGTTTTTTTTTTTTTTTACATTCAACACATTAGCCGGATGATGGGACTACTACTGTCCCATCATTGGCTAATGTGTCAATCACTGTCATTGTAGCAGGCATAGCCCGATGGGACTTGTAGTCCCATCAGACGATGCCTGCACACAGATACAAAGACCCCCGAGAGGCCCGCACAGACCCCCGAGAGGCCCACACAGACCCCCAGCAGGCCTGCTCAGACCCCGAGAGGCCCGTACAGGCCCCGGCAGGCCCGCACAGACCCCCGAGAGGCCCGTACAGGCCCCGGCAGGCCTGCACAGACCCCTGAGAGGCCCGTACAGGCCCCGGCAGGCCTGCACAGACCCCTGAGAGGCCCGTACAGACCCCCAGCAGACCCGCACAGACCCCCGAGAGGCCCGCACAGACACCGCCCGCACACACAGAAATGCACAGTCTCCACCCACACACTGCCCACACTCTTCCCCTCTCCCGAACTGGATGTGCAAGGAAAGAAAGGGTTTATTTTCATTCCGATATTTGTGTCCCATTGACTTGCATTGGTTTCCGGTATCGGAATCGGCGATACCCGATATCTTTGGGGTATGGGTCCGATCCAATCCGGTCCGATATTTACAGATATCGGAAGGTATCGCTCAACACTATCCATGAGTTCAAGACTTCAGGCAGTCATTGCCAACAAAGAGTTTTCAACCAAGTACTAAAAATGAACATTTTATTTAACATTTTTTAATCTGTCCAATTACTCTTGGTCCCTTTAAAAACAGGGTGGCACATGTTAAGGAGCTGAAACTCCTAAACCCTTCATCCAATTGTAATGTGGATACCCTTAAATGAAAGCTGAAAGTCTGAACTTCAACTGCATCTGAATTGTTTTGTTTAAAATTCATTGTGGTAATGTCTATAACCAAAATTAGAAAAATGTTGTCTCTGTCCAAATATAATGGACCTAACTGTATGTCCATGCATAGACTACAGGAGTCTTAACGCCATCACCTTTAAGAATAAGTACCCACCGCCCCTGATATCTGAGCTCTTTGATAGGCTTCAGGTAGCAAGGGTATTTACTAAACTAGATCTGCGGAGTGCTTACAACCTGATTCGCATCCGTGAGGGGGACGAATGGAAGACGGCTTTTAACACCAGGGATGGGCACTATGAATACCTGGTGATGCCCATCGGGCTCTGTAATGCCCCAGCCGTTTTCCAAGACTTTGCAAACGATATCTTCTGGGGTATGCTCTCCACCTCGGTTGTAGTCTATCTGGATGATATTCTCATTTACTCTCCAGATATAAACTCCCACCGGAGAGATGTTTACAAAGTCTTCGACCTCCTACGGGCAAACTCCCTCTATGCCAAGTTGGAGAAGTGTGTGTTTGAGCAAGAGTCTTTGCCTTTCCTGGGCTATATCATCTCGGCCCAAGGATTAGCTATGGATCCTGCCAAGCTACAGGCTGTGATGGACTGGCAGGAACCGCATTCTCTCAAAGCAGTGCAGGTGCAGCGCTTTATGGGGTTCATCAACTATTATCGCCAGTTCATTCCCCACTTCTCAACTTTGGTAGCTCCCCTGGTTGCCCTCACCAAGAAGGGAGCTAATCCCAAATTGTGGTCGTCGGAGGTCTCCAAAGCCTTCGAAGCTCTCTATCAAGTCACACTTCGCTGGCGCTCCCATTTTACATCGCCCCGATGTTGATAAACCATTTATCATGGAGGTGGATGCCTCTTCTGTTGGTGCTAGAGCAGTCCTCTTTCAGAAGGATGCTCAAGGTTGGAAGCATCCTTGCTTCTTCTTCTCCAAGACCTTCACACGGGCGGAGAGGAATTATTCCGTCGGGGATAGGGAGTTGCTAGCCATGAAGTTGGCCTTTTTGGAGTGGAGACACCTCCTGGAGGGGGCTCGCTTTCCCTTCCAAGTTTTCACCGACCACAAAAATTTTGTGTATTTGCAAACCGCCCAGCGGCAAAACTCTTGCCAGGCCAGATGGTCCCTGTTCTTCTCCTGGTTCCACTTTACCCTCCATTTTCTCTCCGGGAGAAGAACACTCGTGCCGATGCTCTCTCCCACTCCTTAGTGTCATCAGAGGAGGAGGAGGAGCCTCGGCTTATTGTCCCTTCACTGAGCCTGAGAACTGTGGCTCTGGTTTCCCTAGAGTCTGTGCCCCCAGGCAAGACTTTCATTCTGTCTAATTTGCGACCGGAGGTTCTCTCTTGGGCTAACTCGTCCAGGGTGGGTGGACATTTTGGGACCAAGAGGACATCTGAGCTTCTGGCGAGGACTTACTGGTGGCCGCATTTGGCCCGTGACGTCGGGGACTATATTCGGGCGTGTGTCTCCTGCGCCAAGAATCGGTCTCCTCGGCAACGGTCTGCTGGGCTACTCTACCCCCTGCCGGTGGCAGACCGGCCCTGGGAGATAGTTGGGATGGACTTTGTGGTGGGCTTACCCAAGTCTCGTAGCTGCACCGTTATCTGGGTAGTCACTGACCATTTTTCTAAAATGGTGCACTTGGTTGAGCTTCCATGGTTACCTTCTGCACGGGCCTTGGCAGCGTTGTTCATGGCATGCCTGACAAAATTGTCAGTGACCGGGGTCCCCAGTTTGTGTCTCGGTTCTGGAGAGAGCTCTGTCGTTTACTCAGCATTGAGCTGAATATCTCTTCAGTGTACCATCCCGAGACGAATGGGTTGGTAGAGAAGGCCAACCAGACTCTGGTCACATACCTGCGACATTTTGTCTCCGCCAGGCAGGATGACTGGGCATCTTTGCTATCCTGGGTGGAATTTGCTTTGAACAACGCCGTAGCCGACTCCACCGGGCAGACCCCATTCCTCTTTAATTACGGCCAGCATCCGCGTGTCCCTGTGCCATGCCCGTTTCATCCACCGATTCTAGGGTGGCAGACTGGGTGGTGGAGGCACGTGACATTTGGGATCGCACACAGGATGCCGTCCGGGCCTCCGAGGAGAGAATGAGGGTTTCTGCCGATGCACACCGGGGCCCCGCTCCGACCTTTGCTCCTGGCGACTTAGTGTGGCTCTCCGCCCGTAACATCAGGCTGCGAGATGAGTCCACTAAGTTTGCGCCTCGCTACATAGGCCCTTTCAAGGTTCTGGAACAGGTTAACCCTGTGGTCTACCGTTTGCTCTTCCTCCACGCCTAGGTATCACCGACACTTCATGTATCCCTCTTATCTATATGTCCTGGTTTTCCGAGTCATCTGCCGGGACATTGGTTTCGTCCACAGACTAGTACGAGGTGAACTCTATCTTGGGGTGCAAGGTGGTACATGGCAAAAAATATCTGGTGGACTGGAAGTGTCACGGCCCAGAGGACAGAACCTGGGAACCTGTGGAGCACATTCAGGCTCCGCTGCTCATTACAGCCTTTGAACATAGCGAGGCCCAAGGAAGTGGGGGCCCTAGGAGGGGGGTAATGTTAGGTGTTGTGTCATGGTTCTCAATGGCAAGAGAACGTAGTAAAGCATACAAAAGGACTAGCTCTTGGAAGATGGGAACTCGAGCTGACCGTGAGCTAAACCTACCGCACAACTAACAGTGGCCGGGTAGCGTGCCTACGTTTTATCCCTAGACGCCCAGCGCCAGCCGGAGAACTGACTGACCCTAGCAGAGGAAAATACAGACCTGGCTTACCTCTAGAGAAATTTTCCCCAAAAGGCAGACAGTAGCCCCCACATATATTGGCGGTGATTTTAGAGGAAATTGACATACGAAGTATGAAGATAGGTTTAGCAAATTGAGGTCCGCTTACTAGATAGTAGGAAGACAGAAAAGGGAACTTCACGGTCAGCTGAAAACCCTTTCAAAATACCATCCTGAAATTACTTTAAGACTCTAATATCAACTCATGACACCAGAGTGGCAATTTCAGCTCACAAGAGCTTCCAGCCTCAGAAATATTCAATCACAGAGAACTGGAACAAAAATACAAAACAAACTTAGGACTACAAGTCCAACTTAGCTGATAGTAGTCTAGGAGCAGGAACATGCAACAGAAAGGCTTCTGGTAACATTGTTGGCCGGCATAGAAATGACTGAGGAGCAAGGCTAAATAGAAAACTCCCACATCCTGATGGAAACAGGTGAACAGAGGAGATGAAGCACACAAGTGCAGTACCACCAGAAACCACCGGGGGAGCCCAGAAACCAAATTCACAACAGTACCCCCCCCTCAAGGAGGGGGCACCGAACCCTCACCAGAACGTCCAGGGCGATCAGGATGAGCCCTATGAAAGGCACGGACCAAATCGGAGGCATGAACATCAGAGGCTGTCACCCAAGAGTTATCCTCCTGACCGTAGCCCTTCCACTTGACCAGATACTGAAGTCTCCGTCTGGAAACACGGGAGTCCAAGATCTTCTCGACAACGTACTCCAACTCACCCTCAACCAACACCGGAGCAGGAGGCTCAACGGAAGGCACAACCGGTACCTCATACCTGCGCAACAATGACCGATGGAAGACATTATGAATAGAAAAAGATGCAGGGAGGTCCAAACGAAAGGACACAGGGTTAAGAATCTCCAATATCTTGTACGGGCCGATGAACCGAGGCTTAAACTTAGGAGAAGAAACCTTCATAGGGACAAAACGAGAAGACAACCACACCAAGTCCCCAACACAAAGACGAGGACCAACACGACGACGGCGGTTGGCAAAATGCTGAGTCTTCTCCTGGGACAACTTCAAATTGTCCACCACATGCCCCCAAATCTGATGCAACCTCTCCACCACAGCATCCACTCCAGGACAATCCGAAGACTCCACCTGACCGGAAGAGAAACGAGGATGAAACCCCGAATTACAGAAGAAAGGAGAAACCAAGGTGGCAGAACTAGCCCGATTATTGAGGGCAAACTCCGCCAAGGGCAAAAAGGCAACCCAATCATCCTGATCCGCAGACACAAAACACCTCAAATAAGTCTCCAAGGTCTGATTAGTTCGCTCGGTCTGGCCATTAGTCTGAGGGTGGAAAGCAGACGAAAAAGACAAATCAATGCCCATCCTAGCACAGAACGCTCGCCAAAATCTAGACACGAATTGGGTTCCCCTGTCAGAAACGATATTCTCCGGAATACCATGCAAGCGCACCACATTTTGAAAAAACAGAGGAACCAGCTCGGATGAGGAAGGCAATTTAGGCAAGGGAACCAAATGGACCATCTTAGAGAAACGGTCACACACCACCCAGATGACAGACATCTTCTGAGAAACAGGGAGATCAGAAATAAAATCCATGGAGATGTGAGTCCAAGGCCTCTTCGGAATAGGCAAGGATAACAACAATCCACTAGCCCGAGAACAACAAGGCTTGGCCCGAGCACAAACATCACAAGACTGCACAAAACCTCGCACATCTCGCGACAGTGAAGGCCACCAGAAGGACCTAGCCACCAAATCCCTGGTACCAAAGATTCCAGGATGACCTGCTAACGCAGAAGAATGGACCTCCGAGATGACTCTACTGGTCCAATCATCAGGAACAAACAATCTACCAGGCGGGCAACGATCAGGTCTATCCGCCTGAAACTCCTGCAAGACCCGTCGCAAGTCTGGGGAAACAGCAGATAATATTACTCCATTCTTAAGGATACCTGTAGGTTCGGAATTACCAGGGGAATCAGGCTCAAAACTCCTAGAAAGGGCATCCGCCTTCACATTTTTAGAACCCGGTAGGTAAGAAACCACAAAATTAAACCGAGAGAAAAATAACGACCAGCGCGCCTGTCTAGGATTCAGGCGCCTGGCGGACTCAAGATAAATCAAATTCTTGTGGTCGGTCAATACCACCACCTGATGTCTAGCCCCCTCAAGCCAATGACGCCACTCCTCAAAAGCCCACTTCATAGCCAAGAGCTCCCGATTACCAATATCATAATTTCGCTCAGCGGGCGAAAACTTACGAGAAAAGAACGCACAAGGTCTCATCACGGAGCAGTCGGAACTTTTCTGCGACAAAACCGCCCCAGCTCCGATTTCTGAAGCGTCGACCTCAACCTGAAAAGGAAGAGTAACATCAGGCTGACGCAATACAGGGGCGGAAGAAAAGCGGCGCTTAAGCTCCCGAAAGGCCTCCACAGCAGCAGGGGACCACTCAGCAACATCAGCACCCTTCTTAGTCAAATCAGTCAACGGTTTAGCGACATCAGAAAAACCAGTTATAAATCGACGATAAAAATTAGCAAAGCCCAAAAACTTCTGAAGGCTCTTAAGAGAAGAGGGTTGCGTCCAATCACAAATAGCCTGAACCTTGACAGGGTCCATCTCAATGGAAGAGGGGGAAAAAATGTACCCCAAAAACGAAATCTTTTGAACCCCAAAAACGCACTTAGAACCCTTTACACACAAGGAATTAGAGCGCAAAACCTGAAAAACCCTCCTGACCTGTTGGACATGAGAGTCCCAGTCATCCGAAAAAATCAAAATATCATCCAGATACACAATCAAAAATTTATCCAAATATTCCCGGAAAATGTCATGCATAAAGGACTGAAAGACTGAAGGGGCATTTGAAAGACCAAAAGGCATTACTAAATACTCAAAATGGCCCTCAGGCGTATTAAATGCGGTTTTCCACTCATCCCCCTGCTTAATTCGCACTAAATTATACGCCCCACGAAGATCAATCTTAGAGAACCACTTGGCCCCCTTTATTCGAGCAAACAAATCAGTAAGCAGTGGCAAAGGATACTGATATTTAACCGTGATTTTATTCAAAAGCCGATAATCAATACACGGCCTCAAAGAGCCATCTTTTTTAGATACAAAGAAAAAACCGGCTCCTAAGGGAGATGACGAAGGACGAATATGTCCCTTTTCCAAGGACTCCTTAATATATTCCCGCATAGCAGCATGTTCAGGCACAGATAGATTAAATAAACGACCCTTTGGAAACTTACTGCCCGGAATCAGATCTATAGTACAATCGCACTCTCTGTGCAGAGGTAGTGAACCAATTTTAGGCTCCTCAAAAACGTCACGATAATCAGATAAAAATTCCGGAATCTCAGAGGGAATAGATGATGAAATGGAAACCAAAGGTACGTCCCCATGAGTCCCCTGACATCCCCAGCTTAACACAGACATTGCTTTCCAGTCGAGGACTGGGTTATGAGATTGCAGCCATGGCAATCCAAGCACCAACACATCATGTAGATTATACAACACAAGGAAGCGAATAATCTCCTGGTGATCCGGATTAATACGCATAGTTACTTGTGTCCAGTATTGTGGTTTATTACTAGCCAATGGCGTGGAGTCAATACCCTTCAGAGGTATAGGAACTTCCAGAGGCTCTAAATCAAACCCACAGCGTTTGGCAAAGGACCAATCCATAAGACTCAAAGCGGCGCCAGAGTCGACATAGGCGTCCGTGGTAATAGACGATAAAGAGCAAATCAGGGTCACAGATAGAATAAACTTAGACTGTAAAGTGCCAATTGAAACAGACTTATCAACCTTCTTAGTACGTTTAGAGCATGCTGATATAACATGAGTTGAATCACCACAATAGAAGCATAACCCATTTTTTTGCCTAAAATTCTGTCGTTCGCTTCTGGACAGAATTCTATCACATTGCATAATCTCTGGCGCCTTCTCAGTAGACACCGCCAAATGGTGCACAGGTTTGCGCTCCCGCAAACGCCGATCAATCTGAATAGCCATTGTCATGGACTCATTCAGACCTGTAGGCACAGGGAACCCCACCATAACATCCTTAATGGCATCAGAGAGACCCTCTCTGAAATTCGCCGCCAGGGCGCACTCATTCCACTGAGTAAGCACAGACCACTTACGAAATTTTTGACAGTATATTTCAGCCTCATCTTGCCCTTGAGACAGGGCCATTAAGGCTTTTTCAGCCTGAATCTCTAAATGAGGTTCCTCATAAAGCAAAGCCAGGAAAAACGCATCCACATTGAGCAACGCAGGATCCCCTGGTGCCAAAGCAAATGCCCAATCCTGAGGGTCGCCCCGGAGCAAGGAAATTACAATCCTGACCTGCTGTGCAGGATCTCCAGCGGAGCGAGATCTCAGAGACAAAAATAATTTACAATTATGTTTGAAATTCTGGAAGCGAGATCTATCCCCGGAGAAAAATTCAGGTAAAGGAATTCTAGGTTCAGATATAGGAGCATGAATAACAAAATCCTGTAAACTTTGAACCTTCACAGCGAGATTATCCAAACCTGTAGCTAAACTCTGAGGATCCATATTAATCAGGTGAAATCAGAACCATTCAAGGATTAGAAGGAGAGAGAGACGAAGGCTGCAGTAAGCAGAGATGCTAGAGAATCAACTAATGAGCAAACTCAGGGGAAAAAAAAAAAAAAATTCTCTGCAGACTTCTTTTCTCTCCTTTCTTCTGCCAATTATTTTAACCCTTGGCCGGCCAAACTGTCCTGGTTCTCAATGGCAAGAGAGCGTAGTAAAGCATACAAAAGGACTAGCTCTTGGAAGATGGGAACTCGAGCTGACCGTGAGCTAAACCTACCGCACAACTAACAGTGGCCGGGTAGCGTGCCTACGTTTTATCCCTAGACGCCCAGCGCCAGCCGGAGAACTGACTGACCCTAGCAGAGGAAAATACAGACCTGGCTTACCTCTAGAGAAATTTTCCCCAAAAGGCAGACAGTAGCCCCCACATATATTGGCGGTGATTTTAGAGGAAATTGACATACGAAGTATGAAGATAGGTTTAGCAAATTGAGGTCCGCTTACTAGATAGTAGGAAGACAGAAAAGGGAACTTCACGGTCAGCTGAAAACCCTTTCAAAATACCATCCTGAAATTACTTTAAGACTCTAATATCAACTCATGACACCAGAGTGGCAATTTCAGCTCACAAGAGCTTCCAGCCTCAGAAATATTCAATCACAGAGAACTGGAACAAAAATACAAAACAAACTTAGGACTACAAGTCCAACTTAGCTGATAGTAGTCTAGGAGCAGGAACATGCAACAGAAAGGCTTCTGGTAACATTGTTGGCCGGCATAGAAATGACTGAGGAGCAAGGCTAAATAGAAAACTCCCACATCCTGATGGAAACAGGTGAACAGAGGAGGATGAAGCACACAAGTGCAGTACCACCAGAAACCACCGGGGGAGCCCAGAAACCAAATTCACAACAGTGTTGAGTTCCCACCGCTGCACAGGGGGAATCTCGAACCAAGTCCGCTGTGGTCTCCCATTCTCCTCCTCCTCCTTCCAGGCTTGCATCTGAGTGCAGAACAGCCTGGAACTCCTGGCTGGAGGCAGCCAGAAGTGATGTCAGGGTCCCTTCCCCATGGAAACCCTCTGGGACCTGCTCTGGGTCCATCTCTGGTTCAGTCACGCCTGTGACTGAGGAGGCTCCAGAAGGCTGAACGTTATCTGCATTCAGGGCACTCTGCGGGTGACAGCAGATACATAGGCTGTCTCCCCGGGGATTTCCACAGACCCATCAGCCGGTGCTGCTATGGGTTCTACCTCCCCATCCACCCCCAACATCTCAGGAGCAGTTTTACCTATGAAGCAGTTACCTTCCTCTGTGGCACTGGTCAGTTGCATGGCATCACCTTCCTCACGGTTCCCATGCATCTCCCCATTTCCCTTAACACGATCGCCTGCTCCTGTTAGGGGTTTCTCAGCCATTTCACCCCACAGAGTGACGTGGCTGAGCACTCCTGCACCTGTTTACACATCATCTATAGTAGATAAATGGCTGGCAGGGGTACTGGGGTTGGTTGCAGGCTTACCCCCTCTCCAGCTGGCGGTGACTGGCTTCCGCACTTCGATTTACGGTTGACCTCATAGGCATCAGCAATCTGCGCTGCTTTATCGGCGTCTTTGGGCTCTCGGTTCATCACGAATTGTCTCACCTCAGCTCGCCAAAGATGTGGAAACTGGTCTTTGATTATCAGGTCTCGCATTTGCTCAAAGGTGATCGTTGACAGTCCTTGGATCCACTGGTCAAAGTGGGTCCTGAGTCCATGCACCACATCGCTGTAACTGTCGTGTGGGCCATGTTGGACATTGCGGAACTATCTATGGTAAACTTCAGGAGTTAGTCGGTACTTTATCAGGGCCTGCTTGATGGCCTCATAGTCTCCATCTTGGTCTGGTGGAAGAAAAGCAAATGCCTCCACAGCTTTGCCTTTGAGCCCTGGGGTTAGGTATCGAGCCCATTCTTCCACAGGCAGCCAGTACTGTCTGCAGGCTTTCTCAAAGGCCCTCAGAAAAGTGTCCAAGTCCCCATCCTTTTCCATCACGGGAAAGTGCTCTGGCCGGGGTTTAGGGGACAGAGCGTTGCTGAACTCACTGTTCCGCGTGGTAGACGGTACTGCTCTGAGTTGGGCCATCCGCTGTTTATGGTCCCTCTGAGCTTGGGCCTCCCGCTCGGCTCTCTCTGCCTCCTGCTGGATCAACTTTAGACGTCCATCACGGTCGTCGGTGGGGAGTCGTTCCAAGGCTATCTTCAGGTGGGCATCCAATCCACCCTGGTTGCAAGTGGGGCCGGCATTCCGTGGTTGGCCCTCGGCAGCAGCACCATCTGTGCTGGTGCTGGCTTCTGCATCCACTGGGCTCTGAGAACCAGCTTGGTCCGCTTCAAATTGCACCAGTTTTGTGACCATTTGGACCTTGGTTTTGCCATGGGGGTCCAGGCCGTGGTACGTGCATATTCCCACAAGAGTGTCCTTATTCTGCGTTGTGTACCAGTGCTCTCCTTTAGCGGCCATCATTGCCAAATAAAACGTAAAATAGAAAAACAAAGAAAAAAGGGAGGGGGTAATCGAAAGTACACATGGTATCGTCTCAGGACTAGTAAACACTAAGCTCGTTCTCCAAAACTTTGTGTGCAGAGTCCTCACAAGAACATTGCAAGTTTTTAGTGAGAGGAGTGCTCAAACCAGATCACTAATGCTCTATTATCCCACCGCACTGCCACCAATATGTCATGAACCGAGAGTGTTTGGTTGCCCCCACTTCTTTCTTCATGGGATTTAGTTATATCCCATTTCCCAGTTCCTGTTTGGAACTTGCAACTCTTTGGCGCCCCCTTTACCCTGAAGTCAGTCAGGGAACTGCACCTAGGATAATTAGTTGCCACAAAGGCTGCCCAGTCGTGTGCTGGTGTTACAATAATGGGAATATGCCATGTTTGAGTATCAGGCCTAATGCAGCAGTTCTTTTTGTGGGTGGGGCAGTTGGGAGGGTGTCTGACAACGTGCAGCACGTCACCGTGGGGGCCATGTTGCTACAGTCCTCAAGGACACCAGGGCTGAACGAACCTTCATTCGACCCGAACTGGCAGCCCCGGAAGAGATTATTCTGGGGAAAACCCTGTCACTGGGATTGGGGTCATCTGCTGTCCCCTGCCAATGGCCCGGGTACATATAGATTGGGGTGCCGGGAGCGTGGTGAAGGAAGTGGGGCTGTCTGATAACTTGCTCACTGACGTTTTATTGGGGACTGATTTGGGGAGGATGGTTGCATACTATGTCCCTGACTCCCCTCCCCGATCGTATGCTGATGATAGCGATGGGAAATTTCATGTGTTACCTGATCATGCTTTACCGATTAATGATCGGTACTTGATAATGATTTTTCTGAAAATGCTGAGGATAGTACTGATAGTGCTAATGATGAAAATGTGCAAGTGTTACCTGCTAACTACTTGTGTCCTAGGAATGATGTGTTTACAGGTGCAGGAGTGATCAGCCACGTCACTCTGCGGGGTGGGATGGCTGAGGAACCCCTAACAGGAGCAAGCGATGGTGCTATGGGAAATGGGAACATGCATGGGAACCGTGAGGAAGGTGATGCTTTGTGCAACTGACCAGTGCCACAGAGGAAGGTAACTGCCCCATAAGTAGCACTGCTTCTGAGGTAATGGGGGTGGATGGGGAGGTAGTACCCATAGCAGCGCCGGCTGATGGGTCTGTGAAAATCCCCTGGGAGACAGCTTACGTAGCTGCTGTCACCCGCAGAGTGACCAGAACGCAGATAATGTTCTGCCTTCTGGACCCTCCTCAGAAATGGACCCGGATCAGGTCTCAGAGGGTTCCCATGGGGAATGGACCCTGACGTCATTTCTGGCTGCCCCTAGCCAGGAGTTCCAGGCTGCTCTGCACTCAGATGCGAGCCTGGAGAATTTGAGACTATTGCTGAGACGCCCACCTCCGTGACTGATAAGGAGAGGGTGTTCTGGGAACGAGAGAGGTTGTAACGGGAGACTGTACCCAGGAAATCCCAAAAGGAGTGGTTGAGGGAAAGCCAGCTGGTCGTCCCACACCAATCCCACACCAATTCAGGAGTGAGTTGTTGCAAATTGCCCATGAGATCCCGCCCGCTGGACACTTGGGGATCAGCAAAACTAAGGCCCGGCTGTCTCAACACTTCTATTGGCCCAAGATGGGGACAGATGATGTGACAAATTACTGCCACTCCTGTGTCACCTGACAAAGAGTGGGGAAGGCAGGGCCTGCTCTTAAGGCTCCCCTGATCCCTTTGCCAGTGATAGAGGAGCCTTTCCAGAGGATCGTGGGGGATATTGTGGGCCCGCTGGCCATCCCCAGCAGCTCTGGAGAGCAATAAGTCCTCACTGTGGTAGACTACGCTACCCGGTACCCAGAGGCAGCGGCTCTGTCCTCAACTAGGGAAGACAAGGTGGCGGATGCACAGTTGGCTATCTTTTCATGGGTAGGATTTCCCAGGGAGATGCTTACCGATCAAGGGACCCAATTCATGACTCGCCTAATGGAGGCTCTCTGTAAGAAAATGCAGGTGAAGCGTCTGGTATTGAGTGCGTATCACCCACAGACCAATGGCTTGTGTGAACGCTTCAACAGTACCCTCAAACAGATGCTACGCATGATGGTTGAGACCCAAGGACGTGACTGGGAGTGGTACCTCCCACATCTGTTATTCACTTACCGAGAGGTTCCGTAGGCCTCAAGGGGGTTCTCCCCCTTCGAGCTCCTAGGAATATCGTGCTCACCACATAGTAAGATCCTAAAAAATAATCACGACAGGGAATGTACTCACATAAATATCAATTTATTAGGTACCATCAGTTAAAACATACAATACAATATAAAATACAGAGTAAAAAAATATATAAAGAGTAAAAAATATATATGTGTATAGTATACAAGTGCCTGTAGCTATCTGGCTGCCATAATAAATAATTCAAATATCCATAAGGTCATTAAAGACTGCCCACTTAATAAGCAAAAACATGTGCATAATTTATATAAAAGAAATGGCCACAATGTGCATGATAAAAGATGGAAAAATATATATAAAAAGCCAAACATAAAATGATAATGCAATAATAATGCTTAGTGCAATAATGCGTAGTGCAATAATACGTAGTGCAATAATAATGCGGTGAACCTAATGCCAAAAAATGTGAAAAAATGCTAATTAGTGGGCAATATAAGGAGACACTTACTTCTATTGTATTTGCAAGTGAAAAGGTATGGACCGCCAGTGCTATCCAGGGCACCCCGACGTGCGTTTCGGACGCACTGTTCCTTCGTCAGGGGGTGTGTGTACATTAATTTAGTGTGGTTTATATACTGCCCTGATTGTATGTGACGCCGATGGCTGCAGCCGCAGCATGTACGGCGCATGCGCTGTTGAGACGCCCCGGAAACCAACGCCGGCCACGTCATGTGACCGGACGCACAGGGTCAGTTCCCGGCGTTGCCAAGGCCACAATGACGCAACAGCTATGATCGCCGGACTCCAGCAGCGCATGCGCACCACTGAAGGTGCACCATGGGCATAGAGAAAGGGAGTAACTAATATAATATAAATAAACATGCGATCAGCATGTATGGGGTATAGAACCATAATTAAGAAGCAGAGAGTACTTAAATCTGCATTATAATATTATTGCACATACAAGGACAAAAAGAGGGGAGTGGCCATAACTGAGTCCGGAGCCAATAAGTGTGTTAACCCTAATATAACCTAGCTTCTGTGTATCAGTAGTGATATCATATAGATAAAAATAATTTTAGATATAATAATAAAAAAAGAGTAGATATGATTGCATACACCAACTTGTGAGTGCATCATTATATACTAAGAGCTATTAAAAATATATAGAAAACTAATATAAAGAATAGTGAAGGAATATATATATATCTAATTAGCTGAGTAAAAAATAAAAATAATAATGAAAAAATCATAAAATTAAATAATAAAAAACAATGTGTATATTGCAGACATAGTACGTGGATATAGACACTTTTGTCAAAATGCAAGTGTGATTAGAAAATAATCAGCATATATCTCATAGTCTACATAGTGCACAAATTAGTGATAATACCAATAAACAATAAAAATGACTATAATATTGCTTCTTATCTAACTATATTCCAGGCAAAGGGAATCCAACCGATCCAGGCAATATTTGACTGCATCCAGAATAATTTCTATACAAGTCCACCCACATGTGGGATAAAGTCCATCCCATAATTTCAAAAAATTGAAGAAAATAACTTCACACATGACGGCCTCCGGATCACACCGAAGTTTACCCACATGTGGGATAAAGTCTATCCCTTAATTTCCAAGCATCAATGGATTGAAGAAAGTGATTTCACACATGAAGGCCTCCGGATCGCACCAAAATCAAGGAGACAAAATATCTGGTAAGTTACATCAACAATGGCCTATAAATATATAGAAAAAATATATTAATACCCATAATTATACACATAATAACCACTGGATAAAAATGAGCTAAAATAATATGATAAAAACAAGTTAAAAATAACATATATACAAATTACTCAGTAAGTGACTAAAACTAGCACATAGATTTCACAGGAACAGGACAAAACTCAAGTTCTCATTTAAGCCATTCGGGGACACTGTATCAAGTAACCAAATCCATTTGGTTTCAAGTTTTGCCAAAGGTCCACTGATTTTGCCAACCCTTTCATTGATTTCAATTTTGTCAATACCAAATACTTTCAAAAGGGAGGCATCACAATTATGATGTATTTTAAAATGTTTCGGTATTGTTTTTAATAAATTAACATAATCAGTGTCCTTAGCTGCCTGTATCCCCAGTATATGTTCGCCGGTGCGGACTTTCAGTTGGCGAGTCGTCATCCCTATATATATAAGAGAACAAGGACATTGGGCAAAGTAAATTACTGCTTTTGATGTATACACGATAGCATGTTTTATTTTATACGTAGTCGTACCCTTGGCATTGGTAAATGTTTGAGCCCTCTTGATATTTGGGCAGGCCACGCACTTACCGCATGGTCTGCATCCTAGTGCTGGTTTAGATTTGGTTAAAAAAGCGATAGATGGTTTAGGATCACCCACATAATGGCTTTTCACCAACGTATCCCCCAGATTTCGTGATCTTCTAAATGTTATATTAGGGCGTTCCCCAATATATTGTACTAATACTGGGTTGCTCTGAAGGATAGGCCAAGATTTTGTCAGAAGCTGACGTATTAGTTCCGACTGACCATGAAATTGAGTAATATATCTAGTCGGTTGGATTGTTGATTTTGTTTTAGTAGAATATAGGGCATGATGTCGTGTAGTGTTTTGCCCTATTAAAAGCCTTTTTGATCGATCGGTGGCTATAGCCCTGTTCTAGAAATCTGACTTTAAGGTCAGCTGACTGTTTCATGAAGTCCTCTTCATTAGTGCATATTCTTCTAAGACGTAGGAATTGTCCAATAGGTATAGATCCTATCATGGCTTTTGGATGCGAGGATGTGGCATGAAGGAATGAATTTACTTATGTAGGTTTACGGTATAGGTCGGTAACTAGAAAATTATCCTCTCCTCTCCTTACACACCCATCCAGAAACTCAATATAATTGGGGTCACATTTGAAAGTTAGATGTATATTAGATGAGTTCTGGTTTAACTGACACATGAAAGTTTCAAGTAGTTCTCTTGACCCCTGCCAAATAAAGAAAATGTCATCAATGAAGCACACCCACAAGGGGATGCGCTCCATTGACGACATGAGGTCAGATACAAGGAAGTCCCTCTCCCACAGCCCCAGGAATAAATTAGCATACGCCGGCACGAACGATGCACCCATTGCGGTGCCCTGGAGCTGTAGGTAGAAGGACCCATTGAAAAGAAAAAAATTGTGTAATAACGAGAACTGCAAAAGCTCCAAGATAAAATTACTCATATTATCGGATATCAGAGAAGAATTTAAAAAATACCGTACTGCTTTTAATCCATCATTGTGGCCGATGTTTGTGTATAACGACTCCACATCGCAAGACACTAATAATGTGTCGTTGTCGATGTGAAGTCCATCCACTTTCTTCAAGAAATCATTAGTATCCTTCACAAATGAGGGTAACTCTTCAACCAATGGTTTTAATTTAAAATCAATAAGTTTATTAATGCTTTCCATAAAATTACCGCATCCTGAAATGATGGGTCTCCCCGGTGGTGTGATGTTATTTTTGTGGATTTTGGGCAATAGATATAACGTTGGTATCACTGGTTCCATGACCTGTAAGGCCAGAAATAATTCTTTAGTGATTATTCCATTGTCTTTGGCCTCTTTGAGAATTACCGTAAGCTCCCTACAGAATTTATCAAGGGGGTTGAAGGTTAGTTTTTTATAACATACCTCAACCTTCAGCTGCTTAAATGCCTCTGCCTCATAGAGTACTTTAGGCCAGATTACTATACTCCCACCCTTGTCCGCAGGTTTAATTAAAATATCACTCATCCCTTGTAATTTTGTCAGACTTTGTTTTTCCTTATAACTCAGATTTTCCATATTAGGATAGCACGGAATTTTGTCAAATTCCTTGCTTACAGTCTGTACAAATATTTCCAATGTGGGACAAGTAGATAATGGCAGGAATCTACGTGAACATGGCTGTATTGAGTCTGGGATCTTACCTTCCTCAGTTTCAATATGTTCACGTGCCAGTTCCTCCAAGATATTCAGTGCCTCCTGCTCCGTCTCTGTTGGAAATAGTCTCGTTAGATCTTCAATGTGAAAATGCCGTTTAAAAATAAGTTTTAGTTTTTTATAACATACCTCAACCTTCAGCTGCTTAAATGCCTCTGCCTCATAGAGTACTTTAGGCCAGATTAATGACCTTATGGATATTTGAATTATTTATTATGGCAGCCAGATAGCTACAGGCACTTGTATACTATACACATATATATTTATTACTCTTTATATATTTTTTTACTCTTTATTTTATATTGTATTGTATGTTTTAACTGATGGTACCAAATAAATTGATATTTATGTGAGTACATTCCCTGTCGTGATTATTTTTTAGGATCTTACTATGTGGTGAGCACGATATTCCTAGTTAATTGTAGTGCCACACTACACCATAATTAGTGTCTTGCGATGTGGAGTCGTTATACACAAACATCGGCCACAATGATGGATTAAAAGCAGTACGGTATTTTTTAAATTCTTCTCTGATATCCGATAATATGAGTAATTTTATCTTGTAACTTTTGCAGTTCTCGTTATTACACAATTTTTTTCTTTTCAATGGGTCCTTCTACCTACAGCTCCAGGGCACCGCAATGGGTGCATCGTTCCTGCCGGCGTATGCTAATTTATTCCTGGGGCTGTAGGAGAGGGACCTCCTTGTATCTGACCTCATGTTGTCAATGGAGCGCATCCCCTTGTGGGTGCGCTTCATTGATGACATTTTCTTTATTTGGCAGGGGTCAAGAGAACTACTTGAAACTTTCATGTGTTAGTTAAACCAGAACTCATCTAATATACATCTAACTGTCAAATGTGACCCCAATTATATTGAGTTTCTGGATGTGTGTGTAAGGAGAGGAGAGGATAATTTTCTAGTTACCGACCTATACCGTAAACCTACATCGGTAAATTCATTCCTTCATGCCACATCCTCGCATCCAAAAGCCATGATAGGATCTATACCTATTGGACAATTCCTACGTCTTAGAAGAATATGCACTAATGAAGAGGACTTCATGAAACAGTCAGCTGACCTTAAAGTCAGATTTTTAGAACAGGGCTATAGCCACCGATCGATCAAAAAGGCTTTTAATAGGGCAAAACATACTACACGACATCATGCCCTATATTCTACGAAAACAAAATCAACAATCCAAACGACTAGATATATTACTCAATTTCATGGTCAGTCGGAACTAATGCGTCAGCTTCTGACAAAATCTTGGCCTATTCTTCACAGCGACCCAGTATTAGTACAATATATTGGGGAACGCCCTAATATAACATTTAGAAGATCACGAAATCTGGGGGATACGTTGGTGAAAAGCCATTATGTTGGTGATCCTAAACCATCTATCGCTTTTTTAACCAAAACTAAACCGGCACTAGGATGCAGACCATGCGGTAAGTGCATGGCCTGCCCAAATATCAAGAGGGCTCAAACGTTTACCAATGCCAAGGGTACGACTACGTATAAAATAAAACATGCTATCGCGTGTACATCAAAAGCAGTAATTTACTTTGCCCAATGTCCTTGTTCTCTTATATATATAGGGATGACGACTCGCCAACTGAAAGTCCGCACCCGCGAACATATACTGGGGATACAGGCAGCTGAGGACACTGATGATGTTAATTTATTAAAAACAATACCGAAACATTTTAAAATACATCATAATTGCGATGCCTCCCTTTGAAAGTATTTTGGTATTGACAAAATTGAAATCAATGAAAGGGGTGGCAAAATCAATGGACCTTTGGCAAAACTTCAAACCAAATGGATTTGGTTACTTGATACAGTGTCCCCGAATGGCTTAAATGAGAACTTGAGTTTTGCCCCGTTCCTGTGAAATCTATGTGCTAATTTTATTCACTTATTGAGTAATTTGTATATATGTTATTTTTAACTTGTTTTTATCATATTATTTTAGCTCATTTTTATCCAGTGGTTATTATATGTATAATTATGGGTATTAATATATTTTTTCTATATATTTATAAGCCATTGTTGATGTAACTTACCAGATATTTTGTCTCCTTGATTTTGGTGCGATCCGGAGGCCTTCATTTGTGAAATCACTTTCTTCAATCCATTGATGCTTGGAAATTAAGGGATAGACTTTATCCCACATGTGGGTGGACTTGTATAGAAATTATTCTGGATGCAGTCAAATATTGCCTGGATCGATTGGATTCCCTTTGCCTGGAATATAGTTAGATAAGAAGCAATATTATTGTCATTTTTATTGTTTATTGGTATTATCACTAATTTGTGCACTATGTAGACTATGAGATATATGCTGATTATTTTCTAATCACACTTGCATTTTGACAAAAGTGTCTATATCCACGTACTATGTCTGCAATATACACATTGTTTTTTATTATTTAATTTTATGATTTTTTCATTATTATTTTTATTTTTTACTCAGCTAATTATATATATATATATATATATATATATATATATATATATATATATATTCCTTCACTATTCTTTATATTAGTTTTCTATATATTTTTAATAGCTCTTAGTATATAATGATGCACTCACAAGTTGGTGTATGCAATCATATCTACTCTTTTTTTATTATTATATCTAAAATTATTTTTATCTATATGATATCACTACTGATACACAGAAGCTAGGTTATATTAGGGTTAACACACTTATTGGCTCCGGACTCAGTTATGGCCACTCCCCTCTTTTTGTCCTTGTATGTGCAATAATATTATAATGCAGATTTAAGTTCTCTCTGCCTCTTAATTATGGCTCTATACCCCATACATACTGATCGCATGTTTATTTATATTATATTATCATTTTATGTTTGGCTTTTTATATATATTTTTCCATCTTTTATCATGCACATTGTGGCCACTTCTTTTATATAAATTATGCACATGTTTTTGCTTATTAAGTGGGCAGTCTTTAATGACCTTATGGATATTTGAATTATTTATTATGGCAGCCAGATAGCTACAGGCACTTGTATACTATACACATATATATTTTTTTTACTCTTTATATATTTTTTTACTCTGTATTTTATATTGTATTGTATGTTTTAACTGATGGTACCAAATAAATTGATATTTATGTGAGTACATTCCCTGTCGTGATTATTTTTTAGGATCTTACTATGTGGTGAGCACGATATTCCTAGTTAATTGTAGTGCCACACTACACCATTAAGGCCAGCGTCACACTGGCGTATTGCATCTGATGCGAGATCATCGGATGCAATATGCTAATGACACTCGGCTCCTGTTCGCAGCAGAGCAGGAGCCGAGTGTCATGCTTCTTTGCTCCGATTCTCTCGCACAGGGAGGATCGGAGCACAGCTGCGGAGGAGGCGGAGAAATGAATTTCTCCATCTCCTCCATTGCTGGGGTCCGCTTATAACGCACAGCACTCGGATGATATCCGAGTGGTGTGCGCTGTCTCACTCGCACCCATAGGCTTATATGGGTGCGAGTGATCCGAGAGTTTTCCTCGGTCCGAGACAATCGCAGCATGCTGCGATTGTCTCGGACCGAGGAAAACGGCCGACAAAAAGTCGGCTGGTGGGAGCTGCCCCATAGCTGAACATTGGTCCGAGTGCAATGTGATTTTTTATCGCATTGCACTCGGCCGTTTAAAACGCCAGTGTGACGCCGGCCTAACACACTGGGTGTTCTCTGGGTGTCTTTATCTAACAAATTTTATACAGTATAATTTTAACAGTATTTATGTATTGATACCCTGTCGACATTAGTGTGTTTTATTAATTACCCTTCGAGCTCCTGTACAGCAGGCGAGTCCGGGGACCCCTTGGATTGGTAAGGGAATCCTGGGAAGAGGAGCCGAACCCTTCTGAAGTGTCCATAGTGGAGTATGTCATGCGCTTCCGTGACAAAATGCAGACCTTGATGCAGTTGGTGCATGACAACATGATGCAGGCTCAGGCTGATCAGAAGCACTGGTACGACCAGAACGCCCGGGAGTGGACCTACCACGTGGGTCAAAAGGTGTGGGTGCTGGTCCCCGTACCAAAGGATAAGCTTCAGGCAGCCTGGGAAGGCCCGTACGTCGTCCACAAACAGTTCAACCCAGTCACCTACGTGTTCACACTTGATCACACTCGGGGTAGGCGAAAGGCCTTTCACGTCAATATGATGAAGGTTCATCGCGAACGTGAAGCTTATGTCCTACCGGTCTGCAGCCTGCCAGAAGACAGGGAGGAAGACCCCCTTTTGGACATGCTGGCCCATGCAAAAGACGGTGGGTCCATCGAGGATGTGGAGGTGAGCGCCTTGCTAACCGAACCCCAGCGGTCGCAGTTGTGGACGCTGGAACCTTTCCGGGCCGTGTGCTCCAACTGACCTGGAAGGACTGTGTGTCACGTCTGTGAATACTCGCCGTCCATCACTTGCCTCCGGCGCTCCTCCGGTGGGGTTCCTCACCGCTCCCCATCTGTCTTCTCAGGGTCGCGGCGCATCAGCGCTTCATGCATGTGCAGTCGCGCTTTTCTTGCCACTAAGCCCTCTGGGAGGTCGTGACCCGCTGGCTCCGCCCCATCATGGCGGCGCCCATCTGCTATTTCTTCTTGGCATCTGCACAGATAAGGTGCCTGGTTATCTTTTGCGGTTACGCTAGACTTCCTGCTGGCGTACCCTCCTTGGTCCCTGGCTCCCTTTCTCTGTTCGCTCTTCCTGTCTCAGCCATAGCAGCCATGTGTCTCACCTGTGTTTGCCCCGTGTCTCAGCCGTTCCAGCTCGGCGCCTCAGCCGTACCTGCCTTGTGCCTCAGTCGTACCTGCCCTGTGTCTCACCCGTGTCTGCCCCATGTCTCAGCCATACCAGCTCGTCGCCTCAGCTGTACCTGTCCTGTGTCTTGCCGTGCCTGCTCTGTATCTCTCCTGTACCTGCCCTGTGTCTCTGTCGTATCAGCTCCATGTATCTGCCGTGCCTGCTCAGTGTCTCAGCTATACCTGCCCAGTGTTCACTCGTGCCTACCAGTTCTATTTACTCCTGCTAGTTATTACCTTTTTCATTCCTATCTTGCAGCCTTGTGCCGCCGCTCCTTCTCTGGTCCCCTGGTCCCATCTACCACCCATATTAAATAGTGTCTGCTTGTTCTCTGTTTTCATCTACCGCCTTCATACCCCAGTCTCTTCCCTGTCTTTATTTACCCTTAGTCGCCCCTTTGTCTCCAGCCGTTGTGGTTCCATCTCCCTTGGGCCTGCCCCTAACGCTCCCTGTGTACTTTCGGGTCTTTCATTGGAGCCCTGATATTGTATTAGCGGTCCACGAGGTGGACACTGGGAATCATGCCCCACTATGGTGAACACCTTATCGGATCTCCGACGAGGTGCAGCAGGTTATGCGCCAGGAGATCGATGAGATGTTACAGCTGGGGTGAGTCAAAATGCGCGATCCTCACCTGTAGTTCTCGTGCCAAAGAAGGATCGGACCACCCAGTTCTACGTGGACTACAGGGGGCTCAACGCCATTACAACCTCTGACACGCACCCAATGCCGCGCATCGAGGAGCTACTTGAGCGGTTAGCTGGCGCAAAATATCTGACAATAATGGATCTGAGTCGAGGATACTGGCAGATTCCCCTGATCCCCGAGGTGCAGGAGAAGTCTGCATTTATCATACCCTTTGGACTGTACGAGTCCACGGTCATGCCATTCAGCATGAAGAATGTCCCTGCCACTTTCCAGCAGATAGTCAACCACCTGCTTCAGGGACTGTAGAAGTACGCGGTGGAGTACTTAGACGACATTGCCATCTTCAGTTCCTCTTGGGATGAACACCTGCAGCATCTTGAGGAGGTTCTCTGGCGAATTCACCGAGCCGGTCTGACCATCAAGCCGAGAAAGTGACAGATGGGCATGAGTGAGGTCCACCTGTGGCACCGGGTAGGCGGGGGCTCCATAAAGCCAGAGCCTGGGAAAGTGGAGGCGATCATGTCCTGGCCCACCACCAGGACCAAGAAACAGGTGATGTCCTTCCTGGGCACCACAGGGTACTATAGGCGCTTCATTCAGAACTATAGTAGCCTGGCAAAAACCTTGACGGACCTCACCAGGAAGAAGCTACCAACATAATCGACTGGACCGACGGCTGTGAGGGGGCCTTCTGTTATGAACTCTATTTCTGGGCTCCCTCTAGTGGTCACAAGCGGTACTGTGTAGTGTTGTCTTTCTGCAGGTTGGCTTCATCAGCTGGTTCATTATCCTTGGTTGGTTGGTTTTCTATTTAGCCCACCTGGATACTCAGTTCCTTGCCTGCTATCAATGTATTCAGTGCTCTTCAGATTCCGTGTGTCTACCTTGCTCCCAGTCTCTCCAAGACAAGCTAAGTTTTTGTTTGATCATTTTTTGATTATCAGTGTTCATTATGTTTTTAGTCCAGCTCGCTAAAATGTGATTTCTTCTCTTGCTGGTTGCTCTAGGGGACTGAGTTTCTCCCCCCACACCGTTAGTTGGTGTGGGGGTTCTTGAAATCTCAGAGTGGATATTTTGTAAGGGTTTTTTACTGACCGCATAGATTCCCTTTTCTATTTTCTGCTATCTAGTATTAGTGGGCCTCATTTGCTGAATCTGCTTTCACCCCTGTGTATGTGCCTTCCTCTTACCTCACCGTTATTATTTGTTGGGGGCTTCTATATCTTTGGGGATTATTTCTCTGGAGGCAAGAGAGGTCTTTCTTTCTCTCTAGGGGTAGTTAGTTCCTTAGGCTGGCTCGAGACGTCTAGGAATTCAGGCACGTTCACCGGCTACTTCTAGTGCGTTTGGTTAGGTTCAGATTTGCGGTCAGTCCAGCTTGCCACTTCCCTAGAGCTTGTCCTATGTTTGTTACTTAGCTGGAGTAATTTGTGATCCTCAACCACTAAGGATTATAACAGTATAGCAGGCCAAAAAGTGTTTAATGCATCGCAGAAGTGGGATAAAAAGAAGACCTGAATACATTTTTTTTTTTTTCCTCCTCCCGCTTTTCCTTTGCTGCAGTCTGTTTAGCTTCTTTCATCCCCTTGAACTCTGGGTGGTTTTGAGCTCAGCTGCAGACATGGATGTTCAGACTCTGACTTCTAGTGTGGATCATCTTGCTGCACGGGTGCAAAGTATTCAGGATTTTGTTATTCATAGCCCTATGTCAGGACCAAAGATACCCATTCCTGAGTTGTTTTCTGGAGATAGATCTAGGTTTCAGAATTTTAAGAATAATTGTAAGTTATTTCTATCTCTGAGACCTCATTCCTCTGGTGATTCTGCTCGGCAAGTAAAGATTGTTATCTCCTTGTTACGTGGCGACCCTCAGGATTGGGCCTTCTCTCTGGCGCCAGGAGATCCTGCATTGCTTAATGTGGATGCGTTTTTTCTGGCTCTTGGACTGCTTTATGAGGAGCCTAATCTTGAGAATCAGGCAGAAAGAGCGTTGCTGGCCCTTTCTCAAGGGCAGGATGAAGCAGAGGTGTATTTTCAGAAATTTCGGAAATGGTCAGTGCTTACTCAATGGAATGAGTGTGCCCTGGCTGCAAATTTCAGAGAAGGTCTTTCTGAAGCCATTAAGGATGTTATGGTGGGGTTCCCCACCCCTACAAGTCTGAGTGATTCTATGGCTTTGGCCATTCATTTTGATCGGCGTTTGCGGGAGCGCAGATCTGCTCTTCCTTTGGCGGTATTTTCTGAACAGAGACCTGAGTCTATGCAATGTGATCGAACTCTGACCAGAATTGAGCGACAAAGTCATAGATGTCAAAATGGGTTGTGCTTTTACTGTGGTGATTCTGCTCATGTTATCTCAGCATGCTCTAAACGCTTAAAAAAGGTCGCTAAACCTGTCACCATTGGTACTATACAGCCTAAGTTTATTTTGTCTGTTACTTTGATTTGTTCTTTGTCGCCCTACTCGGTTATGGCCTTTGTGGATTCGGGTGCTGCCCTGAATCGGATGGATTTGTCATTTGCCAGGCGCTGTGGTTTTTGTCATGATCTCAATGGCAAGAGAACATAGCATAAGCATATATAGGAACTAGCTCTTGGAAGATGGGAACTAAGCTGACCATGAACTAAACCTAACGCACAACTAGCAGTGGCCGAGTAGCATGCCTACGTTGATTCTAGATGCCCAGCCCAGCCGGAGGACTAAATAAAGCTAGCAGAGGAAAATATTAGTCCTAGCTCACCTCTAGAGAAATACCCCGAAAGGAGACAGAGGCCCCCCACATGTATTGGCGGTGAGTTGAGATGAAATAACAAACGTAGTATGAAAATAGGTTTAGCAAATTTGAGGTCCACTTACTACATAGCAGAAGACAGAAAGGACACTTTCATGGTCAGCTGAAAACCCTATCAAAAAACACCATCCAGAAATTACTTTAAAACTCTGGCATTAACTCATAACACCAGAGTGGCAATTCCCGTTCACAAGAGCTTTCCAGACACAGTAACGAAACTACAGCTGTGAACTGGAACAAAATGCAAAAACAAACATGGACAAGAGTCCAACTTATCTAGTAGTTGTCTAGGAGCAGGAACAAGCACAGAGAGGCTTCTGATAACATTGTTGACCGGCAAGCAACTAACAGAGCAGCAAGGTTATATAGCGACTCCCACATCTTGATGGGAACAGGTGAACAGAGAAGATGAAGACACCAGTTCAATTCCACCAGTAGCCACCGGGGGAGCCCAGAATCCAAATTCACAACAGTACCCCCCCCTCAAGGAGGGGGCACCGAACCCTCACCAGAACCACCAGGGCGATCAGGATGGGCCCTATAAAAGGCACGAACCAGATCGGAGGCATGAACATCAGATGCATTCACCCAAGAATTATCCTCCTGGCCGTATCCCTTCCACTTGACCAGATACTGGAGTCTCCGTCTGGAAACACGAGAGTCCAAGATTTTCTCCACAACGTACTCCAACTCACCCTCAACCAACACCGGAGCAGGAGGCTCAACGGAAGGCACAACCGGTACCTCATACCTGCGCAATAATGACCGATGAAAAACGTTATGAATAGAAAAGGATGCAGGGAGGTCCAAACGGAAGGAAACAGGGTTAAGAATCTCCAATATCTTATACGGGCCGATAAACCGAGGCTTAAACTTAGGAGAAGAGACCCTCATAGGGACAAAACGAGAAGACAACCACACCAAATCCCCAACAGAAAGCCGAGGACCAACACGACGGTGGCGGTTGGCAAAAAGCTGAGTCTTCTCCTGGGACAACCTCAAATTGTCCACCACCTGCCCCCAGATCTGATGCAATCTCTCCACCACAGCATCCACTCCAGGACAATCCGAAGATTCCACCTGACCAGAGGAAAATCGAGGATGAAACCCCGAATTACAGAAAAACGGGGACACCAAAGTGGCAGAGCTGGCCCGATTATTGAGAGCGAACTCCGCCAATGGCAAAAAAGCAACCCAATCATCCTGGTCAGCAGACACAAAACACCTCAGATATGTCTCCAGGGTCTGATTAATCCGCTCGGTCTGGCCATTCGTCTGAGGATGGAAAGCGGACGAAAAAGATAAATCTATGCCCATCCTAGCACAGAATGCCCGCCAAAATCTAGAGACGAATTGGGTCCCTCTGTCAGAAACGATATTCTCAGGAATACCATGCAAACGAACAACATTTTGAAAAAACAGAGGAACCAACTCGGAAGAAGAAGGTAACTTGGGCAGAGGAACCAAATGGACCATCTTAGAAAAACGGTCACACACCACCCAGATGACAGACATCTTCTGAGAAACAGGCAGATCTGAAATAAAATCCATCGAGATGTGCGTCCAAGGCCTCTTAGGAATAGGCAAGGGCAACAATAATCCACTAGCCCGAGAACAACAAGGCTTGGCCCGAGCACAAACGTCACAAGACTGCACAAAGCTTCGCACATCTCGTGACAGGGAAGGCCACCAGAAGGACCTTGCCACCAAATCCCTGGTACCAAAAATGCCAGGATGGCCTGCCAACGCAGAAGAATGAACCTCAGAGATGACTCTACTGGTCCAATCATCAGGAACAAACAGTTTATCAGGTGGGCAACGATCAGGTCTCTCCGCCTGAAACTCCTGCAAGGCCCGCCGCAGGTCTGGAGAAACGGCTGACAATACCACTCCATCCTTAAGGATACCTGTGGCCTCAGAGTTACCAGGCGAGTCAGGCTCAAAACTCCTAGAAAGGGCATCCGCCTTAACATTCTTAATGGCATCAGAGAGACCCTCTCTGAAAGTCGCCGCCAGGGCGCACTCATTCCACTGAGTAAGCACAGACCATTTACGGAATCTTTGGCAGTAAATTTCCGCTTCATCTTGCCCCTGAGATAGGGACATCAAAGTTTTTTCTGCCTGAAGCTCCAAATGAGGTTCGTCATAAAGCAACCCCAAGGCCAGAAAAAACGCATCCACATTGAGCAACGCAGGATCCCCTGGTGTCAATGAAAAAGCCCAGTCTTGAGGGTCGCCCCGGAGCAAGGAAATCACAATCCTGACCTGCTGTGCAGGGTCTCCGGCAGAGCGAAATTTCAGAGACAAAAATAATTTGCAATTATTTCGAAAATTCTGAAACCCGGATCTATTCCCCGAGAAAAATTCCGGCAAAGGAATTCTCGGCTCAGATACAGGTGCATGACAAACAAAATCTTGCAAATTTTGTACCTTCGTGGCGAGATTATTCAAACCTGCAGCTACACTCTGAAGATCCATTACAAACAGGTGGACACAGAGCCATTCAAGGGTTAAGAGGAGGTAAGAAGCAGCTAGACAGCAATTAAGGGCTAGGCAGCAAAACTCTGAGGGGGAGAAAAAAAAAAAAATTTCCCTTCAACACTTCTTTTTCTCCTGCTTCAGCCCAAACAATTAACACTTTGCGGGCCGGTCAAACTGTCATGATCTCAATGGCAAGAGAACATAGCATAAGCATATATAGAAACTAGCTCTTGGAAGATGGGAACTAAGCTGACCATGAACTAAACCTAACGCACAACTAGCAGTGGCCGAGTAGCATGCCTACGTTGATTCTAGATGCCCAGCCCAGCCGGAGGACTAAATAAAGCTAGCAGAGGAAAATATTAGTCCTAGCTCACCTCTAGAGAAATACCCCGAAAGGAGACAGAGGCCCCCCACATGTATTGGCGGTGAGTTGAGATGAAATAACAAACGTAGTATGAAAATAGGTTTAGCAAATTTGAGGTCCACTTACTACATAGCAGAAGACAGAAAGGACACTTTCATGGTCAGCTGAAAACCCTATCAAAAAACACCATCCAGAAATTACTTTAAAACTCTGGCATTAACTCATAACACCAGAGTGGCAATTCCCGTTCACAAGAGCTTTCCAGACACAGTAACGAAACTACAGCTGTGAACTGGAACAAAATGCAAAAACAAACATGGACAAGAGTCCAACTTATCTAGTAGTTGTCTAGGAGCAGGAACAAGCACAGAGAGGCTTCTGATAACATTGTTGACCGGCAAGCAACTAACAGAGCAGCAAGGTTATATAGCGACTCCCACATCTTGATGGGAACAGGTGAACAGAGAAGATGAAGACACCAGTTCAATTCCACCAGTAGCCACCGGGGGAGCCCAGAATCCAAATTCACAACAGGTTTTGTCCTGGAGCCTTTGGAATTTCCTATTCCTCTGAGGGGAATTGATGCTACGCCATTGGCTGAGAATAAACCTCAGTATTGGACGCAAATGACCATGTGCATGACTCCCGTTCATCAGGAGGTGATTCGCTTTCTTGTTCTGCATAATTTACATGATGTTGTCGTTTTCGGTCTGCCATGGTTGCAGGCTCATAATCCAGTTTTAGATTGGAAAGCTATGTCTGTGTCTAGTTGGGGTTGTCAGGGAATTCATGGCGATACTCCATTGGTGTCTATTGCTTCTTCCACTCCTTCTGAGGTCCCTGAGTTTTTGTCTGACTACCAGGATGTATTTGATGAGCCCAGGTCCGGTGCCCTGCCTCCTCACAGGGATTGTGACTGTGCTATAAATTTAATTCCTGGTAGTAAATTCCCTAAGGGACGACTTTTTAATTTGTCTATACCAGAGCATGCCGCGATGCCGAGTTATATAAAGGAGTCTTTGGAGAAGGGACATATTCGCCCATCCTCTTCCCCTCTTGGTGCAGGATTCTTTTTTGTGGCCAAGAAGGACGGTTCTTTGAGACCGTGTATAGATTATCGCCTTCTGAATAAAATTACAGTCAAATTTCAGTATCCTTTGCCACTATTATCTGATTTGTTTGCTCGGATTAAGGGTGCCAGTTGGTTCACCAAGATAGATCTCCGTGGTGCGTATAATCTTGTGCGCATTAAGCAGGGAGATGAATGGAAAACAGCATTTAATACGCCCGAAGGCCATTTTGAGTACTTGGTGATGCCTTTTGGACTCTCTAATGCTCCTTCTGTGTTTCAGTCCTTCATGCATGACATTTTCCCTGAATATCTGGATAAATTTATGATTGTTTATCTGGATGACATTTTGGTCTTTTCTGATGATTGGGAGTCCCATGTGAAGCAGGTCAGGATGGTGTTTCAGGTCCTGCGTGCCAATGCTTTATTTGTGAAGGGCTCAAAATGCCTCTTTGGAGTACAGAAGGTCTCCTTTTTGGGTTTTATTTTTTCTCCTTCTGCTGTGGAGATGGACCCAGTCAAGGTCCAGGCTATTCATGACTGGACTCAGCCCACGTCTGTTAAGAGTCTTCAGAAGTTCTTGGGTTTTGCTAATTTTTACCGTTGTTTCATCGCTAATTTTTCTAGCGTGGTTAAACCTTTGACGGATTTGACCAGGAAGGGCTCTGATGTGACTAATTGGTCTCCTGCGGCCGTGGAGGCCTTTCGGGAGCTTAAGCACCGGTTTTCTTCAGCTCCAGTCTTATGTCAGCCAGATGTCTCTCTCCCCTTTCAGGTCGAGGTTGATGCTTCCGAGATTGGAGCAGGGGCTGTTTTGTCACAGAGAAGTTCTGAGGGCTCTGTGATGAAGCCGTGTGCTTTCTTTTCAAGAAAGTTTTCGCCTGCCGAGCAAAATTATGATGTTGGTAATCGGGAGTTGTTGGCTATGAAGTGGGCATTTGAGGAGTGGCGTCATTGGCTCGAGGGAGCTAGACATCGTGTGGTGGTCCTGACTGATCACAAAAATCTGATTTACCTCGAGTCGGCCAAGCGCCTTAATCCTAGACAGGCTCGTTGGTCGTTGTTTTTCTCCCGTTTCAACTTCGTGGTCTCATACCTGCCTGGTTCGAAGAACGTGAAAGCTGATGCACTTTCTAGGAGCTTTGTGCCTGACTCTCCGGGAGTTTCTGAGCTGGCTGGTATTCTTAGAGAGGGACTGATTTTGTCTGCCATTTCTCCAGATTTGCGACAAGTGCTGCAGAAATTTCAGGTGGATAGACCTGACCGTTGTCCACCAGAGAGACTGTTTGTCCCGGATAGATGGACCAACAGAGTTATTTCCGAGGTTCATTCTTCGGTGTTGGCGGGTCATCCTGGGATTTTTGGTACCAGAGATTTGGTGGCTAGGTCCTTCTGGTGGCCTTCCTTGTCGCGGGATGTGCGTTCCTTTGTGCAGTCTTGTGGGATTTGTGCTCGGGCTAAGCCTTGCTGTTCTCGTGCCAGCGGGTTGCTTTTGCCTTTGCCTGTCTCGAAAAGGCCTTGGACGCACATCTCCATGGATTTTATTTCGGATCTGCCAGTATCTCAGAGAATGTCTGTCATCTGGGTGGTGTGTGATCTGTTATGGTTCTCAATGGCAAGAGAACATAGCCCAGCAAACATAAGAACTAGCTCTTGGAAGGATGGAAACTAAACTGACCATGAACTAAACCTGCCGCACAACTAACAGTAGCCGGGTAGCGTTGCCTACGTTTTATCCCTATACGCCCAGCGCCAGCCGGAGGACTAACTAATCCTGGCAGAGGAAAATATAGTCCTGGCTCACCTCTAGAGAAATTTCCCCGAAAGGCAGACAGAGGCCCCCACATATATTGGCGGTGATTTTAGATGAAAATGACAAACGTAGTATGAAAATAGGTTTAGCAAAATTGAGGTCCGCTTACTAGATAGCAGGAAGACAGAAAGGGCACTTTCATGGTCAGCTGAAAACCCTATCAAAACACCATCCTGAAATTACTTTAAGACTCTAGTATTAACTCATAACATCAGAGTGGCAATTTCAGATCACAAGAGCTTTCCAGACACAGAAACGAAACTACAGCTGTGAACTGGAACAAAATGCAAAAACAAACGAGGACTAAAGTCCAACTTAGCTGGGAGTTGTCTAGCAGCAGGAACATGCACAGAAAGGCTTCTGATTACAATGTTGACCGGCATGGAAGTGACAGAGGAGCAAGGCTAAATAGCGACTCCCACATCCTGATGGAAACAGGTGAACAGAGGGGATGATGCACACCAGTTCAATTCCACCAGTGGCCACCGGGGGAGCCCAAAATCCAATTTCACAACAGTACCCCCCCCTCAAGGAGGGGGCACCGAACCCTCACCAGAACCACCAGGGCGATCAGGATGAGCCCTATGAAAGGCACGGACCAGATCGGAGGCATGAACATCAGAGGCAGTCACCCAAGAATTATCCTCCTGACCGTATCCCTTCCATTTGACCAGATACTGGAGTTTCCGTCTGGAAACACGGGAGTCCAAGATTTTTTCCACAACGTACTCCAACTCGCCCTCAACCAACACCGGAGCAGGAGGCTCAACGGAAGGCACAACCGGTACCTCATACCTGCGCAATAATGACCGATGAAAAACATTATGAATAGAAAAAGATGCAGGGAGGTCCAAACGGAAGGACACAGGGTTAAGAATCTCCAATATCTTGTACGGGCCGATGAACCGAGGCTTAAACTTAGGAGAAGAAACCCTCATAGGGACAAAACGAGAAGACAACCACACCAAGTCCCCAACACAAAGCCGAGGACCAACCCGACGCCGGCGGTTGGCAAAAAGCTGAGTCTTCTCCTGGGACAACTTCAAATTGTCCACTACCTGCCCCCAAATCTGATGCAACCTCTCCACCACAGCATCCACTCCAGGACAATCCGAAGATTCCACCTGACCAGAAGAAAATCGAGGATGAAACCCCGAATTACAGAAAAAAGGAGACACCAAGGTGGCAGAGCTGGCCCGATTATTGAGGGCAAACTCCGCTAAAGGCAAAAAAGCAACCCAATCATCCTGATCTGCAGACACAAAACACCTCAAATATGTCTCCAAGGTCTGATTCGTCCGCTCGGTCTGGCCATTAGTCTGAGGATGGAAAGCAGACGAGAAAGACAAATCTATGCCCATCCTAGCACAGAATGCCCGCCAAAATCTAGACACGAATTGGGTTCCTCTGTCAGAAACGATATTCTCCGGAATACCATGCAAACGGACCACATTTTGAAAAAACAGAGGAACCAACTCGGAAGAAGAAGGCAACTTAGGCAGGGGAACCAAATGGACCATCTTAGAGAAACGGTCACACACCACCCAGATGACAGACATCTTCTGAGAAACAGGAAGATCCGAAATAAAATCCATCGAGATGTGCGTCCAGGGCCTCTTCGGGATAGGCAAGGGCAACAACAATCCACTAGCCCGAGAACAACAAGGCTTGGCCCGAGCACAAACGTCACAAGACTGCACAAAGCCTCGCACATCTCGAGACAGGGAAGGCCACCAGAAGGACCTTGCCACCAAATCCCTGGTACCAAAGATTCCAGGATGACCTGCCAACGCAGAAGAATGAACCTCAGAAATGACTTTACTGGTCCAATCATCAGGAACAAACAGTCTACCAGGTGGGCAACGATCAGGTCTATCCGCCTGAAACTCCTGCAAGGCCCGCCGCAGGTCTGGAGAAACGGCAGACAATATCACTCCATCCTTAAGGATACCTGTAGGTTCAGAATTACCAGGGGAGTCAGGCTCAAAACTCCTAGAAAGGGCATCCGCCTTAACATTCTTAGAACCCGGCAGGTAGGACACCACAAAATTAAACCGAGAGAAAAACAACGACCAGCGCGCCTGTCTAGGATTCAGGCGTCTGGCGGACTCAAGATAAATTAGATTTTTGTGGTCAGTCAATACCACCACCTGATGTCTAGCCCCCTCAAGCCAATGACGCCACTCCTCAAAAGCCCACTTCATGGCCAAAAGCTCCCGATTCCCAACATCATAATTCCGCTCGGCGGGCGAAAATTTACGCGAGAAAAAAGCACAAGGTCTCATCACGGAACAATCGGAACTTCTCTGCGACAAAACCGCCCCAGCTCCGATTTCAGAAGCGTCGACCTCAACCTGAAAAGGAAGAGCAACATCAGGCTGACGCAACACAGGGGCAGAAGAAAAGCGGCGCTTAAGCTCCCGAAAGGCCTCCACAGCAGCAGGGGGCCAATCAGCAACATCAGCACCCTTCTTAGTCAAATCAGTCAATGGTTTAACAACATCAGAAAAACCAGCAATAAATCGACGATAAAAGTTAGCAAAGCCCAAAAATTTCTGAAGACTCTTAAGAGAAGAGGGTTGCGTCCAATCACAAATAGCCTGAACCTTGACAGGATCCATCTCGATGGAAGAGGGGGAAAAAATATATCCCAAAAAGGAAATCTTTTGAACCCCAAAAACGCACTTAGAACCCTTCACACACAAGGAATTAGACCGCAAAACCTGAAAAACCCTCCTGACCTGCTGGACATGAGAGTCCCAGTCATCCGAAAAAATCAAAATATCATCCAGATACACAATCATAAATTTATCCAAATAATCACGGAAAATGTCATGCATAAAGGACTGAAAGACTGAAGGGGCATTTGAAAGACCAAAAGGCATCACCAAATACTCAAAGTGGCCCTCGGGCGTATTAAATGCGGTTTTCCACTCATCCCCCTGCTTAATTTGCACCAAATTATACGCCCCACGGAGATCTATCTTAGAGAACCACTTGGCCCCCTTTATGCGAGCAAACAAATCAGTCAGCAGTGGCAACGGATATTGATATTTAACCGTGATTTTATTCAAAAGCCGATAATCAATACACGGCCTCAAAGAGCCATCTTTCTTAGCCACAAAGAAAAAACCGGCTCCTAAGGGAGATGACGAAGGACGAATATGTCCCTTTTCCAAGGACTCCTTTATATATTCTCGCATAGCAGCATGTTCAGGCACAGACAGATTAAATAAACGACCCTTAGGGTATTTACTACCCGGAATCAAATCTATGGCACAATCGCACTCCCGGTGCGGAGGTAATGAACCAAGCTTAGGTTCTTCAAAAACGTCACGATATTCAGTCAAGAATTCAGGAATCTCAGAGGGAATAGATGATGAAATGGAAACCACAGGGACGTCCCCATGCGTCCCCTTACATCCCCAGCTTAACACAGACATAGCTTTCCAGTCGAGGACTGGGTTATGAGATTGCAGCCATGGCAATCCAAGCACCAACACATCATGTAGATTATACAGCACAAGAAAGCGAATAATCTCCTGGTGATCCGGATTAATCCGCATAGTTACTTGTGTCCAGTATTGTGGTTTATTACTAGCCAATGGGGTGGAGTCAATCCCCTTCAGGGGTATAGGAGTTTCAAGAGGCTCCAAATCATACCCACAGCGTTTGGCAAAGGACCAATCCATAAGACTCAAAGCGGCGCCAGAGTCGACATAGGCATCCGCGGTAATAGATGATAAAGAACAAATCAGGGTCACAGATAGAATAAACTTAGACTGTAAAGTGCCAATTGAAACAGACTTATCAAGCTTCTTAGTACGCTTAGAGCATGCTGATATAACATGAGTTGAATCACCGCAGTAGAAGCACAACCCATTTTTTCGTCTAAAATTCTGCCGTTCACTTCTGGACAGAATTCTATCACATTGCATATTCTCTGGCATTTTCTCAGTAGACACTGCCAAATGGTGCACAGGTTTGCGCTCCCGCAGACGCCTATCGATCTGGATAGCCATTGTCATGGACTCATTCAGACCCGCAGGCACAGGGAACCCCACCATAACATCCTTAATGGCATCAGAGAGACCCTCTCTGAAATTCGCCGCCAGGGCGCACTCATTCCACTGAGTAAGCACAGCCCATTTACGGAATTTCTGGCAGTATATTTCAGCTTCGTCTTGCCCCTGAGATAGGGACATCAAGGCCTTTTCCGCCTGAAGCTCTAACTGAGGTTCCTCATAAAGCAACCCCAAGGCCAGAAAAAACGCATCCACATTGAGCAACGCAGGATCCCCTGGAGCCAATGCAAAAGCCCAATCCTGAGGGTCGCCCCGGAGCAAGGAAATCACAATCCTGACCTGCTGAGCAGGATCTCCAGCAGAGCGAGATTTCAGGGACAAAAACAACTTGCAATTATTTTTGAAATTTTGAAAGCAAGATCTATTCCCCGAGAAAAATTCAGGCAAAGGAATTCTAGGTTCAGATATAGGAACATGAACAACAAAATCTTGTAAATTTTGAACTTTCGTGGTGAGATTATTCAAACCTGCAGCTAAACTCTGAATATCCATTTTAAACAGGTGAACACAGAGCCATTCCAGGATTAGAAGGAGAGAGAGAGAGAAAGGCTGCAATATAGGCAGACTTGCAAGAGATTCAATTACAAGCACACTCAGAACTGAAGAAAAAAAAAAAAAAAAAATCTTCAGCAGACTTCTCTTTTCTCTCCTTTCTCTGTCAATTAATTTAACCCTTTTTGGGGCCGGTCAAACTGTTATGGTTCTCAATGGCAAGAGAACATAGCCCAGCAAACATAAGAACTAGCTCTTGGAAGGATGGAAACTAAACTGACCATGAACTAAACCTGCCGCACAACTAACAGTAGCCGGGTAGCGTTGCCTACGTTTTATCCCTATACGCCCAGCGCCAGCCGGAGGACTAACTAATCCTGGCAGTGGAAAATATAGTCCTGGCTCACCTCTAGAGAAATTTCCCCGAAAGGCAGACAGAGGACTGTTATGGTTCTCAATGGCAAGAGAACATAGCCCAGCAAACATAAGAACTAGCTCTTGGAAGGATGGAAACTAAACTGACCATGAACTAAACCTGCCGCACAACTAACAGTAGCCGGGTAGCGTTGCCTACGTTTTATCCCTATACGCCCAGCGCCAGCCGGAGGACTAACTAATCCTGGCAGAGGAAAATATAGTCCTGGCTCACCTCTAGAGAAATTTCCCCGAAAGGCAGACAGAGGCCCCCACATATATTGGCGGTGATTTTAGATGAAAATGACAAACGTAGTATGAAAATAGGTTTAGCAAAATTGAGGTCCGCTTACTAGATAGCAGGAAGACAGAAAGGGCACTTTCATGGTCAGCTGAAAACCCTATCAAAACACCATCCTGAAATTACTTTAAGACTCTAGTATTAACTCATAACATCAGAGTGGCAATTTCAGATCACAAGAGCTTTCCAGACACAGAAACGAAACTACAGCTGTGAACTGGAACAAAATGCAAAAACAAACGAGGACTAAAGTCCAACTTAGCTGGGAGTTGTCTAGCAGCAGGAACATGCACAGAAAGGCTTCTGATTACAATGTTGACCGGCATGGAAGTGACAGAGGAGCAAGGCTAAATAGCGACTCCCACATCCTGATGGAAACAGGTGAACAGAGGGGATGATGCACACCAGTTCAATTCCACCAGTGGCCACCGGGGGAGCCCAAAATCCAATTTCACAACAGTACCCCCCCCTCAAGGAGGGGGCACCGAACCCTCACCAGAACCACCAGGGCGATCAGGATGAGCCCTATGAAAGGCACGGACCAGATCGGAGGCATGAACATCAGAGGCAGTCACCCAAGAATTATCCTCCTGACCGTATCCCTTCCATTTGACCAGATACTGGAGTTTCCGTCTGGAAACACGGGAGTCCAAGATTTTTTCCACAACGTACTCCAACTCGCCCTCAACCAACACCGGAGCAGGAGGCTCAACGGAAGGCACAACCGGTACCTCATACCTGCGCAATAATGACCGATGAAAAACATTATGAATAGAAAAAGATGCAAGGAGGTCCAAACGGAAGGACACAGGGTTAAGAATCTCCAATATCTTGTACGGGCCGATGAACCGAGGCTTAAACTTAGGAGAAGAAACCCTCATAGGGACAAAACGAGAAGACAACCACACCAAGTCCCCAACACAAAGCCGAGGACCAACCCGACGCCGGCGGTTGGCAAAAAGCTGAGTCTTCTCCTGGGACAACTTCAAGTTGTCCACTACCTGCCCCCAAATCTGATGCAACCTCTCCACCACAGCATCCACTCCAGGACAATCCGAAGATTCCACCTGACCAGAAGAAAATCGAGGATGAAACCCCGAATTACAGAAAAAAGGAGACACCAAGGTGGCAGAGCTGGCCCGATTATTGAGGGCAAACTCCGCTAAAGGCAAAAAAGCAACCCAATCATCCTGATCTGCAGACACAAAACACCTCAAATATGTCTCCAAGGTCTGATTCGTCCGCTCGGTCTGGCCATTAGTCTGAGGATGGAAAGCAGACGAGAAAGACAAATCTATGCCCATCCTAGCACAGAATGCCCGCCAAAATCTAGACACGAATTGGGTTCCTCTGTCAGAAACGATATTCTCCGGAATACCATGCAAACGGACCACATTTTGAAAAAACAGAGGAACCAACTCGGAAGAAGAAGGCAACTTAGGCAGGGGAACCAAATGGACCATCTTAGAGAAACGGTCACACACCACCCAGATGACAGACATCTTCTGAGAAACAGGAAGATCCGAAATAAAATCCATCGAGATGTGCGTCCAGGGCCTCTTCGGGATAGGCAAGGGCAACAACAATCCACTAGCCCGAGAACAACAAGGCTTGGCCCGAGCACAAACGTCACAAGACTGCACAAAGCCTCGCACATCTCGAGACAGGGAAGGCCACCAGAAGGACCTTGCCACCAAATCCCTGGTACCAAAGATTCCAGGATGACCTGCCAACGCAGAAGAATGAACCTCAGAAATGACTTTACTGGTCCAATCATCAGGAACAAACAGTCTACCAGGTGGGCAACGATCAGGTCTATCCGCCTGAAACTCCTGCAAGGCCCGCCGCAGGTCTGGAGAAACGGCAGACAATATCACTCCATCCTTAAGGATACCTGTAGGTTCAGAATTACCAGGGGAGTCAGGCTCAAAACTCCTAGAAAGGGCATCCGCCTTAACATTCTTAGAACCCGGCAGGTAGGACACCACAAAATTAAACCGAGAGAAAAACAACGACCAGCGCGCCTGTCTAGGATTCAGGCGTCTGGCGGACTCAAGATAAATTAGATTTTTGTGGTCAGTCAATACCACCACCTGATGTCTAGCCCCCTCAAGCCAATGACGCCACTCCTCAAAAGCCCACTTCATGGCCAAAAGCTCCCGATTCCCAACATCATAATTCCGCTCGGCGGGCGAAAATTTACGCGAGAAAAAAGCACAAGGTCTCATCACGGAACAATCGGAACTTCTCTGCGACAAAACCGACCCAGCTCCGATTTCAGAAGCGTCGACCTCAACCTGAAAAGGAAGAGCAACATCAGGCTGACGCAACACAGGGGCAGAAGAAAAGCGGCGCTTAAGCTCCCGAAAGGCCTCCACAGCAGCAGGGGGCCAATCAGCAACATCAGCACCCTTCTTAGTCAAATCAGTCAATGGTTTAACAACATCAGAAAAACCAGCAATAAATCGACGATAAAAGTTAGCAAAGCCCAAAAATTTCTGAAGACTCTTAAGAGAAGAGGGTTGCGTCCAATCACAAATAGCCTGAACCTTGACAGGATCCATCTCGATGGAAGAGGGGGAAAAAATATATCCCAAAAAGGAAATCTTTTGAACCCCAAAAACGCACTTAGAACCCTTCACACACAAGGAATTAGACCGCAAAACCTGAAAAACCCTCCTGACCTGCTGGACATGAGAGTCCCAGTCATCCGAAAAAATCAAAATATCATCCAGATACACAATCATAAATTTATCCAAATAATCACGGAAAATGTCATGCATAAAGGACTGAAAGACTGAAGGGGCATTTAAAAGACCAAAAGGCATCACCAAATACTCAAAGTGGCCCTCGGGCGTATTAAATGCGGTTTTCCACTCATCCCCCTGCTTAGTTCGCACCAAATTATACGCCCCACGGAGATCTATCTTAGAGAACCACTTGGCCCCCTTTATGCGAGCAAACAAATCAGTCAGCAGTGGCAACGGATATTGATATTTAACCGTGATTTTATTCAAAAGCCGATAATCAATACACGGCCTCAAAGAGCCATCTTTCTTAGCCACAAAGAAAAAACCGGCTCCTAAGGGAGATGACGAAGGACGAATATGTCCCTTTTCCAAGGACTCCTTTATATATTCTCGCATAGCAGCATGTTCAGGCACAGACAGATTAAATAAACGACCCTTAGGGTATTTACTACCCGGAATCAAATCTATGGCACAATCGCACTCCCGGTGCGGAGGTAATGAACCAAGCTTAGGTTCTTCAAAAACGTCACGATATTCAGTCAAGAATTCAGGAATCTCAGAGGGAATAGATGATGAAATGGAAACCACAGGGACGTCCCCATGCGTCCCCTTACATCCCCAGCTTAACACAGACATAGCTTTCCAGTCGAGGACTGGGTTATGAGATTGCAGCCATGGCAATCCAAGCACCAACACATCATGTAGATTATACAGCACAAGAAAGCGAATAATCTCCTGGTGATCCGGATTAATCCGCATAGTTACTTGTGTCCAGTATTGTGGTTTATTACTAGCCAATGGGGTGGAGTCAATCCCCTTCAGGGGTATAGGAGTTTCAAGAGGCTCCAAATCATACCCACAGCGTTTGGCAAAGGACCAATCCATAAGACTCAAAGCGGCGCCAGAGTCGACATAGGCATCCGCGGTAGTAGATGATAAAGAACAAATCAGGGTCACAGATAGAATAAACTTAGACTGTAAAGTGCCAATTGAAACAGACTTATCAAGCTTCTTAGTACGCTTAGAGCATGCTGATATAACATGAGTTGAATCACCGCAGTAGAAGCACAACCCATTTTTTCGTCTAAAATTCTGCCGTTCACTTCTGGACAGAATTCTATCACATTGCATATTCTCTGGCGTTTTCTCAGTAGACACTGCCAAATGGTGCACAGGTTTGCGCTCCCGCAGACGCCTATCGATCTGGATAGCCATTGTCATAGACTCATTCAGACCCGCAGGCACAGGGAACCCCACCATAACATCCTTAATGGCATCAGAGAGACCCTCTCTGAAATTCGCCGCCAGGGCGCACTCATTCCACTGAGTAAGCACAGCCCATTTACGGAATTTCTGGCAGTATATTTCAGCTTCGTCTTGCCCCTGAGATAGGGACATCAAGGCCTTTTCCGCCTGAAGCTCTAACTGAGGTTCCTCATAAAGCAACCCCAAGGCCAGAAAAAACGCATCCACATTGAGCAACGCAGGATCCCCTGGAGCCAATGCAAAAGCCCAATCCTGAGGGTCGCCCCGGAGCAAGGAAATCACAATCCTGACCTGCTGAGCAGGATCTCCAGCAGAGCGAGATTTCAGGGACAAAAACAACTTGCAATTATTTTTGAAATTTTGAAAGCAAGATCTATTCCCCGAGAAAAATTCAGGCAAAGGAATTCTAGGTTCAGATATAGGAACATGAACAACAAAATCTTGTAAATTTTGAACTTTCGTGGTGAGATTATTCAAACCTGCAGCTAAACTCTGAATATCCATTTTAAACAGGTGAACACAGAGCCATTCCAGGATTAGAAGGAGAGAGAGAGAGAAAGGCTGCAATATAGGCAGACTTGCAAGAGATTCAATTACAAGCACACTCAGAACTGAAGAAAAAAAAAAAAAAAAAAAAATCTTCAGCAGACTTCTCTTTTCTCTCCTTTCTCTGTCAATTAATTTAACCCTTTTTGGGGCCGGTCAAACTGTTATGGTTCTCAATGGCAAGAGAACATAGCCCAGCAAACATAAGAACTAGCTCTTGGAAGGATGGAAACTAAACTGACCATGAACTAAACCTGCCGCACAACTAACAGTAGCCGGGTAGCGTTGCCTACGTTTTATCCCTATACGCCCAGCGCCAGCCGGAGGACTAACTAATCCTGGCAGAGGAAAATATAGTCCTGGCTCACCTCTAGAGAAATTTCCCCGAAAGGCAGACAGAGGACTGTTATGGTTCTCAATGGCAAGAGAACATAGCCCAGCAAACATAAGAACTAGCTCTTGGAAGGATGGAAACTAAACTGACCATGAACTAAACCTGCCGCACAACTAACAGTAGCCGGGTAGCGTTGCCTACGTTTTATCCCTATACGCCCAGCGCCAGCCGGAGGACTAACTAATCCTGGCAGAGGAAAATATAGTCCTGGCTCACCTCTAGAGAAATTTCCCCGAAAGGCAGACAGAGGCCCCCACATATATTGGCGGTGATTTTAGATGAAAATGACAAACGTAGTATGAAAATAGGTTTAGCAAAATTGAGGTCCGCTTACTAGATAGCAGGAAGACAGAAAGGGCACTTTCATGGTCAGCTGAAAACCCTATCAAAACACCATCCTGAAATTACTTTAAGACTCTAGTATTAACTCATAACATCAGAGTGGCAATTTCAGATCACAAGAGCTTTCCAGACACAGAAACGAAACTACAGCTGTGAACTGGAACAAAATGCAAAAACAAACGAGGACTAAAGTCCAACTTAGCTGGGAGTTGTCTAGCAGCAGGAACATGCACAGAAAGGCTTCTGATTACAATGTTGACCGGCATGGAAGTGACAGAGGAGCAAGGCTAAATAGCGACTCCCACATCCTGATGGAAACAGGTGAACAGAGGGGATGATGCACACCAGTTCAATTCCACCAGTGGCCACCGGGGGAGCCCAAAATCCAATTTCACAACAGTGATCGTTTTTCCAAGATGGTCCATTTGGTGCCCTTGCCTAAGCTGCCTTCCTCCTCCGATTTGGTTCCTCTATTTTTTCAGAATGTGATTCGCTTGCACGGCATTCCTGAAAATATTGTGTCTGATAGAGGATCCCAGTTTGTGTCCAGGTTTTGGCGAACTTTTTGTGCTAAGATGGGCGTTGATTTGTCTTTTTCGTCGGCCTTCCATCCTCAGACTAATGGCCAAACCGAGCGAACTAATCAGACGTTGGAGACTTATTTGAGATGTTTTGTTTCTGCTGATCAGGATGATTGGGTGACTTTTTTGCCATTGGCCGAGTTTGCCCTTAATAATCGGGCTAGTTCTGCTACCTTGGTTTCGCCTTTTTTCTGCAATTCTGGTTTCCATCCTCGTTTTTCCTCGGGTCAGGTTGAGTCTTCTGACTGTCCTGGGGTGGATTCTGTGGTGGATAGGTTGCAGCAGATTTGGAGCCATGTGGTGGACAATCTGAAATTGTCACAGGAGAGGGCTCAGCGCTTTGCCAACCGCCGCCGCGGTGTGGGTCCCCGACTTCGTGTTGGGGATTTGGTGTGGCTGTCTTCTCGGTATGTTCCTATGAAGGTCTCGTCTCCTAAGTTTAAGCCTCGCTTCATCGGTCCTTATAAGATCTTGGAAATCCTTAACCCGGTGTCTTTTCGTTTGGATCTCCCGGCATCGTTTGCCATCCATAATGTGTTCCATAGGTCTTTGTTGCGGAGGTATGTGGTACCTGTGGTTCCTTCTGTTGAGCCTCCTGCTCCGGTGCTGGTTGAGGGCGAATTGGAGTACGTGGTGGAGAAGATTTTGGATTCTCGTATCTCTAGACGGAGACTTCAGTATCTGGTTAAGTGGAAGGGCTATGGTCAGGAGGATAATTCCTGGGTTGTCGCCTCTGATGTTCATGCGGCCGATTTGGTTCGCGCCTTCCACGCAGCTCATCCTGATCGCCCTGGGGGTCTTGATGAGGGTTCGGTGACCCCTCCTCAAGGGGGGGGTACTGTTGTGAACTCTATTTCTGGGCTCCCTCTAGTGGTCACAAGCGGTACTGTGTAGTGTTGTCTTTCTGCAGGTTGGCTTCATCAGCTGGTTCATGATCCTTGGTTGGTTTTCTATTTAGCCCACCTGGATACTCAGTTCCTTGCCTGCTATCAATGTATTCAGTGCTCTTCAGATTCCGTGTGTCTACCTTGCTCCCAGTCTCTCCAAGACAAGCTAAGTTTTTGTTTGATCATTTTTTGATTATCAGTGTTCATTATGTTTTTAGTCCAGCTCGCTAAAATGTGATTTCTTCGCTTGCTGGTTGCTCTAGGGGATTGAGTTTCTCCCCCCACACCGTTAGTTGGTGTGGGGGTTCTTGAAATCTCAGAGTGGATATTTTGTAAGGGTTTTTTACTGACCACATAGATTCCCTTTTCTATTTTCTGCTATCTAGTATTAGTGGGCCTCATTTGCTGAATCTGCTTTCACCCCTATGTGCCTTCCTCTTACCTCACCGTTATTATTTGTTGGGGGCTTCTATATCTTTGGGGATTAGTTCTCTGGAGGCAAGAGAGGTCTTTCTCTCTAGGGGTAGTTAGTTCCTTAGGCTGGCTCGAGACATCTAGGAATTCAGGCACATTCACCGGCTACTTCTAGTGCGTTTGGTTAGGTTCAGATTTGCAGTCAGTCCAGCTTGCCACCTCCCTAGAGCTTGTCCTATGTTTGTTACTTAGCTGGAGTAATTTGTGATCCTCAACCACTAAGGATCATAACAGCCTTCCAGGCATTGAAAACAGCACTGTGCAACGCTCCTTTGTTGAAAGCAGTCGACCGTTCTTGGTTCAGACCATCCCCAGCGAGTTTGGCATTGGTGCTGTGCTCAGCCAGGTCGACTCGGGGAACCAGGAGCACCCCGTCCTGTACCTGAGCCAGAAACTTCTGCCAAGGGAAGTGGCCTATTCCACCATCGAGGAGTGACTGGCCATGGTCTGGGTCCTGCAACGTTTGCAGCCCTACCTGTTCGGTCGCACCTTCATTGTGGTGACGGACCACAACCCTCTGCGCTGGCTACAAGCCATGTGTGGAACAAACGGAAGGTTGCTATGCTGGAGCTTTACCCTCCAGCAGTAGGACTTTACAATCAAACACAAAATGGGCAGGGAGCATGGCAATGCAGATGGGTTGTTCCGCTGGGGCGATCATGACAAGGTGTACATGGAGGAGTACCGAGAGGTCCTGCCTCTATAGCGCCGTCCAAAAGGGGAGGTGTCACGACAAGGTGAATATGCCATGTTTGAGTATCTACCTAACTTTCCAAGACACACACTGTGGGCCATTCCGACCCCCCCTCTTCTCACCCTGCCTGCTGCTTGTGTGTGTGTAATTCAAAACCCTCACTAGAATCACTGAAGAAGTTGATGGCTTGACCTGAACATTCCAGTCTCCCTACACTGCCCCTCCCTCCTCCCAGGAATGTCTTTGTGTGGTGACTCAAAAATGTAAATAGTAGAAAGAGGAGTACCTGTCATAACTCAGCCCCTAAGTGATCTCACCAAAGGGGGAGTGCCTGGGCTTGAGACTAGGAACAACTGTGTGAAGCAGGAGTTTTCAGGGTCTTTATGTCCGAGGTGTAGCTGATATATAGATGGGACGTGCATTTAGATTTGTGGATCCTACAAAGCCCACAGGCCAGCCATGATGATATGAAATTACCTGAACGTTATGTGTTTTTTGAATTTTAATCCTTATTTTATTTTTAATCTGTATTGTAAACATATATTTGTCTTCTGTATAATATTTTTTTAATACTTTGTAAACACTGCCTTTTTTTGGAGTAAAATATATAATTTACTAGCTTGTCTCTTCATGCTCTAAACCAGAGGTTCCCAAACTTTTTTTCTCGTAGACCACTTTCAAAATTTTACTGGTTTTGGTGAACCCCCTGCTGCTACATTTCTTCCATATCCCCAAAACTCGTCAAAAAATTTGAAGATTAGATCTAACGATGGAAATTTGCGTCGCGGCTGAGTTCCAACCCTAAATTCGGAGTGGTAAAAAGAAAAAGAAAAATAGTATATTTTCTTGTGTTCTATTTATTAATATAATATGATTACAGACTTAATTGAATTAAAACTAAACATTAATAACGTAACCTAACTTCAACAATGCAAATCAACAGTTAAAAAAATAGTCATAATTTTAATAGGAAAGATGTACTTGATGGATTGACAGCAAATTATCAATATTTGGCTTCAGTTTTGCAAGGAATAACTGCAAATTTCCCCGTTCTGTTATGTTCACTGTGCTCCTTTTTTTGTTAATAGGTTTGTAACGACACTAAAACTTTTTTCGACAAGGTATGACGAGGGAAACGCTATCAAAAGTTTTCTCGCAAATTCCCACAGCCCAGGATATTTTTCGGGTATTTCTGCCTGCAGCCAAAATGTTTGATAATCTTTTTTAAATTTCACCTTCAGCTCCTCATTGGTGCTAAGCTCGAGTAGCTCCTCTTGTAATACCACATTCGCCACTTCCATTTCATTAAATGGATTTATGATCCATGGTGGTATTTCCATTGTCAGAATATCTTCAAATCTGTTTTTGAAGTCATCATGCAGGGCATTTAAATGTTGAACATATGTCTGAATATCCTCATCAGGACATTCTGCCTGTGACAAGTTTGGAAACTGTGAGAATTCGCGCCGACTAATATTTTGCTTCATAAATTTCAATTCTCCAATAAAAGATGAAATTAAACCCTTTGTTTTTATTAAATTTAGGCTGTCCCCTTGTAACTGCAAGTTAATGTCATTAAATTTTTTTGAACAAATCTGTCAAATACGCAATGTCTGCTTTCAATTTGATCAGGTTTTCTTTTAAATCTGGATCTCTAATTTCCAGAAACTCTAAAACTGATTCGACAACCAGCATACTTCAGTATGAAAGAGCAATGGTTGGAAGGCTTCATCATTGTCGTCGCACAATTGTGCAAATAAACGGGTACTCAACGCATTGCTTCTTATTTTGTTAACTGCTTTAATCACAAATTGAAGCGATATGTGCAATCTATTACTCAAATTTTTTGCTACCAGGTGTTGTCGGTGGATAACAGTGAATTGCAGTTAATCCTGGTATAATTCTTTTAAGATGGCTAATAAACCCACAATTTTGCCCGAACATGGCAGGACCTGGTATAATTCTTTTAAGATGGCTAATAAACCCACAATATCGCCCGAACATGGCAGGAGCTCCATCTGCTGCCACCGAAATAATGTTTGTAAATGGAATCGATTTTTCCTTAAAAAAATCACTCGGGACATTAAGTATTGATTCGCCTTTAATGTCCGTCTCCAAAGTTTTCGCAAATAGCAGCTCTTCATGGATTTCTTCGTCCATAACAAATCGAACATATGCCAATAATAATGCTTCATTACCAGATAAAGTTGACTCGTCCAGTTGAATAGAAAAATGAGTTGTTTGCAGATAATTACACAAGAAGCCTTCAATATCAGAGCTCATTTCATCAATACGTCTTTGCACAGTGTTGTTACTCAAAGGAATTCTTTTGAGTACGTCAAATGGAGGTTTGTGCAGAACAGTTTTTAAAACCTCTTCAACAGTGGGTAAAATTAACTGTTCTCCGATGGTATGAGGTTTTCCAGATTTTGCTAGAAGCAATGAGATATTATAAGATGCCCGCAAGCCATCATCGTTACTTTGAGATGTTGGAGCGAACATATTGTAAACGGTGGGTCTCTTTTCATATTTTTCCTTCAGTGTTTGAAAATATTTTAAATCTTGACCTATTTTATCAGCTTCGATGGTTTCATAGAGTCATTGCTCAAAACTTTGTTGCATAAAAGGCATATGGGCAATCTTTTGTCTGCCTTTGATGGAGGAAAACCAAATTTCAAATAATCAACACTGTACTGCCGACATTTCTTCTTAGATTCAGCCATGTTTCATATCAGTTACCTACCTGTAAAGTAAAAAATGTTTGTTTTAGTAATCATAAGGTGATTTTAACAGGATATAGCTATTTTAACAGAATAGAATAGGATTAATTAATTATTGCAATGAAAAAAAACAAAATGCCGGCGGCAAAACTGATTTTAATTATTAAAAGCAATAAACCGCTAAGTCCCATATAGAGGTTTTCACAAAATGGCTGAACCTATTTTAATGTAATATAAAACATTTTTTGATTAATTATATTTTGATACATTTCTGTAAATTAGAGAGAAAATACTTTTAAAGAATATTTTGACATCAAAACTCCGCGATTTTAATGATTTATTTATTACTTTGATGTGTTGTCTCTTTTCCCCTTGCGTGCTGTCTCTTTTCCCCCTTGCATGCTGTCTCTTTCCTCCCTTGTGTGCTGTGAGCTGTCTCTTTCCCCCTTTTATGTGTGCTGTCTCTTTCGTGTTCCCTTGTGTGTGTGTGTGCTGTTTCTTTAACTCCTTTTGCTGTCTCTGTGCTCCCTTGTGTGGTCCGTGTAAATGGACCCTTCATGATTTCAGTCATGTGATCAGTGACTCCGCCCATGACTCTGACATATGACTGGTCGTCCAGATTCAGATTGTGTTTAATCTGCAGCGGCAATGAGTTTGGGGGGCACCAGCTGGCTGCAGGGTGCGGGGACCTGGCGGGGTGATCAGGCTGCGGAGATGTGTGCAGCGGAGGTGATGGGCGGGAGTGCAGCCTTCGCCATATTCAGAGATCAATGACTTCCGGTCGGCGCCTGGTATTACGGGATACCGACATAAGCGCCAGAAGTCTGTGACAGAGCCGATTGGTGATTATGTATTTAGATTACAATCTAAAATAAAAGTATGTATAACAAATAGGCAGGTACTTACTTTTTCTGGCACTGGCAAACACTGGCATCGATTCACTTACACTTTTCTTTTTAAAATTCCGGAAACAAATGAGTAACGTTTGTCTTTGGCATTCGTATTTATACTGGTGAAGAATCAAACAAGCTCATGCAAGATTGCAAGCATAGCACAAGTCGTATTTCATCCCTTTGCATGTCTGAACAAGCGTTGCGGGCAGGCGGGCGGCGCTTTGCAAGTCTCGACATGTGTTGTACTGAATATCGAAAATACAAGTTTTTACAAGTAACAGTCGCTGACCTTCTTAAAATATTATCTACCTACAATGATAGGTAAAGCCAAGCCAACATTTTTATTCTTTACTATCAAAACCGGATAAATTTTCATGGACCCCCACTTACAACTTGTGAACACCTATTTTTTTTTCACACCAACGTAGACACCTGTCGAGTCTCCTGTGGACCCTTGGGGGTCCACCCGGACCACTTTGGGAATCACTGCTCTAAACGAACTGTCGCGTCCTCTGAGGTGAATTACGCTACTGATTTGGGTTGGCTCCGGCCCCGTTAATCCTTAGGAAATCAGAGCTGGTGGCAGCATACATTGTTCTGTGTGATTGGGAATCTCTGTAGCGACCGGCGGCGTTGATAATTATTGTTCCCACCTGAGTGGGAGTAGTTATATCGCCCTCGCTGCAGAGTGCCCAATAGCCAGTGCATAGCAGGCAGTCTTGCTGGCGACTAATTACCCTAGCCGTAGTACCTGATCTGACCTGAGGGTAAAGGGGGCACCAGAGAGCTGCAAGTTCCAAACCTGGGAATTGGGATATAAATCCCCTTCAGAAGGAACCAGGGGCAACCAAACAACCTTGGTTCTTGACCAATTGGGGTTAGTGGGGACGATAAAGGTATCATCCCCGGGATCTGTGACATATTGTTGGCAGCACGGTGTGAACCATGACACTTGGGATGTTACACATCCTCCCCACGCCGAGGATTGCGGGCCCTACATCAATCAGGGTTGCCCTCACAGTCTACAGCTCCTGCACCTCCTCCTCCTCAGCCTCAATCTCTGAAATCAACACATCAGTCAGAAGCTGGAAGCACTGCAGCACTGCCTCAGCCGAGCGGCAACAGACTGTGCTGAAGCTAATCTGCATAGGTGACAAACCGCACAAAGCAGAAGAGTTGTGGACAGTGCTGAAAGACCAGTCACATATTTGGATGACACCGCTGAACCTACAGCCAGGCATGGTCATGTGTGACAATGGCCGGAACCTGGTGGCGGCTCTGAGGCAAGGTGAGCTCACACATGTAGCTTGCCTGGCCCATGTGCTTAACCTCATGGTTCAACATTTTCTGAAAAGCTACCCGGAGCTGCCGGATCTGCTAGTGAAAGTACGCCGTCTGACTGCCCATTTTAGAAAGTCAGCTACAGCTTCAGCCGCCCTTGCCGAGCTTCAGTAGCGTTTGCAGCTTCCGGCTCACCGACTCGTGTGTGATGTCCCCAAGCGTTGAAACTCTACGCTGCATATGTTGGAAAGGATTTGTGAGCTGAAGTGGGCAGTTGTTGACTACCAACATCAAAAAGGCAGTCAATATCAGTTCAGACTCCACACATAAGACCTCAGGAGTGGACATGGATGTCAGACATATGTACCATCCTACAAAACTTTGAGGACTGCACCAAGATGGTGAGAGGCGATCACGCCATAATTAGCATCACCATCCTGCTTCTCAGCATTCTGAAAACTGCTCTGCTCACAATTAAAGAGGATGCATTGCAGGTGGAGCACGAGGACATGGAAAAGGAACCATACAGGGGGATTACACTCAGCCCAGCCTCATGTCTTCCCAATGTGGATTGGTAGGCAATGAGGAGGAGGAAGAACAGGAGCTACTTTCATGCACTTAGATGGTACTATAAGCACAGCTGTCATACCGTCTATTCAGCAGGGATGGCCTGAGGACAGGGAGGAGGATGAGGAGGAGGACAGCATGGTCAGTCATCCTGTTGGTGAGGACACGGAAGTCTTGCCTGTTAGCAGTCTGGCACGCATGGCTGACTTTATGTTACACTGCGTTTCACGTGACCCTCACATTATAAAAAATTTTGGTGACACTCATTACTGGTTGGTGACACTTTAAGACCCATGCTACAAGGAGAACTTTCAATCTCTTCTGCCAGAGGCAGAGAGGTGTACTAAAATCCCCATGTGAGAACGCTGGGAGCAGACGTCAGAGTTTGTTGAACAATCAAGGAGTCCAAGCGAGAGAGACAGACGTACAATCCAGCTCAGGCAGGGGAACAATGGCAAAGCTCTGGGACAGTTTTCTCAGACCCTCCCATTGTGCCGGCAGAGAGGCAAGGGGTGCTGTCAGAAGAAGTGCAATGTTTGGGAAGATGCTGAGGGAGTACCTTGCAGATCGTACAAACATCCTCTATGATTCCTCTGTGCCCTTTAATTATTGGGTATCCAAGCTGGACACGTGGCATGAACTGGCTCTCTATGCCTTGGAGGTCCTGGCCTGCCCTGCTGCTAGCGTTCTGTCAGAGCAGGTTTTTAGTGCCGCTGGTGGAATTATAACAGATAAGCGCATCCGCCTGTCAAATGAAAATGCTGACAGGTTGACTCTTATAAAAATGAACAAGGGCTGGATTGGGCAAGATTTCTGTACACCACCAAGTGAAAACAGTGAAACATAACCTCTAATACATTGTCTTTTTTTGCGGAGGTGTATTGTCATGCACCTCTCCCCACCACACATGGGTATTTGCTTCCAGATTTTGTCTGGTGTCATCCTCCTCTTCCTTATCCTCATCCTCTACAACCAGTACAACACCAGGGTGAATGTCACGATAATGTATAAAATGTAATATGATTATTAGTATTTCCTGTTAGCACACCGTGGGCTCTAACCCCCCTTCTCTCTGTGTTTCTCCTTGCTGAGATGTGTCTGTGTACGGATCCCAAATCCCTCATTCCCTCCCACCAAAATAATTTTTATGACCGCTGTAGTTGCAATAGACAATTGTACCAGCTAAAACTGTTCTGATATCTTTCTTAAAGACAGGAGGTTCTTTGTTCTGTTATAGTAAGATATTGGGCCTCCGATTTGGGCTAGAAAAGTAATAAGTATATATTGCTAACTTCCATCGGTAGATTTGTCAGCCACTGTAACCACTAGAAGCTAAATGCAATGAGTAAAAAGTACAGATTTCTCCGGAACCACGTGGAACAACTAGGACGAATTTAGTATCAATAGAGAGCTAATTTTAATACAAGATGGATGAGGTGTGTGTTATGACTCTGCCAGATTCTCCAGCGAAGATATGACAATTATAAGAATTGCTGTTGAAATCTGTATGTCTGAGGAGAGGGGATGGCCCAGGGAACCCAGTCCCTTTAGTGATGTCACCAGGCTGCAGGTATAAGTGACTCCACTTAACTCAGCCTTCAGTTTTGCCTGAGGAGCTGTTCCTATCCAGACCTCATGATGCACTGGGACATTTGGGGCACCGCCTACCAGCATGGTTTTGCCTGAAATGATCTGAGAACATGTGAGTTTTATCTTTCTTCTTTAATCCATGTTATTTTATAATTTCTTTGTACATACTTTCAATTGTCTCAAATTGTAACATCTTTATAAACACTGCCTGTTCTTTTATGGAGTAAAATATTTAAAATACTAGACGTGGCTGAGCACTCCTGTATGTATGGACACATCAACTTTCACAGAAAAATCATTATCAGGTTCAGTTGGCACAGGTACAACATTTTCACCATCCATCCTAAGGAAAAAATGGTTATCAGATGCATCATTACAAGATAAAGCATGGTCAGGTAACACATGCGATTTCCCATCATCATCATCATCATCATCATCAGGGTTAACATTACCCTTATTAGCAGATTGTGGAGGGGTGTCAGGAACGTAGTATGCAACCATCCTTCCCAAATCAGTCCCCTACAAAACGTCAGTGGGCAAATTATCAGACAGCCCCACTTCCTTCACCCCGCTCCCGGCACCCCAATCAATATAAACCCGGGCCATTGGCAAGGGACAGCTGATGCCCCCAATCCCAGTGACAGTTACGGTTTTCCCCAAAATGATTTCTTCAGGGGCCGCTGTCATGATTCCCAATGGCAGGGACATGGGCAAAAACAGGACTAGCTCTAGGAAGATGGAATCTAAGCTGACCGCGATGCTGAACCTAACGCACAACTACCAGTGGCCGGGGAACGTACCTGCGTTTTATCCCTAGACGTCTCGCACCAGCCGGAGATCTAGCTACCCCTAATAGAGGAAACACAGACCTGGCTTGCCTCTAGAGAAAACCCCAAAGTAATAGTAGCCCCCAACATATAATGACGGTTAGTTAAGAAGAAAACACATACGCAGTATGAATACAGGTTCAGCAAAGAGAGGCCCACTAACTAGATAGCAGAAAATACAAAAGTGGACTTCGCGGTCAACTCAAAACCCTACAAAATACCATCCTGAAATGACTTTAAACTCCGGTATCAACTCATGACACCGGAGTGGTCATTTCAGTTCACTAGAGCTTCCAGCAGCAAGATTCATATAAATGCACGCTGGACAAAAGGTACAAATGATCAAACTTATCTGACTCAGCAGACTTGGAGCAGGTAGCAAGTAACAGAGGAGCTCTGGTAACATTGATAGCCGGCAAGTAAATGAGTGAGAAGCCAGACTATATAGGAAACTCCCATTTCCTGATGGGAACAGGTGCACTGGAGATAGAAGACAGAAGTCAACCAGTACCACCAGTAGCCACCAGAGGGAGCCCACAAACAGAATTCACAACAGTACCCCCCCTTGAGGAGGGGGCACCGAACCCTCCTGAGAACCACCAGGGCGATCTGGACGAGCCCTATGAAAGGCGCGAACCAAATCAGAGGCATGAACATCAGAGGCAGTCACCCAAGAATTATCCTCCTGACCGTATCCCTTCCATTTGACCAAATATTGAAGTCTCCGTCTGGAAATGCGAGAGTCCAAAATCTTCTCCACAACATACTCCAATTCACCCTGCACCAGCACAGGAGCAGGAGGCTCAACAGAAGGAACAACCGGTATCTCGTACCTCCGCAACAAAGACCGATGGAAGACATTATGAATAGTGAAAGATGCTGGTAGGTCCAAACGAAACGATACAGGATTAAGAATCTCCAAAATTTTATAAGGACCTATGAACCGAGGTTTAAACTTAGGAGAAGAGACCTTCATAGGGACAAAACGAGAAGATAACCACACCAAGTCCCCAACGCGAAGACGATTACCAGCACGACGATGATGATTAGCAAACTGCTGAGTCTTCTCCTGGGACAACTCCAAGTCGTCCACCACATGACTCCAAATCCGGTGCAATCTATCCACCATAGTGTCCACTCCAGGACAATCCGAAGATTCCACCTGACCAGATGAAAAACGAGGGTGAAACCCCGAATTGCAGAAGAAAGGAGAAACCAGAGTGGCAGAACTAGCCTGATTATTAAGGGCAAACTCCGCCAACGGCAAAAAGGCGACCCAGTCATCCTGATCAGCAGACACAAAACACCTCAAATAAGTCTCCAAGGTCTGATTAGTTCGCTCTGTCTGGCCATTCGTCTGAGGATGGAAAGCCGACGAAAAAGACAAATCAATGCCTATCCTGGCACAGAACGCCCGCCAAAATCTAGACACAAATTGGGATCCCCTGTCAGAAACGATGTTTTCCGGGATACCATGTAGACGAACCACATTCTGAAAAAATAGAGGAACCAACTCCGATGAAGAAGGCAACTTGGGCAAGGGTACCAAATGAACCATTTTAGAAAAACGGTCACACACCACCCAGATGACGGTCATTTTCTGAGAAACCGGGAGATCCGAAATAAAGTCCATAGAGATGTGCGTCCAAGGCCTTTTCGGAATAGGCAAGGGCAACAACAATCCACTAGCCCGAGAACAACAAGGCTTGGCCCGAGCACAAACATCACAAGACTGTACAAAAGTACGCACATCCCGAGACAAGGAAGGCCACCAGAAGGACCTGGCCACCAAATCTCTGGTACCAAAGATTCCAGGGTGGCCTGCCAACACAGAAGAATGAACTTCCAAGATGACTCTACTGGTCCACTCATCTGGAACAAACAGTCTCCCAGGCGGACAACGATCAGGCCTATCCACTTGAAACTCCTGCAAAGCACGTCGCAAGTCTGGAGAGACAGCAGGCAATATCACCCCATCCTTAAGGATACCCGTAGGCTCAGAATCACCAGGGGAGTCAGGCTCAAAACTCCTAGAAAGGGCATCTGCCTTCACATTTTTTGAACCTGGTAGATATGAGACCACAAAATTAAACCGGGAGAAAAACAACGACCAGCGCGCCTGTCTAGGATTCAGACGCCTGGCTAACTCAAGGTAAATCAGATTCTTGTGATCAGTCAAGACCACTACCTGATGCCTAGCACCCTCAAGCCAATGACGCCACTCCTCAAAGGCCCACTTCATAGCCAAGAGTTCCCGATTACCAACATCATAATTTCGCTCGGCGGGCGAAAATTTTCGAGAAAAGAACGCACATGGTCTCATCACCGAGCAATCGGAACTTCTCTGCGACAAAACCGCCCCCGCTCCGATCTCTGAAGCATCAACCTCGACCTGAAAAGGAAGTGAAACATCAGGTTGGCGCAACACAGGAGCAGAAGAAAAGCGGCGCTTAAGCTCCCGAAAGGCCTCCACAGCCGCCGAGGACCAATTGGAAACATCAGCACCCTTCTTAGTCAAATCCGTTAGAGGCTTAACGACACTTGAAAAACCAGTTATAAATCGACGATAGAAATTAGCAAAGCCCAAGAATTTCTGAAGGCTCTTAAGGGAAGTCGGTTGCGTCCAATCACAAATAGCCCGAACCTTGACAGGATCCATCTCAATAGAAGAAGGGGAAAAAATATACCCCAAAAAAGAGATCTTCTGAACCCCAAAAATACACTTTGAACCCTTTACAAACAAAAAATTGGCCCGCAAAACCTGAAAAACCTTCCTGACCTGTTGAACATGCGACTCCCAGTCATCGGAAAAAATCAAAATATCATCCAGATACACAATCATAAATTTATCCAGATATTCACGGAAAATATTGTGCATAAAGGACTGAAAGACTGAAGGGGCATTAGAAAGACCAAAAGGCATTACCAGATACTCAAAATGGCCCTCGGGCGTATTAAATGCAGTTTTCCACTCATCTCCCTGCTTAATCCGCACCAAATTATACGCACCCCGAAGGTCAATCTTAGAGAACCACCTTGCCCCCTTAATACGAGCAAACAAATCAGTCAACAGTGGCAAAGGATACTGATATTTGACTGTAATCTTATTCAACAGCCGATAATCAATACAAGGCCTCAGGGAACCATCTTTTTTACCCACGAAAAAAAAACCTGCTCCTAAAGGGGATGAGGATGGACGAATATGTCCCTTTTCCAAGGACTCCTTAATATACTCTCGCATAGCAGAATGCTCTGGCACAGACAGATTGAACAAACGACCTTTAGGAAATTTGCTGCCAGGAATCAAATCTATAGCACAATCGCAATCCCTGTGAGGAGGGAGCGAACTAAGTTTAGGCTCCTCAAAAACATCACAATAGTCAGACAAAAATGCCGGAACCTCAGAGGGAGTAGATGAAGCAATGGAAACCAAAGGTACTCCCCCATGAACCCCCTGACATCCCCAGCTTAATACGGACATTGTTTTCCAGTCAAGAACTGGGTTGTGAGTTTGTAACCATGGCAATCCAAGCACTAAGACATCATGCAAATTATGCAACACAAGGAATCGAATCACCTCCTGATGGTCTGGAGTCATACACATAGTCACTTGTGTCCAGTATTGAGGTTTATTCCTAGCCAATGGTGTGTAGTCGATACCCTTCAAAGGAATAGGGACTTCCAGAGACTCTAGACTAAACCCACAGTGCCTGGCAAAGGACCAATCCATAAGACTCAGGGCGGCGCCAGAGTCCACATAGGCATTCACATTAATAGATGATAATGAACAAATCAAAGTTACAGACAAAAGAAACTTAGACTGCAAGTTGCCAACTGCAAAAGACTTATCAACCCTTTTAGTGCGTTTAGAGCATGCTGATATAACATGAGCAGAATCGCCACAATAGAAACACAACCCATTTTTACGCCTATAATTCTGCCGTTCACTTCTGGACAGAATTCTATCACATTGCATATTCTCCGGGGCCTGCTCAGAAGACACCGCCAAATGGTGCACAGGTTTGCGCTCCCGCAAACGCCGGTCAATCTGAATAGCCATTGTCATGGAATCATTCAGACCTGTGGGCGTAGGAAACCCCACCATGACATCTTTAACGGCGTCAGAGAGACCCTCTCTGAAATTCGCCGCCAGGGCGCACTCATTCCACTGAGTAAGCACAGACCCTTTACAAAACTTTTGACAATATATTTCAGCTTCATCATGCCCTTGAGAGAGGGCTATCAGGGCCTTTTCAGCTTGAATCTCCAAATTCGGTTCCTCATAGAGCAACCCCAGCGCCAGAAAAAACGCATCCACATTGAGCAGCGCAGGATCCCCTGGCGCCAATGCAAATGCCCAATTCTGGGGGTCACCCCGCAGCAAGGAAATAACAATCTTAACCTGCTGAGCAGGGTTTCCAGTGGAGTGAGGTCTCAGAGAAAGATACAATTTACAATTGTGCTTAAAATTCAAAAAACGAGATCTATCTCCAGAAAAAAACTCTGGTATAGGAATTTTAGGTTCAGACATAGGAGCATGTATGACGAAATCTTGTATATTTTGAACCTTAGAAGCAAGATTATTCAGATTTGAAGCTAAACTCTGGATATCCATTTCTCAGCAGCTGAGATCTGAGCCATTCAGGGATTAAGAGGAGGGGAAAGAAGCAGACTGCAATTATGGCTAAACAGACTTCAGAGTAAAAAAAAAAAAAAAAAGGTGTCAGAGACTTCTTTTCTCTCCTTCTTCAACCAATACTTAACACACTTGGCCGGCTATACTGTCATGATTCCCAATGGCAGGGACATGGGCAAAAACAGGACTAGCTCTAGGAAGATGGAATCTAAGCTGACCGCGATGCTGAACCTAACGCACAACTACCAGTGGCCGGGGAACGTACCTGCGTTTTATCCCTAGACGTCTCGCACCAGCCGGAGATCTAGCTACCCCTAATAGAGGAAACACAGACCTGGCTTGCCTCTAGAGAAAACCCCAAAGTAATAGTAGCCCCCAACATATAATGACGGTTAGTTAAGAAGAAAACACATACGCAGTATGAATACAGGTTCAGCAAAGAGAGGCCCACTAACTAGATAGCAGAAAATACAAAAGTGGACTTCGCGGTCAACTCAAAACCCTACAAAATACCATCCTGAAATGACTTTAAACTCCGGTATCAACTCATGACACCGGAGTGGTCATTTCAGTTCACTAGAGCTTCCAGCAGCAAGATTCATATAAATGCACGCTGGACAAAAGGTACAAATGATCAAACTTATCTGACTCAGCAGACTTGGAGCAGGTAGCAAGTAACAGAGGAGCTCTGGTAACATTGATAGCCGGCAAGTAAATGAGTGAGAAGCCAGACTATATAGGAAACTCCCATTTCCTGATGGGAACAGGTGCACTGGAGATAGAAGACAGAAGTCAACCAGTACCACCAGTAGCCACCAGAGGGAGCCCACAAACAGAATTCACAACAGACCGCCAGTTCGGGTCGGATGAGGGTTTGTTCAGCCCCGGTGTCCTTGAGGCCTGTAGCAACATGGCCTCCCACGGTGACGTGCTGTACGTTGTCACACACCCTCCCAGCCACACCACCCACCAAAAGAACTGCTGCATTAGGCCCTGGGGCCTTGGATGGGGGGTTATTCGGCCTGTCTGGACAGTGGGGACTGATATGACCAGTCCGCTTGCAGAAGAAACACTGGCGAGGTTCGGTGGTAGGCCTGGTGCTGTTGGCCATGGGGACAGGACCTCTGGGGTGTTGGCTGGCAGGGGTACTGGATTTGGTTGCAGGCTTACCCCCTCTCCAGCTGGCGGTGACTGGCTTCCGCACTTCCGATCTACGGTTGGCCTCACAGGCATCGGCAATCTGCGCTGCTTTCGTCATGTCTTTGGCTTCTCTGTCCTTCACGAACTGTCGCACCTCAGCTGGGCAAAGATGTAAGAACTGGCTTTGATCATCAGGTCTCCCAGCTGCTCAAAGGTCGTCACTGACAGTCCTTGGATCCACTGGTTAAAGTGGGTCCTGAGTCCAGGCACCACATTGCCGTAGCTGTCGTGTGGGCCACTGTTATGGACCTGGTGGTTAGGTGCACCAGGATGACCTGATAGTTAAACACGGAATCGGGACGAGCTCTGGGGAAACGGGAACTCTGCTGACCGTAAACCCTACTCCTATCAACAAAACTAGAAATAACCGTGGAGCGTGCCTGACTCTGCCTAGACGCCTCTTCACAGCCTAAGAGCTAACTACCCCTAAAGAAAGGAAACAAAGACTCACTTGCCTCAGAGAAATTTCCCCAAAGGTAAAAGCAGCCCCCCACAAGTATTGACTGTGAGTTAAGAGGAAATCACAAACACAGGATGAAATAGGCTTTAGCAAAGAGAGGCCAGTCTAACTAAACAGATAGAGGATAGAAAAGGGATCTTTGCGGTCAACACAACAAACTACAAAAACCACGCAGAGTGTGCAAAAAATACCCCCCGCACCGACTCACGGTGCGGTGGTGCCACTCTGCACCCCCAGAGCTTCCAGCTAGCCAGGCAGTTTCATGATAGCAAGCTGGACTAGAACTTAGCAAGAAAAACCATAAGTAACAAATGAACAAGTCGGAACTTAGCTTTTGCTGGAGTAGACAGGTCCTCAGAAAGATCCAGGAGAGATCTGAACCAGTACTAGAACATTGACAGCTGGCATGGAGTAACGATCTGAGTGGAGTTAAATAGAGAATCCTAGCCTAGCCCTAAACGAGGGCAGCTGGGGAAGGAATCTCAGAACCAGCAGCTCCCCTCACAGCCACCAGAGGAAGTCCAAGGACAGAACTCACCGAAGTACCATTCATGACCACAGGAGGGAGTTCGAGAACGGAATTCACAACAGTACCCCCCCCCCTTGAGGAGGGGTCACCGAACCCTCACCAGAGCCCCCAGGCCGATCAGGACGAGCCAAATGAAAGGCACGAACTAAATCGGCAGCATGGACATCAGAGGCAACAACCCAGGAATTATCCTCCTGACCATAGCCCTTCCATTTGACCAAGTACTGAAGTTTTCGTCTCGAAATACGAGAATGCAAAGTCTTCTCCACCACATACTCCAACTCCCCCTCGACCAATACCGGAGCAGGAGGATCAACGGAGGGAACCATAGGCGCCACATATCTCTGCAGCAATGACCTATGGAACACATTATGGATGGCAAAAGAAGCAGGAAGGGCCAAACGAAATGATACAGGATTAAGAATTTCAGAAATCTTATAAGGACCAATGAAATGAGGCTTAAACTTAGGAGAAGAAACCTTCATAGGAACATAACGAGATGATAACCAAACCAAATCCCCAACACGAAGTCGGGGACCAACACGGCGACGGCGGTTAGCGAAAGTTGAGCCTTCTCTTGGGACAAGGTCAAATTGTCCACCACATGAGTCCAAATTTGTTGCAACCTGTCCACCACAGAATCCACACCAGGACAGTCCGAAGGCTCAACCTGCCCTGAAGAAAAACGAGGATGAAAACCAGAATTACAAAGAAAAGGCGAAACCAAAGTAGCCGAACTGGCCCGATTATTAAGGGCGAACTCAGCCAATGGCAAGAAGGTCACCCAATCATCCTGATCCGCAGAAACAAAACATCTCAGATAAGTTTCCAAAGTCTGATTGGTTCGTTCGGTTTGGCCATTTGTCTGAGGATGGAAAGCCGAAGAAAAAGACAAATCAATGCCCATCTTAGCACAAAAGGACCGCCAAAACCTTGAAACAAACTGGGAACCTCTGTCAGACACGATGTTCTCCGGAATGCCATGCAAGCGAACCACATGTTGGAAAAATAATGGAACCAAATCAGAGGAAGAAGGCAATTTAGGCAAGGGTACCAAATGGACCATTTTAGAGAAGCTATCACAAACCACCCAGATGACCGACATCCTTTGAGAAACAGGAAGATCTGAAATAAAGTCCATGGAAACATGCGTCCAGGGCCTTTTCGGGAACGGCAAGGGCAAAAGTAACCCACTGGCACGAGAACAGCAGGGCTTAGCCCGAGCACAAGTCCCACAAGACTGCACAAAAGAACGCACATCCCGCGACAAGGAAGGCCACCAAAAGGACCTAGCCACGAAATCTCTGGTACCAAAAATCCCAGGATGACCAGCCAACACCGAACAATGAACCTCAGAGATAACTCTATTAGTCCATCTATCAGGGACAAACAGTTTCTCCGCTGGACAACGGTCAGGTCTATCAGCCTGGAACTCCTGCAGCACCCGCCGCAAATCAGGGGAGATGGCAGACAGAACTACCCCCTCTCTGAGAATACCAGCCAGTCCAGGAACCCCAGGAGAATCAGGCACAAAACTCCTTGAAAGGGCATCAGCCTTCACATTCTTAGAACCCGGAAGGTACGAAACCACAAAATTGAAACGGGAGAAAAACAGCGACCAACGAGCTTGTTTAGGATTCAAGCGCTTGGCAGACTCGAGATAAGTCAGATTCTTGTGATCTGTCAAGACCACCACGCGATGCTTGGCTCCTTCAAGCCAATGTCGCCACTCCTCGAATGCCCACTTCATAGCCAACAACTCCCGATTGCCAACATCATAATTACGCTCAGCAGGCGAAAACTTTCTCGAAAAGAAAGCACATGGCTTCATTACAGAGCAATCAGAACTTCTCTGAGACAAAACAGCCCCTGCTCCAATTTCAGAAGCATCAACCTCGACCTGAAAATGGAGCGAAACATCTGGCTGACACAACACAGGAGCTGAAGAGAAACGACGTTTCAACTCCTGAAAAGCCTCAACGGCCGCAGAGGACCAATTCACCACATCAGCACCCTTCTTGGTCAAATCAGTCAACGGTTTAACAACACTAGAAAAATTAGCGATGAAGCGACGGTAAAAATTGGCAAAGCCCAGAAATTTCTGAAGGCTCTTCACAGATGTAGGCCGAGTCCAATCATAAATAGCTTGGACTTTAACAGGATCCATCTCGATAGTAGAAGGGGAAAAAATGAAGCCCAAAAAGGAAACCTTCTGAACTCCAAAGAGACACTTAGATCCCTTCACAAACAAGGAATTAGCACGAAGGACCTGGAACATCATTCTGACCTGCTTCACATGGGACTCCCAATCATCCGAAAAGACCAAAATATCATCCAAATATACGATCATGAATCTATCCAGATACTTTCGGAAGATGTCATGCATAAAGGACTGAAACACAGAGGGAGCATTAGAAAGGCCAAATGGCATCACCAGGTACTCAAAATGGCCCTCAGGCGTATTAAATGCTGTTTTCCATTCATCGCCCTGTTTAATACGCACGAGATTATACGCCCCTCGAAGGTCTATCTTGGTGAACCAACTAGCCCCCTTAATCCGAGCAAATAAATCAGACAGTATAGGCAAAGGGTACTGAAATTTGACCGTGATTTTATTAAGAAGGCGGTAATCTATACAAGGTCTCAGAGAACCATCCTTCTTGGCCACAAAAAAGAACCCTGCTCCCAATGGTGAAGACGACGGGTGGATATGCCCTTTCTCCAAGGACTCCTTTATATAACTCCGCATAGCGGCGTGTTCTGGCACAGACAAATTGAAAAGTCGTCCCTTAGGGAACTTGCTACCAGGAATCAAATTAATAGCACAAATCACAATCCCTATGAGGAGGTAGGGTACTAGACTTGGGCTCATCAAATACATCCCGGTAATCCGACAAAAACTCAGGGACTTCAGAAGGAGTGGAGGAAGAAATTGACAACAATGAAACATCCCCATGTACCCCTTGACAGCCCCAACTGGACACCGACATTGATTTCCAATCCAATACTGGATTATGGACCTGCAGCCATGGCAAACCCAACACGACCACATCATGCAGATTATGCAACACCAAAAAGCGAATATCCTCCTGATGCGCAGGAGCCATGCACATGGTCAACTGTTATGACCCCAATGGCGAGGGTCTCAGAGGAACGTGGAAGTCTGCAGAATACAAAAATCCAGCTCATAGGGCAGTGGTAACTGGGTTGACCATATATCTACTCCTAACGCCAACACTAGAAGTAGCCGGGGATCATTCCTACGTTGATTCTAGATGACACGCGCCAGCCGGAGAATCTAGCTACCCCTAGTAGAGGAAAACAAAGACCTTTCTTGCCTCCAGAGAAGGGGACCCCAAAGCTGGATAGAAGCCCCCCACAAATAATGACGGTTAGGTAAGAGGAAATGACAAACACAGAAATGAACCAGGTTTAGCACAGAGAGGCCCGCTTACTGATAGCAGAATAAAGAAAGGTAACTTATATGGTCAACAAAAACCCTATCAAAATCCACACTGGAAATTCAAGAACCCCCGAACCGTCTAACGGTCCGGGGGGAGAACACCAGCCCCCTAGAGCTTCCAGCAAAGGTCAGGATATAGATTTGGAACAAGCTGGACACAAATACAAAAACAAAACAAATAGCAAAAAGCAAAAGGCAGACTTAGCTGATATAACTGGAACCAGGATCAGTAGACAAGAGCACAGCAGACTAGCTCTGATAACTACGTTGCCAGGCATTGAACTGAAGGTCCAGGGAGCTTATATAGCAACACCCCTAACTAACGACCCAGGTGCGGATAAAAGGAATGACAGAAAAACCAGAGTCAAAAAACTAGTAACCACTAGAGGAAGCAAAAAGCAAATTCACAACAGTACCCCCCCCTTAGTGAGGGGTCACCGAACCCTCACCACGACCACCAGGGCGATCAGGATGAGCGGCATGAAAGGCACGAACTAAATCGGCCGCATGAACATCAGAGGCGACCACCCAGGAATTATCCTCCTGACCATAGCCCCTCCACTTGACCAGGTACTGAAGCCTCCGCCTGGAGAGGCGAGAATCCAAGATCTTCTCCACCACGTACTCCAACTCGCCCTCAACCAACACCGGAGCAGGAGGCTCAGCAGAAGGAACTACAGGCACAATGTACCGCCGCAACAAGGACCTATGAAATACATTGTGAATAGCAAACGACACAGGAAGATCCAGACGAAAAGATACAGGATTAAGGATTTCCAATATCTTGTAAGGCCCAATAAAACGAGGTTTAAATTTGGGAGAGGAGACCTTCATAGGAACAAAGCGGGAAGAAAGCCATACCAAATCCCCAACGCGTAGTCGGGGACCCACACCGCGGCGGCGGTTGGCAAAGCGCTGAGCCTTCTCCTGTGACAACTTCAAGTTGTCCACCACATGATTCCAGATCTGCTGCAACCTATCCACCACAGAATCCACCCCAGGACAGTCAGAAGGCTCCACATGACCCGAAGAAAAGCGAGGATGGAAACCAGAGTTGCAGAAAAAAGGCGAAACCAAGGTGGCGGAACTAGCTCGATTATTAAGGGCAAACTCAGCCAACGGCAAGAATGTCACCCAATCGTCCTGATCAGCAGAGACAAAACACCTCAAATAAGCCTCCAAAGTCTGATTGGTTCGCTCCGTCTGTCCATTAGTCTGAGGATGGAAAGCAGACGAAAACGACAAATCAATGCCCATCCTACTACAAAAGGATCGCCAGAACCTGGAAACAAACTGGGATCCTCTGTCTGACACAATATTCTCAGGGATGCCGTGCAAACGAACCACGTTCTGGAAAAACACAGGAACCAGATCGGAAGAGGAAGGCAGCTTAGGCAAAGGAACCAAATGGACCATCTTGGAGAAGCGATCACATATCACCCAGATAACGGACATGCCCCGAGATAGCGGAAGATCAGAAATGAAATCCATGGAGATATGTGTCCAAGGTCTCTTCGGGACAGGCAAGGGCAAGAGCAAACCGCTGGCACGAGAACAGCAAGGCTTAGCTCGAGCACAAGTCCCACAGGACTGCACAAATGACCGCACATCCCTTGACAAGGAAGGCCACCAAAAGGACCTGGCCACCAGATCTCTGGTGCCAAAAATTCCCGGGTGACCTGCCAACACCGAGGAATGAACCTCGGAAATGACTCTGCTGGTCCACTTATCCGGGACAAACAGTCTGTCAGGTGGACAAGACTCAGGCCTATCAGCCTGAAATCTCTGCAACACACGTCGCAGATCCGGAGAAATAGCTGACAAGATAACTCCATCTTTAAGAATACCAACAGGATCAGCGACTCCAGGAGCATCAGGCACAAAGCTCCTAGAAAGAGCATCGGCCTTCACATTCTTTGAACCTGGTAAATACGAGACAACAAAATCAAAGCGGGAGAAAAACAATGACCAGCGGGCCTGTCTCGGATTAAGGCGTTTAGCAGACTCGAGATACATCAGATTTTTGTGATCAGTCAAGACCACCACACGATGCTTAGCACCCTCGAGCCAATGACGCCACTCCTCAAATGCCCATTTCATGGCCAACAACTCCCGATTGCCCACATCATAATTTCGCTCGGCTGGCGAAAACTTCCTAGAGAAAAAGGCACAAGGTTTCATAACAGAGCAACCAGGGCCTCTCTGCGACAAAACGGCCCCTGCCCCAATCTCCGAAGCATCCACCTCAACCTGAAAGGGAAGTGAGACGTCAGGCTGGCACAAAACCGGCGCCGAAGTAAACCGGCGTTTCAACTCCTGGAAAGCCTCCACGGCAGCAGGAGCCCAGTCAGCCACATCGGAGCCCTTCTTGGTCATATCCGTCAAAGGTTTCACAATGCTAGAAAAATTAGCGATAAAACGACGGTAGAAGTTAGCGAAGCCCAAGAACTTCTGAAGACTCTTAACTGACGAGGGCTGAGTCCAATCAAGAATAGCTCGGACCTTGACTGGGTCCATCTCCACAGCAGAAGGGGAAAAAATGAACCCCAAAAAGGGAACCTTCTGTACACCAAAGAGACACTTTGAGCCCTGGACAAACAAAGAATTTTCACGCAAAATTTTAAAGACCAACCTGACCTGCTCCACATGCGAATCCCAATCATCAGAAAAAAACAAAATATCATCCAGATAAACAATCAAAAATTTATCCAGATACTTCCGGAAAATGTCATGCATAAAGGACTGAAAAACTGAAGGCGCATTGGAGAGCCCAAAAGGCATCACCAAGTACTCAAAATGACCTTCGGGCGTATTGAATGCGGTTTTCCATTCATCACCTTGCTTAATGCGCACAAGGTTGTACGCACCACGAAGGTCTATCTTGGTGAACCACTTGGCACCCTTAATCCGGGCAAACAAGTCAGACAACAGCGGTAAAGGATACTGAAATTTGACAGTGATCTTATTTAAAAGCCGATAATCAATACAAGGTCTCAAAGATCCGTCCTTTTTTGCCACAAAAAAGAATCCCGCACCAAGAGGGGAAGAAGACGGACGAATATGTCCTTTCTCCAGAGACTCCTTGATATATGAACGCATAGCGGTATGTTCAGGTACCGACAGATTAAACAGTCTTCCCTTAGGAAATTTACTGCCTGGGATCAAATCTATAGCACAGTCACAGTCCCTATGAGGAGGCAGTGCACTGGACTCAGACTCACTGAAGACATCCTGATAATCAGACAAATACTCCGGAACTTCCGAAGGCGTAGAAGAAGCAATAGACACAGGCAGGGAATCCCCATGAATACCACGACAGCCCCAACTTGAGACTGACATAGCCTTCCAGTCCAGGACTGGATTATGGGTCTGTAACCATGGCAGCCCTAAAACAACCAAATCATGCATTTTATGTAAAACCAGGAAACGTATCACCTCGCGGTGTTCAGGAGTCATGCACATGGTAACCTGTGTCCAATACTGCGGTTTATTTGCTGCCAATGGTGTAGCATCAATACCCCTAAGAGGAATAGGATTTTCTAATGGTTCAAGAGTAAAACCACAGCGCTTAGCAAATGAGAGATCCATGAGACTCAGGGCAGCACCTGAATCTACAAACGCCATGCAGGATAAGATGACAGTGAGCAAATCAAAGTTACAGACAGAATAAATTTAGGTTGCAAATTACCAACGGTGACAGGACTAACAACCTTAGCTATACGTTTAGAGCATGCTGAGATAACATGTGTAGAATCACCACAGTAGTAGCACAAGCCATTCCGGCGTCTATGAATTTTCCGCTCATTTCTAGTCAGGATTCTATCACATTGCATCAAATCAGGTGTCTGTTCAGACAACACCATGAGGGAATTTGCGGTTTTGCGCTCCCGCAACCGCCGGTCAATTTGAATAGCCAGTGCCATAGTATCATTCAGACCTGTGGGAATGGGAAAACCCACCATAACATTCTTAATGGCTTCAGAAAGGCCATTTCTAAAATTAGCGGCCAGTGCACACTCGTTCCAATGTGTCAGCACGGACCATTTCCGAAATTTTTGGCAATACACTTCAGCCTCGTCCTGCCCCTGAGACATAGCCAGCAAGGCCTTTTCTGCCTGAATCTCAAGATTGGGTTCCTCATAAAGTAAACCGAGCGCCAGAAAAAACGCATCAAGATCAGCCAATGCCGGATCTCCTGGCGCCAGCGAAAAAGCCCAATCCTGAGGGTCGCCCCGTAAGAACGAAATAACAATCTTTACTTGCTGAGCAGAATCTCCAGATGAACAGGGTCTCAGGGACAAAAACAATTTACAATTATTCACGAAATTCCTAAACTTAAACCTGTCTCCGGAAAACAGTTCAGGAATCGGTATTTTAGGTTCTGACCTAGGATTTCTGATAACATAGTCTTGTATGCCCTGCACACGAGTAGCCAGCTGGTCCACACTTGTAATCAAGGTCTGGACATTCATGTCTGCAGCAAGCATAGCCACTCTGAGGTAAAGGGGAAGAAGAAAAAAAAAAACTCAGAATCTTCTTTCTTATAATCCCTCTTCTGCAATGCATTAAACATTTAATACTGGCCTGGCAAACTGTTATGACCCCAATGGCGAGGGTCTCAGAGGAACGTGGAAGTCTGCAGAATACAAAAATCCAGCTCATAGGGCAGTGGTAACTGGGTTGACCATATATCTACTCCTAACGCCAACACTAGAAGTAGCCGGGGATCATTCCTACGTTGATTCTAGATGACACGCGCCAGCCGGAGAATCTAGCTACCCCTAGTAGAGGAAAACAAAGACCTTTCTTGCCTCCAGAGAAGGGGACCCCAAAGCTGGATAGAAGCCCCCCACAAATAATGACAGTTAGGTAAGAGGAAATGACAAACACAGAAATGAACCAGGTTTAGCACAGAGAGGCCCGCTTACTGATAGCAGAATAAAGAAAGGTAACTTATATGGTCAACAAAAACCCTATCAAAATCCACACTGGAAATTCAAGAACCCCCGAACCGTCTAACGGTCCGGGGGGAGAACACCAGCCCCATAGAGCTTCCAGCAAAGGTCAGGATATAGATTTGGAACAAGCTGGACACAAATACAAAAACAAAACAAATAGCAAAAAGCAAAAGGCAGACTTAGCTGATATAACTGGAACCAGGATCAGTAGACAAGAGCACAGCAGACTAGCTCTGATAACTACGTTGCCAGGCATTGAACTGAAGGTCCAGGGAGCTTATATAGCAACACCCCTAACTAACGACCCAGGTGCGGATAAAAGGAATGACAGAAAAACCAGAGTCAAAAAACTAGTAACCACTAGAGGGAGCAAAAAGCAAATTCACAACAGTCAACTGGGTCCAGTACTGAGGCTTATTCTTGGCCAAAGGCGTAGCATCAATTCCCCTCAAAGGAATGGGATGCTGCAAGGGCTCCAAGGAAAAACCACAGCGCCTGGAAAACTCTAAGTCCATCAAATTCAGGGCAGCGCCTGAATCCACAAATGCCATAACAGAATAGGATGACAAAGAGCAAATCAGAGTAACGGACAAAAGAAATTTAGGCTGTACAGTACCAATGGTGACAGACCTAGCGAACCGCTTAGTGCGCTTAGGACAATCAGAGATAGCATGAGTGGAGTCACCACAGTAAAAACACAGCCCATTCTGACATCTATGTTCTTGCCGTTCAGCTCTGGTCAAAGTCCTATCACATTGCATAGGCTCAGGCCTCTGCTCAGAGGATACCGCCAAATGGTGCACAGTTTTGCGCTCACGTAAGCGCCGATCGATCTGTATGGCCAAGGACATTGATTCATTCAGACCAGCAGGCGTGGGGAACCCCACCATAACATCCTTAAGGGCTTCAGAAAGACCCTTTCTGAAAATTGCTGCCAGGGCACACTCATTCCACTGAGTAAGCACAGACCACTTTCTGAACTTCTGGCAATATACCTCCGCTTCATCCTGACCCTGACACAAAGCCAGCAAAATTTTCTCTGCCTGATCCACAGAATTCGGTTCATCATAAAGCAATCCCAGCACCAGAAAAAACACATCTACATTACGCAATGCAGGATCTCCTGGCGCCAGGGCGAATGCCCAGTCTTGAGGGTCGCCACGCAACAAAGAAATAACGATTCTCACTTGCTGAATAGGGTCACCAGAAGAGCGGGGTTTCAGAGCAAGAAACAGTTTACAATTGTTTTTGAAATTCAGAAATTTAGATCTATCCCCAGAAAACAAATCAGGAATTGGAATTCTAAGCTCCAACATAGGATTCTGAACTACATAATCTTGAATGTTTTGTACCCTTGCAGCGAGTTGATCTACACTAGAGGACAGACATTGAATGTCCATATCCACACCTGAGTTCTGAACCACCCAGAGTTTAAGGGGAAAAGAAAGGCAAAACACACTGCAGAGAAAAAAAAATGGTCTCAGAACTTCTCTTTTCCCTCTATTGAGATGCATTAACACTTTGTGGGCCAGCTGTACTGTTATGGACCTGGTGGTTAGGTGCACCAGGAATGACCTGATAGTTAAACACGGAATCGGGACGAGCTCTGGGGAAATGGGAACTCTGCTGACCGCAAACCCTACTCCTATCAACACAACTAGAAATAGCCGTGGAGCGTGCCTGACTCTGCCTAGACGCCTCTTCACAGCCTAAGAGCTAACTACCTCTAAAGAAAGGAAACAAAGCCTCACTTGCCTCAGAGAAATTTCCCCAAAGGTAAAAGCAGCCCCCCACAAGTATTGACTGTGAGTTAAGAGGAAATCACAAACACAGGATGAAATAGGCTTTAGCAAAGAGAGGCCAGTCTAACTAAACAGATTGAGGATAGAAAAGGGATCTTTGCGGTCAACACAACAAACTACAAAAACCATGCAGAATGTGCAAAAAATACCCCCCGCACCGACTCACGGTGCGGTGGTGCCACTCTGCACCCCCAGAGCTTCCAGCTAGCCAGGCAGTTTCATGATAGCAAGCTGGACTAGAACTTTTGCTGGAGTAGACAGGTCCTCAGAAAGATCCAGGAAAGATCTGAACCAGTACTAGAACATTGACAGCTGGCATGGAGTAACGATCTGAGTGGAGTTAAATAGAGAATCCTAGCCTAGCCCTAAACGAGGGCAGCTGGGGAAGGAATCTCAGAACCAGCAGCTCCCCTCACAGCCACCAGAGGAAGTCCAAGGACAGAACTCACCGAAGTACCATTCATGACTAGGGTTGAGCGAAACGGGTTGGCCATTTTCAGAAGTCGCCGACTTTTGGCAAAGTCGGGTTTCATGAAACCCGACCCATGTGTGGGGTCGGCCATGAGGTCGGCGATCTTCTGAATCTGGTATCGGAATTCCGATACCGAGGTCCGATATGTTTGCGATATCGGAAATCGGTATCGGAATCCACATTTAAGTGTAAAATAAAGATTTAAAATAAAAAATATTGATATACTCACCTCTCCGGAGGCCCCTGGACATCGCCGCTGGTAACCGGCAGCCTTCTTTGCTTAAAATGAGCTCGTTCAGGGCCTTCCATGACGTCACGGCTTCTGATTGGTTGTGGCTGCCCATGTGACCGCCACGCGACCAATCACAAGCCGTGACGTAATTCTCAGGTCCTAAATTCCTAATTCTAGGAATTTAGGACCTGAGAATTACGTCACAGCTTGTGATTGGTCGGGTGGCGGTCACATGGGCGGCCGCAACCAATCACAAGCCGTGACGTCATCTAAGGCCCTGAACGCGCTCATTCTTAAGAAGGAAGGCTGCCGGAAAGAAGCAGGGCGCGTCCGAGGGTGAGTATATACCTAATAGGAATATACTCACCCTCGGCTTCTTTCCGGCAGCCTTCCTTCCTAAGAATGAGCGCATTCAGGGCCTTAGATGACGTCACGGCTTGTGATTGGTCGAGGTCGCCCATGTGACCGCCACGCGACCCAATCACAAGCCGTGACGTAATTCTCAGGTCCTAAATTCCTAGAACTAGGAATTTAGGACCTGAGAATTACGTCACGGCTTGTGATTGGTCGCATGGCGCTCACATGGGCGGCCGCGACCAATCAGAAGCCGTGACGTCATGGAAGGCCCTGAACGCGCTCATTTTAAGCAAAGAAGGCTGCCGGTTATCAGCGGTAAGGTCCAGGCTGCGTCGGAGAGGTGAGTATATCAATATTTTTTATTTTAATTCTTTATTTTACACATTAATATGGATCCCAGGGCCTGAAGGAGAGTTTCCTCTCCTTCAGACCCTGGGAACCATAGTATCCCATTGCACTGCATTGGGTTTCGTGTTTCGGCCGACCCCGACTTTTTTATAGGATCGGCCGATTTCACTCGACCCGACTTTTGAGAAAGTCGGGTTTCGTGAAACCCGACCCGATCCTATAAAAATAAAAGTCGCTCAACCCTATTCATGACCACAGGAGGGAGTTCGAGAACGGAATTCACAACAGGCCACGTTGGAGGTTCCGGAACTTTCTACGGTAAACCTCAGGTGTAAGCTGGTACTTTGTTACCAGGGCCTGCTTGATGGCCTCATAGTCACCATCTTGTTCTTGAGGGAGGTCAGCAAACGCCTACAGAGCTTTGCCTCGCAGCCCTGGGGTCAGGTATCGTGCCCATTCTTGTGTAGGCAGCTGGTACTGCCTGCAGGCTTTCTCAAAGGCCTGCAGAAAAGTGTCCAAGTCCCCGTCCTTTTCCATAACAGGAAAGTGATCGGGCCAGGGCTTCGGTATCTGAGTGCTACTGAGCTCACGGCTCCGGGCGGTGGAGGGTATTCCTCCCGCCGGAGTATCTCCAGTTTGTGGACTCGCTGGGCTTGGCGCTCAGCTCTCTCAGTCTCCTGCTCGGCTCGCTGGGCCTGGGCCTCTCGCTCGGCCCGCTCCTGGTATTGCGGGATCAGCTGCCGACGTCCATCACGGTCATCGGTGGGGAGTAGTTCCAAGACCGCCACCAGACTGGGGTCCAAACCGCCCTGGTTGCTAGTAGGGTCCGTATTCAGTGGTTGGACCTCTGCTGCAGCACCATGTTCGCTTGTGCTGGCTTCTGCGGCCACTGGGCTCTGGGAGTGGTCTAGAGCGGCTTACCATTGCACCAGATCTGCAAACAGTTGGGCTTTGTTTTTGCCTGCAAAGTCAATATGCTGTGACTTGCATAAGGCAATAAGGGTGTCTCTGGTCTGCTGCTCATAAAAGGTTTCTCCCAGCACAACCATGGTAGCCAAATAAAAGATAGGACAGAAAAACAAAGAGAAAGGGGAGGGGATAATTACCAGTACACACAATTGTCTCAGGACTAATAAACACTGAGTTCGTTCACCAAACTTATTTGCGCAGAGTCCTCACAAGAACTTTGCAAGTTTTTAGTGAGAGGAATGATTGCTCAAACCAAATCACTAATGCTCTAAGATCCCACCGCTCTGCCACCAATTTGTCACGATTCACAACGTGACTGTCACCCCTACGTCACGGATCAGGGTGACTTTAGGCCAACAGACAGCTATCACATGTGCAGGGGGGCTTATCTTAGTTATCCCTCCACTGATAACAATGTGATGAAAACACACACAAGGTTATTGACCTATCGATTTACAGCAGGGGCTTATTTTAGTTATCCCACTGCTCTACAATATACCATGAACTGCAGGGATTTATGTATATCCCGCTTTACAGTTCTGCTTGAAAACTTGCAGCTCACTGGCACCCCCCTTACCCTCAGGTCAGACTAGGTACTGCACCTAGAGTAATTAGTCACCAGAAAGGCTGCCTGCTGTGTACTGGCTATTGGGCACGCGGCAGCGAGGCGATATAACTACTTCCACTCAGGCAGGAACAATAATTATCAACGCCGCCGTCGCTACAACTCCCAAAGGCACCGTACAAGGTATGCTGCCACCAGCTTCGATTAAACGGGTCCGAAGCTAACCCAAAACAGTAGCGTAATTCCCTTCAGAAGACTTAGGGTACGTTTTAGAGCAGGAAGAATGAAAACTAGTAGTTTAAATATTTACTCCGAAAGAAGGCAGTGTTTATAAAAATATTACAAGGATGTTATGATATGAGACAATTGAAAATATGTACAAGGTAATTATAAAAATAACAGGGGTTAAATGAGAAATTTAACACTTACATGTGTTCAGGACATTGCAGGCAACCAGGCTAGTGGGCAAAGTTCCCATATGTCCCAGTTCATCAGGGCTTGCAGTCAGGGCTCCTCAGGTAAGACTAACTGCTGGGGGCCTGGCAGAGACTTATAGACTGCAGCCCGTGACATCACCAACAGGGCTGGTTTACCCAGACCCTCCTCTCTCCTCAGCCTTACCAAATTTAACACCAATTTGTATAAGGCTCGTATCTCCGCTCCAGAACATGTCAGAATCCCAGCACACCCCTCATTCATCTTATTTTACCACTGGCTTTCTATTAGTACTAAATTCGGGCTCGTTGGGATGCCCGGTTCTGGAGAAATCTGTACTCTGTCCCTGTTGGAACTAGAGTCTCATGCTTACAGTGGTTGACAGATCTGCCAATGGATGTCAGCAATATGTATTTATTATTTTCCTAGCCAAATCGGTGGCCCAGAATCTTATCATATTGTCACGGGGAGACTAGGTGGGCAAGAGCTAATTACCCGGGTCCCTGCAATTTCCCTCAGACTAGGGAAATCCTGACTGACCCTCTACCTAGAGTTTACACTGATGGTGTGCATGTCTAGGCCTCGACCCTCGCCCTGTCTCCTGTTTCAACCCTAGGCTGAAACCACCGCCCACCACCCAGTGAAAAGATCATACACCAATACCCACAGTTAGAACAGACAAGGATAACGGAAAATATACACCACGCCGCAGTCACTCAGGAATACACTATAAATGTGCAGGGCAAAATAAATACAAATATAGGAAGGAGTAAATAAGACAAAGGGAAATACACCACCAGCAACGATACTCCAACTACTAGCTCACCACTCCAGACCGAGATAATGCACCAGACAGAAGCTATAATCGGCGACGCCCAATGTTCAGGAGAACTATTTAAAGGCAATGGGCATGGCCCAGCTTCCAATCCGAGCATCAGGTAAATTAACCCCAGACCAGCTAGATAAAATCTAGCCAACGCCAATGAGCACATAGTGGTCAAAAGCGGAATTACCGCTGTCTGTCGAACGACCTGGTCTGAACAGCGTCCAACATGACAGTACCCCATCTTCTACGAGGGACCCCAGGACCCTCACGGCTTATAGGACCCGGCTTGTCCAGATGGCGACGGTGAAAAAACCTAACCAGCCGATCCGCATGAATGTCCGAGGCTGGTACCCAGGACCTCTCCTCAGGCCCATAACCACGCCAGTGTACCAAGTACTGTAAAGTGCGGCGCACTACACGAGAGTCAACCACCTTGGAGACTTCAAATTCCAAATTACCATCCACCAAGACTGGAGGTGGCATAGGCGCCGCGTCCACAGAACCCACCACCTTCTTTAAAAGAGACCTGTGGAACACGTTGTGTATCTTATACACCGTAGGAAGCTCCAATCGGTAAGCTACTGGGTTAAAGACGGCGGTGACCCTAAATGGACCAATAAACCGTGGACCCAATTTAAGGGATGGTATTTTGAGTCTTATGTTTTTTGTGGATAACCACACCCAGTCATCCACACTCAGGTCCGGACCTGGCACACGCCTACTGTCAGCCACACGTTTGTACCTAGCACCCACACTCAACAGGCGCTGTTTAACTCTCCTCCAGACTGATGACAATTGTGCTCCTAACTGGTCCTCCTCCGGAACGCCGGAAGAGCCCCTCTGACTCAAAGTACAAAATTGAGGATGTAGCCCGTAAACACAAAAAAACGGAGACTCAACAGACGACTCCTGGCGGTGATTATTGATGGCAAACTCAGCCAAAGGAAGAAAGGTAGACCACTCCTCCTGGTTATCAGAGACAAAGCAGCGTAAGTACTGTTCCAAATTTTGGTTCATACGCTCAGTCTGACCATTTGACTGAGGATGAAATGCCATAGAATGAGACAACTTGATCCCCAGCCGTGAGCAAAATGATTTCCAAAATTTTGCCACAAACTGAGTACCCCTATCAGACACGATGTCAGACGGAACCCCATGAAGTCTGACCACCTCCTGCACAAATACCTGAGCCAGAGTCTTAGCGTTAGGCAACGAAGGCAAAGACACAAAGTGCGACATTTTTGAAAACCGATCAACAATCACCAAGATGACCGTGTTCCCAGCTGAGGAGGGCAAATCAGTGATGAAATCCATGGAGATTTCCGTCCATGGCTTACTAGGTACCTCAAGAGGAAGTAGTGTGCCAACAGGACGGGAGCAGGGCGTCTTAGCCCTAGCGCACGTGGTACAAGCTGACATGTATGAGACCACGTCCTGTCGGATCTTGGGCCACCAAAACCGACGTGACACCAACTCCAAGGTACCTCTAACCCCTGGGTGGCCAGCCAGGACAGCATCATAATGCTCCGCCAAAACCTTTAAGCGGAGATGAAGCGGTACAAAACATTTTTTGATGGGATGCTCAGATGGTACCTCCTCCTGAGCCTCGGCAATCTCAGCCTCAACCTCGGTAGTGAGATCTGAAACCACAACACCCTTTTGGAGGATGGGTACTGGATCCTCCCGAGGTTCTCCCCCCGGAAAACACCTGGACAGAGCATCCGCCTTAGTGTTTTTAGACCCCGGTCTCTAAGTGACAACAAAATTGAACCGCGTGAAAAACAATGCCCAGCGAGCCTGCCTGGGGGACAGAAGCTTGGCTGACTCCAAATACAGCAGATTCTTATGATCAGTAATAACAGTAACCTGATGTACCGACCCCTCTAAGAAGTGTCGCCATTCCTCAAAGGCCAACTTGATTGCCAACAACTCCCTGTTGCCGATATCGTAGTTACGTTCGGTGGACGACAGTTTCTTGGAGAAATAGGCGCATGGACGCAAATTACTCAAAGATGAGCCTTGTGATAGTACCACCCCCACACCAACCTCAGACGCATCGACTTCTACAACAAAAGGTTTCGATACGTCTGGCTGCACAAGAATGGGGGCTGAAACAAAACTGTTCTTAAGAAATTCAAATGCGCGCACAGCAGCCTCAGGCCAAACGGAGAAATTGGTACCCTTTTTAGTCATGTCAGTTAGCGGTTTAGCAATGATGGAAAAATCCTTGATAAATTTCCTATAGTAGTTAGAAAACCCAAGGAACCGCTGAAGTGCTTTCAGGTTATCAGGCCGTTCCCAATGCAGCACCGCTTGCACCTTAGCGGCGTCCATTTTAAAACCAGAAGCAGACACATTATAAGCCAAGAAAGGCAACTCTTGAACAGAAAATACACATTTCTCAAGTTTAGCATACAGCTTATTCTCTCTGAGAAGCTGTAACACCTGCCTGACATGATCTAAATGAGTATCACGGTCGCAAGAATATATGAGAATGTCATCTAGGTACACGATAACGAATTTCCCCAAAACATGCGAAAACACATCATTAATGAAATGTTGGAACACTGCAGGTGCGTTAGTCAACCCAAATGGCATCACCAAATTTTCAAAATGACCCTCAGGGGTATTAAAAGCCGTCTTCCACTCATCACCTTGACGGACTCTTATGAGGTTGTACGCCCCCCTGAGGTCAAGGTTGGTAAACTACTTAGCACCTGCCACCTGGTTGAACAAATCTGGTATCAGTGGCATAGGGTATGGATCACGAACCGTAATCTGGTTCAATTCCCTGAAATCCAAACACGGGCGTAATCCGCCATCTTTCTTCTTCACGAAGAAGAACCCTGCTGCCACAGGCGAGGATGAAGGCCTGATGTGCCCTTTGCTCAAACTTTCAGCAATGTAATCCTTTAATGCTTGTCTCTCCGGACCGGAGATGTTAAACATCCTTGCTTTAGGCAATTTGGCCCCTGGTTTAAATCTGATAGTACAGTCATAGGGGCGATGTGGCGGCAACTCTGAACAACCCTTCTCAGAGAACACATCCACAAAATCCAGAAGTGACTCCGGAACGCTTGAAGTCACAGCAGACACACATGTGGCCAGGCAATTCTCCTGGCAGAATTCGCTCCACTGAATTATGTCCTGAGTTTTCCAGTCAATTACCGGGTTGTACATAGACAACCATGGAAAACCCAAAACCACCTGAGCAGGAAGATTCCTGAGCACCTTACATGTAACCTGCTCGGAATGTAGAACCCCAATGTGGAGTTTCACCTCAGCCACAAACTCAGTAATCTCCCCACGTGAGAGAGAAGCAGCATTGATGGTGACCATGCGGATAGGATGAGGCTGTTTTTCAATCCTAAAACCTGCTGTGCGCGCAAACTCCTCATTAATGACATTTGTGGCTGAACCACTATCCACAAACACAGTAATTGGCAGCTCACTGCCAGCGATTATAACCTTAGCAGGGAGCATGCATTGAGAAACCACCATGGAGGATATACATAAGCTCAGATTGGTCTCCTCCACACCCTCTGAGCTTAGAAGTTTTCTGCCGTTGAGTTTTTCTTAGACAGTAGAGGACAGATGTTAATAAAATGACCAGTCTTACTGCAGTAAAAACAGGCTCCCTGCTTCCTGAGCTCAGGGGCTCGACGCTTCACATGTGATACCCCTGCGATTTGCATAGGCTCTGTGGGCTCACCTGCAGCAACCACACGTGAACCTAAACCCTCTCCCATAGGCGGTGTCTCATGCTCCCCCTGACGCAAACGGCGATCAATGCGGACAACCAGACTCATAGCGGAATCTAGAGAAGTAGGAGTCTCGTACATCAGAAGGGCTTTTTTAACCCTTCCAGAAACCCCATAAATAAGCTGACTCCGCAGCGCTGGATCATTCCACTGTGTATCGGTCGCCCAGCGACAAAATTGAGAACAGTAATCCTCTGCAACCCGCTCCCCCTGGCGAATAGTGCGTATCTTAGATTCTGCTAGAGCCATTCTGTCTGGCTCGTCGTAAATATTTCCAAGAAAGGAAAAAAAACTCTCCACAGAGACAAATGTAGCAGAACCAGATGGCAAAGAAAACACCCATGCTTGGGGATCCTGTTGTGAATTCCGTTCTCGAACTCCCTCCTGTGGTCATGAATGGTACTTCAGCGAGTTCTGTCCGTGGACTCCCTATGGTGGCTGTGAGTGGAACTGCTGGCTCTGAGGTTGTTTCCTCAGCTGCCCTCATTTGCGGCTAGGCTGGCTTTTCTATTTAACTTCCCTCAGATCGTTACTTCATGCCAGCTGTCAATGTATCGGTACTGGTTCAGATCTCTCTCGGATCTTTCTGATGGCCTGTCTATTCCAGCAGAAGCTAAGTCCCTGCTAGTTCATTTGTTGTTCATTGTGTACTGAATATATTTATTAGTACTTGCTAAGTTCTAGTCCAGCTTGCTAACATGATATTGCCTTGCTAGCTGGAAGCTCTGGGGTGCAGAGTGGCACCTCCGCACCGTGAGTCGGTGCGGGGGTCTTTTTGCACACTCTGCGTGGCTTTTTGTAGTTTTTTGTGCTGACTGCATAGATCCCTTTCCTATCCTCAGTCTATTTAGTAAGTCTGGCCTCCTTTGCTGAAAACCTGTTTCATTCCTGTGTTTGTGACTTTCCTCTTAACTCACAGTCAATATTTGTGGGGGGCTGCCTTTTCCTTTGGGGAATTTCTCTGAGGCAAGGTAAGGCTTTATTTTCTATCTTTAGGGGTAGTTAGCTCTTAGGCTGTGAAGAGGCGTCTAGGGAGAGTTAGGTACGCTCCACGGCTATTTCTAGTGTGTGTGATAAAATTAGAGGTTGCGGTCAGCAGAGATCCCACTCCCCAGAGCTTGTCCTGTCGTCTAGTTTAACCATCAGGTCATTCCAGGTGCTCCTAACCATCAGGTCATAACAGGATCCCCGCTTAACAATGACAACACCAGGCCCACACGCTGAGCCTCATTACCTGAGGAGATCGGGCGCATGCGGAAATATAGTTTGCACTATCTGAGGAGGAGGAGAGAGGAGGGTCTGGGTAAACCAGCCCTGTTGGTGATGTCACGTGTTGTGAACTCTATTTTTGGGCTCCCTCTAGTGGTCACAAGCGGTACTGTGTAGTGTTGTCTTTCTGCAGGTTGGCAGCATCAGCTGGTTCGTTATCCTTGGTTGGTTTCCTATTTAGCTCACCTAGATACTCAGTTCCTTGCCTGCTCTCAATGTATTCAGTGCTCTTCAGATTCCTTGTGACTACCTTGCTCCCAGTCTCTCCAAGACAAGCTAAGTTTTTGTTTGTTTATTTTTTGATTATCAGCATTCATCATGTTTCTTGTCCAGCTTGCTAAAATGTGATTTCCTCGCTTGCTGGTTGCTCTAGGGGACTGAGTTTCTCCCCCCACACCGTTAGTTGGTGCGGGGGTTCTTGAAATCTCAGTGTGGATTTTTGTAAGGGTTTTTTACTAACCGCACAGACCCCTTTTCTATTTTCTGCTATCTTGTATTAGTGGGCCTCATTTGCTGAATCTGCTTTCACCCCTGTGTATGTGCCTTCCTCTTACCTCACCGTTATTATTTGTTGGGGGCTTCTATATCTTTGGGGATTATTTCTCTGGAGGCAAGTGAGGTCTTTCTTTCTCTCTAGGGGTAGTTAGTTCCTCAGGCTGGCTCGAGACGTCTAGGATTTTAGACACGTTCACCGGCTACCTTTAGTGTGTTGGATAGGTTCAGATTTGCGGTCAGTCCAGTTTGCCACCTCTCTAGAGCTTGTCCTATGTTTTGTTACTTAGCTGGAGTATTTTGTGATCCTCAACCACTAAGGATCATAACAGTCACGGGCTGCAGTCTATAAGTCTCTGCAAGGCCCCCAGCAGTTAGTCTTACCTGAGGAGCCCTGACTGCTAGCCCTGATGAACTGGGACATATGGGAACTCTGCCCACTAGCCTGGTTGCCTGCAATGTCCTGAACACATGTAAGTGTTAAATTTCTCATTTAACCCCTGTTATTTTTATAATTACCTTGTACATATTTTCAATTGTCTCATATCGTAACATCCTTGTAATATTTTTATAAACACTGCCTTCTTTCGGAGTAAATATTTAAACTACTAGTTCTCATTCTTCCTTCTCTAAAACGTACCCTAAGTCTTCTGAAGGGAATTACGCTACTGTGTTGGGTTAGCTTCGGACCGGTTTAACCCCTTAGTGACAGAGCCAATTTGGTACTTAATGACCGAGCCAATTTTTACAATTCTGACCACTGTCACTTTATGAGGTTATAACTCTGGAACGCTTTAACAGATCCTGCTGATTCTGAGATTGTTTTTTCGTGACATATTGTACTTCATGTTAGTGCTAACATTTCTTCGATATTACTTGCGATTATTTATGAAAAAAATGGAAATATGGCGACAATTTTTTAAATTTAGCAATTTTCAAACTTTGTATTCTTATTCCCTTAAATCAGAGAGATATGTCACAAAAAATAGTTAATAAATAACATTTCCACATGTCTACTTTACATCAGCACAATTTTGGAAACAAATTTTTTTTTTGTCAGGGAGTTATAAGGGTTAAAATTTGACCAGCAATTTCTCATTTTTACAACACCATTTTTGTTAAGGACCACATCACATTTGAAGTCATTTTGAGGGGTCCATATGATAGACAATAACCAAGTGTGACACCATTCTAAAACCTGCACCGCCTCAAGGTGCTCAAAACCACATTCAAGAAGTTTATTAACCCTTTACGTGATTCACGGGAACTGAAACAATGTGGAAGGAAAAAATTAACATTTAACTTTTTTTTGCAAACATTTTACTTCAGAACCATTTTTTTTTATTTTCACAAGTGTAAAAACAGAAAGTTAACCATAAATTTTGTTGTGCAATTTCTCCTGAATACGCCGATACCCCATATGTGGGGGTAAACCACTGTTTTGGCGCACCATAGAGCTTGGAAGAGAAGGAGCGCCGTTTGACTTTTTCAATGCAGAATTGGCTGGAATTGAGATCGGACGCCATGTTGCATTTGGAGAGCCCCTGATGTGCCAAAACAGTGGAAACCCCCCACAAGTGACACCATTTTGAAAACTAGACCCCTTAAGGAACTTATCTAGATGTGTGGTGAGCACTTTGAGCCCCCAAGTGCTTCACAGAAGTTTATAAAGTAGAGCCGTGAAAATAAAAAATCGCATTTGTTTACACAAAAATGATCTTTTCGCCCACAAATTCTTATTTTCACAAGGGTAACAGGAGAAATTAGACCACAAAAGTTGTTGTGCAATTTCTGCTGAGTACGTTGATATCCCATATGTGGAGGTAAACCACTGTTTGGGCGCACCGCAGAGCTTGGAAGAGAAGGAGTGCTGTTTTACTTTTTCAATGTAGAATTGGCTGGAATTGAGATCGGACGCCATGTCGCGTTTGGAGAACCCCTGATGTGCCTAAACAGTGGAAACCCCCCACAAGTGACACCATTTTGGAAACTAGACCCCTTAAGGAACTTTTAAATACATCAAATAGGGACATGGAAGCAAATGGCCATAAAAATACAAGTTTTTATTGAAGAAATTCTAAAAACATTAACATACAAGTATACTCAATAAAAAAGGTACAAAGTGTGGGGGTAAAACTACACAAAAACCGCCGAATATGATGCAGGTAAAGGAGTTGTATATAGTAACAAATATAACAGATGCTTGCCAGAGAATGTGCAATTTCTCTGCTTTACCCACAATGGATAGTGGGTTATATGTAAGTATATAGAAAGGCTTATTGGATTGAACCTAATTGGGACAAAGCCCTGTTCCCTATATTAAGTATGAGAACCTAGTGGTTTCAATGGGGACGGGGAACCCAAGCAAATGCAGCCTAACTTACAAACATACTAGATAGATACTTAGTTGGAGCAGTGCAAAAAGGGGAAGCATTCAATAAGGTTACCTGCAGGTATTGGCTGTGCCCGGACGCGCGTTTCGCGTGTGGCTTCGTCTGCGGGATGGTGTGTACTGATACGATGTAGGAGCTGCTTAAATAGCGTTGGTTTAGATATGGGCAGCGGCAGTTAGATTACGGCGCTTCCGCCGGCTGTGCTGCACTACGTCACTGCCGATCGGCGTCATGTGATACCTGGTCACCTCCCCCCTTGACGCGTCAGAGAGGGGGAGTGAGCCAGGGGCCAACAGCGACGCGTCTCCACAGCAACCCCAGCGCGGCATGCCCGCGCAAGCGCACACTGCACAAAAAGAGGAGAAGAAACTGGATGTTTATATGCCCATGTCTGCAGGCATGGTGAAGGAAATGAATAAAAAGCAAATAAATAAGTGCTATAAATACATATACATGCACTGTTCAGGTACGTGGGGACTTATAAAGGTGCGGGAATGGAAAAAGCCCTATTACTCCAATATATTTAAGGAACTACACAAAATTTAGTGAACATTCGTGATATATTCTAAGTCTATTAAGGTAAGAGAGATTATAAATTATACAAGAAAAATTCAGTATTTGAACAAGTGAATAGTGTAATAATTATAATGGATTCCACCATATTGTATACATACATGCTGCATAGTGAAAATGAGTTGCAAAATACATACATTATAAATGTGATAGAGATACACCTTTTGTAAAGAATAAGACATATACACCCATGTGTATAAAAAAGGGGGTGTAGATCATTATAGATCAATACATAAGACCAATATTAATCGGATGAAAAAAAGCCTAAACTAATATCACCTGCTGCAAGCATACACAGAACATATTATACTAGGATAAAGACGGATTTTAATGCGTTCCAAAGATGTATTCCCCATGTTGTAATTTCTTCATACAGTTCAATCATGACGAAGAGTCCAAAGATAGTGCAGTGCTGGATGGAACAATGCTGCCATTCAAACAACGCTTTACGGAATCATCATGCAAAAAATTGGCAATGAGTCATACTAGAAAAATATAAAAACACAAAGGTTAATGGAGCGCCCCCACACCGCCGCAGGGCCGAGGGGTACCCGGAGCCGGGCCTCTGAGTCTCAGTCCTGGGGTTGTCACGGTGGCTAGACCGGTCCGTGGCCCTGTCTGTCAGTGGGGGACGTCCGGTGCAAATAGTGGTGTTGTAACGGTGGTGTAGCGGTGCAGTGGTGGGGTGCAGGTCGCGGCAAATAACGAGGACACCAGGTTGCAGTCTCTTTACCTCTTTACTGGACATCTCTGGGTCCTCAGTCCAGAATACGGTTCACCAGGCTGCGCAAGTCCGGCCGGTCCAATGGCACCTCCAGAGTTCTCCTCTCAGGTGGAAATCAGTGCCCTCCTTCTAGCGCTGTGTGTTGTAGTCCTTCCCTGCTGTGCTCACGGAAAGTACCCAACAACGGTTGTGTCTGCTTCTTAAGTTCCCTCACAACTCGATTAATTGATGTTCTTCTCGTATTCCATCCCTCCCTGTTATTCAGGTTGGAACGGCACCCGTTTGTCAGGTAGGCCTGGAGTTCTTCCGGGACCCTAGAGACGCCCCTCTCCCGCAATTGCCCCCCAAGACTTCATAGGTGATATGTGTTAGACAGCCCGCCTTAAACTGACTGCCCTGCCGCTGTTTGGAGTATGGCTTGAAGCTGTATGTTATTCCACTCCCTCGGCGTTCCGGCCACCGGTAATGCGCCTCAGTAGGATGTTGCTCCGGTCTTACAGCATGACCCCTACTGGTATTCTCCTTTCGCTTGATCTCGTTTCTCACTCAGCACAATCTCGCTTCTAGTCCTTTCTTAGGGCACCGCCGCTATGCTGAGCAGGCACGGTCCCGTTACGTTCTTTCCAATGCCAAGCCTCTGTCAGGATCCCACCCCTGACAGAGACCCTACTGTCTCTTCCTCCACAACACCCTCTGCCACAAGGTGTTGCTTCGTTCAATCCAGTCAGCTTTCTCCTCTAACTTCCTGCCTGACCCCCAGTTTACCCACTATGGTGGGGAGTGGCCTAATGAATAGCACCCTTAGCTCCCCCCGGAGGCCCAGCTGTGAAACATATTGGTGTCTGTGATACCTGATCAGAGGAACTCCTTCAGTGCCATCGAACGCACCATGGCTCCCCATAGTGGCGGATCCACAGTACTGCAACGACCAGGACTCTGGGGCGCTGCACTCCCCCCCTGGTTAAACACAGTACTCCGGGACTGGGAAGAAAACAACAATACAGGTTAGCAAAAAGACATACAATTTTGTTGAGTGCAAAACAATAAGTATACTTGAACAGGCTTCCCTTTATGGGAGGTGAGGACACTTTAACGTTACAAACATAATTAAATATCATAGCAACAGGCTCCAATTAACTCTCATTACCCAACCGGGTATTCTACTAAGTGCAAATTTTGTGAACAATAATTTAACATTGCCTTTAAGGATTCACACTCTAAATCCACTAAAGACCTTCCTATAATCACATTATAAGGTATTCTAACTTTTCATTCGCCTTCTTTGGAATCTGCAGGACCGCCTGTCCTATCGGCGCCAGACCTACTGCCTCTCCTTTCTTTTACAGGACCGCCCCGTTCAGCCAGGGCCTACTGCCTTTTCAACTACTATACATAGTATAGAACATAACTTTACTTTCAATTTGAGAACACTGAGCCGGCTCTACTTGGCTCCTATAAGGACTCGCTCCCTAACCCCTACGGATTAAACACACATAACTTTTCTTTATGCAAAACAGTTACATTTCTTCCAGAGCATCATCATATTACTGTTCTAAAACAGTATCACTTTCAAGTTCAGGTCAAACATCCCCCTTAAGAGGGGATCAAGTCTTTCTGAGGTAGCTCGTCTTCTCAGCCTACCAGTCCATGCTCAGCAAAGGTTCCAGAACGGTATCTTCGCAAAGAGTCTTTAAGTAAAACCAGTAGAAAGCGCCTTTAAGAAGGTGCAAACTATTTACAAGAAAGTTTGGATCATGCACTGTTCATGATTTCTCAGTTTGTAAAACTTGTGCAAAAACTGGTAGGAAAAACAAACAATAGGGATCCCGGGTCAACTAAGGGATCCATAAAAAGTTAACCCTGAACGGGTTTAGCAGCAAACAGTACACAAACAGTTAACGGGAAAACTATTTACATTTTCATAAAAGAGCAGTGATACTTTACTGTTGTGAAGCGGGAGGTGGTCTCCTGTCCGGTCTTACCAGGCCAACAGATCGCGCTGGTGAGCCAGGACACCTTTCCGGTCCCAACAGTGATAAAATCCCTCGCCGGGAGATCCTTCTTGTCGGCAGGTATACACGTCCCTCCGGGGCACGGTGAGATTGGGCTTCTTGCGGTTCCGCAGGGCCGGGCTCCGCTGTCTTCCCCTTGGGGTCACCTTTTTCCGGTGCTTCAGCAGCAGCCTGGAAGGCAGTGCACCGCTGCACGCCTCGTGCCATCCAGCCAGCTTCCCCCGTAGCCCTCCTCCATCGGGTATACGTCACCGCATCGCCTGGTTCCAGGTCGCGATCGAACCTCCCGCAGCAAGGTTCCACCTCCTCCCGGTCTACGCGGACTTGCACCGGTTCCCCGATCTCTTGGATCACTCCTCTTCCACACTGAGGGTTAAAGGCCACCACTACACCCCAATGTGATGTCGGGATCTCCGGAGTGCTCCGCAAATCGATCGGCTCTGCAGGCTGGGGCCGGCTCCGCCACGCAGCCATCAAGCGCCGCAGGTGTTCGGCCTCGGGCATTATCTTCAGGCCTGATGTCTGCAGCGCGTTTCCAGCCGCGGCCGGGTTAGGAGAAGCAGAGGACATTGAAGCCAAGCAGATCTCCGTGGGCTGGCCCAGCCTAGCAACCACGCGGGCATCGGCCTCCAGGCGGGCGACGTCCTGCCGGGCCTCTGCCGCGGCCATGCTCTCTTCCGACGGCGGCCGGGGAGGTCGGCCCATCGTTGATCCGGCTAGGGTCAGTCCCCGCAGCGACGGCGTATCCTGGGCTACATTGGGCTGTCCAACCTTTCTCCGCGCCCGATCCTTCTCATACGGGTCTTCTCGTGCGGCCATCTTTATCGCTTCTCCCGCGTCTTTTTCCCGCGGTCTCTTCCGTGGGCGGTCCCGTCCCCATGGTCTCCACCCTCCGACCAGGATCAGGAGGCGGACCTCGGCTGCTGACGGGCACGTCCTCAGGACACAGAAATACTTAGACTGGGCGGCCATTGCTGTTCGCGCTCTCCAGCTTATCTACGCCCACTCCACGCCCCTCTTCTCTTCCTGCGCTCTCCTCAGCGCTGTAATGGCGGCGGATTTTGGTGGCAAATGGCACAGCACACAGTCTTTGCAATAAAGTACAGTTCAAGCACAACAAATCACAGTTCCAAGGCACACATGACCTGATTCCTCAGGCTTAAGTACATCCTGTTCGTGACGCCAAGTTTGGAGCGCCCCCACACCGCCGCAGGGCCGAGGGGTACCCAGAGCCGGGCCTCTGAGTCTCAGTCCTGGGGTTGTCACGGTGGCTAGACAAGGTCCGTGGCCCTGTCTGTCAGTGGGGGACGTCCGGTGCAAATAGTGGTGTTGTAACGGTGGTGTAGCGGTGCAGTGGTGGGGTGCAGGTCGCGGCAAATAACGAGGACACCAGGTTGCAGTCTCTTTACCTCTTTACTGGAGATCTCTGGGTCCTCAGTCCAGAATACGGTTCACCAGGCTGCGCAAGTCCGGCCGGTCCAATGGCACCTCCAGAGTTCTCCTCTCAGGTGGAAGTCAGTGCCCTCCTTCTAGCGCTGTGTGTTGTAGTCCTTCCCTGCTGTGCTCACGGAAAGTACCCCACAACGGTTGTGTCTGTTTCTTAAGTTCCCTCACAACTCGATTAATTGATGTTCTTCTCGTATTCCATCCCTCCCTGTTATTCAGGTTGGAACGGCACCCGTTTGTCAGGTAGGCCTGGAGTTCTTCCGGGACCCTAGAGACGCCCCTCTCCCGCAATTGCCCCCCAAGACTTCATAGGTGATATGTGTTAGACAGCCCGCCTTAAACTGACTGCCCTGCCGCTGTTTGGAGTATGGCTTGAAGCTGTATGTTATTCCACTCCCTCGGCGTTCCGGCCACCGGTAATGCGCCTCAGTAGGATGTTGCTCCGGTCTTACAGCATGACCCCTACTGGTATTCTCCTTTCGCTTGATCTCGTTTCTCACTCAGCACAATCTATCTCGCTTCTAGTCCTTTCTTAGGGCACCGCCGCTATGCTGAGCAGGCACGGTCCCGTTACGTTCTTTCCAATGCCAAGCCTCTGTCAGGATCCCACCCCTGACAGAGACCCTACTGTCTCTTCCTCCACAACACCCTCTGCCACAAGGTGTTGCTTCGTTCAATCCAGTCAGCTTTCTCCTCTAACTTCCTGCCTGACCCCCAGTTTACCCACTATGGTGGGGAGTGGCCTAATGAATAGCACCCTTAGCTCCCCCCGGAGGCCCAGCTGTGAAACATATTGGTGTCTGTGATACCTGATCAGAGGAACTCCTTCAGTGCCATCGAACGCACCATGGCTCCCCATAGTGGCGGATCCACAGTACTGCAACGACCAGGACTCTGGGGCGCTGCATTAAAAATTCATAAAGATAACAATTTAAAAGCATACTAAAAAGATTACACCATAGATCTACAAAAAAGGGGCAAAACTAAGGATTTCATTAAGACCTGCTGGCTGGACCGAACCCACCCTAAAGATCCATTGGGCTTCTAACTGCGCCAATTTTTTCCTCCAATCCCCTCCCCGAGTGTCAATGTACACTTTATCGATGCCAATTACAGACAATAATGTGGCATCACAGCTATGATGGCTTTTAAAATGCCTCGGTACAGGCTTTAACAAGGACATGTCCTTTACACTGGCAGCATTTATGATATCCCGAAAATGTTCCCTTGCTCTAATTTTAAGGGGTCTAGATGTAAGCCCTACATATAATTTAGGGCATGTACAGGATGCCAAATACACCACCCCTATGGTATTACATGTAATGTGCTGTGTAATAGTGAACATTTTCTTACCGTCACTGGATTGAAAATTAATTGCACGCAACATGTTGGGGCAGGCAATACATTCACCACAAGGATAGAAACCCCATTTTGGGCCCATAGATGTAAAGGATTTACTCGGTTGGGTACCCTTGTAGTAGCTGTGGACTAGTTGGTCTTTCAAATTGGGTGAACGGCGAAAAGTGATTGATGGTTGGTACGGAAGGTGCTTAACAAGGGTACGATCGGTTGTGAGAATGGGCCAGAATTTTCTCAAGGCTTCTTTCATCTCAGACCATTTTCCATTGTAAGAGGAGATGAATCTTACAGTCGATTCCTTTGTGATTTTCTTGCGTGGCTGCAATAGATCAGAGCGTTTTGCTTCCTTGGCTTTCCTGAAGCCTTTCTTAATACTTCTTTTCGAGCAGCCACGCTCCTCAAATCTGGCTGCCAACGCATTGGCTTGCCTCTGAAAAGATGCATTATCTGAACAAATCCGCCTTGCCCTTAAAAATTGCCCGGTGGGAATACCATTTATTAATGGCTTGGGATGTGATGACGTGGCATGGAGGAGGGTGGAGTAATAGGGCTTTTTCCATTCCCGCACCTTTATAAGTCCCCACGTACCTGCAAAGTGCATGTATATGTATTTATAGCACTTATTTATTTGCTTTTTATTCATTTCCTTCACCATGCCTGCAGACATGGGCATATAAACATCCAGTTTCTTCTCCTCTTTTTGTGCAGTGTGCGCTTGCGCGGGCATGCCGCGCTGGGGTTGCTGTGGAGACGCGTCGCTGTTGGCCCCTGGCTCACTCCCCCTCTCTGACGCGTCGAGGGGGGAGGTGACCAGGTATCACATGACGCCGATCGGCAGTGACGTAGTGCAGCACAGCCGGCGGAAGCGCCGTAATCTAACTGCCGCTGCCCATATCTAAACCAACGCTATTTAAGCAGCTCCTACATCGTATCAGTACACACCATCCCGCAGACGAAGCCACACGCGAAACGCGCGTCCGGGCACAGCCAATACCTGCAGGTAACCTTATTGAATGCTTCCCCTTTTTGCACTGCTCCAACTAAGTATCTATCTAGTATGTTTGTAAGTTAGGCTGCATTTGCTTGGGTTCCCCGTCCCCATTGAAACCACTAGGTTCTCATACTTAATATAGGGAACAGGGCTTTGTCCCAATTAGGTTCAATCCAATAAGCCTTTCTATATACTTACATATAACCCACTATCCATTGTGGGTAAAGCAGAGAAATTGCACATTCTCTGGCAAGCATCTGTTATATTTGTTACTATATACAACTCCTTTACCTGCATCGTATTCGGCGGTTTTTGTGTAGTTTTACCCCCACACTTTGTACCTTTTTTATTGAGTATACTTGTATGTTAATGTTTTTAGAATTTCTTCAATAAAAACTTGTATTTTTATGGCCATTTGCTTCCATATCCCTATTTGATGTATTTAATGGTTATTTGAAGCATGCCATGCTTATAGGCAGCAATTCATGTTTTTGATGTATTCGTAATATTGTGCTGTACTTGCTTACAGTTCTCTTCAGACTCTGCCAAAATGGATTTGAGAGCCAGGGATAAAAACTGGCTTTCATGTATTGATACTGTGTTTGGTGGGGATGCTACACAAAACATATCTGCAGAAAATGGGCACAAATTGGAACTGAAAAATTCCATGAAATACTATCTGAGGAAAAGAACCCGAGCTTGGTGGACCAAAGCATCCTTGGAAAGTTATTTGGCAAAGGGCCTCATTCCGAGAGGTCTAAGAGTACGTATAATGCCTTCCTTCCCAATTGAGGATATGATTTTTAGGACAAGATGGGAGGAAACATGCTCCAACTGTTCCAAAGCTCTGATGGAGCTTCTTATAGGAAATAGCAAAAAAAAGTCTGGAGAAATTGGATGCCGATATAGAAACCACGCAAAAAAAATTAAGCGAGAATTTATCAACAACCGAAATGGATGGTTTAAACAAGGAGATTGATACCCAGCTAAATGTTTGGGAAAGGGAAACTAAGGAGATTAAGGCCAAGAAATTTAAAAGTGATTTACAAGACTTCAAGAACGGTACAGTCTATAAATGGCAAACAACCACTGTTAGTCAATTGAACATATCCCGGTCATCTTCACTCTCATCCATATCCTCCAGGGAGGGGGAAGAAGGCCATAGGCGCCTATATAATCTTCGTAAGACAAATTATAGGAGGAGGAATGACACCCCCAGACGATATAAAAAACGTGACGAAGGTGCTTCAACATCAAAACTGCAGGTGATAAATTTATCTAATTGTGAACTGACAGCACCACAATTAGAAGTCCTAAGTTTGGGTTTGACATTCTCACCTACTTCACCCTTCAATTCTTTTTTAGCAATAAAAGACTTACAACTCTTCGCCCGCAAGCTGGTTCTAAAGAAATTGCATGACAAACCAGCGGAAAAAACTTGGACGGATACGGATTTACAAATTGTAGCCGTTTTGGAAGAATTGGAGGGTGAGCAGCAGTCACCAAGTCCCAGGGCAAATGCAGGTAAATTCCTTCCCCCTACCCCCAAAAAATTCCCACCTCTAAATCTCTACCCCGACATAGATTTATTTGTCAAATTAGTTACCAAAGAGTTTGAGAAGATAGGCGAATCTACCACCAATCATAACCTGTCCAGGGTCCATAGAATAGCTTTGAAGGAGTTTAAAAATATCAAGGAGGTCGTGATCAAGCCAGCCGACAAGGGGGGAAATGTGGTGATATGGCCGATACAGATGTATGAAAGGGAGGCCTTTAGGCAACTAAGGGACGAAACCTGCTATAAAAGGCTAACATTTAACCCTACGTCCAAGTATCAGCAGGAATTGCAGGAGATTTTGGATGCAGAATTACTAAAGATCTTCAAAACCATCTAATTCCAGCATATCCCAGAATGTCTTGCATCTACTTTATCTCCAAGATCCACAAAAACCCCATGGCCCCCCCTGGGCGGCCTATAGTTTCAGGCAACGGCAACCTTTGTGAAACTATATCCAAGTTTCTGGATTTCCATCTTAAACCATTGGTATCTGACCTCCCGTCCTATGGTAAGGACACAAGCGATGTGTTGAGAAAAATTGAGGGGATACCATGGGAAGAGGATATGTGGCTTATGTCCATGGACGTTGAGTCCTTATATACATCTATCCACCATCAGGATGGTATACAGGCGGTAAGAATGTTTCTAGCCATGACAGAGCATGAACCCGAATTCATTGACTTTCTGATCACCCTATTGACTTTTGCCTTGGAACACAACTTTTTCATATTTAAAGAAAGCATATACCTGCAAAGGCAAGGCACCGCCATGGGTGCGGCCTTTGCATCGTCATATGCAAATTTATTTTTAGGCATGTGGGAAAGAGGCATCTTTTTTACCAGGCCGGTGGCGCACATCGAGGGGGTCCTGTTATGGACCCGCTACATAGATGACATATTGGTCGTCTGGCAGGGTCCGGAACAGGACCTCCTCGATTTCGTCAAAATCCTAAATGACAACTCTCTGAACATAAAACTAACTTACAAACATAGTCAAACCAGTATTGACTTTCTGGATATTCAGATCACGGGAAGCCAAGGGAAAACCCTGGAAACTGACGTCCACCGAAAGGAAACCGCTGTAAACACCCTCCTCCATGCCACGTCATCACATCCCAAGCCATTAATAAATGGTATTCCCACCGGGCAATTTTTAAGGGCGAGGCGGATTTGTTCAGATAATGCATCTTTTCAGAGGCAAGCCAATGCGTTGGCAGCCAGATTTGAGGAGCGTGGCTACTCGAAAAGAAGTATTAAGAAGGGCTTCAGGAAAGCCAAGGAAGCAAAACGCTCTGATCTATTGCAGCCACGCAAGAAAATCACAACGGAATCGACTGTAAGATTCATCTCCTCTTACAATGGAAAATGGTCTGAAATGATAGAAGCCTTGAGAAAACTCTTGCCCATTCTCACAACCGATCGTACCCTTGTTAAGCACCTTCCGTACCAACCATCAATCACTTTTCGCCGTTCACCCAATTTGAAAGACCAACTAGTCCACAGCTACTACAAGGGTACCCAACCGAGTAAATCCTTTACATCTATGGGCCCAAAATGGGGTTTCTATCCTTGTGGTGAATGTATTGCCTGCCCCAACATGTTGCGTGCAATTAATTTTCAATCCAGTGACGGTAAGAAAATGTTCACTATTGCACAGCACATTACATGTAATACCATAGGGGTGGTGTATTTGGCATCCTGTGCATGCCCTAAATTATATGTAGGGCTTACATCTAGACCCCTCAAAATTAGAGCAAGGGAACATTTTCGGGATATCATAAATGCTGCCAGTGTAAAGGACATGTCCTTGTTAAAGCCTGTACCGAGGCATTTTAAAAGCCATCATAGCTGTGATGCCACATTATTGTCTGTAATTGGCATCGATAAAGTGTACATTGACACTCGGGGAGGGGATTGGAGGAAAAAATTGGCGCAGTTAGAAGCCCAATGGATCTTTAGGGTGGGTTCGGTCCAGCCAGCAGGTCTTAATGAAATCCTTAGTTTTGCCCCTTTTTTGTAGATCTATGGTGTAATCTTTTTAGTATGCTTTTAAATTGTTATCTTTATGAATTTTTAACCTTTGTGTTTTTATATTTTTCTAGTATGACTCATTGCCAATTTTTTGCATGATGATTCCGTAAAGCGTTGTTTGAATGGCAGCATTGTTCCATCCAGCACTGCACTATCTTTGGACTCTTCGTCATGATTGAACTGTATGAAGAAATTACAACATGGGGAATACATCTTTGGAACGCATTAAAATCCGTCTTTATCCTAGTATAATATGTCTGTGTATGCTTGCAGCAGGTGATATTAGTTTAGGCTTTTTTTCATCCGATTAATATTGGTCTTATGTATTGATCTATAATGATCTACACCCCCTTTTTTATACACATGGGTGTATACACTCACTGGCCACTTTATTAGGTACACCTGTCCAAGTTCTTGTTAACACTTAATTTCTAATCAGCCAATCACATGGCGGCAACTCAGTGCATTTAGGCATGTAGACATGGTCAAGACAATCTCCTGCAGTTCAAACCGAGCATCAGTATGGGGAAGAAAGGTGATTTGAGTGCCTTTGAACGTGGCATGGTTGTTGGTGCCAGAAGGGCTGGTCTGAGTATTTCAGAAACTGCTGATCTACTGGGATTTTCATGCACAACTATCTCTAGGGTTTACAGAGAATGGTCCGAAAAAGAAAAAAAATCCAGTGAGCGGCAGTTCTGTGGGCGGAAATGCCTTGTTGATGCCAGAGGTCAGAGGAGAATGGGCAGACTGGTTCGAGCTGATAGAAAGGCAACAGTGACTCAAATCGCCACCCATTACAACCAAGGTAGGCCTAAGAGCATCTCTGAACGCACAGTGCGTTGAACTTTGAGGCAGATGGGCTACAGCAGCAGAAGACCACACCGGGTACCACTCCTTTCAGCTAAGAACAGGAAACTGAGGCTACAATTTGTACAAGCTCATCGAAATTGGACAGTAGAAGATTGGAAAAACGTTGCTTGGTCTGATGAGTCTCGATTTCTGCTGCGACATTCGGATGGTAGGGTCAGAATTTGGCGTAAACAACATGAAAGAATGGATCCATCCTGCCTTGTATGGAGCATCTTTGGGATGTGCAGCCGACAAATCTGCGGCAACTGTGTGATGCCATCATGTCAATATGGACCAAAATCTCTGAGGAATGCTTCCAGCACCTTGTTGAATCTATGCCACGAAGAATTGAGGCAGTTCTGAAGGCAAAAGGGGGTCCAACCCGTTACTAGCATGGTGTATCTAATAAAGTGGCCGGTGAGTGTATGTCTTATTCTTTACAAAAGGTGTATCTCTATCACATTTATAATGTATGTATTTTGCAACTCATTTTCACTATGCAGCATGTATGTATACAATATGGTGGAATCCATTATAATTATTATACTATTCACTTGTTCAAATACTGAATTTTTCTTGTATAATTTATAATCTCTCTTACCTTAATAGACTTAGAATATATCACGAATGTTCACTAAATTTTGTGTAGTTCCTTAAATATATTGGAGTAATAGGGCTTTTTCCATTCCCGCACCTTTATAAGTCCCCACGTACCTGCACAGTGCATGTGACGCGTCGAGGGGGGAGGTGACCAGGTATCACATGACGCCGATCGGCAGTAACGTAGTGCAGCACAGCCTGCGGAAGCGCCGTAATCTAACTGCCGCTGCCCATATCTAAACCAACGCTATTTAAGCAGCTCCTACATCGTATCAGTACACACCATCCCGCAGACGAAGCCACACGCGAAACGCGCGTCCGGGCACAGCCAATACCTGCAGGTAACCTTATTGAATGCTTCCCCTTTTTGCACTGCTCCAACTAAGTATCTATCTAGTATGTTTGTAAGTTAGGCTGCATTTGCTTGGGTTCCCCGTCCCCATTGAAACCACTAGGTTCTCATACTTAATATAGGGAACAGGGCTTTGTCCCAATTAGGTTCAATCCAATAAGCCTTTCTATATACTTACATATAACCCACTATCCATTGTGGGTAAAGCAGAGAAATTGCACATTCTCTGGCAAGCATCTGTTATATTTGTTACTATATACATCTCCTTTACCTGCATCGTATTCGGCGGTTTTTGTGTAGTTTTACCCCCACACTTTGTACCTTTTTTATTGAGTATACTTGTATGTTAATGTTTTTAGAATTTCTTCAATAAAAAATTGTATTTTTATGGCCATTTGCTTCCATGTCCCTATTTGATGTATTTAATGGTTATTTGAAGCATGCCATGCTTATAGGCAGCAATTCATGTTTTTGATGTACCCTTAAGGAACTTATCTAGATGTGTGGTGAGCACTTTAAACCCCCAGGAGCTTCACGGAAGTTTATAATGTAGAGCCGTGAAAATAAAAAATTTTTCTAAAAAAAGGATCATTTTGCCTCAAAATGTTTATTTTGACAAGGGTAACAGAAGAAATTAGACCACAAACGTTGTTGTGAAATTTCTCCTGAGTATGTCGATACCCCATATGTGGGGGTAAACCACTGATTGGGCGCACCGCAGAGCTTGGAAGTGAAGGAGTGCCGTTTTACTTTTTCAATGTAGAATTGGCTGGAATTGAGATCGGACACCATGTCGCATTTGGAGAGCCCCTGATGTGCCTAAACAGTAGAAACCCCCCACAAGTGACCCCATTTTGGAAACTAGACCCCTTAAGGAACTTATCTAGATGTGTGGTGAGCACTTTAAACCCCCAAGTGCTTTACAGAAATTTATAACGTAGAGCCGTGAAAATAAAAACTCCATTTTTTTTCCTCAAAAATGATTTTTTAGTCTGCAGTTTTTTATTTTCTCAAGGGTAACAGGAGACATTGGACCCCAAAATCTGTTGACCAGTTTGCCCTGAGTACGCTGACACCCCATATTTGGGGGGGGGGCACTGTTTAGGCACCCATCGGGGCTCAGAAGGGAAGGAGCGCCGCTTGGAATGCAGAATTTGATGGGATGGTCTGCGAGCGTCATGTTGCATTTGCAAAGCTCCTGATGTACCTAAACAGTAGAAACTTCCCACAAGTGACACCATTTTGGAAACTAGACCCCCCAAAGAGTGTTGTGAGCACTATTAACCCCCAACTGCTTCACAGAAGTGTTTATAATGTAGAGACATGAAAATAAAAAAAATCATATTTTTTCCACAAAAATGATATTTTCACCCCCAAATTTTTACTTTCACAAGGGTAACAGGAGAAATCGGACCCCAAAATTTATTGTGCAATTTATGCTGAGTAGGGTGATATGCTATATGTGGGGGTAAACCACTGTTTGGGCGCATGGCAGAGCTCAGAAGGGAAGGAGCACCGTTTTGGAATGCAGACTTTGATAGAATGGTCTGCGGGCATTATGTTGCGTTTGCAGAGCCCCTGATGTACCTAAACAGTAGAAACCCCCCACAAGTGACCCCATTTTGGAAACTAGACCCCCCAAGGAACTTATCTAGATGTGTGGTGAGAACTTTGAATGCCCAAGTGCTTCACAGAAGTTTATAATGCAGAGTCGTGAAAATAAAAAAAATAAAAAAATTTCCACAAAAAAGATTTTTTAGCCCCAAATTTTTATTTTCACAAGGTTAACAAGAGAAACTGGACCCCAAAAGTTGTTGTCCAATTTGTCCTGAGTTCACTGATACCCCACGTGTGGGGGGGACCACTGTTTGGGCGCATGGCAGAGCTAGGAAGGGAAGGAGCACCGTTTTGGAATGCAGACTTTAATAGAATGGTCTACGGGTGTTATGTTGCGTTTGTAGAGCCCCTGATGTACCTAAACAGTAGAAACCCCCACAAGTGACCCCATTTTGGAAACTAGACCCCCCCCAAGGAACTTATCTAGATGTGTGGTGAGAACTTTGAATGCCCAAGTGCTTCACAGAAGTTTATAATGCAGAGTCGTGAAAATAAAAAATATTTTTTTTTCCACAAAAAAAAGATTTTTTAGCCCTCAAGTTTTTATTTTCACAAGGGTAACAGGAGAAATTGGACCCTAAAAGTTGTCCAATTTATCCCGAGTACACTGATGCCCCATATGTGGGAGTAAACCACTGTTTGGGTGCACGGCAGAGCTCAGAAGGGAGGGAGCACATTTGACTTTTTGAGCGCAAAATTGGCTGTGGAGTTAGAGACCCCCTGATGTACCTAAACAGTGGAAACCCCCCAATTCTAACTCCAACTCTAACACCAACACACCCCTAAACCTAATCCCAACCCGATCCATAATCCTAATCACAACCCTAACGATAATCACAACCCTAACCCCAAAACAACCATAACCCTAATCAGAACCCTAAATCCAACACACCCCTATTCCTAATCTCAACCCTGACCTCAAACCTAACCCTAATCCCAATACACCCCTAACCCTAATCCCAACCCTAATCTTAACCCTAATCCCAAACCTAACCCTAATCCCAAATGTAACCCTAATGCCAACCCTAATCCAAACCCTAACCCTATTCCCAACTCTAACCCTAACTTTAGTCGCAACCCTAGCACTAACATTAGCCCCAACCCTAGCCCTAACTTTAGCCCCAACCCTAGCCCTAACTTTAGCCCCAACCCTAACCCTAACCCTAAATTTAGCCCCAACCCAAACCCTAACTTTAGCCGCAACCCTAACCCTAAATTTAGCCCCAACCTTAACCCTAAATTTAGTCCCAACCCTAACCCTAACTTTAAATTTAGCCCCAACCCTAACCCTAAATTTAGCCCCAACCCTAACCCTAACTTTAGCCCCAACCCTAAATTTAGCCCCAACCCTAACCCTAACTTTAGCCCCAACCCTAACCCTAATTTTAGCCCCAACTCCTCTAGCTGCCGGCCGGCAGATCATGGCGGGCGCACTGCGCATGCGCCCGCCATTTTCTTACTGGAGGAAGAAGCCGGCGGCCAGGAGAGGACACAGGAAGACCCGGGGACACCCGTAAGTATAACAGGGTCCCCGAATCCCCCTATTTCTCTGTCCTCTAATGTGCGATCACATCAGAGGACAGAGAATTGCACATCGCTTTTTTTTTTTGCGGTCGCCGGTAAACAGTTAATTACCGTCGATCGCAAAACACGGGTTGGTTAAAACCGACCCCGATCATGTTCTTTGGGGTCTCGGCTACCCCCTGGCAGCCGAGACCCCAAAGATCTTCCTGGTGCCGGCCGGCGGGCGCACTGCGCATGCGCCCACCATTTTTTTGCCGGAACAAGATGGCGGCGCCCATTGGGAGCCACGAGGAGCACCGGGGAGACAGGTGAGTATCGGGGGGCTATCAGGGACCCCATTTCTCTGTCCTCTGATGTGCGATCACATCGGAGGACAGAGAAATTAAATGGGGAATCGCATTTTTGGGGTTTTTTTTGCGACCGCCGGTAAACGGTTAATTACCAGCGATCGCAACTCGGGGGTTGGTAAAACCCCCCCGAATCATGTTCTCTGGGGTCTCGGCTACCCCTGGTAACCGAGACCCCAGAAAAAATCTGACTCTGGGTGGCGCTATTCACTTTTTCCACAGCGCCATTAATTAACGGCGCTGTGGTTTAAGTACCCTTAACTGCCGCCGTTAAAAGGCGTATCGGCGGTCGTTAAGGGGTTAATCGAAGCTGGTGGCAGCATACCTTGTACGGTGCCTTTGGGAGTCGTTGTAGCGACGGCGGCGTTGATAATTATTGTTCCTGCCTGAGTGGGAGTAGCTATATCGCCTCGCTGCAGTGTGCCCAATAGCCAGTACAGAGCAGGCAGCCTTTCTGGTGACTAATTACTCTAGGTACAGTACCTAGTCTGACCTGAGGGTAAGGGGGGCGCCAGTGAGCTGCAAGTCTTCAAGCAGAACTGTAAAGCTGGATATATTGTACATAAATCCCTGCAGTTCGTGGTATATTGTAGAGCAGTGGGATAGCTAAAGTAAGCCCCTGCTGTAAATCGATAGGTCAATAACATTGTGTGTGTTTTCATCACATTGTTAGCAGTGGAGGGATAACTAAGGCTAGTTTCACATTTGCGTCTAAATCCGCAGCGTTTAAAACGCATCCGCAAGTGGTGGAAAAAACGCATGTAAACGCGTACAAACGCGGCGCTTTTTAGACGCATGCGTTGACGCATGCGTTTAAAAAAACACCGCGTTTGTACGCGTTTACATGTGTTTTTTCCTGCGTTTTCGTTTTTGGTGCGCATGATGAGAAATTTCACAAGAGAAAAATAAAGATAACCAGACACCGCCAATGGGACTACAGAGGGCGTGTGTTATGGAATCTCTATATATAGACCCTAGGGCTACTGAAATTTTTACAGTTTGCTACTGTATCCTGTGTCATGATGGATTTTCGCATGGAGAGCTTTTATTTCAACCTGGATTTCAGCTTCAAGCTGTTTCTTGCCTGTGCTTTCGCTTGGGAGCAAGACAGAAATCGCCAAAGATGGAGAAGGAGACAACGTAGGCGTTTTTGGAGGCACCCCATTATCGAACTACGTGAGAGCCGTGGAGCCTACCACACGCTCTATGCCGAGCTTAATGCCAACCCGGAGAAATTCCAGGAATACACACGAATGTCACAAGACTCATTCCTGGATTTGTTGTCTCGTGTCAAAGGAGCCATACGGCGACAGGACACCCAGCTCCGTAAAGCTATTCCACCCGAGGAACGTCTGCTGGTTACATTAAGGTACGTTCAAAATCTAAACCAATGACAGTCCAAATTTAGTGTTTTCTGACATGTATTTTTGGGGTATTTTCCTTTCTTTCTTGAGCGTAATCACACCATAAAAAGAATAGATTGTAATGGTTTTTGTGTTTGTTTTTCTTACAGATTTCTGGCCACCGGAGAGAGTTTATCATCCCTCCACTTCCAATACCGGCTTGGAATATCCACCCTGTCCGGAATAGTTGCGGACACCTGCCGGGCTTTGTGGAATGTACTCCAGGAAGAGTTTATACCCCTACCCACCTTGGACATGTGGATAGAAATTGCAGAGAAATTCTGGAGTGTGTGTGAGTTCCCCAACTGTTTAGGAGCGGTGGATGGAAAGCACATCCGCATTATCAAACCTGCCAGAACAGGATCGGAGTATTTCAACTACAAAAAATATTTTTCTGTTGTGGTCATGGCAAAAGCCGATGTGAACTGTCGCTTCATCGCCGTGGACATTAGAGCTTTTGGCCGTGGCAACGATTACCAGACTTTCAAGAACTCAGATATGGGCCGCCGTGTGTATGGCAAAAATTTCAATTTTCCCCCACCACAACCTCTTCCCAACACTCAAGGACCACCGATGCCATTTGTTATGGTTGGGGATGAGGCCTTTCAGATGTGTGAAAACCTACTGAAGCCCTATTCCAGTCGGGATTTGAACCACACTAGAAGGATCTTTAAATACAGACTGACCAGGGCCCGAAGAACTGTAGAGTGTACCTTTGGCATTCTGGTCGCTAAATGGCGCATTCTTGCATCAGACATAAATCTAAAAGCCTGTGTGGTCCTGCATAATTATATAATGGTTAAGGAGCAACCCCACATTGAATTTGATGAACCAGTTGCACACCCACTGCCCGATTTCCAGCATCACCCGTTGCGGTCAACAGCAGCAGTTGGTCGAATGCGGGACCAATTTGCGGCCTTTTTTGATTCAGATATTGGACGTGTGTCATGGCAGGACAATGTTGTGTAAATGTCCTGTTGTAATTTGATCTGTACCAGTTAATTTCTACAATTATAACAATATTTCTCATTAATAAACTTTATAATATTTCTCATTAATAAACTTTAGTTTTGGTTGAGTTGACCGTGTGTTCTATCTTTTTCCTCTCCAAACCCAGGGTGTCCTAAACTTCCAATATTTAATCTGTATGTAATATCAGTTTTTATAATCCAAAACCAGGAGTGGGTGATAAAAGCAGAAGTGCTAGTTATTATGTTAATATCATAATTTAACTCTAATGGTTCCACTCCTTGTTTTGGCTTACAAATACTGATATACAACACTGGCCACATACTGCTAGTAGTGGCAGCCATGTTGCTTTATTGGTAAGCTTGTTGACGTCATTGCGTCATGATTCTCTTCTCCTGTATCCATTGGACACAAGATGAAGAGACAATCACTGTCACACAATCTATACTCATCAAGTCAGGTGTCAGAAATAATGAATTCATGATAAACATATACAGGCTCATGAATTCACTATTTCTGACACCTGTGCAGGTGAGCATAGACCACCATTGGCCCTCAAGTTGTGTGTAATATAAGAAGAGAAAATGGTGGTTATACAAGGTATTTCTCTAATCAACAGGTCAGGTGTCAGAAATAAAGAGTTTTTGACACCTGACCTGTTTAGTAGAGGTCTGCACTGTATTTCCACCATTTTCTCTTCAGAGTGGCACACTAAGCACAGACCAAAAGAGATTATGGAGATACATGTAATATTTTTTGGGCCACCTCATATCTGTATACTAAAGACACATAAAGCTGCAGTCTTTTTATTTTTAACTAGTGGAGATATGATGTGGCCCAAAAAAAATAGTGTGTGGCGAAGTTTCATGGCGCACGGTGTGTGTTGCCGGCGGCAGAAGACACAATAAACCAAACATAATTGTGGCAAATCAAACTTTTTTTATTTTGTTAACAACTGAAAAAATTTTATTTTTTACTGCGCCGGCTTGGGGTAGAGTGATGTAAACGGGGGGTGTGAAGTACTGAGGCCTGGCTAACCGTGGACGACGCAGAGGTGGCAGGAGAAGGGGCAATGAAACTAGACGGGTCTGGAAGTTCGGGGATGGGGCTTGACACATGAGAGGCTTCAGACGCACTGGAAGGGTGAGACAAACCTGACATTACAGACACATTGGGAGGTGAAGGGGGAGGAATGCTAAGAGTCCTCGGTTTTTTAGTTTTTGGTCCTTTTTTTTGGCTTGCCTGGTTGTGGGAGGTCTTGGTGGGCTCATATGGCGTGGCGTGGTGGCTGGTGACCTGTCAGGGTCCAGCTGCACTGTGCCAGAGTCCATACCGCTCGTAGAGGGTGCAGCCATGCCAGAGTCCCTAGCGCTCATAGAGGGTGCAGCCATGCCAGAGTCCATAGCGCTCGTAGAGGGGAAGGACATGCCAGGGTCCTGCTGCATCGTGGAGGAGGCGGTACGGAATTCCATGCCAGGGTCCTGCTGCATCGGGGAGGAGGCGGTACGGAATGCCATGCCAGGGTCCTGCTGCATCGTGGAGGAGGCGGTACGGAATGCCATGCCAGGGTCCTGCTGCATTGTGGAGGAGGCGGTACGGAAGGCCATGCCAGGGTCCTGCTGCATCGTGGAGGAGACGGTACGGAAAGCCATGCCAGGGTCCTGCTGCATCGTGGAGGAGGCGGTACGGAAGGCCATGCCAGGGTCCTGCTGCATCGTGGAGGAGGCGGTACGGAAGGCCATGCCAGGGTCCTGCTGCATCGTGGAGGAGGCAGTACGGAATGCCATGCCAGGGTCCTGCTGCATCGTGGAGGAGGCGGTACGGAAGGCCATGCCAGGGTCCTGCTGCATCGTGGAGGAAGTGGAGGAGGTCCAAGCAGGAGCAGCGGATGTCATGGTGGTGGCGGTGGGATGTCCAACTGCACTCGGCATGGTTGTGGTACTGTAGTGGTGTCCGGCTGTGGAAGGAATTGAGGTGGCCGTGCAGTGGGATGCAGCAGAGGTGGACATCAAGCTTGACAGTGAAGGCACAGGTGGATATGCCCCCACTGTCTGCTGAAAATACCGACTCTGCTGCATAGCCTGCACGTAAGCAGCATTGCAGGCCTGCATGACACTCAGCTGGAGATCAGGAGTAAGGTGTTCCGACATGCCCTGCTCAATTTGATTAAAAAAAAGATGTGCTGGCCTCTGGAGGTCGGCTTTAACTTGATCAAGGCTTTTGCTGACCTCCTGGATACGTGCATTCAAGAGGTTATGCGAAGCATCCATTCGGTCACCCAAAGCCTTGATCGCATCGTGTAAAACCGAGCTCAAGTGCAAAAACTCGGGCATGAGTGACCTGTCCGAAGCCCTCTGCCGCTGCCAGGATGAGCCCAAAAAAAAGGGGGCAGTGGAAGAGGACTGCGAAAGGGGAAGACCTGATGGACCAGCTCCCTGGTCTCCAGTTAGTGTTGAAGGCCCACTTGCTGCTGCGCTGGTGGATGGCTGGGACGGGTCCATGGCTGCCGGATGAAGGACCGCTCCAGAACCTGGGCTGACAGTCGTGCTGTATGTGCTGTGAAAAAAGGAAAAAGATAATTAATATCAAAAAAATTACCAGACGCAATATTCTGTGGAATTAAAAAATACAGATTATGGCAATACAATACAACCTATTGCACGTGATAAATACTTACGTTCTCTGGGCAAGGACCGGTCTTAAAAATGCCAGAACTCGATGGTATTTGTATCTTCTGATCCTTGCTCCTGAACCACTGGGAACACGGCTCTCTTGACGCAGGTCCTTGTTGAAGCAGTCCTTCATCGAACGCCAACGTGTTTTGACTTTGGCTACTGTTTAAAAAAAAATTGTGGTCAGAAAAAGTACTTTTGGCCGTGCTCACACAACTGTGTGTGATGAGAGAAACTCCTGAGAGTTTCTTTCATCACACACAGTCGAGTGAGCACGGCCAAGGTCTCTGCTACTTCACACTGCAGTGCAATACTTACCAAACGCAGCTCGGACCCGTGTCCGGGCGTTGTCCCAGCCATCCCACATTGCTTGGGCCACCTCATTCCATAACCGCCGGATCGTGACGTTGTTCGAGTGCAGTGGATCCCGGGTGTCCAACAACGGGACTCGCTCCTGGACCAGGGTAATAAGGAGGTCATTCTCAATTAGGTCATCCTCCCGTTGTGAAACCTAAAAATTAAAGAAAGTCATTAAAGTTTGCTCAATTTACATAAGGAAAAGAAAGAAAAAAGATGCTGAGAAATGGCATGAATAGGAAAGTCAACATAAAAAAGGATTCCAGAAGAAAAAAGTAAAGAAATGCGAGTGTAAGGAAAGGAAGAATCAAGAATAATACACTGAGGACAGTCAGCCTTGTAAACGTACCCGCTGCCGTCTTTCCACCGGACCTTGACTCCGCTGCTCCGGCCCTGTCTCATCCACAGTAGAAGAGCTCTAAAAAACAGAAAAAAACAAATTGTCACATGTGTCGATGTGACAGTGAATACTTACCAATCTGACGAGGCAAGTACTCACCTCAATGACATGCTCCACTTCCGACTGTCCTGGCCAAAACTCCTCACCAGATGAAGAATCCGAAGAAGACATTCTGATGCATGTAGAAAGAAAGAAATGGCAGACATTAGGACATGTAGAGACAGAAAATAGAAAATGAAGGCATTGGATAGGATATACTCACATTGTTCAGTGTCTTGTTTTCCTCCAAGGATGTAGCCTGCGTCTCGTCTGCTTCAGTGTCTGGTGAGAAGTGACCTGCAACTGTCCACACCCTCCCTTTTATCACCTTGATGGCGGGGGGTGGCTTATCAGTGTCTAGACATGTTTTTCTCAATTGAAATGCATGCGTTCAAAAACGCAACCAAACGCATGTGCAAAAAAACGCATGCATTTACATAGACAGCAATGCTTTTTTTGCCGCAATCCTTGTGCAATCGACCGCATGCGTTTCCTGGCGGCAAATAGACGCCTCTAGAAAATACTACATGTTGCATTTCCGCGCCAAGCCGCAAACGATGAGACGACGCATGCGTCGTCAAACGCGGCAAAACGCGAACAAAAAAAAACGCATGCGTTTTTAATGATAAATATAGGAAAACACGACGCATGCGTTTATATGCGGTACAAACGCTGCGGCAACAAACGCAAATGTGAAACCAGCCTTAGATAAGCCCCCCTGCACATGTGATAGCTGTCTGTTGGCCTAAAGTCACCCCGATCCGTGACGTAGGGGTGACGGTCACGGTGTGAATCGTGACACCCAGTTACAGCCCAGTAACCCTCCTCTCCACCAGAGATTCCCATCTCTCCACCAGTTACAGCCCAGTAACCCTCCTCTCTACCAGTAACAGCCCAGTAACCCTCCTCTCTACCAGATACAGCCCAGTAACCATCCTCTCCACCAGTGATTTCCACCTCTCCACCAGTTACAGCCTAGTATATCTCGTCTCCACCAGTGATTCCCATCTCTCCACCAGTTACAGCCCAGTAACCCTCCTCTCCACCAGTGATTTCCATCTCTCCACCAGAAACAGCCTAGTAACCCTCCTCTCCACCAGTGATTTCCATCTCTCCACCAGTTACAGCCCAGTTACCATGCTCTCCACCAGTGATTCCCATCTCTCCGCCAGTTACAGCCCAGTAACCCTCCACTCCACCAGTGATTCCCTTTTCTCCACCAGTTACAGCCCAATAACCCTCCTCTCCAGCAGTGATTCCCATCTCTCCACCAGTTACAGCCCAGTAACCCTCTTCTCCACCAGATACAGCCTAGTAACCCTCCTCTCCACCAGTGATTCCCATCTCTCCACCAGTTACAGCCCAGTAACCCTCTTCTCCACCAGTGATTCCCCTCTCCACCAGTTACAGCCCAGTAACCCTCCTCTCCACCAGTGATTCCCATCTCTCCACCAGATACAGCCCAGTTACCCTCCTCTCCAGCAGTGATTTCCATCTCTCCACCAGAAACAGCCCAATAACCCTCCTCTCCACCAGTGATTTCCATCTCTCCACCAGTTACAGCCCAGTTACCGTCCTCTCCACCAGTGATTCCCATCTCTCCACCAGTTACAGCCCAGTAACCCTCCTCTCCACCAGTGATTTCCATCTCTCCACCAGAAACAGCCCAGTAACCCTCCTCTCCACCAGTGATTTCCATCTCTCCACCAGTTACAGCCCAGTTACCGTGCTCTCCACCAGTGATTCCCATCTCTCCGCCAGTTACAGCCCAGTAACCCTCCACTCCACCAGTGATTCCCTTTTCTCCACCAGTTACAGCCCAATAACCCTCCTCTCCAGCAGTGATTCCCATCTCTCCACCAGTTACAGCCCAGTAACCCTCTTCTCCACCAGATACAGCCTAGTAACCCTCCTCTCCACCAGTGATTCCCATCTCTCCACCAGTTACAGCCCAGTAACCCTCTTCTCCACCAGTGATTCCCATCTCTCCACCAGTTACAGCCCAGTAACCCTCCTCTCCACCAGTGATTCCCATCTCTCCACCAGATACAGCCCAGTTACCCTCCTCTCCAGCAGTGATTTCCATCTCTCCACCAGAAACAGCCCAATAACCCTCCTCTCCACCAGTGATTTCCATCTCTCCACCAGTTACAGCCCAGTTACCGTCCTCTCCACCAGTGATTCCCATCTCTCCACCAGTTACAGCCCAGTAACCCTCCTCTCCACCAGTGATTTCCATCTCTCCACCAGAAACAGCCCAGTAACCCTCCTCTCCACCAGTGATTTCCATCTCTCCACCAGTTACAGCCCAGTTAGCATCCTCTCCACCAGTGATTCCCATCTCTCCACCAGTTACAGCCCAGTAACCCTCTTCTCCACCAGTGATTCCCATTTCTCCACCAGTTACAGCCCAATAACCCTCCTCTCCAGCACTGATTCCCATCTCTCCACCAGTTACAGCCCAGTAACCCTCTTCTCCACCAAATACAGCCTAGAAACCCTCCTCTCCACCAGTGATTCCTGTTATGATCCTAGTGGTAGAGGATCTCAGGAGTTGTAGCTAAGTCCGCAACCACAAAAACCAGCTCATAGGGAGGTGGTAACTTGGCTGACCGCATACCTGATCCTAGCACAAACAACTAGAAGCAGCCCGGGGAACGTGCCTACGTTGGTTCTAGACGTCTCGCACCAGCCGGAGAACTAACTAACCCTTTCAGAGAAAATAAGACCTCACTTGCCTCAAGAGAAAGGACCCCAAAGTTAATATACAAGCCCCCAACAAATAATAACGGTGAGGTAAGAAGAAAAGACAAACGTAAGTATGAACTAGATTTAGCAAAGAGAGGCCCACTAATTAATAGCAGAAAATAGGAAGCGGACTTATGCGGTCAGCAAAAACCCTACAAAAATACCCACGCTGAATATCCAAGAACCCCCGCACCGACTAACGGTGTGGGGGGAGAATATCAGCCCCTTTAGAGCTTCCAGCAAAAACAGGAATCACATTTTGTACAAGCTGGAACAAAATAAGAACAAATGCAATAAACCAAAATAAGAAAGCGGACTTAGCTTTTCTTGCAAAAATCAGAGGACCAGGAGTCAGGAGAAAACAGACATAGACTGGTTACATCGATTCCAGGCACTAGACTGAGCTTCCAGGAAGTCTAAATAGGAACACCCAAGGCCTAACGAACCAGGTGGGTACTAACCTGGAGAAAGACAATCAAAGTGTCATACCGCTAGTGATCACAAGAGGGAGCCAAGAAATACAGTTCACAACAGTACCCCCCCTTTAAGGAGGGGTCACCGAACCCTCACCACGACCACCAGGGCGATCAGGATGAGCAGCGTGAAAGGCACGAACCAAATCGGCCGCATGAACATCAGAGGCGACTACCCAGGAATTATCCTCCTGACCATAGCCCTTCCATTTGACCAGATACTGAAGCCTCCGTCTAGAGAGATGAGAATCCAAGATCTTCTCCACCACGTACTCAAACTCGCCCTCAACCAAGACCGGAGCAGGAGGGTCAACAGCAGGAACCACAGGCACAACGTACCGCCGCAACAAAGACCTATGGAACACATTGTGAATGGCAAACGACACCGGAAGATCCAAACGAAAAGACACCGGATTAAGGACTTCCAAAATTTTATAAGGACCAATAAAGCGAGGCTTAAACTTAGGAGAGGAAACCTTCAGAGGGACATACCGAGAAGACAACCAAACCAAATCCCCAACACGAAGTCGGGGACCAACACCGCGGCGGCGGTTGGCAAAACGCTGAGCCTTCTCCTGTGACAACTTCAAGTTGTCCACCACATGATTCCAAATCCGCTGCAACCTATCCACCACGGAATCCACCCCAGGACAGTCAGAAGATTCAACATGCCCCGAGGAAAAACGAGGATGAAAACCAGAGTTGCAGAAAAATGGCGAAACCAAAGTAGTGGAACTAGCCCGATTATTGAGGGCAAACTCAGCCAATGGCAAGAAGGTCACCCAATCATCCTGATCTGCAGAAACAAAACATCTCAAATAAGCCTCCAGTGTCTGATTAGTTCGCTCCGTTTGGCCATTAGTCTGAGGATGAAAGGCAGATGAAAACGACAAATCAATGCCCATCTTAGCACAAAAAGATCTCCAGAATCTGGACACAAACTGGGATCCTCTGTCAGACACGATATTCTCAGGAATGCCATGCAAACGAACCACGTTCTGAAAGAACAAAGGAACCAGATTGGAAGAGGAAGGCAACTTAGACAAGGGCACCAAATGGACCACCTTGGAAAAGCGATCACATACCACCCAGATGACAGACATTCCTTGAGACACCGGAAGATCTGAAATGAAATCCATGGAAATGTGTGTCCAGGGCCTCTTCGGGACGGGCAAGGGCAAAAGCAACCCGCTGGCACGAGAACAGCAAGGCTTAGCCCGAGCACAAATCCCACAGGACTGCACAAACGAACGCACATCCCACGACAAGGAAGGCCACCAAAAGGACCTAGCTACCAAATCTCTGGTACCAAAAATCCCAGGATGCCCTGCCAACACTGAGGAATGAACCTCGGAGATAACTCTGCTGGTCCATTTATCAGGAACAAACAGTCTATCAGGTGGGCAAGGATCAGGTCTACCAGCCTGAAATCTCTGCAACACACGTTGCAAATCAGGAGAAATGGCCGAAAAGATTACTCCCTCTTTAAGAATACCAGCTGGCTCTGAGACTCCCGGAGAGTCAGGCACAAAACTCCTAGAAAGAGCATCAGCCTTCACATTCTTCGAACCAGGCAGGTATGAGACCACAAAGTCAAAACGGGAGAAAAACAACGACCAACGAGCCTGTCTAGGATTCAGGCGCTTAGCAGACTCGAGATACATCAAATTTTTGTGATCAGTCAAGACCACCACACGATGCTTAGCTCCCTCGAGCCAATGACGCCACTCCTCAAATGCCCACTTCATGGCCAACAACTCCCGATTACCAACATCATAGTTCCGCTCCGCAGGCGAAAATTTCCTAGAAAAAAAAGCACAAGGTCTCATCACAGAGCAACCAGAGCCTCTCTGCGACAAAACAGCCCCTGCACCGATCTCAGAAGCGTCCACTTCAACCTGGAAGGGAAGTGAGACATCAGGCTGGCACAAAACAGGCGCCGAAGTAAATCGGCGCTTCAGCACCCGGAAAGCCTCAACGGCTGCCGGAGCCCAATTAGCAACATCAGAACCTTTCTTGGTCATATCCGTCAAAGGTTTAACAACGCTAGAGAAATTAGCAATAAAACGACGGTAGAAATTAGCAAAACCCAAGAACTTCTGTAGACTCTTAACAGACGTGGGTTGAGTCCAATCATGAATAGCTCGGACCTTGACTGGGTCCATCTCTACTGTAGAAGAGGAGAAAATGAAACCCAGAAAGGAAACCTTCTGCACTCCAAAGAGACACTTTGAGCCCTTCACAAACAAAGCATTATCACGCAAAACCTGAAACACCATCCTGACCTGTTTTACATGAGAATCCCAATCATCAGAAAAAAACAGAATATCATCCAGATAAACAATCATAAATTTATCTAGATACTTCCGGAAGATGTCATGCATAAAGGACTGAAACACTGAAGGAGCATTAGAGAGCCCAAAGGGCATCACCAAGTACTCAAAATGACCTTCGGGCGTATTAAACGCAGTTTTCCATTCATCTCCCTGCTTAATGCGCACAAGGTTGTACGCACCCCGAAGATCTATCTTGGTGAACCACTTGGCACCCTTAATCCGGGCAAACAAGTCTGACAATAGTGGCAAAGGATACTGAAATTTGACCGTGATTTTATTCAGAAGCCGATAGTCTATACAAGGTCTCAAAGACCCGTCTTTCTTGGCTACAAAAAAGAAACCCACACTAAGAGGGGAAGAGGATGGACGAATATGTCCCTTCTCTAAAGACTCCTCTATATAAGAACGCATTGCGGCATGCTCAGGTACAGATAGATTAAATAATCGTCCCTTAGGAAATTTACTACCAGGAATCAAATCTATTGCGCAGTCACAGTCCCTATGAGGAGGAAGGGCACTGGACCTGGACTCACTGAACACATCCTGATAGTCCAACAAATACTCCGGAACCTCAGAAGGAGTAGAAGAAGCAATAGACACCGACGGGGAATCACAATGAATTCCCTGACAACCCCAACTTGAGACAGACATAGCCTTCCAATCCAAAACTGGATTATGGGTCTGTAACCATGGCAGACCTAAAACGACCAAATCATGCATTTTATGCAGAACAAGAAAACAAATCACCTCCCGATGTTCAGGAGTCATGCACATGGTCACTTGAGTCCAATACTGCGGTTTATTCTCCGCCAATGGCGTAGCATCAATTCCTCTAAGAGGAATAGGATTTTCTAAAGGCCCCAGAACAAAACCACAGCGCTTGGCAAACGACAAGTCCATAAGGCTCAGGGCAGCACCTGAATCCACAAATGCCATAACAGGGTAGGAAGACAATGAGCAAATTAAAGTCACAGACAAAATAAACTTAGGTTGCAAATTACCAATGGCGACAGGACTAACAACCTTTGCTAGGCGTTTAGAGCATGCTGAGATAACATGTGTAGAATCACCACAGTAAAAACACAACCCATTCTGACGTCTATGATTTTGTTGTTTGGTTCTAGTCTGAATTCGATCACATTGCATTGAGTCAGGTGTCCCTTCAGACAACACCGCCAGAGGATTAGCAGATTTGCGCTCCCGCAAACGCCGATCAATCTGAATAGCATGAGCCATAGAATCATTCAGACTTGTAGGAATGGGAAAGCCCACCATCACATTCTGAATAGCTTCAGAAAGGCCATTTCTGAAATTTGCGGCCAGAGCACACTCATTCCATTGAGTAAGCACGGACCATTTCCGAAATTTTTGGCAATATACCTCAGCTTCATCCTGGCCCTGAGAAATAGCCAGCAACGCTTTTCTGCCTGAATTTCAAGATTGGGCTCCTCATAAAGCAATCCGAGCGCCAGAAAAAACGCATCAATATTTGTCAATGCCGGATCTCCCAGCGCCAATGAGAAGGCCCAATCCTGAGGGTCGCCACGCAAGAAGGAGATAACAATTTTTACTTGCTGAGCTGAGTCTCCAGACGAACGAGGTCTCAAAGAAAGAAACAATTTACAATTATTCCTAAAATTCCTAAATTTAGATCGATCTCCAGAGAACAGCTCAGGAATAGGTATCTTAGGCTCTGACATAGGACTACTTGTAACAAAATCCTGAATGCCCTGCACTCGTGCAGCAAGCTGATCCACACTAGTAATCAGAGTCTGAACATTCATGTCTGCAGCAGAGCTTCAAGCCACTCAGAGGAAAAAGGGGAAGAAGAAAAAAAAAAACTCAGAACTTCTTTTCTTTTAATCCCGCTTCTGCAATGCATTAAATATTCACTTTTTGGCCTGGAATACTGTTATGATCCTAGTGGTAGAGGATCTCAGGAGTTGTAGCTAAGTCCGCAACCACAAAAATCAGCTCATAGGGAGGTGGTAACTTGGCTGACCGCATACCTGATCCTAGCACAAACAACTAGAAGCAGCCGGGGAACGTGCCTACGTTGGTTCTAGACGTCTCGCACCAGCCGGAGAACTAACTAACCCTTTCAGAGAAAATAAGACCTCACTTACCTCAAGAGAAAGGACCCCAAAGTTAATATACAAGCCCCCAACAAATAACGGTGAGGTAAGAAGAAAAGACAAACCTAAGTATGAACTAGATTTAGCAAAGAGAGGCCCACTAATTAATAGCAGAAAATAGGAAGCAGACTTATGCGGTCAGCAAAAACCCTACAAAAATACCCACGCTGAATATCCAAGAACCCCCGCACCGACTAACGGTGTGGGGGGAGAATATCAGCCCCCTTAGAGCTTCCAGCAAAAACAGGAATCACATTTTGTACAAGCTGGAACAAAATAAGAACAAATGCAATAAACCAAAATAAGAAAGCGGACTTAGCTTTTCTTGCAAAAATCAGAGGACCAGGAGTCAGGAGAAAACAGACATAGACTGGTTACATCGATTCCAGGCACTAGACTGAGCTTCCAGGAAGTCTAAATAGGAACACCCAAGGCCTAACGAACCAGGTGGGTACCAACCTGGAGAAAGACAATCAAAGTGTCATACCACTAGTGATCACAAGAGGGAGCCAAGAAATACAGTTCACAACAGATTCCCATCTCTCCACCAGTTACAGCCCAGTAACCCTCCTCTCCACCAGTGATTCCCATCTCTCCACCAGTTACAGCCCAATAACCCTCCTCTCCAGCAGTGATTCCCATCTCTCCACCAGTTACAGCCCAGTAACCCTCTTCTCCACCAGTGATTCCCATCTCTCCACCAGTTACAGCCCAGTAACCCTCCTCTCCACCAGTGATTCCCATCTCTCCACCAGTTACAGCCCAATAACCCTCCTCTCCAGCAGTGATTCCCATCTCTCCACCAGTTACAGCCCAGTAACCCTCTTCTCCACCAGATACAGCCTAGAAACCCTCCTCTCCACCAGTGATTCCCATCTCTCCACCAGTTACAGCCCAGTAACCTTCTTCTCCACCAGTGATTCCCATCTCTCCACCAGTTACAGCCCAGTAACCCTCTTCTCCACCAGTGATTCCCATCTCTCCACCAGTTACAGCCCAGTAACCCTCCTCTCCACCAGTGATTCCCATCTCTCCACCAGATACAGCCCAGTTACCCTCCTCTCCACCAGTGATTCCCATCTCTCCACCAGTTAATAGCCCAGTAACCCGCCTCTCCACCAGTGATTCCCATCTCTCCACCAGATACAGCCCAGTAACCCTCTTCTCCACCAGATACAGCCTAGAAACCCTCCTCTCCACCAGTGATTCCCATCTCTCCACCAGTTACAGCCCAGTAACCTTCTTCTCCACCAGTGATTCCCATCTCTCCACCAGTTACGGCCCAGTAACCCTCTTCTCCACCAGTGATTCCCATCTCTCCACCAGTTACAGCCCAGTAACCCTCCTCTCCACCAGTGATTCCCATCTCTCCACCAGATACAGCCCAGTTACCCTCCTCTCCACCAGTGATTCCCATCTCTCCACCAGTTAATAGCCCAGTAACCTGCCTCTCCACCAGTGATTCCCATCTCTCCACCAGTTACAGCCCAGTAACCCGCCTCTCCACCAGTGTCCTTGCTGTGATTTATGGGTGCTGCTGGATGAAGCCTCGTGCACAAGGTGAGCTCTAGCATTGGGGCGATAGTTGGCGGACACTTGGTCCTCCTCACAACTTGAACAGGTGATCTCCCAGCATTCCTTGATGCAGGGTCAGAGACGCCATCATGAGGTGTGATGTCACCGTGTGCCAACCCCCCCATTTTCACAGCACATATTCCCAGCACATCGACCTGGGTGTCTGGACGAAGCTGAAGTTGGTTTCTTATTCGTTCAGTTTCTTATTCGGAGCTGAAGTTGGTTTCTTATTAGGAGCTGAAGTTGGTTTCTTATTCGTCAGTTTCTTATTCGGCAATTTTTTCTTTTCTGTTTTATATAGGTTTAACCAAAAAAAATAATCATCACAATAATAAAAGACAATGCAGTGAGGAGCCCTGATGTGAATACACTTAAAAAGGGCTACAAAAACAATAAAACTGGCACAAAAATGGGCATCAAAGTGGGCACCAAAGAGCGCTGAAGAAAGGGTTAAATGCCTTTGGGCCACTGAACTCACACTGCAGACTTATAGAACAGGGTGTCCCACATCAAAACCAGTTATCTCCAGCCTGGCCCAAATGGGTTCTGGGCATCAGAACTGGCATCAAAGTGGGCAGACAGTCAATTTTGGTCATTTGAATAAGTAACTGATGTTTTTAAGGGGTTAAATGCTTTGGGTCACTGATCTGACACTTAAAATACACAGACAGTAATGCCCTGCATCAAACCCAGGCCCCTCCAGCCTGGCCCAAATGGGTTCTGGGCACCAGAACTGGCATCAAAGTGGGAAAACAGCCCATTTTCACAGATTTGAATAAGTAACTGATGTTTTTAAGGGGTTAAATGCCTTTAGGCCACTGATACCACAGTGCATACATATAGAACATGGAGCCCCACATCAAAAACAAGTCCCTCCAGCCTGGCCCAAATGGGTTCTGGGCACCAGAACTGGCATCAAAGTGGGCAAACGGCCCATTTTCACAGATTTGAATAAGTAACTGATGTTTTTAAGGGGTTAAATGACTTTGGGCCACTGATCTGACACTTTAAATACACAGACAGTGATGCCCTACATCAAACCCATGTCCCTCCAGCCTGGCCCAAATGGATTCTGGGCACCAGAACTGGCATCAAAGTGGGCAAACAGCCCATTTTTGTAGTATTGAATAAGTAACTGATGTTTTTAAAAGGTTAAATGACTTTGGGCCACTGATCTGACACTTAAGATACACAGATAGTGATGCGCTGCATCAAAGCCAGGTCACTCCAGCCTGGCCCAAATGGGTTCTGGGCACCAGAACTGGCATCAAAGTGGGCAAATGGACAATTTTCGCCGATTTGAATAAGTAACTGAAGTTTTTAAGGGGTTAAATGCATTTGGCCACTGATACCATAATGCATACATATAGAACAGGGAGCTGAACATCAAAAACAGGTCCCTACAGCCAGGCCCAAATGGGTTCTGGGCATCAGAACTGGCATCAAAGTTGGCAAACAGCCCATTTTCACAGATTTGAATAAGTAACTGAAGTTTTTAAGGGGTTAAATGCCTTTGGGCCACTGATCTGACACTTTAAGTACACAGACAGTGATGCTCTGCATCAATCCCAGGTCCCTCCAGCTTGGCCCAAATGGATTCTGGGCACCAGAACTGACATCAAAGTGGGCAAACAACCCATTTTCACAGATTTGAATAAGTAACTGATGTTTTTAAGGGGTTAAATGCCTTTGGGCCACTAATACCACAGTGCATAGATATAGAACAGGGAGCCCCACATCAGAAACAAGTCCCAATAGCCTGGCCCAAATGGGTTCTGGGCAACAGAACTGGCATCAAAGTGGGCAAACAGCCCATTTTCACAGATTTGAATAAGTAACTGATGTTTTTAAGGGGTTAAATGCCTTTGGGCCACTGATACCACAGTGCATAGATATAGAATAGGAAGCCCCACATCAAGCCAAGTCCCTCCAGCCTGGCCCAAATGGGTTCTGGGCACCAGAACTGGCATCAAAGTGGGCAAACATCCCATTTTTGCAGATATGAATAAGTAACTGATGTTTTTAAGGGGTTAAATAACTTTGGGCCACTGATCTGACACTTAAAATACACAAATAGTTGAGCCCTGCATCAAACCCAGGTCCCTCCAGCCTGGCCCAAATGGGTTCTGGGCACCAAAACTGGCATCAAAGTGGGCAAACAGACCATTTTTCAGATTTGAATAAGTAACTGATGTTTTTAACGGGTTAAATAACTTTGGGCCACTGATACCACAGTGCATGCATATAGAACATAGAGCCCGACATCAAAAACAAGTCCTTCCAGCCTTGCCCAAATGGGTTCTGGGCACCAGAACTGGCATCAAAGTGGGCAAACATCCCATTTTTGCAGATATGAATAAGTAACTGATGTTTTTAAGGGGTTAAATAACTTTGGGCCACTGATCTGACACTTAAAATACACAAATAGTGGAGCCCTGCATCAAACCCAGGTCCCTCCAGCCTGGCCCAAATGGGTTCTGGGCACCAAAACTGGCATCAAAGTGGGCAAACAGACCATTTTTCAGATTTGAATAAGTAACTGATGTTTTTAAGGGGTTAAATAACTTTGGGCCACTGATCTGACACTTACAATACACAAATAGTGATGCCCTGCATCAAATTCAGGTCCTTCCAGCCTTTTCCCAAATGGGTTCTTGGCACCAGAACTTGCATCAAAATGGGCAAACAGCCCATTTTTGCAGATTTGAATAAGTACCTGATGTTTTTAACGGGTTAAATAACTTTGGGCCACTGATACCACAGTGCATGCATATAGAACATAGAGCCCGACATCAAAAACAAGTCCTTCCAGCCTTGCCCAAATGGGTTCGGCGCACCAGAACTGGCATCAAAGTGGGCAAACGGACCATTTTCACCGATTTGAATAAGTAACTGATGTTTTTAAGGGGTTAAATGCCTTTGGGCCACTCATACCACAGTGCATGCATATAGAACATGGAGCCCCACATCAAAAACAGCCGTGTCCAAAAGGGTTTTGGGCACTAGAACTGGCATCAAAGTGGGCAAACGGCCATTTTTCACAGATTTGAGTAAGTAACTGATGTTTTTAATGGGTTAAATTACTTTGGGCCACTGATCTGAAACTTAAAATACACAGGTAATGATGCCCTGCATCAAACTAAGGTCCACCTAGCCTGGTGCAAATGGGTTTTGGGCACCAGAACAGGCATCAAAGTGGGCAAACAGACCATTTTCACAGATTTTAATAAGTAACTGATGTTTTTAAGGGGTTAAAAGACTTTAGGCCACTGATCTGATACTTAAAGTACACAGATAGTTATGCCCTGCATCAAACGCAGGTCCCTCCAGCATGGCCCAAATGGGTTCTGATCACTTGAACTGGCATCAAAGTGGGCAAATATCCCATTTTTGCAGATTTGAATAAGTAACTGATGTTTTTAAGGGGTTAAATAACTTTGGGCCACTGATACCACAGTGCATACATATAGAACAGGGAGCCCCACATCAAAAACAGTTCCTCCAGCCTAGCCCAAATGGGTTCTAAGCATCAGAACTGGCATCAAAGTTGGCAAATAGCCTATTTTCACATATTTGAATAAGTAACTGATGTTTATAAGGGGTTAAATGCCTTTGGGCCACTGATCTGACCCTTAAAATACCCAGACAGTGATGCCCTGTATCAAACCCAGGTCCCTCCAAACTGGCCCAAATGGGTTCTGGGCACCAGAACTGGCGTCAAAGTGGGCAAACACCCATTTTCACATATTTGAATAAGTAACTGATGTTTTTAAGGGGTTAAATGCCTTTGGGCCACTGATACCACAGTGCATACATATAGAACATGGAGCCTCACATCAAAAACAAGTCCCTCCAGCCTGGCCCAAATGGGTTCTGGGCACCAGATCTGGCATCAAAGTGGGCAAACGGCCCTTTTTCACAGATTTGAATAACTAACTGATGTTTTTAAGGGGTTAAATGCCTTTGAGCCACTGATACCACAGTGCATATGTCAGGAAATAGGAAGAAGTCCTGATTACTTCAATTACACATACAGAGCTCTGAGCTGCAATTTCCTCTGCCTGCCAGCACAAGGTTGGAATTCTAAGCCACTCTTTCTCCTTCCCCCCGCTATACAGCCGTAATGTAAGACGAGCCTGCCAGCTTCATTGAAGAATTTATATGGCCCTGTGCTGCTGTCACGATAATGCCAAAAAATGTCATATTGTGAGTGTAGTTTCAGAAGGACATGGCTAACTACACACACACACACTCACAATGTAGCTGCGACCCCTTGCTCTCCCCCCCCCCTCTGCTTCACTTCTACCCGAAACAAAGTGTCAGGACTCTGAACATTTTTATTACCTTTTGTGCATTACTGCCCTTTTCCAAGATGGCGTCTTTGGTCTCATGTGCACTGTGTCTTCCTGCTATAAAACTCCACCCCAGCCTTCAGTCTGTGCTAGAGTATTCTGCCTTGCATCCAGCTCCTGACTCTGGTGACTCCCTGACTATATATCTGATCCTGTGAACCTGTGTGGTTATCCTGCTACTCTGCTCTGAGTTCCTGCTGCATACACCAGTTTCCAGTAATCCTCCTTCATCTGCTGCTCGTGTTTACTTCCATCTGCATTTGCTGGACATGTGTCATGTCGGACGCTGTTCAGACCAGGTCGTCCGACAGACAGCGGTAATTCCGCTTTTGACCACTATTTGCTCATTGGCGTCTGCTAGATTTTATCTAGCTGTTCCGGGGTTAATTTACCTAATCCTTGGATTGGAAGCTGGGCCATGCCCACTGCCTTTAAATAGTTCTCCTGATCTTTGGGCGTCGCCGATTATAGCTTCTGTCTTGTGCGTTGTTATCTCGGTCTGGTGAGGAGAGCTGGTGGTTGGAGATTCGTTGCTGGTGGTGTATTTTCCTTTGTCTTATTTACTCCTTCCTATATTTGTATTTATTTTGCCCTGCACATTTGTAGTGTATTCCTGAGTGACTGCGGCGTGGTGTATATTTTCCTTTATCCTTGTCTGTGCTAACTGTGGGTATTGGGGAATAACATCTTCACTGGGTGGTGGGCGAAGGTTTTAGCCTAGGGCTGAGCTCAGGAGACAGGGTGAGGTTCGAGGCCTGGACATGCACACCTTCAGTGTAAACTCCAGGTAGAGGGTCAGTCAGGATTTCCCTAGTCTGAGGGAAACTGCAGGGGCCCGGGTTATTAGCTCTCGCTCACCTAGTCTCTCCCTGACATTATAATCGGCCCAACAACACAAAAAAAAAAAAAAGGGGTTTCTTTTTTTTTGTGTTTTGTCATAGATCCCATGACTTCCATAACCCGCCAGTTGGAGGCGCTGTCCCTACAGGTCACGGAGTTAAGGGGGGCAGTACAGCAACAGGGACTAGCAGTGTCTAATGTGCAAGCTGGAGCGACAGGAAGAGTTGCTGAGCCTAAATTTCCTTTGCCTGAAAAATTTGCTGGGGAACGCAGTAAATTTGTTTCTTTTCGTGAAGCTTGCAAAGTATATTTCCGTATGCGCCCGATATCTTCAGGTAATGAGGATCAGCGTGTGGGCCTGGTGTTGTCATTGTTGAGTGGGGATCCCCAAGCATGGGCGTTTTCTTTGCCATCTGATTCTGCTGCATTTGACTCTGTGGAGAGTTTTTTTTCCTGTCTTGGGAAAATCTACGATGAACCTGACAAAATGGCTTTAGCAGAATCTAAGATACGCTCTATTCGCCAGGGGGAACGAGTTGCAGAGGATTACTGTTCTGAATTTCGTCGCTGGGCGATCGATACACAATGGAATGATCCAGCATTGCGGAGTCAGTTTATACATGGGATTTCTGGAAGGGTTAAAAAAGCCCTTCTGATGTACGAGACTCCTGCTTCTCTAGATTCCGCCATGAGTCTGGTTGTCCGCATTGATCGCCGTTTGCGTCAGGGGGAGCATGTGACACCGCCTATGGGAGAGGGTTTAGGTTCACGTGAGGTTGCTGCAGGTGAGCCCACAGAGCCTATGCAAATCGCAGGGGTGTCACACGTGAAGCGTCCAGTCCCTGAGCTCAGGAAGCAGGTAGCCTGTTTTTACTGTGGTAAAACGGGTCATTTTATTAACATCTGTCCTCTGCTGCCTAAGAAAAACGCAACGGCGGAAAACTTCTAAGCTCAGAGGGTGTGGAGGAGAACAGTCTGAGCTTATGTATATCCTCCATGGTGGTTTCTCAGTGCATGCTCCCTGCTAAGGTTTTTGTTGCTGGCAGTGAGCTGCCAATTACTGTTTTTGTGGATAGTGGTTCAGCCACAAATCTCATTGATGAGGAGTTTGCGCGCACAGCAGGTTTTAGGATTGAAAAACTGTCTCATCCTATCCGCGTGGTCACCATCAATGCTGCTCCTCTCTCTCAGGGGGAGATTACTGAATTTGTGGCTGAGGTGAAACTCCACATTGGAGTTCTACATTCTGAGCGGGTTACATGTAAGGTGCTCAGGAATCTTCCTGCTCAGGTGGTTTTGGGTTTTCCTTGGTTGTCTATGCACAACCCGGTAATTGACTGGAAAACTCAGGACATAATTCGGTGGAGCGAGTTCTGCCATGAGAATTGCCTGGCCACATGTGTGGCTGCAGTGACTTCAAGCGTTCCGGAGTCACTTCAGGATTTTGTGGATGTGTTCTCTGAGAAGGGTTGTTCAGAGTTGCCGCCACATCGTCCTTATGACTGTTCAATCAGGTTTAAACCAGGGACCATATTGCCTAAAGCAAGGATGTTTAACATCTCCGGTCCGGAGAGACAAGCGTTAAAAGATTACATTGCTGAAAGCTTGAGCAAAGGGCACATCAGTCCGTCATCCTCGCCGGTGGCAGCAGGGTTCTTCTTCGTGAAGAAGAAAGATGGCGGATTACGCCCGTGTTTGGATTTCAGGGAGTTGAACCAGATTACGGTTCGTGATCCATACCCTATGCCTCTGATACCAGATTTGTTCAACCAGGTGGCAGGTGCTAAGTGGTTTACCAAGCTTGACCTCAGGGGGGCGTACAACCTCATAAGAGTCCGTCAAGGTGATGAGTGGAAGACGGCTTTTAATACCCCTGAGGGTAATTTTGAAAATTTGGTGATGCCGTTTGGGTTGACTAACGCACCTGCAGTGTTCCAACATTTCATCAATGATGTGTTCTCGCATGTTTTGGGGAAATTCGTTATCGTGTACCTAGATGACATTCTCATATATTCTTGCGACCGTGATACTCATTTAGATCATGTCAGGCAGGTGTTACAGCTTCTCAGAGAGAATAAGCTGTATGCTAAACTTGAAAAATGTGTATTTTCTGTTCAAGAGTTGCCTTTCTTGGGTTATATTGTGTCTGCTTCTGGTTTTAAAATGGACACCGCTAAGGTGCAGGCGGTGCTGCGTTGGGAACATCCTGATAACCTGAAAGCACTTCAGCGGTTCCTTGGGTTTTCTAACTACTATAGGAAATTTATCAAGGATTTTTCCATCATTGCTAAACCGCTAACTGACATGACTAAAAAGGGTACCAATTTCTCCGTTTGGCCTGAGGCTGCTGTGCGTGCATTTGAATTTCTTAAGAACAGTTTTGTTTCAGCCCCCATTCTTGTGCAGCCAGACGTATCAAAACCTTTTGTTGTGGAAGTCGATGCGTCTGAGGTAGGTGTGGGGGCGGTACTCTCTCAAGGCTCATCTTTGAGTGGTTTACGTCCGCGCGCCTATTTCTCCAAGAAACTGTCGTCCACCGAACGTAACTACGATATCGGCAACAGGGAGTTGTTGGCAATTAAGTTGGCCTTTGAGGAATGGCGACACTTCTTGGAGGGGTCGGTACATCAGGTAACTGTTATTACCGATCATAAGAATCTGCTGTATTTGGAGTCTGCCAAGCGTCTGTCCCCCAGGCAGGCTCGCTGGGCATTGTTTTTCACGCGGTTCAATTTTGTGGTCACTTACAGACCGGGGTCTAAAAACACTAAGGCGGATGCTCTGTCCAGGTGTTTTCTTGGGGGAGAACCTCGGGAAGATCCAGTACCCATCCTCCAAAAGGGTGTTGTGGTTTCGGCTCTCACTACCGAGGTTGAGGCTGAGATTGCCGAGGCTCAGGAGGAGGTACCATCTGAGCTTCCCGTCAACAAATCTTTTGTACCGCTTCATCTCCGCCTTAAGGTTTTGGCGGAGCATCATGATGCTGTCCTGGCTGGTCACCCAGGGGTTAGAGGTACCTTGGAGTTGGTGTCACGTCGGTTTTGGTGGCCCAAGATCCGACAGGACGTGGTCTCATACGTGTCAGCTTGTACCACGTGCGCTAGGGCTAAGACGCCTCGCTCCCGTCCTGTTGGCATACTACTTCCTCTTGAGGTACCTAGTAAGCCATGGTCGGAAATCTCCATGGATTTCATCACTGATTTGCCCTCATCAGCTGGAAACACGGTCATCTTGGTGATTGTTGATCGGTTTTCTAAAATGTCGCACTTTGTGTCTTTGCCTGCGTTGCCTAACGCTAAGACTCTGGCCCAAGTATTTGTGCAGGAGGTGGTCAGACTTCATGGGGTTCCGTCTGACATCGTGTCTGATAGGGGGTCTCAGTTTGTGGCAAAATTTTGGAGAGCGTTTTGCTCACGGCTGGGAATCAAGTTATCTCATTCTTCGGCGTTTCATCCTCAGTCAAATGGTCAGACTGAGCGTATGAACCAAAATTTGGAACAGTACTTACGCTGCTTTGTCTCTGATAACCAGGAGGAGTGGTCTACCTTTCTTCCTTTGGCTGAGTTTGCCATCAATAATCACTGCCAGGAGTCGTCTGGGGAGTCTCCGTTTTTTGTGTTTACGGGCTACATCCTCAATTTTGTACCTTGAGTCAGAGGGGCTCTTCCGGCGTTCCGGAGGAGGACCAGTTAGGAGCACAATTGTCATCAGTCTGGAGGAGAGTTAAACAGCGCCTGTTGAGTGTGGGTGCTAGGTACAAACGTGTGGCTGACAGTAGGCGTGTGCCAGGTCCGGACCTGAGTGTGGATGACTGGGTGTGGTTATCCACAAAAAACATAAGACTCAAAATACCATCCCTTAAATTGGGTCCACGGTTTATTGGTCCATTTAGGGTCACCACCGTCATTAACCCAGTAGCGTACCGATTGGAGCTCCCTACGGTGTATAAGATACACAACGAGTTCCACAGGTCTCTTCTAAAGAAGGTGGTGGGTTCTGTGGACCCGGCGCCTATGCCACCTCCAGTCTTGGTGGATGGTAATTTGGAGTTTGAAGTCTCCAAGGTGGTTGACTCTCGTCTAGTGCGTCGCACTTTACAGTACTTGGTACATTGGCGTGGTTATGGGCCTGAGGAGAGGTCCTGGGTACCAGCCTCGGACGTTCATGCTGACCGGCTGGTCAGGTTGTTTCACCGCCATCATCCGGACAAGCCGGGTCCTATTAGCCGTGAGGGCTCTGGGGTCCCTCGTAGAAGGCGGGGTACTGTCATGTCGGACGCTGTTCAGACCAGGTCGTCCGACAGACAGTGGTGTTGTGAACTATACTTTTTGGCTCCCTCTTGTGGTCACTAGTGATTTGGCACTTGGATTGTCTTTTACCAGGTTGGTGCTCACCTGCTTCGTTAAGCTTGGGGTGTTGCTATTTAAACTTCCTGGATTCTCAGTCCAGTGCCTGGCATCGTTGTAATCAGTTCACTTCTGTTTGCTCCTGTCTTCAGGTCCTGGTTCTTTGCAAGATAAGCTAAGTCCTGCTTTCGTACTCTTGATCATTTGCATTGTTCATATTTTTTGTCCAGCTTGTACAATATGTGATTCCTGTTATTGCTGGAAGCTCTAGGGGGGCTGATATTCTCCCCCCACACCGTCAGTCGGTTTGGGGGTTCTTGGATATTCAGCGTGGATATTTTGCAGGGTTTTTTGCTGACCATATAAGTCTTCTTACTATATTCTGCTATTAGTCAGTGGGCCTCTCTTTGCTAAATCTAGTTCATTCTTACGTTTGTCTTTTCTTCTTACCTCACCGTTATTATTTGTTGGGGGCTTGTATTACTTTGGGGTCTTTTCTCTGGAGGCAAGAGAGGTCTTATTTTCCCTGATAGGGGTAGTTAGTTCTCCGGCTGGCGCGAGACGTCTAGGACCAACGTAGGCACGTTCCCCGGCTGCTGTTAGTGTTTGCGCTAGGATCAGGTATATGGTCAGCCTAGTTACCACTTCCCTATGAGCTGGTATTTATGTTTTGCAGACTTTGCTGTAATCTTTGAGGTCCCCTGCCATTGGGATCATAACAGTATGCCAGGCCAATAAACAGTTAATGCATTGCTGAAGTTTGATTACAAGAAAAGAAGTTCTGAGTTTTTTTTTTGTTTGTTTTTTTTCTTCCTCCCCTTTATCTCTGAGTGGCTTGAAGCTTTGCTGCAGACATGAATGTTCAGACCTTGATTACTAGTGTGGATCAGCTTGCTGCACGTGTGCAGGGCATTCAGGATTTTGTTGTTAGCAGTCCTATGTCAGAGCCTAAGATACCTATTCCTGAGCTGTTCTCTGGAGATCGATTTAAATTTAGGAATTTTAGGAATAATTGTAAATTGTTTCTATCTTTGAAACCTCGTTCGTCTGGAGATTCAGCTCAGCAAGTCAAAATTATTATCTCCTTCTTGCGTGGCGACCCTCAGGATTGGGCTTTCTCGTTAGCGCCAGGAGATCCTGCATTGGCGGATGTTGATGCGTTTTTTCTGGCGCTCGGATTGCTTTATGAGGAGCCTAATCTTGAAATTCAGGCAGAAAAAGCTCTACTGGCCATCTCTCAGGGCCAGGATGAAGCTGAGGTGTACTGCCAAAAATTTCGGAAATGGTCCGTGCTTACTCGATGGAATGAATGTGCTCTGGCCGCAAATTTCAGAAATGGCCTTTCTGAAGCCATTAAGAATGTGATGGTGGGTTTTACAATTCCTACAAGTCTGAATGCTTCTATGGCGCTGGCTATTCAGATTGATCGGCGTTTGCGGGAGCGCAAATCCGCTAAACCTCTGGTGGTGTTGTCTGAACAGACACCTGTCTCAATGCAATGCGATAGAATCCTGACTAGAACCGAACGACAAAATCATAGACGTCAGAATGGGCTGTGTTTTTACTGTGGTGATTCTACACATGTTATATCAGCATGCTCTAAACGCCTAACCAAGGTTGTCAGTCCTGTCACCATTGGTAATTTGCAGCCTAAATTTATTTTGTCTGTGACTTTAATTTGTTCATTGTCTTCCTACCCTGTTATGGCATTTGTGGATTCAGGTGCTGCCCTGAGTCTTATGGACTTGTCGTTTGCCAAGCGCTGCGGTTTTGTCTTGGAGCCTTTAAAGGTTCCGATTCCTCTCAGAGGAATTGATGCTACGCCACTGGCGGAAAATAAACCGCAGTATTGGACACAAGTGACCATGTGCATGACTCCTGAACATCGGGAGGTGATTCGTTTTCTTGTTCTGCATAAAATGAATGATTTGGTCGTTTTAGGTCTGCCATGGTTACAGACCCATAATCCTGTTTTGGATTGGAAGGCTATGTCTGTCTCAAGTTGGGGTTGTCAGGGAATTCATTGCGATTCTCCGCCGGTGTCTATTGCTACTTCTATTCCTTCAGAAGTTCCTGAGTATTTGTGTGACTATCAGGATGTATTCAGTGAGTCCAGGTCCAGTGCTCTTCCTCCTCATAGGGACTGTGACTGCGCTATAGATTTGATTCCTGGCAGTAAATTTCCTAAGGGACGATTATTTAATTTGTCTGTACCCGAGCATGCCGCGATGCGTTCTTATGTCAAGGAGTCTTTGGAGAAGGGGCATATTCGTCCATCCTCTTCCCCTTTCGGTGCGGGATTCTTTTTTGTGGCCAAGAAAGACGGGTCTTTGAGACCTTGTATAGACTATCGGCTTCTGAATAAAATCACTGTTAAGTTTCAGTATCCGTTGCCGCTATTGTCAGACTTGTTTGCTCGGATTAAGGGCGCCAAGTGGTTCACCAAGATAGATCTTCGTGGTGCGTACAACCTTGTGCGCATTAGGCAGGGAGATGAATGGAAAACTGCATTCAATACGCCCGAAGGTCATTTTGAATACTTGGTGATGCCCTTTGGGCTCTCTAATGCCCCTTCAGTGTTTCAGTCCTTTATGCATGATATCTTCCGGAAGTATCTGGATAAATTTTTGATTGTGTATCTTGATGATATTCTAGTTTTCTCGGATGATTGGGATTCTCATGTAAAGCAGGTCAGGATGGTGTTTCAGGTTTTGCGTGATAACGCTTTGTTTGTGAAGGGCTCAAAGTGTCTCTTTGGAGTGCAGAAGGTTTCCTTTTTGGGTTTTATTTTCTCCCCTTCTGCCGTGGAGATGGACCCAGTCAAGGTCCGAGCTATTCATGATTGTTCTCAGCCCACGTCTGTTAAGAGTCTTCAGAAGTTCTTGGGGTTCGCTAATTTCTACCGTCGCTTTATCGCTAATTTTTCTAGCGTTGTTAAACCTTTGACGGATATGACCAAGAAAGGTTCTGATGTGGCTAATTGGGCTCCTGCAGCCGTGGAGGCCTTCCAGGAGCTGAAGCGCCGGTTTACTTCGGCGCCTGTTTTGTGCCAGCCTGATGTCTCACTTCCCTTTCAGGTTGAAGTGGATGCTTCTGAGATCGGTGCTGGGGCTGTTTTGTCGCAGAGAGGCTCTGGTTGTTCTGTGATGAGACCATGTGCCTTTTTCTCTAGGAAGTTTTCGCCTGCTGAGCGGAACTATGATGTTGGTAATCGGGAGTTGTTGGCCATGAAGTGGGCATTTGAGGAGTGGCGTCATTGGCTCGAGGGTGCTAAGCATCGTGTGGTGGTCTTGACTGATCACAAAAATCTGATGTATCTCGAGTCTGCTAAGCGCCTGAATCCTAGACAGGCTCGTTGGTCATTGTTTTTCTCTCGTTTTGACTTTGTGGTCTCATACCTGCCTGGTTCGAAGAATGTTAAGGCTGATGCTCTCTCTAGGAGCTTTGTGCCTGACTCTCCTGGAGTCTCGGAGCCAGCTGGTATTCTTAAAGAGGGAGTGATCGTGTCGGCCATATCTCTGGATTTGCGACGTGTGTTGCAGAGATTTCAGGCTGGTAGACCTGACTCGTGTCCACCCGACAGACTGTTTGTTCCTGATAAATGGACCAGCAGAGTCATTTCCGAGGTTCATTCCTCGGTGTTGGCAGGGCATCCGGGAATTTTTGGTACCCGAGATTTGGTGGCTAGGTCCTTTTGGTGGCCTTCCTTGTCACGGGATGTGCGGTCATTTGTGCAGTCCTGTGGGACTTGTGCTCGGGCTAAGCCTTGTTGTTCTCGTGCTAGCGGGTTGCTTTTGCCCTTGCCCGTCCCGAAGAGGCCTTGGACGCACATTTCCATGGATTTCATTTCTGATCTTCCGGTGTCTCGGGGAATGTCTGTCATCTGGGTGGTGTGTGATCGTTTTTCCAAGATGGTCCATTTGGTACCCTTGCCTAAGTTGCCTTCCTCTTCCGATCTGGTTCCTTTGTTTTTTCAGAATGTGGTTCGTTTACATGGCATTCCGGAGAATATCGTGTCCGACAGAGGATCCCAGTTTGTGTCCAGATTCTGGCGATCTTTTTGTGCTAAGATGGGCATTGATTTGTCGTTTTCATCTGCCTTCCATCCTCAGACTAATGGTCAAACGGAGCGAACTAATCAGACACTGGAGGCTTATTTGAGATGTTTTGTTTCTGCGGACCAGGATGATTGGGTGACCTTCTTGCCATTGGCGGAGTTTGCCCTTAATAATCGGGCTAGTTCCGCTACTTTGGTTTCGCCATTCTTCTGCAACTCTGGTTTTCATCCTCGTTTCTCCTCGGGTCATGTTGAGTCTTCTGACTGTCCTGGGGTGGATTCCGTGGTGGATAGGTTGCAGCGGATTTGGAATCATGTGGTGGACAACTTGAAGTTGTCACAGGAGAAGACTCAGCGTTTTGCCAACCGCCGCCGCGGTGTGGGCCCCCGACTTCGTGTTGGGGATTTGGTTTGGTTGTCTTCTCGGTATGCCCCTCTGAAGGTTTCCTCTCCTAAGTTTAAGCCTCGCTTTATTGGTCCTTATAAAATTTTGGAAGTTCTTAACCCGGTTTCTTTTCGTTTGGATCTTCCGGTGTCGTTTGCCATTCACAACGTGTTCCATAGGTCTTTGTTACGGCGGTACGTTGTGCCTGTGGTTCCTGCTGTTGAGCCTCCTGCTCCGGTGTTGGTTGAGGGCGAGTTGGAGTACGTGGTGGAGAAGATCTTGGATTCTCGTCTCTCTAGACGGAGGCTCCAGTATTTGGTCAAATGGAAGGGCTATGGTCAGGAGGATAATTCCTGGGTGGCCGCCTCTGATGTTCATGCGGCCGATTTGGTTCGTGCCTTCCACGCTGCTCATCCTGGTCGCCCTGGTGGTCTTGGTGAGGGTTCGGTGACCCCTCCTTAAAGGGGGGGTACTGTTGTGAACTATACTTTTTGGCTCCCTCTTGTGGTCACTAGTGATTTGGTACTTGGATTGTCTTTTACCAGGTTGGTGCTCACCTGCTTCGTTAAGCTTGGGGTGTTGCTATTTAAACTTCCTGGATTCTCAGTCCAGTGCCTGGCATCGTTGTAATCAGTTCACTTCTGTTTGCTCCTGTCTTCAGGTCCTGGTTCTTTGCAAGATAAGCTAAGTCCTGCTTTCGTACTCTTGATCATTTGCATTGTTCATATTTTTTGTCCAGCTTGTACAATATGTGATTCCTGTTATTGCTGGAAGCTCTAGGGGGGCTGATATTCTCCCCCCACACCGTCAGTCGGTTTGGGGGTTCTTGGATATTCAGCGTGGATATTTTGCAGGGTTTTTTGCTGACCATATAAGTCTTCTTACTATATTCTGCTATTAGTCAGTGGGCCTCTCTTTGCTAAATCTAGTTCATTCTTACGTTTGTCTTTTCTTCTTACCTCACCGTTATTATTTGTTGGGGGCTTGTATTACTTTGGGGTCTTTTCTCTGGAGGCAAGAGAGGTCTTATTTTCCCTGATAGGGGTAGTTAGTTCTCCGGCTGGCGCGAGACGTCTAGGACCAACGTAGGCACGTTCCCCGGCTGCTGTTAGTGTTTGCGCTAGGATCAGGTATATGGTCAGCCTAGTTACCACTTCCCTATGAGCTGGTATTTATGTTTTGCAGACTTTGCTGTAATCTTTGAGGTCCCCTGCCATTGGGATCATAACACAGCGGTTATTCTGCTTTTGACCATTATTTGCTCATTGGCGTCTGCTAGATTTTATCTAGCTGTTCCGGGGTTAATTTACCTAATCCTTGGATTGGAAACTGGGCCATGCCCACTACCTTTAAATAGTTCTCCTGATCTTTGGGCGTCGCCAATTATAGCTTCTGTCTTGTGCGTTGTTATCTCGGTCTGGTGAGGAGAGCTGGTGGTTGGAGATTCGTTGCTGGTGGTGTATTTTCCTTTGTCTTATTTACTCCTTCCTATATTTGTATTTATTTTGCCCTGCACATTTGTAGTGTATTCCTGAGTGACTGCGGCGTGGTGTATATTTTCCTTTATCCTTGTCTGTGCTAACTGTGGGTATTGGGGAATAACATCTTCACTGGGTGGTGGGCGGAGGTTTCAGCCTAGGGCTGAGCTCAGGAGACAGGGTGAGGTTCGAGGCCTGGACATGCACACCTTCAGTGTAAACTCCAGGTAGAGGGTCAGTCAAGATTTCCCTAGTCTGAGGGAAACTGCAGGGGCCCGGGTTATTAGCTCTCGCTCACCTAGTCTCTCCCTGACAACATGTAAGCTGTTGCTGCTCTGCTTAAACCTGAGATTATCACCCAGGCCTTCCTGGTTGAGATAAGACATTGCTTGAACTGCCTTATAAGCATATCTATCTGTGTTTGGACTAAAACAAGGACTTATTCATGTCAAGCATCCTCAAGAATAACTGTGCTTCATAGACTTTCTGCGTGATTGCATTTTCCTCTGAAGTTCCCTATAGACTGCTAAGCTGCGTTTAATATTTACGGTACACCAAGTGTTGTGGACTTGAGCTTCTCTCTGCACCTGTTTGAATCACCGTGTGATAATATAGACTTTACCACTTATAAAACTGTGTCCTGTAGTTGTCTTGTTCCATGCAAAGAGTCTCCTGAGTTATCCCCTATAATTATTACAGGATACACTTTTTCCAGAAAAGAGGAGACTGCTGGAACAATGACTGCAGAAAGCAGATTAGAGCAGGAGTTTTCCATAATTAGATCACTGCAGAAAGATGTGGAAGGTCTGCAAAAGAAGTTTGAAAGCATTGAACACAATCAACAAGTGTTTGGACAAACTTTGCAGGACTTAAGCACCCGCATGGCAGCCCAGGAAAACAAACTTGCTGGCATATAGTCCCAGTATGGACGGGCTTTTCAGGACATAAGCACGCAAATAGCTGCACAAGCGACTTTACCCTCTGGGCAACCACCACCAGCTAGCCCACCTAAGTTGCCCCATTCAGATTTAATGGTGATCGCGATAAATTTTGTGGCTTTGTGAATCAATGTATGCTATATTTTGATGTGCATGCTGACCGTTTTCCTACTGATAGATCCAAAGTATTGTGTGTAATAATGCTGCTGACCTCACGAGCGCTCGCCTGGGCGAATCCGATGATTGAGTCTCGTGACCCATGGTTAAATAACTTGGATGATTTCTTGGCCGCTATGGCATTCATGTTTGATGATCCTAATCGCCATGCAACCGCTGAATCTGCTTTATTGTCTTTACGCCAGGCTAAACGTTCTGTTATTGAGTATGCCACTGAATTCAGGAAATTAGCGGTAGATACCAATTGGGACAGTTATGCACAATTGCCTATTTTTAAAAGGGGTCTGTCTAGTATTGTAAAAGATGAACTAGCTCGCTGAGTCACCACAAGAGCTAGAGACATTTATACAGCATTGTGTGCGCATAGACTTTCGCCTTACTGAGCGTAGGCAGGAGAAGTTTGCTGCATATACCCGTATTTCTAACTTTTCCCCTCCTTCCAAAGAGCCTGGAGGTAAAACCTCTCGGGAGGTGGAGGAGGTGCCCATGCAAATTGATTCCGTTCAGAGGCGCGAGATCAATGAGCGCTGGGAGCATCGCCTTCGTGAAAGTCTATGTTTCTACTGCAGTCAGTCTGACCACTTTTTAATCAACTGTCCCAAGTGTCCCAAGCGGCCTAACAAGGTGCTAGCAGCGGTAGGAGAATATGACAACTGTGATGATGAATCTGACATCTCTGAATGTAGCCTGCCTTTAAACGCTGTATTCCATTCACTTTCTATGACTTCACCCCCAAGGAGCTGAAGGAGAACTCTCACTGTTCTCTCCCTATTAAGATCCTGTGTTCAGGAAAGTGGATTTCCAGTTCAGCTATGATTGACTCTGGTGCAGGTGGCAATTTCATGGATATCGCATTTGCCAAGGAACATGGTATTTGAAATTCAGCAAAGAGCCTGTCCAATTACCATGGAAACAGTGGATGGGTCACATTTAATCTCTGGGCCTGTGGATCAGGAGACCGTACCCCTTTACATTTTCTTGGAGCCTAATCATCAGGAGCAACTTTCTTTCTTGCTAATTTCTTCTCCTCATTTTCCTGTGATTTTAGGCATTCCTTATTTGCGTTCTCAGAACCCAATTATCAACTGGGAGACCAAGGAGATTATCTTTCCAACAAGGAGCAACTCAGCGTTAACAAAAGCTGTCACTGAGTCCACGGCTACGGAACCACATGTACAGGTATTTACTTTAACTTCAGCATATAAAGAGTTCTCTGACATCTGTGACAAGAAGAAAGCAGATCAGCTTCCTCCACACAGGCATTATGACTGTCCCATTGAGCGGCTTCCTGGGGCAGCTATTCCTTTTTGTAACGTATACCCTTTGGCGGCACCTGAGCTTCAAGCCTTATAGGAGTATATTGATGAAAATCTGGCCAAAGGCTTCATACGTCCTTCCTCACCATCAGGGGCACCTATATTTTTGGAAAAAAAGAAGGATGGGACCCTGAGACCCTGTGTTGACTATCGGGAACTTAATAAGGTAACCATACGAAACCGTTACCCTTTGCCTCTGATTCCCGAATTACTGGAAAGAGTCCGCCATGCTAAGGTGTTCTTTAAACTGGATCTTCGTGGAGCTTATAATTTGGTGCGTATTCGTCCAGGGGATGAGTGGAAGACGGCATTCAGATGCCGGTATGGACATTTTGAATATCTTATGATGCCCTTCGGGCTTTGTAATGCCCCTGCAACATTTCAACACCTTGCTAATGACATTTTCAGAGATTTGTTGGACCAGTTTGTGGTGATCTATTTGGACGATATACTAATCTTTTCTGACTCTCTACAGGAACATGAAGAACATGTCAAAAGTGTTTTAAGACGTCTGAAAGAGAACTATCTGTATATTAAGCCAGAGAAATGCGAGTTCCATTGTTCTGAGATACAGTTCTTAGGTTATATCATCTCTCCCCAGGGGCTGAACATGGAATCTGGTAAGATTCAGGCTATCCTTGACTGGCCGGTACCCAAGAACGTTAAGGAGGTCCAACGTTTTATTGGTTTTGCAAATTTCTACAGACGCTTTATTTGAAATTTTTTCTGATATTGTCCATCCCATTACTTCCTTGACAAAGAAGGAAAAGCCCTTTAAGTGGTCATCACAGGCTCAAGAAGCTTTTGATCGGCTTAAGCACCTCAGCACCGCTGTTGATACACCCAGATCCAACACTTTCTTTCATTGTGGAGGTGGACGCTTCTGATAATGCTTTGGGGGCTATTCTCTCAAAAAGAACTGGAGAGAAGGGTCTGCTACATCCTTGTGCTTTCTTTTCCCGTAGACTAACCTCAGCAGGGAGACAAGGAATTGCTGGCTATTATTGCGGCTTTCAAAGAATGGAGGCATCATCTGCAAGGAGCTGCACAACAGATCATAGTGCTAACTGACCATCGCAATTTAGAGTTCCTTAGATCCGCTAGATGTCTTTCTCTTTGTCAGGCTCGTTGGAACTTATTTTTAAATCAATTTAACTTTGTTATCTCGTACAGTCCAGGTTCTCGTAATGGGAAGGCTGATGCTTTATCCCGAATCCATGCTGCGGATTCCGTACCTGGAGCCCCATCCAAGACCATTCTATCTGATGTCAATTTCATCGGAGTTATCCACGATCAGGACTTGTGGAAGGAGTGCAGGGAGGCTTATGACGGTGATGTATTTCTGGCCAACCCACCTGTGGATATTAATCTTGTCTTTAAGGGTGGCATGTGGTTCAGAGATCGACGTATCTACGTCCCTGAGGTCGTCCGTCTGCAGATCCTCAAGTTGGTACATGACTCCAAGTTGGCTGGTCACAGGGGGGTACAGAAGACACAAGAGTTCCTGAGCCGATTCTTCTGGTGGCCAACTTGCCTGAAGGATACCAAGGACTATGTTCTCTCTTGCGAGGTATGTGCTCGATACAAGACTCCTCATGTGGCACTTACAGGTCTTCTACAACCATTACCTGTTCCGTCCCTCCCTTGGGGGTCTATATCAATGGACTTTATTGTGGAGCTGCCTACATCAGGGGGCATGAATACAATCATGGTGGTAGTTGATCGCCTGACTAAAGCTGCTCATTTTGTTCCGTGCACCGGCCTCCCTTCAGCTAAAGATACAGTGAACTTGATTATACAGACTGTCTTTCGGTTGCATGGGGTCCCGGATGAGATCATCTCTGACCGTGGAGTAGAGTTCACTTCAAGATTCGGGAAGGGGTTTTGCTCTGCACTCAATATTATTGTCTGTCTCTCTTCCGCTTACCATCCCTAGACAAATGGTCAGACTGAGGGGACCAACCAGACGCTGGAACAATATCTAAGATGCTATATCAGCCATCTCCAGGATGATTAGTTGGAGTTGCTGCCTTTATCTGAATTTTCATATAACAATTCTCAGAGCGCCACCACTAAATTTACACCTTTCTTTGCCAATCTGGGTTATCATCCGTGTATCTTACCTAGGTCTCCAATTAATTATCCGGTTCCGGAACGAAGGACCTTTGATGACGTCGCGATCGCGTGGCCCGTCGCGTAACCGTGACGTCACCGAAGGTCCTTCTCTCAATGCATCCTTAGGAACGGAGGCCACCGCTTGCACCGTTGAGAGCCGCGGGCCGTCGGAGGGTAAGTATATCCCATATTCTTTATTTTTATTCTTTTTTTACATGAATATGGATCCTAGGGCCTGAAGGAGAGTCTCCTCTCCTTTACATCCTGGGAAACATACAGGACCGCTCCCTGCACATGCCGTACCCGGCGTATAAGACAACCCCCGACTTTTGAGATGATTTGCAGGGGTTAAAAAGTCGTCTTATATGCTGAAAAATACGGTACATTACAGATTACAAAATAAAATAGGATTAACGTTGAAAAGAGAACTTACAGGTTATGTCATGGTATCATCTTGGCTGGCCTGTGGCTTAGGAGGATAAATACATCCAGATGCATGGACCAGCTTTGCCAAGCTGTGTTAGATCGCTTCCTGGCCAAGACTGAAGGCTGGTCTAAGAGCATAGTGACTTATACTTCTGAGCTTGTGACATCACTAAAGGGCTGGTTAATGATATGCACTGATCGGATAGTTCTTTACATTATTCCAAGGTCTCAGACAAAGGCAATCCTGAGTGAGAGGGGAGAGACAACGAGTGGCTTTGCAGGATTGGTCACCTGCAGTTGAAAGCCACACCCTGCCCACCATTAGTATCAGGTTGCCCAGTCTCTATCATAGGCTTTGTTTCAGGTAGGAGTGAAGCTGAGGGGGGGAGCAAGGGGTCGCAGCGGCATTGTGAGTGTGTGTCCGTAGTTAGCCATGTCCTTCTGAAACTACACTCACAATATGACATTTTTTGGCATTATCGTGACAGCAGCACAGGGCCATATAAATTCTTCAATGAAGCTGGCAGGCTCATCTTACATTACGGCTGTATAGCGGGGGGGAGGGAGAAAGAGTGGCTTAGAATTCCAGCCTTGTGCTGGCAGGCAAAAGAAATTGCAGCTCAGAGCTCTGTATGTGTAATTGAAGTAATCAGGACTTCTTCCTATTTCCTGACATATGCACTGTGGTATCAGTGGCTCATAGGCATTTAACCCCTTAAAAACATCAGTTAGTTATTCAAATCTGTGAAAAAGGGCCATTTGCCCACTTTGATGCCAGATCTGGTGCCCAGAACCCATTTGGGCCAGGCTAGAGGGACTTGTTTTTGATGTGAGGCTCCATGTTCTATATGTATGCACTGTGGTATCAGTTGCCCAAAGGCATTTAACCCCTTAAAAACATCAGTTACTTATTCAAATCTGTGAAAATGGGTGTTTGCCCACTTTGATGCCAGTTATGGTGCCCAGAACCCATTTGGGCCAGGCTGCAGGGACCTGGGTTTGATGCAGGGCATCACTGTCTGTGTATTTTAAGTGTCAGATCAGTGGCCCAAAGGCATTTAACCCCTTAAAACCATCAATTACTTATTCAAATCTGTGAAAATGGGCTGTTTTCCCAGTTTGATGCCAGTTGTGGTGCCCAGAACGCATTTGGGCCAGGCTGGAGTGAAGTGGGTTTGATGTAGGGCATCACTATCTGTTTATTTTAAGTGTAAGATCAGTGGCCCAAAGGCATTTAACCCCTTAAAAACATCAGTTACTTATTCAAATCTGTGAAAATGGGCTGTTTGCCCAGTTTGATGCCAGTTCTGGTGCCCAGAACCCATTTGGGCCAGGCTGGAGTGAAGTGGGTTTGATGTAGGGCATCACTATCTGTTTATTTTAAGTGTAAGATCAGTGGCCCAAAGGCATTTAACCCCTTAAAAACATCAGTTACTTATTCAAATCTGTGAAAATGGGCTGTTTGCCCAGTTTGATGCCAGTTCTGGTGCCCAGAACCCATTTGGGCCAGGCTGGAGTGAACTGGGTTTGATGCAGGGCAACACTATCTGTGTATTTTATGTGTCAGAATAGTTGCCCAAAGGCATTTAACACCATTAAAACATCAGTTACTTATTCAAATCTGTGAAAATGGGCTGTTTGCCAAATTTGATGCAAGTTCTGATGCCCCAAACCCATTTGGGCCAGGCTGGAGGGACCTGTTTTTGATGTGGGGCTCCCTTTTCTATATGTGTGCACTGTGGTATCAGTGGCCCAAAGGCATTTAACCCCTTAAAAATATCAGTTACTTATTCAAATCTGTGAAAATGGGTCGTTTGCCCACTTTGATGCCAGTTCTGGTGCCCAGAACTCGTTTGGGCCAGGCTGGAGGGACCTGGGTTTGATGCAGGGCATCACTATCTGTGTATTTTAAATGTCAGATCAGTGGCCCAAGGTCATTTATCCACTTAAAAACATCAGTTAGTTATTCAAATCTGTGAAAATGGGCTGTTTGCCCACTTTGATGCCAGTTCTGGTGCCCAGAACCCATTTGGGCCAGGCTGGAGGGACTTGTTTTTGATGTGGAGCTCCCTGTTCTATATGTATGCACTGTGGAATCAGTGGCCCAACGGCATTTAACCCCTTAAAAACATCAGTTACTTATTCATACTTGTGAAAATGGGCTGTTTGCCCACTTTGATGCCAGTTCTGATGCCCAGAACCCATTTGGGCCAGGCTGGAGGGACCTGTTTTTGATGTGGGACTCCCTGTTCTATATGTATTCTTTGTGGTATCAGTGGCCCAAAGGCATTTAACCCCTTAAAAACATCAGTTACTTATTCAAATAGGTGAAAATGGGCTGTTTGCCCACTTTGATGCCAGTTCTGGTGCCCAGAACCCATTTGGGCCAGGCTGGAGGGACCTGGGTTTGATGCAGGGCATCACTATCTGTGTATTTTACGTGTCAGATCAGTGGCCCAAGGTCATTTATCAACTTAAAAACATCAGTTACTTATTCAAATCGGTGAAAATGGGCTGTTTGCCCACTTTGATGCCAGTTCTGATGCCCAGAACCAATTTGGGCCCGGCTGGAGGGATCTGGGTTAGATGCAAGGCATCACTGTGTATTTTAAGTGTCAGATCAGTGGCCCAAAGGCATTTAACCTTTTAAAAACATCAGTTACTTATTCAAATGACGAAAATTGACTGTCTGCCCACTTTGATGCTAGTTCTGGTGCCCAGAACCCATTTGGGCCAGGCTGGAGGGTCTTGTTTTTGATGTGGAGCTCCCTGTTCTATATGTATGCACTGTGGAATCAGTGGCCCAACGGCATTTAACCCCTTAAAAACATCAGTTACTTATTCATACTTGTGAAAATGGGCTGTTTGCCCACTTTGATGCCAGTTCTGATGCCCAGAACCCATTTGGGCCAGGCTGGAGGGACCTGTTTTTGATGTGGGACTCCCTGTTCTATATGTATTCTTTGTGGTATCAGTTGCCCAAAGGCATTTAACCCCTTAAAAACATCAGTTACTTATTCAAATCTGTGAAAATGGGTGTTTGCCCACTTTGATGCCAGTTCTGGTGCCCAGAACCCATTTGGGCCAGGCTGGAGGGACCTGGGTTTGATGCAGGGCATCACTGTCTGTGTATTTTAAGTGTCAGATCAGTGGCCCAAAGGCATTTAACCCCTTAAAACCATCAGTTACTTATTCAAATCTGTGAAAATGGGCTGTTTTCCCAGTTTGATGCCAGTTGTGGTGCCCAGAACCCATTTGGGCCAGGCTGGAGTGAAGTGGGTTTGATGTAGGGCATCACTATCTGTTTATTTTAAGTGTAAGATCAGTGGCCCAAAGGCATTTAACCCCTTAAAAACATCAGTTACTTATTCAAATCTGTTAAAATGGGCTGTTTGCCCAGTTTGATGCCAGTTCTTGTGCCCAGAACCCATTTGGGCCAGGCTGGAGCGAACTGGGTTTGATGCAGGGCATCACTATCTGTGTATTTTATGTGTCAGATTAGTTGCCCAAAGGCATTTAACACCATTAAAACATCAGTTACTTATTCAAATCTGTGAAAATGGGCTGTTTGCCAAATTTGATGCAAGTTCTGATGCCCCAAACCCATTTGGGCCAGGCTGGAGGGACCTGTTTTTGATGTGGGGCTCCCTTTTCTATATGTGTTCACTGTGGTATCAGTGGCCCAAAGGCATTTAACCCCTTAAAAATATCAGTTACTTATTCAAATCTGTGAAAATGGGTCGTTTGCCCACTTTGATGCCAGTTCTGGTGCCCAGAACTCGTTTGGGCCAGGCTGGAGGGACCTGGGTTTGATGCAGGGCATCACTATCTGTGTATTTTAAATGTCAGATCAGTGGCCCAAGGTCATTTATCCACTTAAAAACATCAGTTAGTTATTCAAATCTGTGAAAATGGGCTGTTTGCCCACTTTGATGCCAGTTCTGGTGCCCAGAACCCATTTGGGCCAGGTTGGAGGGACTTGTTTTTGATGTGGAGCTCCCTGTTCTATATGTATGCACTGTGGAATCAGTGGCCCAACGGCATTTAACCCCTTAAAAACATCAGTTACTTATTCATACTTGTGAAAATGGGCTGTTTGCCCACTTTGATGCCAGTTCTGACGCCCAGAACCCATTTGGGCCAGGCTGGAGGGACCTGTTTTTGATGTGGGACTCCCTGTTCTATATGTATTCTTTGTGGTATCAGTGGCCCAAAGGCATTTAACCCCTTAAAAACATCAGTTACTTATTCAAATAGGTGAAAATGGGCTGTTTGCCCACTTTGATGCCAGTTCTGGTGCCCAGAACCCATTTGGGCCAGGCTGGAGGGACCTGGGTTTGATGCAGGGCATCACTGTGTATTTTACGTGTCAGATCAGTGGCCCAAGGTCATTTATCAACTTAAAAACATCAGTTACTTATTCAAATCGGTGAAAATGGGCTGTTTGCCCACTTTGATGCCAGTTCTGATGCCCAGAACCAATTTGGGCCCGGCTGGAGGGATCTGGGTTAGATGCAAGGCATCACTGTGTATTTTAAGTGTCAGATCAGTGGCCCAAAGGCATTTAACCTTTTAAAAACATCAGTTACTTATTCAAATGACGAACATTGACTGTCTGCCCACTTTGATGCCAGTTCTGGTGCCCAGAACCCATTTGGGCCAGGCTGGAGGGACTTGTTTTTGATGTGGAGCTCCCTGTTCTATATGTATGCACTGTGGAATCTGTTGTGAAATTGGATTCTGGGCTCCCCCGGTGGCCACTTGTGGAATTACTTGTGTGCATCATCCTCTCTGTTCACCTGCTCCTATCAGGATGTGGGAGTCGCTATATAACCTTGCTCCTCTGTCAGTTTCATGCCGGTCATCAATGTAATCAGAAGCCTTTCTGTGCATGTTCCTGCTACTAGACAACTCCCAGCTAAGTTGGACTTTTGTCCTTGTGTGTTTTTGCATTTTGTTCCTGTTCACAGCTGCTGTTTCGTTACTGTGTCTGGAAAGCTCTTGTGAGCAGAAATTGCCACTCTGGTGTTATGAGTTAATGCTAGAGTCTTAAAGTAATTTCTGGATGGTGTTTTGATAGGGTTTTCTGCTGACCATGAAAGTGCCCTTTCTGTCTTCCTGCTATCTAGTAAGCGGACCTCGATTTTGCTAAACCTATTTTCATACTACGTTTGTCATTTCATCTAAAATCACCGCCAATATATGTGGGGGCCTCTGTCTGCCTTTTGGGAAAATTTCTCTAGAGGTGAGCCAGGACTGTCTTTTCCTCTGCTAGGATTAGGTAGTTCTCCGGCTGGCGCTGGGCATCTGGGGATAAAAAAACGTAGGCATGCTACCCGGCCACTTCTAGTTGTGCGGCAGGTTTAGTTCATGGTCAGTATAGTTTCCATCTTCCAAGAGCTAGTTCTTATATATGCTGGGCTATGTTCTCTCGCCATTGAGAATCATGACAGTTTGACCGGCCCAAAAAAGGGTTAAATTACTGGCTGAGAAAGGAGAGAAAAAAGAAGTCTGCTACAATTTTTTTTTTTTTTTTTTCCTCTAGTTCTGAGTGTGCTCTTAATTGAATCACTTGCTAGTCTGCCTATACTGCAGCCTTCCTCTCTTTCTCTCCTTCTAATCCTTGAATGGCTCTGTGTTCACCTGTTTCAAATGGATCTTCAGAGTGTAGCTACAGGTTTGAATAATCTCGCCACAAAGGTACAAAATTTGCAAGATTTTGTTGTTCATGCACCTATGTCTGAGCCTAGAATTCCTTTGCCTGAATTCTTCTCGGGGAATAGATCTCAATTTCAAAATTTTAAAAATAATTGCAAATTGTTTTTGTCCCTGAAGTCTCGCTCTGCCGGAGACCCTGCACAGCAGGTCAGGATTGTAATTTCCTTGCTCCGGGGCGACCCTCAAGACTGGGCTTTTGCATTGGCACCAGGGGATCCTGCGTTGCTCAATGTGGATGCGTTTTTTCTGGCCTTGGGGTTGCTTTATGAGGAACCTCATTTAGAGCTTCAGGCGGAAAAGGCCTTGATGTCCTTGTCTCAGGGGCAAGATGAAGCTGAAATATACTGCCAAAAATTCCGCAAATGGTCTGTGCTTACTCAGTGGAATGAGTGCGCCCTGGCGGCGATTTTCAGAGAAGGTCTCTCTGATGCCATTAAGGATGTTATGGTGGGGTTCCCTGTGCCTGCGAGTCTGAATGAGTCTATGACGATGGCTATTCAGATCGATAGGCGTCTGCGGGAGCGCAAACCTGTGCACCATTTGGCGGTGTCTACTGAGAAAACGCCAGAAAATATGCAATGTGATAGAATTCTGTCCAGAAGCGAGCGGCAGAATTTTAGACGAAAAAATGGGTTGTGCTTCTATTGTGGTGATTCAACTCATGTTATATCAGCATGCTTTAAGCGTACTAAGAAGCCTGACAAGTCTGTTTCAATTAGCACTTTACAGTCTAAGTTTATTCTATCTGTGACCCTGATTTGTTCTTTGTCATCTATTACCGCGGACGCCTATGTCGACTCTGGCGCTGCTTTGAGTCTTATGGATTGGTCCTTTGCCAAACGCTGTGGGTATGATTTGGAGCCATTGGAGGCTCCGATACCTCTGAAAGGGATTGACTCCACCCCATTGGCTAGTAATAAACCACAATACTGGACACAAGTGACTATGCGTGTTAATCCTGATCACCAGGAGGTTATTCGCTTTCTGGTGCTGTATAATCTACATGATGTTTTGGTGCTGGGATTGCCATGGCTGCAATCTCATAACCCAGTCCTCGACTGGAGAGCTATGTCTGTGTTAAGCTGGGGATGTAAAGGAACTCATGGGGACGTACCTTTGGTTTCCATTTCATCATCTATTCCCTCTGAGATTCCTGAATTCTTGTCTGACTTTCGTGACGTTTTTGAAGAACCCAAGGTTGGTTCACTACCTCCGCACCGGGAGTGCGATTGTGCCATAGACTTGATCCCGGGTAGTAAATACCCTAAGGGTCGTTTATTTAATCTGTCTGTGCCTGAACACGCTGCTATGCGAGAATATATAAAGGAGTCCTTGGAAAAGGGACATATTCGTCCTTCGTCATCTCCCTTAGGAGCCGTTTTTTTCTTTGTGTCTAAGAAGGACGGCTCTTTGAGGCCGTGTATTGATTATCGACTTTTGAATAAAATCACGGTTAAATATCAATATCCGTTACCACTGCTTACTGATTTGTTTGCTCGTATAAAGGGGGCCAAGTGGTTCTCTAAGATTGATCTCCGTGGGGCGTATAATTTGGTGCGAATCAAGCAGGGGGATAAGTGGAAAACCGCATTTAATACGCCCGAGGGCCATTTTGAGTATTTGGTGATGCCTTTTGGTCTTTCAAATGCCCCTTCAGTCTTCCAGTCCTTTATGCATGACATTTTCCGCGATTATTTGGATAAATTTATGATTGTGTATCTGGATGATATTCTGATTTTTTCGGATGACTGGGACTCTCATGTCCAGCAGGTCAGGAGGGTTTTTCAGGTTTTGCGGTCTAATTCCTTGTGTGTGAAGGGATCTAAGTGTGTTTTTGGGGTTCAAAAGATTTCCTTCTTGGGATACATTTTTTCCCCCTCTTCCATCGAGATGGATCCTGTCAAGGTTCAGGCTATTGGTGATTGGACGCAACCCTCTTCTCTTAAGAGTCTTCAGAAATTTTTGGGCTTTGCTAACTTTTATCGTCGATTTATTGCTGGTTTTTCTGATGTTGTAAAACCATTGACTGATTTGACTAAGAAGGGTGCTGATGTTGCTGATTGGTCCCCTGATGCTGTGGAGGCCTTTCGGGAGCTCAAGCGCCGCTTTTCTTCCGCCCCAGTGTTGCGTCAGCCTGATGTTGCTCTTCCTTTTCAGGTTGAGGTCGACGCTTCTGAAATCGGAGCTGGGGCGGTGTTGTCGCAGAGAAGTTCCGACTGCTCCGTGATGAGACCTTGTGCTTTTTTTTCCCGTAAATTTTCGCCCGCCGAGCGGAATTATGATATTGGGAATCGGGAGCTTTTGGCCATGAAGTGGGCTTTTGAGGAGTGGCGTCACTGGCTTGAGGGGGCCAGACATCAGGTGGTGGTATTGACTGACCACAAAAATTTAATTTACCTTGAGTCTGCCAGGCGCCTGAATCCTAGACAGGCGCGCTGGTCGTTGTTTTTCTCTCGGTTTAATTTTGTGGTGTCTTACCTACCGGGTTCTAAGAATGTTAAGGCGGATGCCCTTTCTAGGAGTTTTGAGCCTGACTCCCCTGGTAATTCTGAGCCCACAGGTATCCTTAAAGATGGAGTGATATTGTCTGCCGTTTCTCCAGACCTGCGGCGGGCCTTGCAGGAGTTTCAAGCGGATAGACCTGATCGTTGCCCACCTGGTAGACTGTTTGTTCCTGATGATTGGACCAGTAGAGTCATCTCTGAGGTTCATTCTTCTGCGTTGGCAGGTCATCCTGGAATCTTTGGTACCAGGGATTTGGTGGCAAGGTCCTTCTGGTGGCCTTCCCTGTCACGAGATGTGCGAGGCTTTGTGCAGTCTTGTGACGTTTGTGCTCGGGCCAAGCCTTGTTGTTCTCGGGCTAGTGGATTGTTGTTACCCTTGCCTATCCCGAAGAGGCCTTGGACGCACATCTCGATGGATTTTATTTCGGATCTGCCTGTTTCTCAGAAGATGTCTGTCATCTGGGTGGTGTGTGACCGTTTCTCTAAGATGGTCCATCTGGTTCCCTTGCCTAAGTTGCCTTCTTCTTCCGAGTTGGTTCCTCTGTTTTTTCAAAATGTTGTTCGTTTGCATGGTATTCCGGAGAATATCGTTTCTGACAGAGGGACCCAATTCGTGTCTAGATTTTGGCGGGCATTCTGTGCTAGGATGGGCATAGATTTGTCTTTTTCGTCTGCTTTCCATCCTCAGACTAATGGCCAGACCGAGCGGACTAATCAGACCTTGGAGACATATTTGAGGTGTTTTGTGTCTGCGGATCAGGATGATTGGGTTGCTTTTTTGCCTTTGGCGGAGTTCGCCCTCAATAATCGGGCCAGCTCTGCCACCTTGGTGTCCCCGTTTTTCTGTAATTCGGGGTTTCATCCTCGATTTTCCTCCGGTCAAGTGGAATCTTCGGATTGTCCTGGAGTGGATGCTGTGGTGGAGAGGTTGCATCGGATTTGGGGGCAGGTGGTGGACAATTTGAAGTTGTCCCAGGAGAAGACTCAGCTTTTTGCCAACCGCCGTCGTCGTGTTGGTCCTCGGCTTTGTGTTGGGGACTTGGTGTGGTTGTCTTCTCGTTTTGTCCCTATGAGGGTTTCTTCTCCTAAGTTTAAGCCTCGGTTCATCGGCCCGTACAAGATATTGGAGATTCTTAACCCTGTGTCCTTCCGTTTGGACCTCCCTGCATCCTTTTCGATTCATAATGTTTTTCATCGGTCATTGTTGCGCAGGTATGAGGTACCGGCTGTGCCTTCCGTTGAGCCTCCTGCTCCGGTGTTGGTTGAGGGTGAGTTGGAGTACGTTGTGGAAAAGATCTTAGACTCTCGTGTTTCCAGACGGAAACTCCAGTATCTGGTCAAATGGAAGGGATACGGTCAGGAGGATAATTCTTGGGTCACTGCCTCTGATGTTCATGCCTCCGATCTTGTCCGTGCCTTTCATAGGGCTCATCCTGATCGCCCTGGTGGTTCTGGTGAGGGTTCGGTGCCCCCTCCTTGAGGGGGGGGTACTGTTGTGAAATTGGATTCTGGGCTCCCCCGGTGGCCACTTGTGGAATTACTTGTGTGCATCATCCTCTCTGTTCACCTGCTCCTATCAGGATGTGGGAGTCGCTATATAACTTTGCTCCTCTGTCAGTTTCATGCCGGTCATCAATGTAATCAGAAGCCTTTCTGTGCATGTTCCTGCTACTAGACAACTCCCAGCTAAGTTGGACTTTTGTCCTTGTGTGTTTTTGCATTTTGTTCCTGTTCACAGCTGCTGTTTCGTTACTGTGTCTGGAAAGCTCTTGTGAGCAGAAATTGCCACTCTGGTGTTATGAGTTAATGCTAGAGTCTTAAAGTAATTTCTGGATGGTGTTTTGATAGGGTTTTCTGCTGACCATGAAAGTGCCCTTTCTGTCTTCCTGCTATCTAGTAAGCGGACCTCGATTTTGCTAAACCTATTTTCATACTACGTTTGTCATTTCATCTAAAATCACCGCCAATATATGTGGGGGCCTCTGTCTGCCTTTTGGGAAAATTTCTCTAGAGGTGAGCCAGGACTGTCTTTTCCTCTGCTAGGATTAGGTAGTTCTCCGGCTGGCGCTGGGCATCTAGGGATAAAAAAACGTAGGCATGCTACCCGGCCACTTCTAGTTGTGCGGCAGGTTTAGTTCATGGTCAGTATAGTTTCCATCTTCCAAGAGCTAGTTCTTATATATGCTGGGCTATGTTCTCTCGCCATTGAGAATCATGACAGGAATCAGTGGCCCAACGGCATTTAACCCCTTAAAAACATCAGTTACTTATTCATACTTGTGAAAATGGGCTGTTTGCCCACTTTGATGCCAGTTCTGATGCCCAGAACCCATTTGGGCCAGGCTGGAGGGACCTGTTTTTGATGTGGGACTCCCTGTTCTATATGTATTCTTTGTGGTATCAGTGGCCCAAAGGCATTTAACCCCTTAAAAACATCAGTTACTTATTCAAATAGGTGAAAATGGGCTGTTTGCCCACTTTGATGCCAGTTCTGGTGCCCAGAACCCATTTGGGCCAGGCTGGAGGGACCTGGGTTTGATGCAGGGCATCACTGTCTGTGTATTTTAAGTGTCAGATCAGTGGCCCAAAGGCATTTAACCCCTTAAAACCATCAGTTACTTATTCAAATCTGTGAAAATGGGCTGTTTTCCCAGTTTGATGCCAGTTGTGGTGCCCAGAACCCATTTGGGCCAGGCTGGAGTGAAGTGGGTTTGATGTAGGGCATCACTATCTGTTTATTTTAAGTGTAAGATCAGTGGCCCAAAGGCATTTAACCCCTTAAAAACATCAGTTACTTATTCAAATCTGTTAAAATGGGCTGTTTGCCCAGTTTAATGCCAGTTCTTGTGCCCAGAACCCATTTGGGCCAGGCTGGAGCGAACTGGGTTTGATGCAGGGCATCACTATCTGTGTATTTTATGTGTCAGATTAGTTGCCCAAAGGCATTTAACACCATTAAAACATCAGTTACTTATTCAAATCTGTGAAAATGGGCTGTTTGCCAAATTTGATGCAAGTTCTGATGCTCCAAACCCATTTGGGCCAGGCTGGAGGGACCTGTTTTTGATGTGGGGCTCCCTTTTCTATATGTGTGCACTGTGGTATCAGTGGCCCAAAGGCATTTAACCCCTTAAAAATATCAGTTACTTATTCAAATCTGTGAAAATGGGTCGTTTGCCCACTTTGATGCCAGTTCTGGTGCCCAGAACTCGTTTGGGCCAGGCTGGAGGGACCTGGGTTTGATGCAGGGCATCACTATCTGTGTATTTTAAATGTCAGATCAGTGGCCCAAGGTCATTTATCCACTTAAAAACATCAGTTAGTTATTCAAATCTGTGAAAATGGGCTGTTTGCCCACTTTGATGCCAGTTCTGGTGCCCAGAACCCATTTGGGCCAGGTTGGAGGGACTTGTTTTTGATGTGGAGCTCCCTGTTCTATATGTATGCACTGTGGAATCAGTGGCCCAACGGCATTTAACCCCTTAAAAACATCAGTTACTTATTCATACTTGTGAAAATGGGCTGTTTGCCCACTTTGATGCCACTTCTGACGCCCAGAACCCATTTGGGCCAGGCTGGAGGGACCTGTTTTTGATGTGGGACTCCCTGTTCTATATGTATTCTTTGTGGTATCAGTGGCCCAAAGGCATTTAACCCCTTAAAAACATCAGTTACTTATTCAAATAGGTGAAAATGGGCTGTTTGCCCACTTTGATGCCAGTTCTGGTGCCCAGAACCCATTTGGGCCAGGCTGGAGGGACCTGGGTTTGATGCAGGGCATCACTGTGTATTTTACGTGTCAGATCAGTGGCCCAAGGTCATTTATCAACTTAAAAACATCAGTTACTTATTCAAATCGGTGAAAATGGGCTGTTTGCCCACTTTGATGCCAGTTCTGATGCCCAGAACCAATTTGGGCCCGGCTGGAGGGATCTGGGTTAGATGCAAGGCATCACTGTGTATTTTAAGTGTCAGATCAGTGGCCCAAAGGCATTTAACCTTTTAAAAACATCAGTTACTTATTCAAATGACGAACATTGACTGTCTGCCCACTTTGATGCCAGTTCTGGTGCCCAGAACACATTTGAGCCAGGCTGGAGGGACTTGTTTTTGATGTGGAGCTCCCTGTTCTATATGTATGCACTGTGGAATCAGTGGCCCAACGGCATTTAACCCCTTAAAAACATCAGTTACTTATTCATACTTGTGAAAATGGGCTGTTTGCCCACTTTGATGCCAGTTCTGACGCCCAGAACCCATTTGGGCCAGGCTGGAGGGACCTGTTTTTGATGTGGGACTCCCTGTTCTATATGTATTCTTTGTGGTATCAGTGGCCCAAAGGCATTTAACCCCTTAAAAACATCAGTTACTTATTCAAATAGGTGAAAATGGGCTGTTTGCCCACTTTGATGCCAGTTCTGGTGCCCAGAACCCATTTGGGCCAGGCTGGAGGGACCTGGGTTTGATGCAGGGCATCACTGTCTGTGTATTTTAAGTGTCAGATCAGTGGCCCAAAGGCATTTAACCCCTTAAAACCATCAGTTACTTATTCAAATCTGTGAAAATGGGCTGTTTTCCCAGTTTGATGCCAGTTGTGGTGCCCAGAACCCATTTGGGCCAGGCTGGAGTGAAGTGGGTTTGATGTAGGGCATCACTATCTGTTTATTTTAAGTGTAAGATCAGTGGCCCAAAGGCATTTAACCCCTTAAAAACATCAGTTACTTATTCAAATCTGTTAAAATGGGCTGTTTGCCCAGTTTAATGCCAGTTCTTGTGCCCAGAACCCATTTGGGCCAGGCTGGAGCGAACTGGGTTTGATGCAGGGCATCACTATCTGTGTATTTTATGTGTCAGATTAGTTGCCCAAAGGCATTTAACACCATTAAAACATCAGTTACTTATTCAAATCTGTGAAAATGGGCTGTTTGCCAAATTTGATGCAAGTTCTGATGCTCCAAACCCATTTGGGCCAGGCTGGAGGGACCTGTTTTTGATGTGGGGCTCCCTTTTCTATATATGTGCACTGTGGTATCAGTGGCCCAAAGGCATTTAACCCCTTAAAAATATCAGTTACTTATTCAAATCTGTGAAAATGGGTCGTTTGCCCACTTTGATGCCAGTTCTGGTGCCCAGAACTCGTTTGGGCCAGGCTGGAGGGACCTGGGTTTGATGCAGGGCATCACTATCTGTGTATTTTAAATGTCAGATCAGTGGCCCAAGGTCATTTATCCACTTAAAAACATCAGTTAGTTATTCAAATCTGTGAAAATGGGCTGTTTGCCCACTTTGATGCCAGTTCTGGTGCCCAGAACCCATTTGGGCCAGGTTGGAGGGACTTGTTTTTGATGTGGAGCTCCCTGTTCTATATGTATGCACTGTGGAATCAGTGGCCCAACGGCATTTAACCCCTTAAAAACATCAGTTACTTATTCATACTTGTGAAAATGGGCTGTTTGCCCACTTTGATGCCAGTTCTGATGCCCAGAACCCATTTGGGCCAGGCTGGAGGGACCTGTTTTTGATGTGGGACTCCCTGTTCTATATGTATTCTTTGTGGTATCAGTGGCCCAAAGGCATTTAACCCCTTAAAAACATCAGTTACTTATTCAAATAGGTGAAAATGGGCTGTTTGCCCACTTTGATGCCAGTTCTGGTGCCCAGAACCCATTTGGGCCAGGCTGGAGGGACCTGGGTTTGATGCAGGGCATCACTGTGTATTTTACGTGTCAGATCAGTGGCCCAAGGTCATTTATCAACTTAAAAACATCAGTTACTTATTCAAATCGGTGAAAATGGGCTGTTTGCCCACTTTGATGCCAGTTCTGATGCCCAGAACCAATTTGGGCCCGGCTGGAGGGATCTGGGTTAGATGCAAGGCATCACTGTGTATTTTAAGTGTCAGATCAGTGGCCCAAAGGCATTTAACCTTTTAAAAACATCAGTTACTTATTCAAATGACGAACATTGACTGTCTGCCCACTTTGATGCCAGTTCTGGTGCCCAGAACCCATTTGGGCCAGGCTGGAGGGACTTGTTTTTGATGTGGAGCTCCCTGTTCTATATGTATGCACTGTGGAATCAGTGGCCCAACGGCATTTAACCCCTTAAAAACATCAGTTACTTATTCATACTTGTGAAAATGGGCTGTTTGCCCACTTTGATGCCAGTTCTGACGCCCAGAACCCATTTGGGCCAGGCTGGAGGGACCTGTTTTTGATGTGGGACTCCCTGTTCTATATGTATTCTTTGTGGTATCAGTGGCCCAAAGGCATTTAACCCCTTAAAAACATCAGTTACTTATTCAAATAGGTGAAAATGGGCTGTTTGCCCACTTTGATGCCAGTTCTGGTGCCCAGAATCCATTTTGGGCCAGGCTGGAGGGACCTGGGTTTGATGCAGGGCATCACTATCTGTGTATTTTACGTGTCAGATCAGTGGCCCAAGGTCATTTATCAACTTAAAAACATCAGTTACTTATTCAAATCGGTGAAAATGGGCTGTTTGCCCACTTTGATGCCAGTTCTGATGCCCAGAACCAATTTGGGCCCGGCTGGAGGGATCTGGGTTAGATGCAAGGCATCACTGTGTATTTTAAGTGTCAGATCAGTGGCCCAAAGCATTTAACCTTTTAAAAACATCAGTTACTTATTCAAATGACGAAAATTGACTGTCTGCCCACTTTGATGCCAGTTCTGGTGCCCAGAACACATTTGGGCCAGGCTGGAGATAACTGGTTTTGATGTGCGGCGCCCTGTTCTATATGTCTGCAGTGTGAGATCAGTGGCCCAAAGGCATTTAAGCCTTTCTTCAGCGCTCTTTGGTGCCCACTTTGATGCCCATTTTTGTGCCAGTTTTATTGTTTTTGTAGCCGTTTTTAAGTGTATTCACTTCAGAGCTCCTCACTGCATTGTTTTATTATTGTGATGATTATTTTTTGTGGTTAAACCTATATAAAACAGAAAAGAAAAAATTGCCGAATAAGAAACTGACGAATAAGAAACCAACCTCAGCTCCGAATAAGAAACTGAACGAATAAGGCTACTTTCACACTAGCGTCGGACGACGAATTGCGTCGTTGCGACGTACCGACGCTAGCAGTGAATGCGCCGCACAACGGGGCAGCGGATGCTGTTTTTCAACGCATCCGCTGCCCCATTGTGAGGTGCGGGGAGGCGGGGGACGCACCAAAAAAGGCCTCTTTCACACTAGCGTCATGCACTGCACGTCGCTATGCGTCGTTCTGTAGAAAAAACGCATCCTGCAAAATTGCTTGCAGGATGCGTGTTTTTCTCCATAGACTTGAATTAGCGACGCAGTGCGACGCATTGCCACACGTCGCAACCGTCGTGCAACGGTTGCGTCGGACCATCAGCACAAAAAACGTTGCATGTAACGTTTTTAGTGCGTCGATAGCGTCTTTTCCGACCGCGCATGTGCGGCCGGAACTCCGCCCCCGCTTCCCCGCACCTCACAATGGGGCAGCGGATGCGATGTAAAACAGTATCCGCTGCCCCCATTGTGCGGCGCTTCCACACTATGCGTCGGTGCACTGCAACGTCGCATAGCGACGTGCAGTGCACGACCCTAGTGTGAAAGTAGCCAAATGTTACAAGCAACGTTTTTTGGTGGCGACGGTCCGACGCAACCATCGCACGACGGTTGCGACGTGTGGCAATGCGTCGCTAATAAAAGTCTATAGAGAAAAAACGCATCCTGCAAGCACTTTTGCAGGATGCGTTTTTTCTGCAAAACGACGCATAGCGACGTGCCGACGCAACGACGCTAGGGTTGAAAGCGCCGCACAACGGGGGCATCGGATGCAGTTTTTCAATGCATCCGCTGCCCCATTGTAAGGTCCGGGGAGGAGGGGGCGAAGTTCCGGCCGCGCATGCACGGTGGGAAATGGCGGACACGTCGCACAAAAAAAGTTAGGCTACTTTCACACTAGCGTCGGTACGGGGCCGTCGCGCTGCGTCGGCCCGACGCATACTGTGCAAGCGCCGCACAACGGGGGCAGCGGATGCTGTTTTTCCACGCATCCACTGCCCCATTGTGAGGTGCGGGGAGGCGGGGGCGGAGTTCCGGCCACGCATGCGCGGTCGGAAATGGCAGACCGTCGGCACAAAAAGAGTTACATGTAACGTTTTTTGCTGCCGGCGGTCCGCCACACCACGACGCAACCGTCGCACGACGGATGCGAGGTGTGGCAATCCGTCGCAATGCTTCGCTAATGCAAGTCTATGGAGAAAAAACGCATCCTGTAACCACTTTTGCAGGATGCGGTTTTTCTCCAAAGCGACGCATAGCGATGGAGGCCAAACGACGCTAGTGTAAAAGTAGGGTAAATGCTAGAGTGTATGGTAGTGATGTGTCGTTCACGAACGAGCCGACACAAAGAGCCGGCTCCCTGCTGTGAACGATGGGAGCCGGCACACCAGTGAGAGCCACTAAAATCCCTCAATGGCTCTCACTGGGCGTAAAATCCCGGACTTCGGGGGGCGTAACTCCGCCTACCTGAGCAAAACCCCACCCACTCTTCAATTTAATTGGCTCTCTAAGTGGGCGGAGTTTCTGCGGTAGGTGGGCGGAGTTTCGGACGCATGAACAGGTACTCAATAGGGATCTAATACGATCCAAAAAGAGCCGGTTCATGAGCCGAAAGTGCCGGCTCTTTTTGGTGAGCGGAGTGTTGTGAATTTGGATTCTGGGCTCCCCCGGTGGCCGCTTGTGGAATTGGACTTGTCATCCTCTTTCCTGTTTCACCTGATTCCATCAGTAGTGGGTGTCGCTATTTAAGCTCATTTCTCTGGTGGTTTCTTGCCGGTCAACAATGTTATCTGATGCCTCTCAGTGCTTGTTCCTGCTTCTAGACAACTACTAGATAAGTTGGACTTTTGTCCATGTTTTGTTTTGCCTATTTGTTCCAGTTCACAGCTGAAGTTTTGTTACTGTGTCTGGAAAGCTCTCGTTGATCAGGGATTGCTACTCTGGCGTTATGAGTTAATGCCAGAGTTTAAGGTAATCTCTGGATGGTGTTTTGTTAGTGTTTTTCTGCTGACCATGAAAGTATACTATCTGTCTTCTGCTATCTAGTAAGCGGACCTCAAATTTGCTAAGACTATTTTCCTGCTGCGTTTGTTGTTTCATCTGAACTCACCGTCATTATATGTGGGGGGCTACTGTCTTCTTTGGAATATTTCTCTAGAGGTGAGCCAGGTCTTATATTTCCCTCTGCTAGCTATTTAGGTCTTAGGCCAGAGCTGGGCATCTAGCGATAAATAGGAAATGCTACCTGGCTATTTCTAGTTGCGCGGCAGGCTTAGTTCATGGTCAGTATAGTTCCATCTTCCGAGAGCTTGTCCCTCTATAGGCTTGCTATGATCTCTGCCTGCAGAGATCATGACAGTTTGACCGGCCAATAAAGTGTTAAAGACCCAGGTTGAGAAAGGAGAGTTATAAGAAGTCTGCTGGAATTTTTTTTTTTTTTTCCTCCAGTCTGCCTTGCTGCAGTCTTTTTTCTCTCTCTCCTCCTAATCTCTGTATGCTCTGTGTGCACCTGACAATAATGGATCTCCAGAGTGTAACTGCGGGTTTGAATAATCTCATCACGAAAGTACAAAATTTACAAGATTTTGTGGTACATGCTCCGGTATCTGAGCCGAGAATTCCTTTGCCGGAGTTCTTCACAGGGAATAGAGCTAGCTTCCAGAATTTCCGAAATAATTGTAAGCTTTATTTGTCCCTGAAGTCTCGTTCAGCTGGAGACCCTGCTCAGCAGGTTAGGATTGTGATTTCCTTGCTCAGGGGTGACCCTCAAGATTGGGCCTTCTCATTGCCAGCAGGGGATCCTGCGTTACGCGATGTGGATGCGTTTTTTCTGGCCTTGGGCTTGCTTTATGAGGAACCTCATTTGGAACTTCAGGCAGAAAAAACTTTGATGGCACTATCTCAGGGGCAAGACGAAGCTGAAGTTTTCTGCCAAAAATTCCGTAAATGGTCTGTGCTTACTCAGTGGAATGAGTGCGCCTTGGCGGCAACTTTCAGAGAAGGTCTCTCTGATGCCGTTAAGGATGTTATGGTGGGGTTCCCTTTGCCTGCAGGTCTGAATGAGTCCATGACAATGGCTATTCAGATTGATAGGCGTCTGCGGGAGCGCAAACCGGTGCACCATCTGGCGGTGTCTATGGAAAAGACGCCAGAAAGTATGCAGTGTGATAGAATTCTGTCCAGGAGCGAGCGACAGAATTTTAGACGGAAGAATGGATTGTGTTTCTATTGTGGGGATTCTACTCATGTTATATCGGCATGCTCTAGGCGTACAAAGAAGCTTGATAAGTCTGTTTCCATTGGCACCATTCAGTCTAAGTTTATTTTGTCTGTAACCCTGATTTGCTCTTTGTCATCCATTGCCACGGACGCCTATGTTGACTCTGGCGCCGCTCTGAGTCTTATGGATTGGTCCTTTGCCAATCGTTGTGGTTTTGATTTAGAGCCTTTGGAGACTCTTATTCCTCTGAAGGGGATTGACTCCACCCCATTGGCTAATAATAAACCACAATACTGGACACAAGTAACCATGCGTATCAATCCGGATCACCAGGAGATTATTCGTTTCCTGGTGCTGTATAATTTACATGACGATTTGGTACTGGGATTGCCATGGTTGCAGTCTCACAACCCAGTCTTGGACTGGAGAGCAATGTCTGTGTTGAGCTGGGGATGTAAGGGTATTCATGGGGACGTACCTTTGGTTTCTATTTCGTCGTCCATTCCCTCTGAAGTCCCTGAGTTCCTCTCTGATTATCAAGACGTCTTTGACGAACCCAAGCTTGGGTCGTTACCTCCGCACCGTGAGTGCGATTGTGCCATAGATTTGATACCGGGTTGTAAATATCCAAAGGGTCGTTTGTTTAATTTGTCTGTGCCGGAACATGCTGCTATGCGGGAATATATAAAGGAGTCTTTGGAAAAGGGACATATTCGTCCATCTTCTTCTCCCTTGGGAGCTGGGTTTTTCTTTGTCTCAAAAAAAGACGGCTCTTTGAGACCATGTATTGATTATCGGCTTCTGAATAAGATCACTGTTAAGTATCAATACCCATTGCCATTGCTTACTGATTTGTTTGCTCGTATAGAGGGTGCTAAGTGGTTCTCTAAAATTGATCTTCGTGGGGCGTATAATTTGGTGCGGATCAGGCAGGGGGATGAGTGGAAGACCGCATTTAATACGCCCGAGGGCCACTTTGAGTATTTGGTCATGCCTTTTGGTCTTTCTAATGCCCCTTCAGTTTTCCAGTCTTTTATGCATGATATTTTCCGCGATTTTCTGGATAAATTTATGATAATATATCTGGATGATATTCTGATTTTTTCTGATGACTGGGACTCTCATGTCCAGCAGGTCAGGAGAGTTTTTCAGGTTCTGCGGTCTAATTCTTTATGTGTGAAGGGGTCTAAGTGCGTTTTTGGGGTCCAGAAAATTTCCTTTTTGGGGTATATTTTTTCTCCCTCTTCCATTGAGATGGATCCCGTCAAGGTGCAAGCTATTTGTGACTGGACTCAGCCCTCCTCTCTTAAGGGTCTTCAGAGATTTTTGGGCTTTGCCAACTTTTACCGCCGATTTATTGCTGGTTTTTCGGATGTCGTTAAACCACTGACTGATTTGACCAGACAAGGCGCTGATGTTGCTAATTGGTCCCCTCATGCTGTAGAGGCCTTTCAGGAGCTTAAGCGCCGTTTTGCCTCTGCCCCTGTGTTGCGTCAGCCTGATGTGAATCTGCCTTTTCAGGTTGAGGTTGACGCTTCGGAGATCGGAGCTGGGGCAGTGTTGTCGCAGAAAGGTTCCGACTGCTCCGTCATTAGGCCTTGTGCCTTCTTTTCTCGCAAATTTTCGCCCGCAGAGCGGAATTATGATGTTGGGAATCGGGAGCTTTTGGCCATGAAGTGGGCGTTTGAGGAGTGGCGCCATTGGCTCGAGGGGGCTAGGCATCAGGTGGTGGTATTGACTGACCACAAAAATTTGATTTATCTTGAGACTGCCAGACGCCTGAATCCTAGACAGGCGCGCTGGTCTTTATTTTTTTCTCGCTTTAATTTTGTGGTGTCATACCTACCGGGTTCTAAGAATGTTAAGGCAGATGCCCTTTCTAGGAGTTTTGACCCGGACTCTCCTGGTAATTCTGAACCCACAGGTATCCTTAGGGAGGGAGTAATTTTGTCGGCCGTTTCTCCTGATCTGCGGCGGTCCTTGCAAGAGTTTCAGGCGGATAGACCGGATCGTTGTCCGCCTGATAGACTGTTTGTTCCGGATGATTGGACCAGCAGAGTCATCTCTGAGGTACATTCTTCTGCATTGGCAGGTCATCCCGGAATTTTTGGTACCAGGGATTTGGTGGCAAGATCCTTCTGGTGGCCTTCTCTGTCACGAGATGTGCGAGTCTTTGTGCAGTCATGTGACGTTTGTGCTCGGGCCAAGTCTTGTAGTTCTCGGGCTAGCGGACTGCTGTTGCCCTTGCCTATTCCTAAGAGGCCTTGGACACACATCTCGATGGATTTTATTTCAGATCTGCCTGTTTCCCAGAAGATGTCTGTCATCTGGGTGGTCTGTGACCGTTTCTCTAAAATGGTCCATTTGGTTCCTCTGCCCAAGTTGCCTTCTTCTTCTGAGTTGGTTCCTCTGTTTTTTCAGAATGTTGTCCGATTGCACGGTATTCCTGAGAATATTGTTTCTGACAGAGGTACCCAATTTGTGTCTAGATTTTGGCGGGCATTCTGTGCTAGGATGGGCATAGATTTGTCTTTTTCATCTGCTTTTCACCCTCAGACTAATGGCCAGACCGAGCGGACTAATCAGACCCTTGAGACATATCTGAGGTGTTTTGTCTCTGCTGACCAGGATGATTGGGTTGCTTTTTTGCCATTGGCAGAGTTCGCCCTCAATAATCGGGCCAGTTCTTCCACCTTGGTGTCCCCGTTTTTCTGTAATTCGGGGTTTCACCCTCGATTTTCCTCCGGTCAGGTGGAATCCTCGGATTGTCCTGGAGTGGATGCGGTGGTGGAGAGATTGCATCATATCTGGGGGCAGGTTATGGACAATTTGAAGTTGTCCCAGGAGAAGACTCAGCGTTTTGCCAACCGTCATCGTCGTGTTGGTTCTCGGCTTTGTGTTGGAGATTTAGTGTGGTTGTCTTCTCGTTTTGTCCCTATGAGGGTCTCTTCTCCTAAGTTTAAACCTCGGTTCATCGGCCCTTATAGAATATTGGAGATTCTTAATCCTGTTTCTTTCCGTTTGGACCTCCCTGCGTCCTTTTCCATTCATAACGTTTTTCATCGGTCGTTATTGCGCAGGTATGAGGTACCTGTTGTACCTTCAGTTGAGCCTCCTGCTCCGGTGTTGGTTGAGGGTGAGTTGGAGTACGTTGTGGAGAAAATTTTGGACTCTCGTGTTTCCAGACGGAAACTCCAGTATCTGGTCAACTGGAAGGGTTACGGCCAGGAGGATAATTCTTGGGTCAATGCATCTGATGTTCATGCTTCTGATCTTGTTCGTGCCTTCCATAGGGCTCATCCTGGTCGCCCTGGTGGATCTGGTGAGGGTTCGGTGCCCCCTCCTTGAGGGGGGGGTACTGTTGTGAATTTGGATTCTGGGCTCCCCCGGTGGCCGCTTGTGGAATTGGACTTGTCATCCTCTTTCCTGTTTCACCTGATTCCATCAGTAGTGGGTGTCGCTATTTAAGCTCATTTCTCTGGTGGTTTCTTGCCGGTCAACAATGTTATCTGATGCCTCTCAGTGCTTGTTCCTGCTTCTAGACAACTACTAGATAAGTTGGACTTTTGTCCATGTTTTGTTTTGCCTATTTGTTCCAGTTCACAGCTGAAGTTTTGTTACTGTGTCTGGAAAGCTCTCGTTGATCAGGGATTGCTACTCTGGCGTTATGAGTTAATGCCAGAGTTTAAGGTAATCTCTGGATGGTGTTTTGTTAGTGTTTTTCTGCTGACCATGAAAGTATACTATCTGTCTTCTGCTATCTAGTAAGCGGACCTCAAATTTGCTAAGACTATTTTCCTGCTGCGTTTGTTGTTTCATCTGAACTCACCGTCATTATATGTGGGGGGCTACTGTCTTCTTTGGAATATTTCTCTAGAGGTGAGCCAGGTCTTATATTTCCCTCTGCTAGCTATTTAGGTCTTAGGCCAGAGCTGGGCATCTAGCGATAAATAGGAAATGCTACCTGGCTATTTCTAGTTGCGCGGCAGGCTTAGTTCATGGTCAGTATAGTTCCATCTTCCGAGAGCTTGTCCCTCTATAGGCTTGCTATGATCTCTGCCTGCAGAGATCATGACAGCGGAGCCATGAGAGCCGGATCACCAAAAAGAGCCGGACTGCCCATCACTAGTGTATGGGCTCCTTCCAGGTGTGACGTCATTTCCGGGGGCGTGTCCTATCGGGAGGGGGCGTGTTCTGAGTTCACATCATGGGCGTATTCTCTATTTACCAAGGCGGCAAAGGAAAGCAGCATGATATCTTGGTTGAGCCTAGAGTGTATGGGCTCCTTCCAGGTCCTGACTGCAGCCCATACAGTCTAGCCGGCTCACTACTGAAGATGCTAGACTGTATGGGCTCCTTCCTGGTTCCCTGACTGCAGCTCATACAGTGTAGCCGGCTCACTACTGAAGATGCTAGAGTGTATGGGCTCCTTCTAGGTATATATTCTTGAAGATAGCAGACTTTATGGGCTGCTGCCTGGCCCTGACTGCGGCCCATACATGACACTAGAATGTATGTGCCCCTTTAAGGAATAAATTATTAAAGCCAGCAGACTATATGGGCTCCTGCCAGGTCCTGACTGCAGCCCATACAGTCTAGCCAGCTCACTGGTGAAGATGCTAGACTGTATGGGCTCCTTCCAGGTATATATTATTGTAGATATAGACTTATGGTCTCCTGTCAGGTATATATTATTGTAGATATAGACTGTACGGGCTCCTTCCAGGTATATATTATTGTAGATATAGACTTATGGTCTCCTGTCAGGTATATATTATTGTAGATATAGACTGTACGGGCTCCTGTCAGGTATATATTATTGTAGATGCAGACTGTACGGGCTCCTGTCAGGTATATATTATTGTAGATACAGACTGTACGGGCTCCTGTCAGGTATATATTATTGTAGATATAGACTTATGGTCTCCTGTCAGGTATATATTATTGTAGATATAGACTGTACGGGCTCCTGTCAGGTATATATTATTGTAGAGACAGACGGTACGGGCTCCTGTCAGGTATATATTATTGTAGATACAGACTTTATGGGCTCCTGTCAGGTATATATTATTGTAGATACAGACTGTACGGGCTCCTGTCAGGTATATATTATTGTAGAGACAGACGGTACGGGCTCCTGTCAGGTATATATTATTGTAGATACAGACTTTATGGGCTCCTGTCAGGTATATATTATTGTAGATACAGACTGTACTGGCTCCTGTCAGGTATATATTATTGTAGAGACAGACGGTACAGGCTCCTGTCAGGTATATATTATTGTAGAGACAGACGGTACAGGCTCCTGTCAGGTATATATTATTGTAGATATAGACTTATGGTCTCCTGTCAGGTATATATTATTGTAGATATAGACTGTACGGGCTCCTGTCAGGTATATATTATTGTAGAGACAGACGGTACGGGCTCCTGTCAGGTATATATTATTGTAGATACAGACTGTATGGGCTCCTGTCAGGTATATATTATTGTAGATACAGACTGTACTGGCTCCTGTCAGGTATATATTATTGTAGAGACAGACAGTACAGGCTCCTGTCAGGTATATATTATTGTAGAGACAGACGGTACAGGCTCCTGTCAGGTATATATTATTGTAGAGACAGACGGTACAGGCTCCTGTCAGGTATATATTATTGTAGATACAGACTGTACGGGCTCCTGTCAGGTATATATTATTGTAGATATAGACTTATGGTCTCCTGTCAGGTATATATTATTGTAGATATAGACTGTACGGGCTCCTGTCAGGTATATATTATTGTAGAGACAGACGGTACGGGCTCCTGTCAGATATATATTATTGTAGATACAGACTGTATGGGCTCCTGTCAGGTATATATTATTGTAGATACAGACTGTACTGGCTCCTGTCAGGTATATATTATTGTAGAGACAGACGGTACAGGCTCCTGTCAGGTATATATTATTGTAGAGACAGACGGTACAGGCTCCTGTCAGGTATATATTATTGTAGAGACAGACGGTACAGGCTCCTGTCAGGTATATATTATTGTAGAGACAGACTGTACTGGCTCCTGTCAGGTATATATTATTGTAGAGACAGACGGTACAGGCTCCTGTCAGGTATATATTATTGTAGATACAGACTGTACGGGCTCCTGTCAGGTATATATTATTGTAGATATAGACTTATGGTCTCCTGTCAGGTATATATTATTGTAGATATAGACTGTACGGGCTCCTGTCAGGTATATATTATTGTAGAGACAGACGGTACAGGCTCCTGTCAGGTATATACAGTGGGGCAAAAAAGTATTTAGTCAGTCAGCAATAGTGCAAGTTCCACCACTTCAAAAGATGAGAGGCGTCTGTAATTTACATCATAGGTAGACCTCAACCAGGGCCGGACTGGCCATAGGGCACTTCTGGCAAATGCCAGAAGGGCCGGTGCCAGTGGTGGGCCGCTCAATCCGCCGCCCCCGCCGTCGCATTCAACTATACCGGCGTATAGACGCCGGTACAGTTGAATGCAATGATGGAGGAGAGAGCGTCTACAGACGCTCCTCTCCCATCATTCCCCGCTCTGCCTCTGACACTGGGGGTGCGCGATGATGTCATATCATCGCGCACCTGCTGTGTCCCGGGCAGACTGCAGCTGCTGAGACAGGAGCAGGAACCAGGAAGCAACGCTGGGCACGAGGAGAGGTGAGGAGAGTTTGTTTTTTTTCTGGACTGTGGGGCCATTCTGGGAGGAGGTGAGGGGAGGAAGAGAAGAGATGTGGGCTGTATATAGTTCTCTGTGGGCTGTGCTCTGTGCTGTATACTGCTGTGGGCTGTATATAGTTCTCTGTGGGCTGTGCTCTGTGCTGTATACTGCTGTGGGCTGTATATAGTTCTCTGTGGGCTGTGCTCTGTGCTGTATACTACTGTGGGCTGTATATAGTTATCTGTGGGCTGTGCTCTGTGCTGTATGCTGCTGTGGGCTGTATATAGTTCTCTGTGGGCTGTGCTCTGTGCTGTATACTGCTGTGGGCTGTATATAGTTCTCTGTGGGCTGTGCTCTGTGCTGTATACTACTGTGGGCTGTATATAGTTATCTGTGGGCTGTGCTCTGTGCTGTATGCTGCTGTGGGCTGTATATAGTTCTCTGTGGGCTGTGCTCTGTGCTGTATACTGCTGTGGGCTGTATATAGTTCTCTGTGGGCTGTGCTCTGTGCTGTATACTACTGTGGGCTGTATATAGTTATCTGTGGGCTGTGCTCTGTGCTGTATGCTGCTGTGGGCTGTATATAGTTCTCTGTGGGCTGTGCTCTGTGCTGTATACTGCTGTGGGCTGTATATAGTTCTCTGTGGGCTGTGCTGTGGGCTGTATATAGTTCTCTGTGGGCTGTGCTCTGTGCTGTATACTACTGTGGGCTGTATATAGTTATCTGTGGGCTGTGCTCTATGCTACTGTGGGCTGTATATAGTTCTCTGTGGGCTGTGCTCTGTGCTGTATATAGTTCTCTGTGGGCTGTGCTCTGTGCTGTATACTACTGTGGGCTGTATATAGTTATCTGTGGGCTGTGCTCTGTGCTGTATACTACTGTGTGCTGTATATAGTTCTCTGTGGGCTGTGCTGTATATAGTACTCTGGGCTGTGCTGTATATAGTACTCTGTGGGCTGTGCTGTATATAGTACTCTGTGGGCTGTGCTGTATATAGTACTCTGTGGGCTGTGCTGTATATAGTACTCTGTGGGCTGTGCTGTATATAGTACTCTGTGGGCTGTGCTGTGTATAGTACTCTGTGGGCTGTGCTGTGTATAGTACTCTGTGGGCTGTGCTGTATATAGTACTCTGTGGGCTGTGCTGTATATAGTACTCTGTGGGCTGTGCTGTATATAGTACTCTCTGGGCTGTGCTGTATATAGTACTCTCTGGGCTGTGCTTTATATAGTACTCTGGGCTGTGCTGTATATAGTACTCTGGACTGTGCTTTATATAGTTCTCTGTGGGCTGTGCTGTATATAGTTCTCTGTGGGCTGTGCTGTATATAGTTCTCTGTGGGCTGTGCTGTATATAGTTCTCTGTGGGCTGTGCTGTATATATTACTTTGTGGGCTGTGCTGTATATATTACTTTGTGGGCTGTGCTGTATATATTACTCTGTGGGCTGTGCTGTATACTACTGTGTGGACTGTGCTGTATACTTCTACGTGGGCTGTGCTGTATACTACTGTGTGGTCTGTGCTGTATACTACTGTGTGGTCTGTGCTGAATACTGCTGTGTGGGCTGTGTTATCTACTACGCGAGCTGTGCTATAGTATGCAGGCTGTGCTGTATACTATGCGGTTTGTGCTATATAATATGCGGGCTTTGCTATATACTATGGGGAGTATATTATATTCTATGGGGGAGGCCATGTTATGTACTATGTGGCTGTGTTATATACTATTGTGGGGGTATATTATATTCTATGGGGAAGGCTGCGTTATATACTATGGGGGGCTGCATTATATTCTATGGGGGGCTACATTATATATTATGGGGAGGTGGGCTGTATTATATTCTATGGGGGTTACATACTCTGGGGTGGCTGCATTATACTCTGTGGGGTGGCTGCATTATACTCTGGGGTGGCTGCATTATACTCTGGGGTGGCTGCATTATACTCTGGGGTGGCTGCATTATACTATATGTGGGCTGCATTATACTGTATCGAGGACTATGGGGAATACGTTATACTATATGAAGAACTATGGGGTGCATTATACTATGGAAAGTGAATTGTACTACATGGATGACTGTGGCGGTGCATTATACTATATGGAGCACTATGAGGATTGTATTATGCTATATGGAGGACTATGAGGATTGTATTATGCTATATGGAGGACTATGAGGAGTGTATTATACTATGTGGAGGACTGAGCAGTGTATTTTAATATATGGAGGACTATAGGGAGTGTATTATACTATATGGAGGACTATGGAGCACATTATAATATATGGAGGACTATGGGGTGTATTTTACTAAACAAGTAAAATGCTGCATATTCGGATTGTTTTTGCTGGAACAAAAAGCCTTGTTGTCAGCAGCACATTGCCAGTGTAAACTGTAGATGTGCTGCTGAAAACATGATACTGTATGGTGATCTATTAGTGATCGTTCTGTCTCATCATTATTCCTCAGCTGGTGGAAAGAGGCCGGGAAACAAGCGTTGAACAACTTCAGTATTGTCGATCAAACTCGTTTAGCGGCCTGAACTCAGCGCACGTAAATACAACAGAAAGGCTTCTGTGTGATGTGCAATATGTTAGCATTTGGGGACCCATTTTAAACTTTGCCTAGGGCCCCACTTTGCCTAAAACCGGCCCTGCCTACAAGTGTACAAAGATATTATACAGTCACCATGTGACAAGTGGGCCTGTGTAACTTCAAATGCCAGGGCTGAATTTTAGTCCCAGTCCGGCCCTGACCTCAACTATGGGAGACAAACTGAGAAAAAAAAATCCAGACAATCACATTGTCTGTTTTTTTATCATTTTATTTGCATTTTATGGTGGAAAATAAGTATTTGGTCAGAAACAAAATTTCATCTCAATACTTTGTAATATATCCTTTGTTGGCAATGACAGAGGTCAAACGTTTTCTGTAAGTCTTCACAAGGTTGCCACACACTGTTGTTGGTATGTTGGCCCTTTCCTCCATGCAGATCTCCTCTAGAGCAGTGATGTTTTTGGCTTTTCGCTTGGCAACACGGACTTTCAACTCCCTCCAAAGGTTTTCTATAGGGTTGAGATCTGGAGACTGGCTAGGCCACTCCAGGACCTTGAAATGCTTCTTATGAAGCCACTCCTTCGTTGCCCTGGTGGTGTGCTTTGGATCATTGTCATGTTGAAAGACCCAGCCACGTTTCATCTTCAATGCCCTTGCTGATGGAAGGAGGTTTGCACTCAAAATCTCACGATACATGGCCCCATTCATTCTTTCATGTACCCGGATCAGTTGTCCTGGCCCCTTTGCAGAGAAACAGCCCCAAAGCATGATGTTTCCACCACCATGCTTTACAGTAGGTATGGTTTTGATGGATGCAACTTAGTATTCTTTTTCCTCCAAACACGACAAGTTGTGTTTCTACCAAACAGTTCCAGTTTGGTTTCATCAGACCATAGGACATTCTCCCAAAACTCCTCTGGATCATCCAAATGCTCTCTAGCAAACTTCAGACGGGCCCGGACATGTACTGGCTTAAGCAGTGGGACACGTCTGGCACTGCAGGATCTGAGTCCATGGTGGCGTAGTGTGTTACTTATGGTAGGCCTTGTTACATTGGTCCCAGCTCTCTGCAGTTCATTCACTAGGTCCCCCCGCGTGGTTCTGGGATTTTTGCTCACCGTTCTTGTGATCATTCTGACCCCACGGGGTGGGATTTTGCGTGGAGCCCCAGATCGAGGGAGATTATCAGTGGTCTTGTATGTCTTCCATTTTCTAATTATTGCTCCCACTGTTGATTTCTTCACTCCAAGCTGGTTGGCTATTGGAGATTCAGTCTTCCCAGCCTGGTGCAGGGCTACAATTTTGTTTCTGGTGTCCTTTGACAGCTCTTTGGTCTTCACCATAGTGGAGTTTGGAGTCAGACTGTTTGAGGGTGTGCACAGGTGTCTTTTTATACTGATAACAAGTTTAAACAGGAGCCATTACTACAGGTAATGAGAGGAGGAAAGAGGAGACTCTTAAAGAAGAAGTTACAGGTCTGTGAGAGCCAGAAATCTTGATTGTTTGTTTCTGACCAAATACTTATTTTCCACCATAAAATGCAAATAAAATGATAAAAAAACACACAATGTGATTGTCTGGATTTTTTTTTCTCAGTTTGTCTCCCATAGTTGAGGTCTACCTATGATGTAAATTACAGACGCCTCTCATCTTTTGAAGTGGTGGAACTTGCACTATTGCTGATTGACTAAATACTTTTTTGCCCCACTGTATTATTGTAGATACAGACTGTAGGAAATAGAAAAAAATCCAGCTCGACGAGGTGGTGAAAAAGCAAAATCTTGGTACTTTATTCACTTCATATCAAAAAATAGAGGATAAAACAACAGCACAATATAATTAAAAACACTATCTATATTATTGTAGATACAGACTGTACGGGCTCCTGTCAGGTATATATTATTGTAGATACAGACTGTATGGGCTCCTGTCAGGTATATATTATTGTAGATATAGACTGTATGGACTCCTTCCAGGTCCTGACTGCAGCCTATACAGTGTAGCCGGCTCACTACTGAAGATGCTAGACTGTATGGGCGCCTTCCTGGTTTCCTGACTGCAGCCCATACACTCTAGCCGGCTCACTACTGAAGATGCTAGACTGTATGGGCTCCTTCCAGGTCCTGACTGCAGCTAATACAGTGCAGCAGGCTCACTGGTGAAGATGCTAGACTGTACGGGCTCCTGACAGGTATATATTATTGTAGATATAGACTTATGGGCTCCTGTCAGGTATATATTATTGTAGATATAGACTATACGGGCTCCTGTCAGGTATATATTATTGTAGATACAGACGGTACAGGCTCCTGTCAGGTATATATTATTGTAGATACATACTGTACGGGCTCCTGTCAGGTGTATATTATTGTAGGTATAGACTGTACGGGCTCCTGTCAGGTGTATATTGTAGATAGAGACTGTACGGGCTCCTGTCAGGTGTATATTGTAGATAGAGACTGTACGGGCTCCTGTCAGGTATATATTAGTGATGATATCAGAATGTATGGGCCCCTGTCAGGTATATATTATTGTAGATATAGACTGCACGGACTCCTCTCAGGTACATATTATTGTAGATACAGACTGTACGGGCTCCTGTCAGGTATATATTACTGTAGATAGACTGTACGGGCTCCTGTCAGGTATATATTAGTGATGATATCAGAATGTATGGGCCCCTGTCAGGTATATATATTACTAGCTGAAGAGCCCGGCGTTGCCTTGGCATAGTAAATATCTGTGGTTAGTTATAGCACCTCACTTCTCTTATTTTCCCATCACGCCTCTCATTTTCCCCCTCACATCTTTCATTTTCCCCTCACATCTCTCATTTTCTCCCTCACTCCTCATTCCCCACTAACACTTGTCATTTCAACCTCACATCTGTCATTTTCCGATCACTCCACTATTTTCCCTCACTCCTCTCATTTTGCACTCACACCTTTTCATTTTCACCTCACACATTTTCCTCTCAGTATATACTTTTGTCATCTCCCTTATATATAGTATACACCTGTATGTCATCTCCTGTATATAGTATATACCTGTATGTCATCTCCCCTGTATATAGTATATACCTGCATGTCATCTCCCCTGTAAATAGTATATACAGTCATGGCCAAAACTATTCACACCCCTGCAATTCTGTCAGATAGTACTCAGTTTCTTCCGGAAAATGATTGCAAACACAAATTCTTTGGTATTATTATCTTCATTTAATTTGTCTTAAATGAAAAAACACAAAAATAATTTTTCTAAAGCCAAATTGGATATAATTCCACACCAAACATAAAAAATCATGTGATGCTTCTCTAATTAGTGTAATTAACAGCACCTGTAACTTACCTGTGGCACCTAACAGGTGTTGGCAATAACTAAATCACACTTGCAGCCAGTTGACATGGATTAAAGTTGACTCAACCTCTGTTCTGTGTCCTTGTGTGTACCACATTGAGCATGGAGAAAAGAAAGAAGACCAAAGAACTGAGGACTTGAGAAACCAAATTGTGAGGAAGCATGAGCAATCTCAAGGCTACAAGTCCATCTCCAAAGACCTGAATGTTCCTGTGTCTACCGTGCGCAGTGTCATCAAGAAGTTTAAAGCCCATGGCACTGTGGCTAACCTCCCAAGATGTGGACGGAAAAGAAAAATTGACAAGAGATTTCAACACAAGATTGTGCGGATGTTGGATAAAGAACCTCGACTAACATCCAAACAAGTTCAACCTGCCCTGCAGTCCGAGGGTAGAACAGTGTCAAACCTTACTATCCGTCGGCGTCTGAATGAAAAGGGACTGCATGGTAGGAGACCCAGGAAGACCCCACTTCTTACCCCGAGACATAAAAAAGCCAGGCTGGAGTTTTCCCAAATTTACCTGGAAAAGCCTAAAACGTTTTGGAAGAATGTTCTCTGGTCTGATGAGACAAAAGTAGAGCTTTTTGGGCAAAGGCATCAACATAGTGTTTACAGGAGAAAAAAAGAGGCATTCAAAGAAAAGAACATGGTCCCTACAGTCAAACATGGCAGATGTTCCCTGATGTTTTGGGGTGGCTTTGCTGCCTCTGGCACTGGACTGCTTGACCGTGTGCATGGCATTATGAAGTCTGAAGACTACCAACAAATTTTGCAGCATAATGTAGGGCCCAGTGTGAGAAAGCTGGGTCTCCCTCAGAGGTCATGGACAATGACCCAAAACACTTCAAAAAGCACTAGAAAATGGTTTGAGAGAAAGCACTGGAGACTACTAAGGTGGCCAGCAATGAGTCCAGACCTGAATCCCATAGAACACCTGTGGAGAGATCTAAAAATGGCAGTTTGCTCCAGGTCCCTGATATTTGAGGGGTGCCTTCTCCAGTTTGCCAAAGAAGAATGGTCTAAAATTCCAGCAGAGCATTGTAAGAAACTCATAGGTTACCGGAAGCGGTTGGTCACAGTTATTTTGGCTAAAGGTTGTGCAACCAAGTATTAGGCTGAGGGTGCCAATACTTTTGTCTGGCCCATTTTTGGAGTTTTGTGTGAAATGATCAATGTTTTGCATTTTGCTTAATTCTCTTTTGTGTTTTATCATTTAAGACAAATTAAATGAAGATAATAATACCAAAGAATTTGTGTTTGCAATCATTTTCAGAAAGAAACTGAGTATTATCTGACAGAATTGCAGGGGTGTGAATACTTTTGGCCATGACTGTACCTGCTGTGTCATCTCCTCCTGTATATTGCATATACCTGTGTCATCTCCTCCTATATATAGTATATACCTGTATGTCATCTCCTGTATATAGTATATACCTGTATGTCATCTCCCCTGTATATAGTATATATGTGTGTCATCTCTCCTGTATATATCTGTGTGTCATATAGTCATCTCCTCCTCTATATACCTGAGTCATCTCCTCTTTTATATAGTATATACCTGCTGTATGTCATCTCCTGTATATATACATGTCATCTCCTCCTGTATATAGTATATACCTGTGAGTCATCTCCTCCTGTATATAGTACATGTGTGTCATCTCCCCTGTATATACCTTTATGTCATCTCCTCCTGTATATAGTATATATCTGTGTGTCATCTCCCCTGTCTATAGTATATATCTGTGTCATCATATACACATACACACACACACACACACACACAGTACAGACCAAAAGTTTGGACACACCTTCTCATTTAAAGATTTTTCTGTATTTTCATGACTATGAAAATTGTACATTGACACTGAACGCATCAAAACTATGTGGAATTATATACTTAACAAAAAAAAGTGTAAGACAACTGAAATTATGTCTTATATTCTAGGTTCTTCAAAGTAGCCACCTTTTGCTTTGATGACTGCTTTGCACACTCTTGAGGTAGTCACCGGAAATGGTCTTCCAACAATCTTGAAGGAGTTCCCAGAGATGCTTAGCACTTGTTGGCCCTTTTGCCTTCACTCTGCGGTCCAGCTCACCCGAAACCATCTGGTTTGGGTTCAGGTCTGGTGACTGTGGAGGCAAGGTCATCTGGCGTAGCACCGCATCACTCTCCTTCTTGGTCAAATAGCCCTTACACAGCCTGGAGGTGTGTTTGGGGTCATTGTCCTGTTGAAAAATAAATGATGGTCCAACTAAACGCAAACCGGATAGAATAACATGCCGCTGCAAGATGCTGTGGTAGCCATGCTGGTTCAGTATGCCTTCAATTTTGAATAAATCCCCAACAGTGTCACCAGCAAAGCACCCTCACACCTCCTCCTCCATGCTTCACGGTGGAAACAGGCATGTAGAGTCCATCCGTTCACCTTTTCTGCGTCGCACTAAGACACGGTGGTTGGAACCAAAGATCTCAAATTTGGACTCATCTGACCAAAGCACAGAACTTTTGGTCTGTAGTGTATCTCTTTAGATTTTATATACACCTATACTGTGTGTATATATCTATTCTACTGTACACTGCACCTGAATTGTCGGCCTTTCAAAGGACACTGTTGTGTATTTCTCACAAGTCACACTGATGGCCCGTGTGGTGCGAGTTTATCTTGCACAAATAGACTTTCATTGGCGAGTCTCGGCTGATATACGGTGCACATCACAGCATACTGCAATTTCACTTGCACATATAATATGGCCGTGAAAAAAAAAAAAAGCGATGGGAGATTAACATTGGTCCAAGTGCTATGCGATTTTTTTTTCTCGCATAGCACTCGTCCGTATTCCTCTCTAGTGTGACTCCGGCCGGCCTTAAAGGGAAAATCATTCAAAATTTTTTAGTTTTTAAATTTGTAAAATTTCTGATTTTTTTACAAAATAAAGCAAAACATATCAACCCAAGTTTACCATTATCATAAAGTCTAATATGTCACGAAAAAAAAATAAATCTCAAAATCAATGGGATGTTGAAGCATTCCAGAGTTACTATATAAAGTGACACTGGTCAGATTTTAAAAAATTGGCCCTGCCACAAAGGGGCTAAGAGCTTGTACATGTGAACATTGTTTCAAAAGTGGCTTACCTGTCTCAGGCAGGTTTCACACCAGCGTTCGGCAGCCTGCTTCCTCCGTTAAGCCCCGCCCACTGCTGCACCTCTTCCTTCAGCTACGCCTAAGTCTGCATGTGTCCCCTATCTTTAACATTGGGTACGCAGGTATGCCTCATTTTGACGATGCGCTGAACTGCGTCGAACGCAACATGTTGCATTTTATTGCGGTCGGCGCAGCGTTAAAACAACGCATGCGGAGGCATCCGCTTGGCCTGTTTACCCAATGTTAAAGATAGGGTATGCAGCACGCATGCAGACGTAGGCGGAACTGAATGAAGAGTTGTGGCAGTGAGCGGGGCTTAGGCTACTTTCACACTAGTCCTTCGGTACGGGCCGTCGCAAACCGTCGGCCCGACGGACAGTGTGTTTTATGTAGCACAACGTGGGCAGCGGATGCAGTTTTACAACGCATCTGTGGCCCATTGTGAGTTCCGGGGAGGAGGGGGCGGAGTTTCGGTCGCGCATGAGCTGTTAAAAATGGCGGACTCGATGCACAAAAAAAGTTACATGGAACGTTTTTTTGTGCCGACGGTCCGCCAAAACACGACGGATGCGATGTGTGGCAATCCGTCCCAATGCGTCGCTAATGAAAGTCTATGGAGAAAAAAAAAAAAAAAACATCCTGCGGGCAACTTTGCAGGATGCGCTTTTTCTCCAAAACGACGCATTGAGACGTGCGTCACATGACGCTAATGTGAAGGTAGCCTTAACGGAGGAAGAAGGCTGCCATCTGCAGCCATGCGGAACGCTGGTGTGAAACCAGCCTAAGGCTGCCGTCACACTAGCAGTATGTGGTCAGTATTTTACATCAGTATTTGTAAGCCAAAACCAGGAGTGGAACAATTAGAGGAAAAGTATAATAGAAACATGTCACCTCTTCTGTATTCATCACCCACTCCTGGTTTTGGCTTACAAATACTGATGTAAAATACTGACCAAATACTGATAGTGTGACGGCAGCCTAAGGCTGTTATTATAGCACCTTACATGTGTTCCACAGATACATCATGGGCTTGTCCTGCCCTACGCATGAAATGAAAGGCTAAAATACAATGTGGAGACTTAAACCAGTTCTGAATGTAAATAAAACATTGCTCTGATTAAGAGGAACAAATTACCATTTCCCACAGAAATCTCAGACTTCTACTTATAGAAATACTGGATAAATATCATTCTAACATTAGATATAGAAACATTTCTAATTCTATAAAACTGCATTTTTTTGCAGTGAACAACTTTATGCCTTTGCTTGTTTCATTTTATGCATTTCTAAAGTATTGTAAAACTGTAATATGGTGTTGGTGCATGCGGGCCGGACTGTCTGTTTGGTATGTGGCTCTGTTCCTCCCAGGCCTGCCTCCGGTGTCTGAGGTTTCGGTGTCCCAGACCAGAGATCATAATACCGGCCTTGAATAGTGAAGGACACGGCAGCCAACCCTGAGAAACATCCAAGGTGGGAACGCCCCATCATGTCGAAGAGAGTCTGCTAGATCCAGGCCTAGCAGACCAGTGCTGGTGGGTTCATGGATGCCAGGAGGGGGCTGGCCTAAAGGAAGGTCTCGTCTTTTCCTGGTGGGTCGGAGAGTTGTTCCGTCGTTTTTTTTGGACAGAACATTTCCAAAACAGCCAAAATTGAACAGCAGATCTCTTGGGAGGCAGACTTTAGTCCTCTGTTGCAGAAGCGAAGTACTCTTAAACTGAGTAGGACGCACTAGAAAGTTGGGGTGCATGATTGTTCAGGGCGCTGGTGGACCGGCCACCAGAGAAGGCCTAGACCGAAGCCTGGATATTTTAAGAGCAGCGTCACAGGAGCCTCTGGAAAACATGGAGGCTGCATGAATAGGAAGGTTTCCCCAGGAGACTTCCATATTGCTCAAGGGAAAACTAGGACATATTTGTCCTGTCCTTTCCGTTTTTTTTTTTTAAAGTAGCCTCCTCACTGCCTGGTAGGATATACCTGTCCTGAAGATCACAAATCATTCTTCGCAGACCGATGATGAACATGGACATGGAATAACCTGGACGCAGACCTTTCGGTGGCTGGCACATAACGGATTCGACTTCCCTCCCTACTCTATCTGGCTCTGGGGGGTGAGAGGGTAGGGAGATTCGTGCCATGGACCGTCCTCTGGGGAACCACAAACACTCTTGATGTGTTAGAGCCTTGCCTCGTAGACCACAGATGATACGGTAGTGACAATTCTAGGTGGGAGTTTAGAGTGACAATTCCACTGTCGCCCTCAAAAGCCGTATCTGAAAAAAAAATTAAAAAAAGGAAAATAGTTAATAAAAAAACCCCCCAAAACCTAAGGCAGAAACTGGGCTGGGCGGTCCAGATCCATGTCTGCCTCCTACTGACATTAAGCTAAAACGGATTAGCTTCGTGCCAGTTGGTGGTGTAGCCTACTCTACAGGGAAATACCTTAAAAGTTTTTTTTTTGCATAGCATAAGCAGCATACACCCATGTTTTTTGTGTGTACCCCAATGAAGCATTAGCACCCCCCACATCAACCAGAGGGCCACACAGCATAACCTCGCTCCCCCAGTCAGAAACCTCCACCTCACATTAACCAGAGGGCCACACAGCATAATCTCTTTCCCCCAGTCAGAAAACTCCACCTCACATTAACCAGCGGCCAACACAGCCTAACCTCGCTCCCCTAGTCAGAAACCTCCACCTCACATTAACCAGTGGACCCCACAGGATAAATCCAGACATTCCCTCCCCTCAAGCGTAAATCCAAATATGACGCCCCCTGCCCCAACCATAAATCCCATCAGACACCCCCCCATCGGACGCCACCCCAGCTTAACCCCCCCAGCACCCCCGTGGGACGTCCAACCCCCAAACACCCCCGTGGGACGTCCATCCCCAAACACCCCCGTGGGACGTCCAACCCCCAAACACCCCCGTGGGACGTCCGACCCCCACAAACACCCCCGTGGGACGTCCGACCCCCACAAACACCCCCGTGGGACGTCCGACCCCCACAAACACCCCCGTGGGACGTCCGACCCCCACAAACACCCCCGTGGGACGTCCGACTCCCACAAACACCCCCGTGGGACGTCCGACCCCCACAAACACCCCCGTGGGACGTTCGACCCCCACAAACCCCCATCGGACGTCCGACCCCCACAAACCCCCATCGGACGTCCAACCCCCACAAACCCCCATCGGACGCGGACCCCCTCACCCAGCACAAACCCCCAGATGCGGACCCCCCGCCCAGCACAAACCCCCAGATGCAGACCCCCCACCCAGCACAAACCCCCATCAGACATCCAACCCCCACAAACCCCCATCGGACGCCCAACCCCCACAAACCCCCATCGGACGCCCAACCCCCACAAACCACCATCTGACGTCCAACCCCCTTGGGACGTCCAACCCCCACAAACCCCCATCGGACGCGGACCCCCTCACCCAGCACAAACCCCCAGATGCGGACCCCCCCACCCAGCACAAACCCCCAGATGCAGACCCCCCACCCAGCACAAACCCCCATCAGACGTGGACCCCCCAACCCAGCACAAACCCCCGTCGGACGTGGACCCCCCCCCCCCACCCAGCACAAACCCCTTCGGATGTCCACCTCCCAACCAGCTTAAACCTTCATCAGCCCCCCAAAACCCAACCCATAAGCAGGTTGCCCCCCCAATTAAATGGATCCCCCAGTAAGCAGCAGGTCACCCCCCAATAAAAGGGTTCCATCCGTAAGCAGCAGGTCGTCCCCAAATCCCACCACAGGACCCCCCCCCCCTCCCAACAGTCAGCAGCAGGTCGCCTCCCCACATTCCACGACAAGCAGGTCGCCGTCCCACGACAAGCAGGTCGCCTCCCCACATCCCACATCAAGCAGGTCGCCTCCCCACATCAAGCAGGTCGCCTCCCCACATCCCACAGGTCGCCTCCCCACATCCCACAGGTCGCCTCCCCACATCCCACGACAAGCAGGTCGCCTCCCCACATCCCACGACAAGCAGGTCGCCTCCCCACATCCCACGACAAGCAGGTCGCCTCCCCACATCCCACGACAAGCAGGTCGCCTCCCCACATCCCACGACAAGCAGGTCGCCTCCCCACATCCCACGACAAGCAGGTCGCCTCCCCACATCCCACGACAAGCAGGTCGCCTCCCCACATCCCACGACAAGCAGGTCGCCTCCCCACATCCCACGACAAGCAGGTCGCCTCCCCACATTCCACGACAAGCAGGTCGCCCCCCACAAGCAGGTCGCCCTCAAATCTCACCACAGGGGTCCCCCCAATAGCCAGCAGCAGGTCACCCCCCACATGCAGGTCGCCTCCCCACATCCCACAAGCAGGTCACCCCCACATCCCACCACAGGGGTCCCCCAATAGCTTACAGCAGGTCTCCTCCCACAAGCAGGTCGCCACCCACCACAAGGGTCCCCCCTAATAGACAGCAGGTCACGCCCTCCCAAAACCCGACCACAAGCATGTCGCCCTCAAACCCCACCACAGGGGTCTCCCCAATAGCCAGCAGCAGGTCCCCCAAATCACACCACAAGGGTCCCCCACAACAGCCAGCAGCAGGTCCACAACAGCCAGCAGCAGTAGGTCCCCCCCCCAAATCCCACCGCAGCAGTCCCCCACAATAGCATCAGGTACCCCCCAAATCCCACCACAGGGGTCCCCCACAATAGCCAGCAGGTCCCCAAATCACACCACAAGGGTCCCCCCCAACAGCAGGTCCCCCCAAAATCCCACTACAGGGGTCCCCCACAATAGCCAGCAGCGGAAACCCCCCAAATCCCACCACAGGGATCCCCCACAATAGCCAAAATCCCTCCACAGGGGTCCCCCCACAACAACCAGCAGCAGCACCCCCCAAAATCCCACCACAGGGGTCCCCCACAACAGCCAGCAGCAGCACCCCCCAAAATCCCACCACAGGGGTCCCCCACAACAGCCAGCAGCAGCACCCCCCAAAATCCCACCACAGGGGTCCCCCACAACAGCCAGCAGCAGCACCCCCCAAAATCCCACCACAGGGGTCCCCCACAACAGCCAGCAGCAGCACCCCCCAAAATCCCACCGCAGGGGTCCCCCACAATAGCCAGCAGCAGCGGAGCCCCCCAAAATCCCACCACAGCGGTCCCCCACAATAGCCAGCATCAGGTGCCCCCCAAAATCCCACCGCAGGGGTCCCCCACAACAGCCAGCAGCAGCGGAGCCCCCAAAATCCCACCGCAGGGGTCCCCCACAATAACCAGCAGCAGCGGAGCCCCCAAAATCCCACCGCAGGGGTCCCCCACAATAACCAGCAGCAGCGGAGCCCCCCCAAATCCTACCGCAGCGGTCCCCCACAATAGCCAGCAGCAGCGGAGCCCCCCAAAATCCCACCGCAGGGATCAACCACAATAGCCAGCAACAGCAGAGCCCCCCAAAACCCCACCGGGGTCCCCCACAATAGCCAGCAGCAGCGGAGGCCCCCAAAATCCCACCGCAGGGGTCCCCCACAATAGCCAGCAGCAGCGGAGGCCCCCAAAATCCCACCGCAGGGATCCCCCACAATAGCCAGCAACAGCAGAGCCCCCAAAAATCCCACCGCAGGGGTCCCCCACAATAGCCAGCAGCAGCGGAGGCCCCCAAAATCCCACCGCAGGGGTCCCCCACAATAGCCAGCAGCGGAGGCCCCCAAAATCCCACCGCAGGGATCCCCCACAATAGCCAGCAACAGCAGAGCCCCCCAAAATCCCACCGCAGGGGTCCCCCACAATAGCCAGCAGCAGCGGAGTCCCCCCAAATCCCACCGCCGGGGTCCCCCACAATATAGCCAGCAGCAGCGGAGCCCCCCAAAATCCCACCGCAGGGGTCCCCCACAATATAGCCAGCAGCAGCGGAGCCCCCCAAAATCCCACCGCAGGGGTCCCCCACAATATAGCCAGCAGCAGCGGAGCCCCCCCCAAATCCCACCGCAGGGGTCCCCCACAATATAGCCAGCAGCAGCGGAGCCCCCCAAAATCCCACCGCAGGGGTCCCCCACAATAGCCAGCAGCAGCGGAGCCCCCCAAAATCCCACCGCAGGGGTCCCCCACAATAGCCAGCAGCAGCGGAGCCCCCCCAAATCCCACCGCAGGGGTCCCCCACAATAGCCAGCAGCAGCGGAGCCCCCCCAAAATCCCACCGCAGGGGTCCCCCACACAGACAAGTAGGTCGACCACCACAGGGCCTCCCCCCAATAGCGATCAGCAAGTAGCATTTTTTCACCCTGAAACCACTGACCTCCATGGCGTCCACCAGCTATCATGCTGCTTTCCTTTGCCGCCTTAGTAAAAAGAGAATATGCCCATGATGTGAACTCAGAACACGCCCCCCGATAGGACACGCCCCCCGGATAGGACACGCCCCCGGAAATGACGTCACACCTTGAAGGAGCCCATACACTCTAGCATTTACCCATCCGGCAGAGGCGCAGAGTCATTGTGTTCAGGCAGGATGATGGGCATCGAGAAGCGGCTGTTTCCCGGAGGACCGGCTCCTGGAGAACTGCATTGCTTTCCAGGGCTGGGACCCTACAGACACACGCTGTGAGTATAGAGCCCCTGGAGGACGGCGCCTGTATAATGGGGGGGGGGCCTCGACAATGCTGCATGTGTGCTGCACAGAGGCTACTGTGCCCCTTCATCATAATCCATCACTGCTTTCAGTTTCCTTTTTTGATGCAGTTAATGCAGTATATATGAACGTGCGCCCCCTCCCGTCCTGTGCTCGGGGGGGGGGGCCCGGGCACAGTGTTTTTTGTGCCCTCCACCTTCTCTCACACATTTCCTTGTGTCCACTCGTCTCCTTAGCTGCACACATCAGTATACTACATATGTGTATATGAGGTACCTTACTCTTCTGTTACATTGTATTGTAGTGTTCTCTCTCTCTTAATCTGATGTGTTTTTACTGCTGTCTGTATATGTATCCTGTGTGTAGTCAGTTCTGTCTGTACCCCCTGTATATGTATCCTGTGTGTAGTCAGTTCTGTCTGTACCCGCTGTATAGGTATCCTGTGTGTGTAGTCAGTTCTGTCTGTACCCGCTGTATAGGTATCCTGTGTGTGTAGTCAGTTCTGTCTGTACCCGCTGTATAGGTATCCTGTGTGTGTAGTCAGTTCTGTCTGTACCCGCTGTATAGGTATCCTGTGTGTGTAGTCAGTTCTGTCTGTACCCCCTGTATAGGTATCCTGTGTGTGTGTGTGTGTGTGTGTGTGTGTAGTCAGTTTTGTCTTTACCCCCTGTATAGGTATCCTTTGTGAGTGTGTGTGTGTGTGTGGTCCTGTCTGTACCCCCTGTATAGGTATCCTGTGTGTGTCGTCAGTTCTGTCTGTACCCCCTGTATAGGTATCGTGTGTGTGTAGTCCTGTGTGTGTAGTTAGTTCTGTCTACCCCCTGTATAGGTATCCTGTGTATGAGGCCATTTCTGTCTATACCCCCTGTATAGGTATCCTGTGTATGTAGTCAGTTCTGTCTGTACCCCCTGTATAGGTATCCTGTGTATGTAGTCAGTTCTGTCTGTACACCTTGTATAGGTATCCTGTGTATGTAGTCAGTTCTGTCTGTACCCCCTGTATGGGTATCCTGTGTGTGTGTGGTCAGTTCTGTCTGTACCCCCTGTATAGGTATCCTGTGTGTGTAGTCAGTTCTGTCTGTACCCCCTGTATAGGTATCCTGTGTGTGTGTAGTCAGTTCTGTCTGTACCCCCTGTATAGGTATCCTGTGTGTGTGTGTAGTCAGTTCTGTCTGTACCCCCTGTATAGGTATCGTGTGTGTAGTCAGTTCTGTCTGTACCCCCTGTATAGGTATCGTGTGTGTGTGTGTGTGTGTGTGTGTGTAGTCAGTTCTGTCTGTACCCCCTGTATAGGTATCGTGTGTGTAGTCAGTTCTGTCTGTACCCCCTGTATAGGTATCCTGTGTGTGTGTGTGTGTGTGTGTGTGTGTGGTCAGTTCTGTCTGTACCCCTGTATAGGTATCCTGTGTGTGTAGTCAGTTCTGTCTGTACCCCCTGTATAGGTATCCTGTGTGTGTGTGTGTGTGTGTGTGTGTGTGTGTGTGTGTGTGTGTGTGTGTGTGTGTGTGTGTGTGGTCAGTTCTGTCTGTAACCCCTGTATAGGTATCCTGTGTGTGTGTGTGTAGTCAGTTCTGTCTGTACCCCCTGTATAGGTATCCTGTGTGTGTGTGTGTGTGTGTGTGTGTGTGTGTGTAGTCAGTTCTGTCTGTACCCCCTGTATAGGTATCCTGTGTGTGTGTATTCAGTTCTGTCTGTACCCCCTGTATAGGTATCCTGTGTGTGTGTGTGTGTGTGTGTGTGTGTGTGTGTGTGTGTGTGTAGTCAGTTCTGTCTGTACCCCCTGTATAGGTATCCTGTGTGTGTGTAGTCAGTTCTGTCTGTACCCCCTGTATATGTATCCTGTGTGTGTGTGTAGTCAGTTCTGTCTGTACCCCCTGTATAGGTATCCTGTGTGTGTGTGTAGTCAGTTCTGTCTGTCCCCTGTATAGGTATCCTGTGTGTGTGTGTGTAGTCAGTTCTGTCTGTACCCCCTGTATAGGTATCCTGTGTGTGTGTGTGTAGTCAGTTCTGTCTGTACCCCCTGTATAGGTATCCTGTGTGTGTGTGTGTGTGTGTAGTCAGTTCTGTCTGTACCCCCTGTATAGGTATCCTGTGTGTGTGTGTGTGTGTAGTCAGTTCTGTCTGTACCCCTTGTATAGGTATCCTGTGTATGTAGTCAGTTCTGTCTGTACCCCCTGTATAGGTATCCTGTGTGTGTGTGTGTAGTCAGTTCTGTCTGTACCCCTTGTATAGGTATCCTGTGTATGTAGTCAGTTCTGTCTGTACCCCTGTATAGGTATCCTGTGTGTGTAGTCAGTTCTGTCTGTACCTCCTGTATAGGTATCCTGTGTGTGTGTGTGTGTGTGTGTGTGTGTGTGTGTGTGTGTGTGTGTGTGTAGTCAGTTCTGTCTGTACCCCCTGTATAGGTATCCTGTGTGTAGTCAGTTCTGTCTGTACCCCCTGTATAGGTATCCTGTGTGTGTGTGTGTGTGTGTGTGTGTGTGTAGTCAGTTCTGTCTGTACCCCCTGTATAGGTATCCTGTGTAGTCAGTTCTGTCTGTACCCCCTGTATAGGTATCCTGTGTGTGAGTGTGTGTGTGTGTGTGTGTGTGTGTGTGGTCAGTTCTGTCTGTACCCCCTGTATAGGTATCCTGTGTGTGTGGTCAGTTCTGTCTGTACCCCCTGTATAGGTATCCTGTGTGTGTGTGTGTGTGTGTGGTCAGTTCTGTCTGTACCCCCTGTATAGGTATCCTGTGTGTGTGTGTGTGTGTGTGTGTGTAGTCAGTTCTGTCTGTACCCCCGTATAGGTATCCTGTGTGTGTAGTTAGTTCTGTCTACCCCCTGTATAGGTATCGTGTGTGTGTGTGTAGTCAGTTCTGTCTGTACCCCCTGTATAGGTATCGTGTGTGTGTGTGTGTAGTCAGTTCTGTCTGTACCCCCTGTATAGGTATCCTGTGTGTGTGTGTAGTCAGTTCTGTCTGTACCCCCTGTATAGGTATCGTGTGTGTGTGTGTGTAGTCAGTTCTGTCTGTACCCCCTGTATAGGTATCGTGTGTGTGTGTGTGTGTAGTCAGTTCTGTCTGTACCCCCTGTATAGGTATCCTGTGTGTGTGTGTGGTCAGTTCTGTCTGTACCCCCTGTATAGGTATCCTGTGTGTGTGTGTGTAGTCAGTTCTGTCTGTACCCCATGTATAGCTATCCTGTGTGTGTGTGTGTGTGTGTGTGTGTGTGTGTGTAGTCAGTTCTGTCTGTACCCCCTGTATAGGTATCCTGTGTGTGTGTGTGTGTGTGTGTGTGTGTAGTCAGTTCTGTCTGTACCCCGTGTATAGGTATCCTGTGTGTGTGTGTGTGGTCAGTTCTGTCTGTACCCCCTGTATAGGTATCGTGTGTGTGTGTGTGTGTGGTCAGTTCTGTCTGTACCCCCTTTATAGGTATCCTGTGTAGTCAGTTCTGTCTGTACCCCCTTTATAGGTATCCCGTGTGTAGTCAGTTCTGTCTGTACCCCGTGTATAGGTATCCTGTGTGTGTGTGTGGTCAGTTCTGTCTGTACCCCCTGTATAGGTATCGTGTGTGTGTGTGGTCAGTTCTGTCTGTACCCCCTTTATAGGTATCCTGTGTGTAGTCAGTTCTGTCTGTACCCCCTTTATAGGTATCCTGTGTGTAGTCAGTTCTGTCTGTACCCCCTGTATAGGTATCCTGTGTGTGTGTAGTCAGTTCTGTCTGTACCCCCTGTATAGGTATCCTGTGTGTGTGTAGTCAGTTCTGTCTGTACCCCCTGTATAGGTATCCTGTGTGTGTGTGTAGTCAGTTCTGTCTGTACCCCCTGTATAGGTATCCTGTGTGTGTGTGTAGTCAGTTCTGTCTGTAACCCCTGTATAGGTATCCTGTGTGTGTAGTCAGTTCTGTCTGTACCCCCTGTATAGGTATCCTGTGTGTGTGTGTGTGTGTGTGTGTGTGTGTGTGTAGTCAGTTCTGTCTGTACCCCCTGTATAGGTATCGTGTGTGTGTGTGTAGTCAGTTCTGTCTGTACCCCCTGTATAGGTATCGTGTGTGTGTGTGTGTGTAGTCAGTTCTGTCTGTACCCCCTGTATAGGTATCCTGTGTGTGTAGTCAGTTCTGTCTGTACCCCCTGTATAGGTATCCTGTGTGTGTGTGTGTGTGTGTGTGTGTGTGTGTAGTCAGTTCTGTCTGTACCCTGTATATGTACCCTGTACCCCCTGTATAGGTATCCTTTGTGAGTGTGAGTGTGTGTGTGTGTGTGTGTGTGTGTGTGTGTGTGTGTGTGTGTGTGTGTGGTCCTGTCTGTACCCCCTGTATAGGTATCCTGTGTGTGTCGTCAGTTCTGTCTGTACCCCCTGTATAGGTATCGTGTGTGTGTGTGTAGTCCTGTGTGTGTAGTTAGTTCTGTCTACCCCCTGTATAGGTATCCTGTGTATGAGGCCATTTCTGTCTATACCCCCTGTATAGGTATCCTGTGTATGTAGTCAGTTCTGTCTGTACCCCCTGTATAGGTATCCTGTGTATGTAGTCAGTTCTGTCTGTACACCTTGTATAGGTATCCTGTGTATGTAGTCAGTTCTGTCTGTACCCCCTGTATGGGTATCCTGTGTGTGTGTGGTCAGTTCTGTCTGTACCCCCTGTATAGGTATCCTGTGTGTGTAGTCAGTTCTGTCTGTACCCCCTGTATAGGTATCCTGTGTGTGTGTAGTCAGTTCTGTCTGTACCCCCTGTATAGGTATCCTGTGTGTGTGTGTAGTCAGTTCTGTCTGTACCCCCTGTATAGGTATCGTGTGTGTGTGTGTGTGTAGTCAGTTCTGTCTGTACCCCCTGTATAGGTATCGTGTGTGTGTGTGTAGTCAGTTCTGTCTGTACCCCCTGTATAGGTATCGTGTGTGTAGTCAGTTCTGTCTGTACCCCCTGTATAGGTATCCTGTGTGTGTGTGTGTGTGTGGTCAGTTCTGTCTGTACCCCTGTATAGGTATCCTGTGTGTGTAGTCAGTTCTGTCTGTACCCCCTGTATAGGTATCCTGTGTGTGTGTGTAGTCAGTTCTGTCTGTCCCCTGTATAGGTATCCTGTGTGTGTGTGTGTAGTCAGTTCTGTCTGTACCCCCTGTATAGGTATCCTGTGTGTGTGTGTGTGTAGTCAGTTCTGTCTGTACCCCCTGTATAGGTATCCTGTGTGTGTGTGTGTAGTCAGTTCTGTCTGTACCCCCTGTATAGGTATCCTGTGTGTGTGTGTGTGTGTGTGTAGTCAGTTCTGTCTGTACCCCTTGTATAGGTATCCTGTGTATGTAGTCAGTTCTGTCTGTACCCCCTGTATAGGTATCCTGTGTGTGTGTGTAGTCAGTTCTGTGTGTGTGTGTAGTCAGTTCTGTCTGTACCCCTTGTATAGGTATCCTGTGTATGTAGTCAGTTCTGTCTGTACCCCTGTATAGGTATCCTGTGTGTGTAGTCAGTTCTGTCTGTACCTCCTGTATAGGTATCCTGTGTGTGTGTGTGTGTGTGTGTGTGTAGTCAGTTCTGTCTGTACCCCCTGTATAGGTATCCTGTGTGTAGTCAGTTCTGTCTGTACCCCCTGTATAGGTATCCTGTGTGAGTGTGTGTGTGTGTGTGTGTGTGTGTGTGTGTGTGGTCAGTTCTGTCTGTACCCCCTGTATAGGTATCCTGTGTGTGTGGTCAGTTCTGTCTGTACCCCCTGTATAGGTATCCTGTGTGTGTGTGTGTGGTCAGTTCTGTCTGTACCCCCTGTATAGGTATCCTGTGTGTGTGTGTGTGTGTGTGTGTGTGTGTGTAGTCAGTTCTGTCTGTACCCCCGTATAGGTATCCTGTGTGTGTAGTTAGTTCTGTCTACCCCCTGTATAGGTATCGTGTGTGTGTGTGTGTGTAGTCAGTTCTGTCTGTACCCCCTGTATAGGTATCCTGTGTGTGTGTAGTCAGTTCTGTCTGTACCCCCTGTATAGGTATCGTGTGTGTGTGTGTAGTCAGTTCTGTCTGTACCCCCTGTATAGGTATCGTGTGTGTGTGTGTGTAGTCAGTTCTGTCTGTACCCCCTGTATAGGTATCCTGTGTGTGTAGTCAGTTCTGTCTGTACCCCCTGTATAGGTATCCTGTGTGTGTGTGGTCAGTTCTGTCTGTACCCCCTGTATAGGTATCCTGTGTGTGTGTGTGTGTAGTCAGTTCTGTCTGTACCCCATGTATAGCTATCCTGTGTGTGTGTGTGTGTGTGTGTGTGTGTGTGTGTAGTCAGTTCTGTCTGTACCCCCTGTATAGGTATCCTGTGTGTGTGTGTGTGTGTGTGTGTGTGTGTGTAGTCAGTTCTGTCTGTACCCCGTGTATAGGTATCCTGTGTGTGTGTGTGGTCAGTTCTGTCTGTACCCCCTGTATAGGTATCGTGTGTGTGTGTGTGGTCAGTTCTGTCTGTACCCCCTTTATAGGTATCCTGTGTGTAGTCAGTTCTGTCTGTACCCCCTTTATAGGTATCCTGTGTGTAGTCAGTTCTGTCTGTACCCCGTGTATAGGTATCCTGTGTGTGTGTGTGGTCAGTTCTGTCTGTACCCCCTGTATAGGTATCGTGTGTGTGTGTGGTCAGTTCTGTCTGTACCCCCTTTATAGGTATCCTGTGTGTAGTCAGTTCTGTCTGTACCCCCTTTATAGGTATCCTGTGTGTAGTCAGTTCTGTCTGTACCCCCTGTATAGGTATCCTGTGTGTGTGTGTGTGTGTGTGTGTGTGTGTGTGTGTAGTCAGTTCTGTCTGTACCCCCTGTATAGGTATCCTGTGTGTGTGTAGTCAGTTCTGTCTGTACCCCCTGTATAGGTATCCTGTGTGTGTGTGTAGTCAGTTCTGTCTGTAACCCCTGTATAGGTATCCTGTGTGTGTAGTCAGTTCTGTCTGTACCCCCTGTATAGGTATCCTGTGTGTGTAGTCAGTTCTGTCTGTACCCCCTGTATAGGTATCCTGTGTGTGTGTGTGTAGTCAGTTCTGTCTGTACCCCCTGTATAGGTATCCTGTGTGTGTGTGTGTGTAGTCAGTTCTGTCTGTACCCCCTGTATAGGTATCGTGTGTGTGTGTGTGTGTGTGTAGTCAGTTCTGTCTGTACCCCCTGTATAGGTATCCTGTGTGTGTAGTGAGTTCTGTCTGTACCCCCTGTATAGGTATCCTGTGTGTGTGTGTGTGTAGTCAGTTCTGTCTGTACCCTGTATATGTAGTCAGTTCTGTCTGTACCCCCTGTATAGGTATCCTGTGTATGTAGTCAGTTCTGTCTGTACACCTTGTATAGGTATCCTGTGTATGTAGTCAGTTCTGTCTGTACCCCCTGTATAGGTATCCTGTGTGTGTGTGTGTGTGTGTGTGTGTGTGTGTGTGTGTGTGTGTGTGTGTAGTCAGTTCTGTCTGTACCCCCAGTATAGGTATCCTGTGTGTGTGTGTGTGTGTGTGTGTGTAGTCAGTTCTGTCTGTACCCCCTGTATAGGTATCGTGTGTGTAGTCAGTTCTGTCTGTACCCCCTGTATAGGTATCGTGTGTGTGTGTGGTCAGTTCTGTCTGTACCCCCTGTATAGGTATCCTGTGTGTGTGTGTGTGTGTAGTCAGTTCTGTCTGTACCCCCTGTATAGGTATCCTGTGTGTGTGTTTGTGTGTGTGTGTGGTCAGTTCTGTCTGTACCCCCTGTATAGGTATCGTGTGTGTGTGGTCAGTTCTGTCTGTACCCCCTGTATAGGTATCCTGTGTGTGTGTGTGTGTGTGTGTGTAGTCAGTTCTGTCTGTACCCCATGTATAGGTATCCTGTGTGTGTGTGTAGTCAGTTCTGTCTGTACCCCCTGTATAGGTATCCTGTGTGTGTGTATTCAGTTCTGTCTGTACCCCCTGTATAGGTATCCTGTGTGTGTGTGTGTGTAGTCAGTTCTGTCTGTACCCCCTGTATAGGTATCCTGTGTGTGTGTAGTCAGTTCTGTCTGTACCCCCTGTATAGGTATCGTGTGTGTGTGTGTGTGTGTGTGGTCAGTTCTGTCTGTACCCCCTTTATAGGTATCCTGTGTGTAGTCAGTTCTGTCTGTACCCCCTGTATAGGTATCCTGTGTGTGTGTAGTCAGTTCTGTCTGTACCCCCTGTATAGGTATCCTGTGTGTGTGTGTGTGTGTGTGTAGTCAGTTCTGTCTGTAACCCCTGTATAGGTATCCTGTGTGTGTGTAGTCAGTTCTGTCTGTAACCCCTGTATAGGTATCCTGTGTGTGTGTAGTCAGTTCTGTCTGTACCCCCTGTATAGGTATCCTGTGTGTGTAGTCAGTTCTGTCTGTACCCCCTGTATAGGTATCCTGTGTGTGTGTGTGTGTGTGTGTGTGTGTGTGTGTGTGTGTGTGTGTGTGTGTGTGTGTGTGTGTGTGTGTGGTCAGTTCTGTCTGTACCCCCTGTATAGGTATCCTGTGTGTGTGTGTGTGTAGTCAGTTCTGTCTTTATCCCCTGTATAGGTATCCTGTGTGTGTGTAGTCAGTTCTGTCTGTACCCCCTGTATAGGTATCGTGTGTGTGTGTGTGTGTGGTTAGTTCTGTCTACCCCCTGTATAGGTATCCTGTGTATGTAGTCAGTTCTGTCTGTACCCTGTGTATGTAGTCAGTTCTGTCTGTACACCTTGTATAGGTATCCTGTGTATGTAGTCAGTTCTGTCTGTACCCCCTGTATAGGTATCCTGTGTGTGTGTGTGTAGTCAGTTCTGTCTGTACCCCCTGTATAGGTATCCTGTGTGTGTGTGTGTGTGTGGTCAGTTCTGTCTGTACCCCTGTATAGGTATCCTGTGTGTGTAGTCAGTTCTGTCTGTACCCCCTGTATAGGTATCCTGTGTGTGTGTGTGTGGTCAGTTCTGTCTGTAACCCCTGTATAGGTATCCTGTGTGTGTGTGTGTGTGTGTGTGTGTGTAGTCAGTTCTGTCTGTACCCCCTGTATAGGTATCCTGTGTGTGTGTGTGTGTGTGTGTGTGTAGTCAGTTCTGTCTGTACCCCCTGTATAGGTATCCTGTGTGTGTGTGTGTGTGTGTGTGTGTGTGTGTGTGTGTGTGTAGTCAGTTCTGTCTGTACCCCCTGTATAGGTATCCTGTGTGTGTGGTCAGTTCTGTCTGTACCCCCTGTATATGTATCCTGTGTGTGTGTGTGTAGTCAGTTCTGTCTGTACCCCCTGTATAGGTATCCTGTGTGTGTGTAGTCAGTTCTGTCTGTCCCCTGTATAGGTATCCTGTGTGTGTGTGTGTAGTCAGTTCTGTCTGTACCCCCTGTATAGGTATCCTGTGTGTGTGTGTGTAGTCAGTTCTGTCTGTACCCCCTGTATAGGTATCCTGTGTGTGTGTGTAGTCAGTTCTGTCTGTACCCCCTGTATAGGTATCCTGTGTGTGTGTGTGTGTGTGTGTGTAGTCAGTTCTGTCTGTACCCCTTGTATAGGTATCCTGTGTATGTAGTCAGTTCTGTCTGTACCCCCTGTATAGGTATCCTGTGTGTGTGTGTGTAGTCAGTTCTGTCTGTACCCCTTGTATAGGTATCCTGTGTATGTAGTCAGTTCTGTCTGTACCCCCTGTATAGGTATCCTGTGTGTGTAGTCAAGTTCTGTCTGTACCTCCTGTATAGGTATCCTGTGTGTGTGTGTGTGTGTGTGTGTGTGTAGTCAGTTCTGTCTGTACCCCCTGTATAGGTATCCTGTGTGTAGTCAGTTCTGTCTGTACCCCCTGTATAGGTATCCTGTGTGAGTGTGTGTGTGTGTGTGTGGTCAGTTCTGTCTGTACCCCCTGTATAGGTATCCTGTGTGTGTGGTCAGTTCTGTCTGTACCCCCTGTATAGGTATCCTGTGTGTGTGTGTGTGTGGTCAGTTCTGTCTGTACCCCCTGTATAGGTATCCTGTGTGTGTGTGTGTGTGTGTGTGGTCAGTTCTGTCTGTACCCCCGTATAGGTATCCTGTGTGTGTAGTTAGTTCTGTCTACCCCCTGTATAGGTATCGTGTGTGTGTGTGTGTAGTCAGTTCTGTCTGTACCCCCTGTATAGGTATCGTGTGTGTGTGTGTGTGTGTAGTCAGTTCTGTCTGTACCCCCTGTATAGGTATCCTGTGTGTGTGTAGTCAGTTCTGTCTGTACCCCCTGTATAGGTATCGTGTGTGTGTGTGGTCAGTTCTGTCTGTACCCCCTTTATAGGTATCCTGTGTGTAGTCAGTTCTGTCTGTACCCCCTTTATAGGTATCCTGTGTGTAGTCAGTTCTGTCTGTACCCCCTGTATAGGTATCGTGTGTGTGTGTGTGTGTAGTCAGTTCTGTCTGTACCCCCTGTATAGGTATCCTGTGTGTGTAGTCAGTTCTGTCTGTACCCCCTGTATAGGTATCCTGTGTGTGTGTGGTCAGTTCTGTCTGTACCCCCTGTATAGGTATCCTGTGTGTGTGTGTGTGTAGTCAGTTCTGTCTGTACCCCATGTATAGCTATCCTGTGTGTGTGTGTGTGTGTGTGTAGTCAGTTCTGTCTGTACCCCCTGTATAGGTATCCTGTGTGTGTGTGTGTGTGTGTGTGTGTGTGTAGTCAGTTCTGTCTGTACCCCGTGTATAGGTATCCTGTGTGTGTGTGTGGTCAGTTCTGTCTGTACCCCCTGTATAGGTATCGTGTGTGTGTGTGTGTGGTCAGTTCTGTCTGTACCCCCTTTATAGGTATCCTGTGTGTAGTCAGTTCTGTCTGTACCCCCTTTATAGGTATCCTGTGTGTAGTCAGTTCTGTCTGTACCCCGTGTATAGGTATCCTGTGTGTGTGTGTGGTCAGTTCTGTCTGTACCCCCTGTATAGGTATCGTGTGTGTGTGTGGTCAGTTCTGTCTGTACCCCCTTTATAGGTATCCTGTGTGTAGTCAGTTCTGTCTGTACCCCCTTTATAGGTATCCTGTGTGTAGTCAGTTCTGTCTGTACCCCCTGTATAGGTATCCTGTGTGTGTGTGTGGTCAGTTCTGTCTGTACCCCCTGTATAGGTATCCTGTGTGTGTGTGTGTAGTCAGTTCTGTCTGTAACCCCTGTATAGGTATCCTGTGTGTGTAGTCAGTTCTGTCTGTAACCCCTGTATAGGTATCCTGTGTGTGTAGTCAGTTCTGTCTGTACCCCCTGTATAGGTATCCTGTGTGTGTGTAGTCAGTTCTGTCTGTACCCCCTGTATAGGTATCCTGTGTGTGTGTGTGTGTAGTCAGTTCTGTCTGTACCCCCTGTATAGGTATCGTGTGTGTGTGTGTGTGTAGTCAGTTCTGTCTGTACCCCCTGTATAGGTATCCTGTGTGTGTAGTCAGTTCTGTCTGTACCCCCTGTATAGGTATCCTGTGTGTGTGTGTGTGTGTAGTCAGTTCTGTCTGTACCCTGTATATGTAGTCAGTTCTGTCTGTACCCCCTGTATAGGTATCCTGTGTATGTAGTCAGTTCTGTCTGTACCCCCTGTATAGGTATCCTGTGTGTGTGTGTGTGTGTGTGTGTGTGTGTGTGTAGTCAGTTCTGTCTGTACCCCCAGTATAGGTATCCTGTGTGTGTGTGTGTGTGTGTGTGTGTGTGTGTAGTCAGTTCTGTCTGTACCCCCTGTATAGGTATCGTGTGTGTGTGTAGTCAGTTCTGTCTGTACCCCCTGTATAGGTATCGTGTGTGTGTGGTCAGTTCTGTCTGTACCCCCTGTATAGGTATCCTGTGTGTGTGTGTGTAGTCAGTTCTGTCTGTACCCCCTGTATAGGTATCCTGTGTGTGTGTTTGTGTGTGTGTGTGGTCAGTTCTGTCTGTACCCCCTGTATAGGTATCGTGTGTGTGTGGTCAGTTCTGTCTGTACCCCCTGTATAGGTATCCTGTGTGTGTGTGTGTGTGTGTGTAGTCAGTTCTGTCTGTACCCCATGTATAGGTATCCTGTGTGTGTGTGTAGTCAGTTCTGTCTGTACCCCCTGTATAGGTATCCTGTGTGTGTGTAGTCAGTTCTGTCTGTACCCCCTGTATAGGTATCGTGTGTGTGTGTGTGGTCAGTTCTGTCTGTACCCCCTTTATAGGTATCCTGTGTGTAGTCAGTTCTGTCTGTACCCCCTGTATAGGTATCCTGTGTGTGTGTAGTCAGTTCTGTCTGTACCCCCTGTATAGGTATCCTGTGTGTGTGTGTGTGTGTGTGTGTGTAGTCAGTTCTGTCTGTAACCCCTGTATAGGTATCCTGTGTGTGTGTAGTCAGTTCTGTCTGTAACCCCTGTACAGGTATCCTGTGTGTGTGTAGTCAGTTCTGTCTGTACCCCCTGTATAGGTATCCTGTGTGTGTAGTCAGTTCTGTCTGTACCCCCTGTATAGGTATCCTGTGTGTGTGTGTGTGTGTCGTCAGTTCTGTCTGTACCCCCTGTATAGGTATCCTGTGTGTGTGTGTGTGTGTGTAGTCAGTTCTGTCTTTATCCCCTGTATAGGTATCCTGTGTGTGTGTGTAGTCAGTTCTGTCTGTACCCCCTGTATAGGTATCGTGTGTGTGTGTGTGTGTGTGTGTGTGTGTGTAGTTAGTTCTGTCTACCCCCTGTATAGGTATCCTGTGTATGTAGTCAGTTCTGTCTGTACCCTGTGTATGTAGTCAGTTCTGTCTGTACACCTTGTATAGGTATCCTGTGTATGTAGTCAGTTCTGTCTGTACCCCCTGTATAGGTATCCTGTGTGTATGTGTGTGTAGTCAGTTCTGTCTGTACCCCCTGTATAGGTATCCTGTGTGTGTGTGTGTGTGTGTGTGTGTGTGTGTGTGTGTGTGGTCAGTTCTGTCTTTACCCCCAGTATAGGTATCCTGTGTGTGTGTGTGTGTGTGTGTGTGTGTGTGTGTGTGTGTGTAGTCAGTTCTGTCTGTACCCCCTGTATAGGTATCCTGTGTGTGTGTAGTCGGTTCTGTCTGTACCCCCTGTATAGGTATCCTGTGTGTGTGTGTGTGTGTGTAGTCAGTTCTGTCTGTACCCCCTGTATAGGTATCCTGTGTGTGTGTAGTCAGTTCTGTCTGTACCCCCTGTATAGGTATCGTGTGTGTGTGTGTGTGTGTGTGTGTGTGTGTGTGTGTGTGTAGTCAGTTCTGTCTGTACCCCCTGTATAGGTATCCTGTGTGTGTGTGTGTGTGTGTGTCGTCAGTTCTGTCTGTACCCCCTGTATAGGTATCCTGTGTGTGTGTGTAGTCAGTTCTGTCTTTACCCCCTGTATAGGTATCGTGTGTGTGTAGTCCTGTGTGTGTGTGTGTAGTTAGTTCTGTCTACCCCCTGTATAGGTATCCTGTGTATGTAGTCAGTTCTGTCTGTACCCTGTGTATGTAGTCAGTTCTGTCTGTACCCCCTGTATAGGTATCCTGTGTATGTAGTCAGTTCTGTCTGTACACCTTGTATAGGTATACTGTGTATGTAGTCAGTTCTGTCTGTACCCCCTGTATAGGTATCCTGTGTGTGTGTGTGTGTAGTCAGTTCTGTCTGTACCCCCTGTATAGGTATCGTGTGTGTGTGTGTGTGTGTGTGTGTGTAGTCAGTTCTGTTTGTACCCCCTGTGTAGGTATCCTTTGTGTGTGTTTAGTCAGTTCTGTCTGTACCCCCTGTATAGGTATGCTGTGTATGTAGTCAGTTCTGTCTGTACCCCCTGTATAGGTATTCTGTCTTTACACCCTGTATAGGTATCCTTTGTGTGTGTAGTCAGTTCTGTCTGTACCCCCTGTATAGGTATCCTGTGTTTAGTCAGTTCTGGCTGTACCCCCTGTATAGGTATGCTGTGCGTGTGGAGTCAGTTCTGTCTGTACCTCCTTGTATAGGTATCCTGTGTATGTAGTCAGTTCTGTCTGTGCCCCCTGTATAGGTATCCTTTGTGAGTGTGTGTAGTCAGTCTGTCTGTACCCCCTGTATAGGAATCCTGTGTGTGTGTGTGTGTGTGTGTGTGTGTAGTCAGTTCTGTCTGTACCCCCTGTACAGGTATCCTGTGTGTGTGGTTCTGTATAAGTATCCTGTGGGTACAGAAAGTATTCATACCCCCTTACGTTTTTCAGTTTCATTGCAGTCATTTGGTAAATTCAAAAAAGTTTTTTTTCTCTCTCATTAATGTACACTCTGCGCACCATTTTGACTGAACCCCACCAGAAATATACGGTAGTAATTTTTGCAAATGTATAAAAAAAAACAATTGAAATATCACATGATCATACGTATTCAGACAATTTGCTCATTATTGAGTAGAAGCATCATTTTGATCTACAACCCCTGGCAAAAATTGAGTCACCGGCCTTGGAGAATGTTCATTCAGTTGGTTAATTTTGTAGAAAAAAAGCAGATCAGACATGGCACACAACTAAAGTCATTTCAAATGGCAACTTTCTGGCTTTAAGAAACACTAAAAGAAATCAGGATAAAAAAAATTGATAGTAATGGTTACTTTTTTTTAATTAAGCATAGGTAAAATTATGGAGTCACTCAATTCTGAGAAAAAAATTGATATCATGAAAAATAAAAAAACACTCCAACACATCACTAGTACCATATTTTCCGGCGTATAAGATGACTTTTTAACCCCTGAAAATCGTTCCCAAAGTCAGGGGTCGTCTTATTAAAAAAAAAAGAATAAAAATAAAAAATAGGGATATACTTACCCTCCGACGGCCCCCGACTCTCAGCGGTGCAAGCGGCAGCCTCCGTTCCTAAGGATGCATTGAGCGTAGGACCTGCGATGACGTCGCAGTCGGAGGGTAAGTATATCCATATATATATTTTTTTTTTACATGAATATGGATCCCAGGGCCTGAAGGAGAGTCTCCTTTCCTCCAGACCCTGGGAACCACCCGCACCACACACGCCGTATAAGACGACTGGGCGTATAAGATGACCCCCGTCTTGGGGTATGTGTCCACGTTCAGGATGGCCTGTGCTTTGGACGGAGCGGAAAACTCGCTCCGCCCAAAGTGCCTCCCCCTTCTGTCGACGCGATGTCGGATGTGTTCATTGCAGACATCCGGAATCATCGCACCCCACACATAGGGCCCTGTGTTTTACCTTGCGGCGGCGCAGCGTGGCCGCAAGGTAAACAGACATGCTGCGTTCTAGAAAGATGCGCCGCATGTCTGTAAACACAGGGCCGCCGGGTGCGTGTTCGCACGCATAGTGGAGACGGGATTTCATAAAATCCCCTCCACTATGCTGTAACATCTGGATGCTGCGGATTGAACGCTCGGCTCTACGCAGCGTTCAATCCGCAGCTATTCCGGATGTAATACGGCCTGTGGACACATACCCTTATACGGCAAGTATATCCCAAACTCCACATTTTATATGGAAAAGTTGGGGGTTGTCTTATACGCCCAGTCGTCTTATACACCAGAAAATACGGTACTTTGTTGCACCACTTCTGGCTTTTATAACAGCTTGCAGTTTCTGAGGCATGGACTTAATGAGTGTCAAACAGTACTCTTCATCAATCTGGCTCCAACTTTCTCTGATTGCTGGTGCCAGATCAGCTTTGCAGGTTGGAGCCTTGTCATGATCGTTTTCTTCAACTTCCACCAAAGATTTTCAATTGGATTGAGATCCGGACTATTTGCAGGCCATGACATTGACCTTATGTGTCTTTTTTTCAAGGAATGTTTTCATAGTTTTTGCTCTATGGCAGGATGCATTATCATCTTGAAAAATGATTTCATCATCCTCAAACATCCTTTCAATTGATGAGATAAGAAAAATGTCCAATATATTATTTATTATTATTATTATTTTATATAGCACCATTAATTCCATGGTGCTGTACATGAGAAGGGGGTTACATATAACTTACAGATATCACTTACAGTAAGCAAACTAACAATGACAGACTGATAGAGGGAAGAGGACCCTGCCCTTGCGGGCTTACATTCTACAGGATTATGAGGAAGGAGACAGTAGGTCTAGGGTTGCGGTAGCTCCGATGGTGCTGAGGTGGTCGTGTGGTTATTACAGGCTGTAAGCTTCTTTGAAGAGATGGGTTTTCAGGTTTCTTTTGAAGGATCCAAATGTGGATAACCGGACGTGTTGGGGCACAGAATTCCAGAGGATGGAGGATATTCGGGAGAACTCTTGGAGGCGATTGGGTGAGGAGCAAATAAGCGTGGAGGAGAGAAGGAGGTCTTGGGAGGACTGGAGATTACGTGAGGGAAGATATTGAGAGATTAGTTCGGAAATGTACGGAGGAGAAAGGTTATGGATGGCTTTGTGGTCAGTGTTAGTAGTTTAAACTGGATACGCTGGGAAATTGGGAGCCAGTGAAGGGATTTGCAAAGAGGGGAAGCAGGAGTGTAGTGAGGAGCTAGATTAATTACTTGGGCAGCAGAGTTAAGGACGGACTGGAGAATTGCGAGAGTGTTAGAAGGTAGGCCACAGAGGAGAATGTTGCAGTAGTCAAGGCGGGATATGATTAGGGCATGCACAAGCATTTTGGTAGAGTGAGGGTTGAGGAAAGGACGGATTCTGGAAATATTTTTAAGCTGGAGGTGGCGAGAGCTTGGATGTGTGGTTTGAAGGACAGGGCAGAGTCCTGGGTTACTCCGAGGCAGCGGATTTTTGGGAAAGGGGAAAGTGTGATTTCATTTATCTTGATAGATCAGGTAGGGAAGATATGCGAGATGGAGGAAAGATAATTAGTTCAGATTTGTCCACATTGAGCTTGAGGAAGCGAGAGGAGAAGGAGGAGGATATGGCTGATAGACACTCTGGGATTCTGGAGAGCAGAGAGGTGACATCTGGGCCAGAGAGGTAGATCTGAATGTCATCAGCATATAGATGGTACTGGAAGCCATAGGACCTTATGAGTTGTCCCAGGCCGAGTGTATAGATTGAGAAGAGTAAGGGTACCGTCACACAGTGGCATTTTCATCGCTACGACGGCACGATTCGTGACGTTCTAGCGATATCGTTACGATATCGCTGTGTCTGACACGCTACTGCGATCCGGAACCCTGCTGAGAATCGTACGTCGTAGCAGATCGTTTGAAACTTTCTTTTCGTCGTCTAGTGTCCCGCTGTGGCGGCATGATTGCATCGTGTGACACAGGTTGTATACGATGTGCGCACAGTAACCAACGGCTTCTACATCGCAAATACGTCATGAAATTATCGCTCCAGCGCCGTGTATTGCAACGTGTGACCGCAGTCTACGACGCTGGAGCGATAATCATACGACGCTGCAACGTCACGAATCGTGCCGTCGTAGCGATGAAAATGCCACTGTGTGACGGTACCCTCAGGGCCCAAGGACAGAGCCTTGAGGGACACCAACAGAGAGGGGAAGAGGTAGTATGGGAGTAGCAAATGCTAAATGTGCGGTTGGTAAGGTATGAGGAGATCCAAGATAGGGCGAGGTCTTTGACTCCAAAGGAAGAGAGGATCTGTAGTAGGAGGCAGTGGTCAACTGTGTCGAAGGCAGAAGACCGGTCTAGACGGAGGAGTATAGAGAATTGTCTGTTAGCTTTGGCTGTAAGTAAGTCATTAGTAATTTTGATCAGGGCCGTTTCAGTGGAATGGTGGGGACGGAAGCCAGATTGTAGGTTTTCGAAGAGAGATGCAAAGTGAGAGGAAAGTTCAGCATGGATATGCTGCTCAAAGAGTTTGGATGCAAATGGGAGCAAAGATATGGGGCGATAGTTGGACATAGCGCTTGGGTCAAGGGATGGCTTTTTGAGGATAGGTGTGATTGTAGCATGTTTGAAAGCAGTGGGGAAGGTACCAGAAGTTAGTGATAGGTTGAAGAGATGGGTTAGGGATGGCATTAGTGTGGTGGTGAGGTTGGGGAGGAGGTGGGATAGGGTCAAGTGCACAAGTGGTGAGGTGTGACTTGGAGAGAAGATGAGCAAGCTCCCCATCAGTGATTTTTGGAGAGGGAAGTTAATGGGGTTTAGGCTTTGGTCTGGTATACAAAGGGGTTGTGGGATAAGGAAGATACGAGTGTTGTGAAGTAGGCCTGTTTAGCAGAGGTGAGAGCTGATTTAAATGCGAGTGTTGCTTGTTTGAGTGCAGTGAAATAATCTTGCGAATGTGTTTTCTTCCAACGTTGTTCTGCAATTCTGGATACTTGCCATCAACATAAACTTGTGCATTTATTGAAGACTAGATGGTGGCCCGATTCTAACGCATCGGGTATTCTAGAATATGCATGCCCACGTAGTATATTGCCCAACCCACGTAGTATATTGTCCAGTGACGTAAAATAAAAAATATATACTCACCTTCCGAAGTGCCGTTGAAGTCCTGGCGCCTGTGTACGGTGCACGCGGCAGCTTCCGGTCCCAGGGTTGGTATGAGCGCAGGACCTGTGATGTTGTGGTCACATGATCATGACGTCATGGCAGGTCCTTCTCGCGCAGGACCTGTGATGACGTCGCGGTCGCATGACCGTGTTGTCATGGCAGGTCCTTCTCGCATAGCATCCTTGGCACCAGAACCTGCCGCTTGCACTGCCGAGGACACCGCGCCACGTCGGTGGGTGAGAATAACCTTTTTTTTTTTAATTATTATTATTATTATTTGTAACCTCTTTTTACTATAGATGCTGCATAGGCAGCATCAATAGTCGAAAGTTGGTCACAAAGAGTTAATAGTTACGTTAATGGAGTGCGTTACACCGCGGTCCATTAATGCTGGCATTAACCCTGTGTGAGCACTGACTGGAGGGGAGTATGGAGCGGGCACTGACTGCAGAGAGTAAGGAGCAGCCATGTTGCCGCCGGACTGTGCCCGTCGCTGATTGGTCGTGGGCGTTTTGCGACGACCTATCAGCGACTTGGATTTCCATGACAGAGGCCGCGACCAATGAATATCCGTGACAGACGGAAGTGACCCTTAGACAATTATATAGTAGATGTAATGACAGCCATCTCCCCAGTGCCTTTACCTGACATGCTGCCCCATATCATCAATGACTGTGGAAATTTGCATGTTCTCTTCAGGCAGTCATCTTTATAAATATGATTTGAAACGGCACCAAACAAAAGTTCCAGCATCATCACCTTGCCCAATGCAGATTTGTGATTCATCACTGAATGACTTTCATCCAGTCATCCACAGTCCACGATTGCTTTTCCTTAGCCCATTGTAACCTTGCTTTTTTTCTGTTTAGGTGTTAATGTTGGCTTTCGTTTAGTTTTTCTGTATGTAAATCCCATTTCCTTTAGGTGGTTTCTTACAGTTCGGTCACAGACGTTGACTCCAGTTTCCACCCATTCTTTCCTCATTTGTTTTGTTTTTCATTTCCTGTTTTGGAGACATATTGCTTTAAGTTCCTGGTCTTGACACTTTGATGTCTTCCTTGGTCTACCATTATGTTTGCCTTTAACAACCTTCCCATGTTTTGTATTTGGTCCAGATTTTAGACACAGCTGACTGTGAACAACGAACATCTTTTTCAGCATTGCTTGATGATTTACCCTCTTTTAAGAGTTTGATAATCCTCTCCTTTGTTTCAATTGACAGCTCTCGTGTTGGAGCCATGATTAAAGGGAACCTGTCACCCCTAAATGAAAGGTGAGCTAAGCCCACTGGCATCAGGGGCTTATCTACAGCATTCTGTAATGATGTAGATAAGCCCCCAATGTATCCTGAAATATGAGAAAAGGAGGTTAGATTATACTCAGGCGTACTTTGTCTGCCCTCTTGAGGGCAGAGCAAAGTACTGCAGTGCGCAGGCGCCGGGCCTCTCTGACCTTTCCCGGCACCTGCGCACTGCAGTACTTCGCTCTGCCCTCAACAGGGCATAGTACGCCTGCGCCAGAGCCTGAAAATAAGAAAAGGACGTCATCGTAAGAAGATGGGAGGCCCCGGACTGGACTGCGACGCCCATCGGACCAGAACAGAACCGGGACCTCCCCTGGGTGAATATAATCTAACCTCTTTTTCTCATCCTTCAGGATACATCAGGGGCTTATCTACAGCATTACAGAATGCTGTAGATAAGCCCCTGATGCCGGTGGGCTTAGCTCACCTTCGATTTTGGGGGAGACAGGTTCCTTTTAATGTCAGTCCACTTGGTGCAACAGCTCTCCAATGTGTGATCACTACTTTTTAGATGCAGATCTAATTTGATGCAGGTGTTAGTTTTGGTTATGACAATTTACAGGGTGATTCCATATTTTTTTCCTCAGAATTAAGTGACTCCGTAATTTTTCCCCTATGCTTTGTTATAAAAAAAAGTAACCATTACTGACTACCACACTTTTTGTTCTTGATTTCTTTTAGTGTTTCTTAAAGCCAGAAAGTTGCCATTTGAAATGACTTTAGTTTTGTGCCATGTCTGTGATGTGGTTTTTTTTTTTCTACAAAATTAAACAACTCAGTGAATATCCTCCAAGGCCGATGATTCCATAATTTTTGCCAGGTGTTGTAGTACAGCCATGAGTCGTCTTGGGAATGATGCAACAAGTTTTTCACACCTGAATTTGGGGGTCCTCTGACATTCTTCCTTTCAGATCCTCTCCAGTTCCATCAGGTTGGATGGTGAACGTTGGTGGACAGCAATTTTCAGGTCTCTCCAGAGATGCTCATTTTGGGTTTAGGTCAGGCCTCTGGCTGGGCCAGTTAAGAATGTTCAGAGAGTTATTATGAAGCCACTCCTTTATTATTTTAGCTGTGTGCTTAGGGTCATTGCCTTGTTGGAAGGTGAACCTTCAGCCAAGTCTGAGGTCCAGAGCACTCTGTACTTGGCCGCATTCATGTTTCCTTCAATGGCAACCAGTCGTCCTGTCCTTGCAGCTGAAAAACACCCCCATAGCATGATGCTGCCACCACGTTTCACTGTTGGGATTGTATTGGGCAGGTGATGAGCAGTGCCTGGTTTTCTCCACACATACCGCTTAGGGTACTTTCACATTTGCGTTTGGAGCCGCTGCGGAGGGCTGTGGAATTCCTCCGTGAAGCCCCGCCCCCTGCCGCTAGCTCCGCCTACTTCTGCATGTGGCCTGCATGCGACCTGGGAACCTATATTTAACATTAGGTACGCAGGTCGTGCCGCAGTATGCGGATGCTGCCGCATGCGTCGTTTTGACGATGCGGAGACCAGCGTAGGACGCAGCTCGTAGCAATTTTTTTTTTTCTCCGCATCGTCAAAACGACGCATGCGGCAGCATCCGCATACTGCGGCACGACCTGCGTACCTAATGTTAAATATAGGTACCCAGGTCGCATGCAGAAGTAGGCGGAGCTAGCGGCGGGGGGCGGGGCTTCACGGAGGAAGTCCACAGCCCTCCGCAGCGGCTCCAAACGCAAATGTGAAAGTAGCCTTAGAATTATCACCAAAAAGGTATTTGATTTGGAAAGGCATACTCCTATCAGTTTAATTAAACTAATTAAACACAGCTTGATTCCAATGTAGGAGTCGAACCTTCTCAAGGAGGATCACAAGGAAATGGACAGCATGTGACTTACATATGAGTGTCTGAGCAAAGGGTCTGAATACGTATGACCATGTGATATTTCAGATTTTGTTTTTTTTTATTACATTTGCAAAAAAGTCTACATTTGTTTTTTTCAGTTAAGATGGGGTGCAGAATGTACATTAATGAGAAAAAGGACATTTTAGAATTTACCAAATGGCTGCAATGAAAGAGTGAAACATTTAAAGGGGTCTGAATACTTTCTGTACCCACTGTATATACAGTTCTGTCTGTACCCCAGTATATGTATGTATGTTTTTGTCTCTGCAGGAATCCAATGGTGACGGGGACTTCAGTTCTGGGGGTCAAGTTTGATGGTGGGGTGATGATAGCTGCGGACATGTTGGGCTCGTACGGCTCTCTGGCCAGATTCCGCAACATCTCCCGGATAATGAAGGTGAACTCCTGCACCATGCTGGGGGCGTCCGGAGACTACGCCGACTACCAGTACCTGAAGCAGGTGCTTGACCAGATGGTGTAAGTGTGAATGTGTGATGTCTCATCGTGGGGTAGCGTGGTCTGGGATCGGGCCCATAGTGACCTCCCGTAATGTATTGTGTCGCAGGATTGACGAGGAGCTGGTGGGTGATGGGCACAACTACAGTCCTAAGGCTGTCCATTCATGGCTCACACGCGTCATGTACAACCGCAGGAGCAAGATGAATCCTCTGTGGAATACAGTGGTGCTGGGGGGGTTCTACAAAGGAGAGGGGTAAGTGCACCAGTGTTGGAGCCGGATCTGGCCCTCGCATCCGGGCATTGTGCAGAGGTTCTATATGCCGGCGGCATTACCCTGTATATGGAGGCAGTGCACGGGGCCTTACACTGGTTACAGGCCTTATGTGCCTGTAATTTGCCAGCAAAAAGAGCTGTCCTATAATATTAGGCAACGTGTAGTGACCTGATTGTCTGTCTCTGCAGTTTCCTGGGTTATGTTGACAAGTTGGGTGTTGCCTATGAAGCCCCCACAATAGCCACAGGGTTTGGCGCTTACCTGGCTCAGGTATGTGGACTTCACGGGCAGCGAGTGGTTGGTAGGAGATTGGCTTCCAGGCTTAGTTATGGCTTCCTTCTGCAGCCGCTGATGCGAGATGTGGTGGAGAATAAGCCCACACTGACACGGGACGAGGCCCGGCAGCTGATAGAACGCTGTATGAAGGTGCTGTATTACAGAGACGCCAGGTCCTACAACAGAGTAAGTTGCTGGTGTTAGCTGCCCGGGCTCGGTGTGCTGTGCACGACTAACAGTCCTCCTGCCTTACAGTATGAAATCGCCACCGTCACGGAGAAAGGAGTGGAGATCGAGGGGCCGCTGTCCTCCGAAACCAACTGGGAGATCGCTCATCTGATCAGGTGAGACGCAACCCTACCCCCTCTGGAATAACGAGCCGTAAATACGACCCTAATCACACCTGCTCCTTTTCTTGCAGTGGATTTGAATGAGACGTGGCGGCCGCTTCCCTTTGCTGCTCTTTTTTTTTTTTTTTCCTTTATATGAATAATAAATCTGGAACATCACCTGTGTTCATGGTAATGTCATCTACAGTGCTCTCTTTTTTTTCACCATGTTCAGACAGTGAGGAGATGAAACATAGGGCTTACTCAACTTCGGGCCAGAAAAATGGTAGTAAGTGTGCCTGATGAAACTCTGTCTGGACCTGTGGGAAGGTAAGAGTGGCAGGCCTCCTGTGGAGCTGCCAGGTACCATAGCCCTAGACCAAAATCCTGTAAGTGGATCTGCTCCTCTACATGGTAACGGCACATCCTGATGATCCCACCTAAAAAGATCAGCTGCCAATTGTTACACAGTGGATAGATGGGAGATAAAGTATGTAATGGGATAAATTCAACATCACACATAACTGGCATCCTGACACCAGGGCGACTGGGGTCCCAGAAGAAAGCGTTTCACACGTTACTTCTGGAGTCAAATTCACCTTAACAATCTAAGCATTTAGCCTGGTTTACAGCGGCCGCCGTTATGTCTCACGAGCCTGGGTTAGATGACAGGTGCAGGGTCACATCAACGCCATCTTGGCTCCTACTCCAGGCATGTGATGTATGGATCCTTAGATGTAGGCTGGGATAATGCTCCATCAGATGAGCGGCCCCCAGGACATACACGGCAGAAGGTCTAGAACACCATAAGCCACACTGCTTTGCCCTCATTCAGAGGTGGCTGGTATAATACTTAACGATTATTGTTTACATCACGGTTCACTTGTCCAAGTTTGTGTAGGAACGAAGTGGTCCTTAGAAAGAAAAGATCCTTGATTTATCAGTGATGTGTAGGATCAAATTCATCAATCCAAGTCTATAGAGACCAGAGAGCATCTGGGCACTAGAAGGTGATATTTAGTAGAAACCTGAGAAACACCAGATGAAAATCGCTCCCTTTATTATAGAGCAGATAAATCACTGAGGTTTGAACTAGTGCGACTTCAAGCCTGATGCCATCCCATGTATACTGCCCGGAGGCCGCGTCCTTTGCGATGTGGGATAGAAAGGTTGTGGTCTGGGAGTAGTGGGCTAGATAGAGGCTGTACCTCATAGTACACTGCTCAAAAAAATAAAGTGAACACTAAAATCCCACATCCTAGATATCACTGAATTAAATATTCCAGTTGTAAAATAGTGGAATATGTTGAGAACAATAGAAACCTAAAAATGATCAACGTAAATCACAACTAATATCCCACGGAGGTCTGGAGTTGGAATGATGCTCAAAATCAAAGTTGAAAATGAAGTTACAGGCTGATTCAACTTCAGTGGAAATGCCTCAAGACAAGGAAATGATGCTCAGTAGTGTGTGGCCTCCACGTGCCTGTATGACCTCCCTACAACGCCTGGGCAAGCTCCTGATGAGGTGGCGGATGCTCTCCTGAGGGATCTCCACCCAGACCTGGACTAAAGCATTTGCCAACTCCTGGACAGTCTGTGGTGCAACATGATGTTGGTGGATGGTGCGAGACATGATGTCCCAGATGTGTTCAATTGGATTTAGGTCTGGGGAACGGGGGGTCCAGTCCGTACCTTCAATGCCTTTATCTTGCAGGAACTGCTGCCACGCTCCAGCCACGTGAGGTCAGGCATTGTCCTGCATTAGGAAGAATCCAGGGCCAACTGCACCAGCATATGGTCTCACAAGGGGTGAGGATCTCATCTTGGTACCTAATGGCAGTCAGGTTACCTGGTGGGCTGTGCGGCCCACCAAAGAAATGCCACCACACACCATTACTGACTCACTGCCAAACTGGTCATGCTGAAGGATGTTGCAGGCAGCAGATCGCTCTCCATGGCGTCTCCAGACTGTCACGTCTGTCACATGTGCTCAGTGTGAACCTGCTTTCATGTGTGAAGAGCACAGGGCTCCAGTGGCAAACTTGCCAATCCTGGTATTCTGTGGCAAATGCCAAGGGTCCTGCACGGTGTTGTGCTGTGAGCACAACCCCCATTTGTGGATGTCAGGCACTCAGACCATCCTCATGGTGTTTGTTTCTAACCATTTGTGCAGACATGCACATTTGTGGCCTGCTGGAGGTCATTTAGCAGGGCTCTAGCAGTGTTCCTCCTGGCCCTCCTTGCACAAAGGCTGAGGTAGCTGTCCTGCTACTGGGTTGTTGCCCTCCTACGGCCCCCTCCATGTCTCCTGGCTGCGCCTCCAGCCTCTGGACACTACGCTGACAGACACAGCAAACCTTGCCACAGCTCACACTGATGTGCCATCCTGGATGAGCTGGACTACCTGAGCCACTTGTGTGGGTTGTAGATTCCGTCTCATGCTACCATGAGTGTGAAAGCACAACCAACATTCAAAAGTGACCAAAACATCAGCCAGAAAGTATTGGTACTGAGATGTGGTCTGTGGTCTCCACCTGCAGAACCACTCCTTTGAGTGGGTCTTGATAATTGTCAATGATTTCCTGTTGTGTATTCCATTTGCACAACAGCATGTGAAATTGATTGTCAAACAGTGTTGCTTCCTAAGTGGACAGATCGATTTCACATTGATTAACTTGGAGTTATATTCTGTTGTTTAAGTGTTCCCTTTATTTGTTAGAGCAGTGTGTATATAGGGACAGTGCTTGTGCCCCACGCAGTGCAGTGGCCAATGCAGTGTATAGACGTAATGTGCAGTGGATGGATGCTATGCTTGGTATGGTGGCCGTGCCCCGCGCGGTGTCCGATGCGATGTAGGGAGGCAATGTCTGATGTGATGTATGGAGGGCCGTGTCCCATGCGATGTATGGAGGCAGTGTCGCATGCAGTGTCCGATGCGATGTATTGGGCCGTGTCGCATGCAGTGTTCCATGGGATTGTAGGGGGGCCGGGTCTCATGCAGTGTCCCATGCGATGTATGGAGGCCGTGTCCCATGCAGTGTTCCATGGGATTGTAGGGGGGGCCGTGTCTCATGCAGTGTCCGATGCGATGTATGTTATAGATAAACTTGGCATACACGTGGTGTACACAGGACGAGCGGTGGATACCGCATCCGACAATCGCTGCACTCGTGATATATCCCTTGAACTGACCCTGGCCTTAAAGTGTGATTATTCCCGTTGACCCAATTAAACCATGAAATGCTCTATGAGAGGTACATTGATGAAGGTCTAATCTATGACCGAAACGTCATACTGTATGTACTCTCCTTATATTAAATTCTCACTTGCATCTGACCACGTGTGTGCCAAGTTTATCTATAACATTGTACGGTTTGGGCACCTACTTGAGCACCACAAACTTATAGTAGTGCCTACGGTTACTTTCCCATACGATGTAGGGGAGCTGTGTCTCATTCAGTGTCCGATGCAATGTGTGGAGGCAGTGTCAGATGTGATGCAGGGAGGCCATGCCCCGGACTGCATAGCGGATCGTCTGATGGCTAGTTCAGGACTTGTGCTCTGACAATAGAATGTGTTTTGCAGAGAGCCTCTGACAAAGCCTCTCACTATTGAGTAGGGTCACTTTGGGCTTCATTCTGGCAGTGTCCCACTTCTTATGTGGTCACATTAGTGGAGTAGACCTCTTTTGTGCTCGCCTAAAAACAAATAAGGCTACTTTCACACTAGCGACGCACGTCGCAATGCGTCGTTTTGGGAAAAAACGCATCCTGCAAAATTGCTTGCAGGATGCGTTTTTTCTCCATAGACTTGCATTAGCGACGCATTGCCACACGTCGCAACAGTCGTACGACGATTGCATCGGACCAAAAAAAGTTACATGTAACATTTTTTGGTGCGTCGTGTCCGCCATTTCCGACCGCGCATGCGCGGCCGGAACTCCGCCCCCGCCTCCCTGGACATCACAATGGGGCAGCGGATGCGTTGTAAAACTGCATCCGCTGCCCCCGTTGTGTTTTTAACTCAGTTTGCGTCAGTACGTCGTCGTACGACGCTAGTGTGAAAGTAGCCGAAGTGAACTGATTAAGTCATACATTTCCTGGAAGGCTAACAGGACGGCCAGGTTTTCCTTCTGTACCCAATTCGTTTTGAGGGAAGACACAATTATGTCACCACAGACGAGAGAAGCGTTTATACAATTTTATTAGAAAAAAAAAAAACACATTATAAACCTAGTTCCCCCAGTGCTCGTCCTTGCAGAGGTCTACACCCCAGCATCCACTAGTGCTTCTCCTTGTAAGGGTGACCCAGCTGGACCAGCACCTCACCCCAGCGTCCCCTATAGGGTGGGGCCAGACAACGCAGGGTCCCGTACATTATAGGGGCTCAGGAATCAACAATACAAAACAGCAGTAAGTGTGGTGACATGTTGGGGGTGGATGAAGGCTCTGTACAGGTCACGCTCACAGAAAATGGTTTATTTTGCTTGGTACCAGCAGGGTGTAATAAACAACACTTTTTATATATATTATATAAAAAAATTCACATCTTCACCTAATAAAACACAGAATATCCTGGTGCTGCCTGTATTCTGCATCTCACTATATACAAGCTATGGATCCAGTAATGTACACGCTGGGGCCTGGGCCAAAACCATCTGACTCCAGGAGAGCCAAAAATGTCAAAGAAAACTAAATATAACTAACTGCACGCGAGGGAGCGCTGTTCCGGAGGTCATAATGAAGGAGACCAGCGTCAGGTGCAGCCTGCTCAGTCTTTACTGGGTGTATTATACATAACGTATGGGTAAGGCTCTAAAACTCATCAATGGAAAAACAAACTACAGGAAGGGAGGTGCCTGTTCCCCCTCCACTGCAAATTCTGGGGCGTCTTCATTTAGAGGAGAGGTAGCATCTCTGGACCATGAGGACTAAGGTCCCCCCTACCCTAGATAAAGTGATCATGATAGACTGACATGAAGTCCTAAATATTAACAGGCGGTGGAATGGTTAACAGGGGAGAACTTGGCATCAGTCTATTGGTCTATAGATCAGCATCATCAAAGCCATAGAAGGATTCGGGGTCACTATCTCCCTCGAAGAGCTGGTGCAGGATCTCTAGGTCAGTGTACTCCTTGGCAGGGGTGTCGCTGTCATCCTGCTCGTCGAGATTGAGTTGCAGCTGTTCTTCCAGTAGGTCGATCAGCTCTTCTTGCATCTCGGCATTACGCTTGCTGGTGTTGGCAGTGCCATCAGTTCCCGGCAGGACACTAGCCACCAGGAAGGATTGCTGGACCAGTTCTGGGTGCTCAGTTATTACATTTAGGACCTCAGTCAGCCAGCGGACCACCAGCTGAAGCAGCATTTCCAAGCTGCAGCTTCCCTCTGCCATGCCTCGGGCCTGCTCCTGCCATTTCTTGTGCAGGAAGTTGGTGACTGCCCTCCGGATACACACGTACAGAGGTTGTATCTTTACACTGCAGCCGGCAGGGACGATGGCTGGCAGCGTGCAGGTGGAGCTGAGCAGCGCCAGGACCCCATCTGACAGGTGGGATCGGTAACAGTCCAATACCGCCATGCCTTTGTTGTTTGGCCCATCCACATGTTTCTGCCACACAATCGACGACCAGAGCTCCATGATTTCATCGTCAGTAAATCTGTCTTCTCTAGTTTCTAGCCTGATACACTTGGGGACGTGTTCTGCACTCTTGAAGACACCGCGACAACACACCAGTGTCGGCAAGAGGCTTCCATCAGCCAATATGGTCAGCAGGATGTCACACCATGGCTCACCTGTGCCCACAGTCTGCAGCGCACTCTCTTTCCGCTCCTTGCTATGTAGGAGGTCATGGTCGAGGAAAAGTGAAATCTCATCAACAGCCGCAATCATGGAGAGCGGGAGATCTTGGCTGAGTATCTGCCGCTGCACAAACCCAATGAATGTTTGGGCGTTGTCTTCCATCTCGTTTGGCAGCCGGTTGGCCACTGCAACTTTATCGTGCGTACTCAGATTGTGCCGAAGCATGAACCTCACCGCCCATTCGTAGGTGGTCTTGAAACCTCCTTCCAGGGAACGGCCAATTTTGGTGGCCTTCTGGAAAAGAGTCTCTTCGTTGACGGGCTGTTGCTGCTCTCTTTGGGTCAGCACCCACTCCGCCAGCTTCTCCTCTGCCTTGGTGCACAGATATTTGCCTTCGGTCACGTTGTCCTGAATCTCAGCCTGGAACCTCTGCAGCCAGCGGCAGATGTGTCTTGGAGAGTCATAGAAGTGTTCGGCCGCCTGTTGTATGCCACAGCACAAGGCGTACAGCACCACGCGAAGCTTCTTCACACTGAGCTGCTCCTGGCTCTCCTCACCTATGCCAGCCTCACTGTCCTCCACCTCCCCGTCCTCCAGCTCATCCAAATCTATTCTCTGCTCCTTCTCTTGAGGGCTGGGGGTGTCGGACACAGGCGATAATTTCCATTCCTGGTCATCCTTTACTTCACCTTCCTTTAATAACTGTGGACTGGTCCTGTCATTTAACTCCTCCCGGGGTCCCAAGACCCTGCATCAGCAAAAATAAAGGTATATGAATAAGGAGAGGTCCAACACGAGTGACATCGGTGACTAGGCCACACACTGCTACACTAGTCCGAAGCTAAAGTAGATCTACTTACCATGAAATGTCTGGAGAAGTAGAACCTGCCGAGAAAAAGCAGTGAGGTTACAATGGAGGGATCATGATATCTCCTAGCAGAGGAGGTGGAGGACACTTACTTGTGCACACTACAGAAGCATGGCCGTGAGATGGGTTGAAAGCCAGATGTTTTGCCATGGCATCACCAATCCTCGTGACAAAAGGGCAGGAGGAGCAGGTTAGCACCATCGCATCACTGTGGAGGAGAGCCACAATCAGCCATCACTGAGCAGCACTCCATTTCCCTGCTGGCACTCCACTCCCTCGCCAAACCCACAATTCCCCTGCTGGCCCATCACTCACCTGGGCAAGCAGCTCTTGAATAGTGACTGGTACTTTGGACTCTTCCGTGGGACGTGATTGCTGAAGAATTACAGACAGTCAGGTTATCGCAAACCTTGCCCGCTGCCGGTGACAGACTGACGGCAACAACAATGGGACAATACATGTACATTGCATCAGTCGTCTCGAAACACCATCATCCACTCACTTGATCATGTGATTGGCGTAGGCTCGGGAGCAGCAGGTGCCATAGCGGCAAAGAGAACAGTGCACGTAAGTGGGGAAGTGATTGTGGAAATCAGAGATGTCAAAGCTGCACTCCAGGCACGACTGCTTTCCTATGGTGAGCCTGAAACCAACGTCAAGGAAGCAAAAAGTTAGCCATCTTGTAGTAGGTCAGGAATCCGCTGCCAGTAACGGCGCAGGAACCCTAGGGCGCGCACACATGATGGTTGGACCCCGGGCCACACACGGCTTGTAAAGCACATTACATACCCCACTTATTCCGCCATGGATTATCATTTAGAATATAACCCTGAACAGTGCGGAGAAATAGTAAAATCTGAGATTCCCACTTGGGGCCAGTGGACGCTTTGTGACTGACCGTTGTGTGTAGTCTTCATTTTCCATTGGTTCAGCTGGTGGAACGAGAGTGCTGGGGATCATGTCCGGAAGAGGAAATGTGGGGGTATCCGAGGACAATGGAAGTGCCCGTGAAGGTGCTCGCGAGGCTCGGATGGTTACCTATGGGCAGAGACCTTACTTTTTACAGGCTGATTGCTTATATGGGCATTACTCACTAAGTACACCGTGGATCTCACCTTTGTGCCCGGCTTCAGACCCTCCAGCTGACGAGGTTTGCGGAAGGTTTTGTGGTGCTGTAACTTGTGTTCGATCTTGTCTTTTGCAAAAAGAAACTGTAGCCGGCATTTATTGCAATGGTAGACGCTCTTCTTCTTGGCCAAAGATGGAGTGACAAGACCATTGCACAAAAAAGTAAAGTTTGTAAGAGCCGCACAGCTGGCGACCAAGCAGACATGAGGTGCAACGCAGAACCACTACCTTACCTGGTGCCGCATGAAGTGCTGCTGGAAGGCGTTGCCATTTTTAAATACCTTCAGACAATAGACGCAGAGCAAGTGCCGCGTGTCCTCGTGATTCAGCCGGAAATGAGTATCCACCTCTGCGTAGATTGAGGAGCGGTAAGAACAAACCTGAAAAAGAAGGGGTGGTCACACGGAGAAGCCGGGCAACTGGGGGTGGGCAAACGCTGGCATGGCCCTTACCTGGCACACGTACGGCATCTCCCCGGGCTTGTGAGTGTCTTTCATATGTTGCAGGAAGAGCGGTTCGCTGTCAAATGCCCACTCACAAATCTTACATTTTGCTGCAAACAAGGAGGAAATAGATTACACCAATGCCAAGCAAAAGTCAGTGGCTGGGAAATACCAGTGTGGCATACTAGTCTCCATATCAACTAATGCAATGGGTACGGTGACAACTGGGCATAGTGTCCGTTACTCACTAGTGGACTCATAGGAACTGTGCACGTTTTCCAGGTGACACTGTAACTGGAATGGGGTGGAGAACTGTCTGTAGCAGTGCTGGCACGTGGTGTGCCCATCCACCTCGCCATTCTGTTGGTCCAGCTCCACGTGGTGCCTCATGTGATTCATGAACCTGGAAGAAAGTAGAAACTTTCAGAACTACGACAAGCGAGGTCAAACGGGCGGCCGTGACTTTTACTGCGCCCACCTGATATTATTCTTCAGCCGCTTGGAGCAGTGCATACAGCGGAAGGTGGTGGCCACTTTAGGAAGCCCTTGCATCTGGTAGGTTTGACCAACATCTCTGCCATAATAGAAGTCATCTACCAGCATGATGAGCTTGCCCTGCAAGGCATCATCTGCTGGGGTCTCCTGGGACTTGACAGCTGGGGGCTCTGTGCTACTGGGTGCACTGGCAGACTTCTCTGGACTGGGCTGGTTGGGCAGTTCAGAGTCAGACTTCCCTTTTTTCGAGAAGTCCACAAGATCAGGACAGCAGTACTGCATCATGAGAGAGAGACACAATTAGTGACTTATCTCATGACCACGATCACTGCTCGCAGCGGTCCACATTACAGTGTGACTTGCGCCATTACTATCACATGGTGATTTCATAGGAAAGGATGGCGCCAATCACCTCCTGGCTACGAGCATTTGCCATCTACGCCTCCCCCTTGAGAAAGCGAGCAGAGAAACGTGCATCCGGGGTCTCTGTGGCATCGTGGATGGGCTTCTACACATATGGGTATGCTTTGAATCTCTTATTACTACTCTGCAGACCTATGTATTTGCACTGTTAGCACTTTATGTTATCTGAGCAGCACTTGCTGGGTTGATAAGGATAGGTCTGCATCATGGTAGTTTGCAATGACCCAGTGCCTGTTATTTTCCACCTCGCCACTACGTGTGCCTTACTTGTGTTAAACTCTTTTCCTCTTACCTATCTTTTCATGTCAACTGTGACTGTATGAGATTTTATTCAATGTGTGTATCTAATTTTTTTGCAACATTATAAACATATATACACACACACACACACACACACACACATATATATTTTCATATTCTTATTCTATCTCTTTGGTGAGTGGTGTGTGCGGATACTAGTTATCCATTTTTTTAGGTTGTTACATTTTGACACACCCCCTAAGTGCACCTTACGATTCACTCTAGTAGTGAAAGTCCCTATGTATTACTGATATGCTTTTGGACATGTTGGTAGAGCATTTACCATTAACCTGACACTTACACACATGTGGCCCCGAAGAGCTTCCAACACCCTGAATGGCGTCTGACACCTCGGGCAGTACTTCCTGGAAGAGTCGGGGTTCTCCATCTGGGCTCCGGCAGGTGCAGCTGCTGGAGGGCGTAGGGGGCAGATATTATTGAGGATGTATAGGTACACACACACCCCCTACTGTATGGCCCAGGAGAAAATGATACCTTTCAGTCCAAGAGACTCCAACTGAACGCCCCTCTGTAACGTGCCCACATTTGGGCTCGTGCCATTGTTGCAAATGGTACTGGAGAGGATGAGCTGCGTTGAGTTCTGAGTGGTGGTCTGGCTACCGCTCACTGCGTTCACAAACTTCACCACATCCGTGGTTTCTCCAGGTCTCTTCACAGTCACCAAGCTTGAAATATTCACTGCAAGGCACAAAGACAGCACACAGCGTTACCCATCAGCCCGCAACCATGGAGGACAAGCTCACAGCAAGAGGAGCGAGGAGTAAGTTCAGATGGAAGAATGAAAGGCGGGACAAGGCAAGGATCATGAAGAGGAACAGTTTGCTCTCCCATTAGCCATGACGGAGAGCAGACATTTACTGCCCGGGCTCCAGGATCACAAAAACACATATCAACCGTATAGTTGTGGTGCCAAATCCCTGGCAAATACTCACCCAGCTTAGGGTTGGGATTGTTCTGGTTCTGGGAGATGGCCAGAGCCTGGGTCGGCTGCTGCACAGTGATTTGTCGGAGAGGCTGCTGGCTGGGAGCAGATGTGGTGGAGGTGCTGCAGATGGGTTTGTTCACCTGGTTCTGCGACTGTGGCACCGTGCTGCGTATGGTCAGGGTAGCAGGGATGACAGTGGTGAAGGTGTTTGTGGCAGGACGCACGGGGACAGTGGTCGCCGGCCGGACCTGTGTCACCTGAGAAAACACTTGTGGAACGCCTACTGCTGGCTTCATGAACTGTGTGCCTGCTGCTGGAGAGAGGGAGAGAAAACTCAGGACATGCAGCCGATACTGGAGAAGTAGCAAATTTCTGACTTACCTGGCACAATGGTGATTGGCCGGACCGTCTGGCCTTGCTGAACATTCAGCACAATGCCCACCTGATTCATTGCATTCACTGTATTTTGGATCGGCCTGACGTTTCGTACAGGAAAGCCCTACAACAAGGAATAGTCATTTTGGCATGGAGGATTGTCGTCGCCGCAGAACTTAATTCTTTCAGACAGGAGCACGGGTGGGAACCAGGTCGCTAGCTGCTCCTACCTGTGCCGTTATGAAGATGGGCTGAGCTGCCATGGAGTTGGTAGTGGCATGGTTGGCGTTCTGCATTACTTGCATGGGACGAAGCACAGGCTGAGTAACCATGGTGCCTAGGCTTGGGGCTGCGTTCTGGGTAAGTATTAGCGGCTGAGGGCTCTGCTGTACGATCGGTGTGGTGCCTAGAGAAGGAAGACAGATTTTATGGCGGCTCTTACAGGGTACCGATGCCACTGGTGTGCACGGCTACTTACCGCTATTATTTGTGATCAGTGTGACTACGGTTTTCTTTGTGGGGTCAGTATTCTGGCTGATGGCGTTGGTAACCGTGCTGGCGGTTGTATACTGACTGCCCAGGGTTTGATGCACCACAGGCAGGGACACGGTGGCCGGCTGAAGGTTGATTGACACTGTGAGAAGAAAACACTGATCAGCCAGAAAGTCGAAATCCTGCTTTCAATGTGACATTTACTGATGGATCACTTGGAGGTCTCCGGACTCGGTAATGAGGGGGCAGCATAACAGCGACGATTCTCACACGCTACATGGAAGTAGTAACCACCACAAGGCAATATGGAGGCCAGCTGTAGCTGTCCCATCTGTACGAGGCAACATGTCTCCAGATCAGAGTCAGTCAGAAAGGCATGTCAAATGTTTTTTCTTTTGGAGGTCTGACAGGCAAGACCCCATTGATTGGTAAAATGAACAGACATAGTTCCTCGTCTTAGCAGCCAGATGCCTAACTGAGCCCACTGCGTTGTCAAGCTGATCTCGTGCCCCTTCCTTTTAGCGGTCGCTGGGGGTCTCAGCTCCTGGATACCCACCAATATAAGCTGTGAAGGGACTAGTGAGAGCAGACTGGAGCATTACCGGTGTTGGCTTTATCCAGGTAGCTGTAGTCTTCCACCACAGAGTCCTCAATCACGTCGCTGATCTTCTGCCACGGCTCCAGCTCCTCCTCCTCACACTCCATGAACAGGTCCGTGTCCATGTCTCCTGCAACACACAACATATCAGCCATAACAGGGGGCTGCAGATAGAAAGAACTACAAGTCCCAGTATACAATAAAGATATGGAAGGGTAAGTTCAGCACTAGAGAACTCTAATGAACAAGAATCCAACCACAGCTCAGTCCAATTCTTCATTACACAGTAGGGCGATACTTAAAAGTGCCTCTGTCAGCAGGATTGTGATCAGCAACTGCAGACACTGTCAGGATGGGCAGTGTCAGAGCGTGACAGATGCTAGTGTGCATGAACCCCCGCCGGGAGAACTCCTAATGCCCTCCAGGACTAGGTCCCAGGGGTCCACAGGTGTCTGGTACAGGGAAGCGGCATGCGCTACCCCCTTAAGAAAAGTTCTGACCTGAGAACAGGAGGATAAGTTCTTCTGGAAAAGAATGGAAAACGTTGAGACCTGGCCCTTTAGCGAATTAAGAGCAAGGCCAGCATCAAGTCCCGCCTGAAGAAAGCCAGAATAGGAGGGAGAGCAAAAGACATAGGCGCGATGGGATTTGACTTACACTAGCAGAAATAGGCTTTCCAAGTCCGATAATAGACCTGGGACGAAGACCGCTTCCTAGCCTGGATCATGGCATGAATCACCCAATCTCAAAACCCGGATGCTCTTAGAACTGCAGTTTCAACAGCCAGGCTGTTAAATAGAGCGACCGAGATCGGTCTTGGGAGGGAGGGGGAAGGGTAGGTAACAGAAAGAGAAGGACAAACTGTAACCAGGGTATTGCCAGACCGTCGGTGCCTACCACAAGAGGAACGCGGAATCTGGAAACAAACTGTGGAACCTTCTTGTCGCCATGAAGTCTACATCTGGAGTGCCCGATTGAAGGCAAGTCTGATGGAAGACTTCCTGATGTAGAGACCACTCTCCCGCTGCGACACCCTCGCGGCTGAGAAAGTTGGCGGCCCAGTTGGAGTTTTTTAACTCATAATGCCTTCATTTTTGACACCCAAGTGTACCTACAACTGCAGGGCACTGCAATGGGGGCTACATGCGCCCCATCGTATGCCAATCTGTTTTTGGGGGCCTGGGAGATGGACATCTTCCACAATGACCTCATCCGGTGAATGACCAACATTCAAAACTGGATGAGGTACATTGATGATGTCCTCTTCCTGTGGGATGGTACACTTGAGGAATTGAACACATTGAGGCAATTGAATGACAATGATTTAAATATAAAAACTCACTTTTAAATCAGGAAGAGAAATGGATTTTTTGGACATTAACTCCTTCACCCCCAAGGGTGGTTTGCACGTTAATGACCGGGCCAATTTTTACAATTCTGACCACTGTCCCTTTATGAGATTATAACTCTGTAACGCTTTAACGGATCTTGGCGATTCTGACACTGTTTTCTCGTGACATATTGTACTTCATGATAGTGGTAAAATTTCTTCGATATAACTTGCGTTTATTTGTGAAAAAAACGAATATTTGGCGAAAATTTTGCAATTTTCCAACTTTGAATTTTTATGCCCTTAAATCACAGACATATGTCACGCAAAATACTTAATAAGTAACATTTCCCACATGTCTACTTTACATCAGCACAATTTTGGAACCAAAATTTTTTTTTGTGACGGAGTTATAAGGGTTAAAAGTTGACCAGCAATTTCTCATTTTTACAACACCATTTTTTTTTTTAGGGACCACATCTCATTTGAAGTCATTTTGAGGGGTCTTTATGATAGAAAATACCCAAGTGTGACACCATTCTAAAAACTGCACCCCTCAAGGTACTCAAAACCACTTTCAAGAAGTTTATTAACCCTTCAGGTGTTTCACAGGAATTTTTGGAATGTTTAAATAAAAATAAACATTTAACTTTTTTTCAAAATTTATTTCAGCTCCAATTTGTTTTATTTTACCAAGGGTAACAGGAGAAAATAGACCCCAAAATTTGTTGTACAATTTGTCCTGAGTACGCTGATACCCGATATGTGGGGGTAAACCACTGTTTGGGCGCATGGCAGAGCTCGGAAGGAAAGGAGCGCCATTTGACTTTTCAATGCAAAATTGACTGGAATTGAGATGGGACGCCATGTTGCATTTGGAGAGCCCCTGATGTGCCTAAACATTGAAACCCCCCACAAGTGACACCATTTTGGAAAGTAGACCCCCTAAGGATCTTATCTAGATGTGTGGTGAGCACTTTGACCCAACAAGTGCTTCACAGAAGTTTATAATGCAGAGCCGTAAAAATAAAAAATCATATTTTTTCACAAAAATGATCTTTTCGCCCCCAATTTTTTATTTTCCCAAGGGTAAGAGAAGAAATTGGACCACAAAAATTGTTGTGCAATTTGTCCTGAGTACGCTGATACCCCATATGTGGGTGTAAACCATTGTTTGGGCGCAGGGCAGAGCTCGGAAGGGAAGGAGCTCCATTTGACTTTTCAATGCAAAATTGACTGGAATTAAGATGGGATGCCATGTTGCGTTTGGAGAGCCCCTGATGTGCCTAAACATTAAAAACCCCCACAAGTGACACCATTTTGGAAAGTAGACCCCCTAAGGAACTTATCTAGATGTGTTTTGATAGCTTTGAACCCCCAAGTGTTTCACTACAGTTTATAACGCAGAGCCGTGAAAATAAAAATTCTTTTTCACAAAAATGATTTTTAGCCCCCAGTTTTGTATTTTCACAAGGGTATCAGGATAAATTGGACCCCAAACGTTGTTGTCCAATTTGTCCTGAGTACGCTGATACCCCATATGTGGGGGGGAACCACTGTTTGGGCGCATGACAGAGCTCGGAAGGGAAGGAGCGCCATTTGGAATGCAGACTTAGATGGATTGGTCTGCAGGCGTCACGTTGCATTTGCAGAGCCCCTGATGTACCCAAACAGTACAAACCCCCCACAAGTGACCCCATATCGGAAACTAGACCCCCAAGGAACTTATCTAGATGTGTTGTGAGAACTTTGAACCCCCAAGTGTTTCACTACAGTTTACAATGCAGAGCCGTGAAAATAAAAAATCATTTTTTTTCCCACAAAACTTATTTTTTGGCCCCCAGTTTTGTATTTTCCCAAGGGTAGCAGGAGAAATTGGACGCCAAAAGATGATGTCCAATTTGTCCTGAGTACGCTGATACCCCATATGTTGGGGTAAACCCCTGTTTGGGCACACGGGAGAGCTCTGAAGGGAAGGAGCACTGTTTTCCTTTTTCAACGCAGAATTGGCTGGAATTCAGATCGGATGCCATGTCCCGTTTGGGGAGTCCCTGATGTGCCTAAACAGTGGAAACCCCCCAATTATAACTGAAACCCTAATCCAAACACACCCCTTACCCTAATCCCAACAGTAACCCTAACCACTCCTCTAACCCAGACACACCCAACCCTATTCCCAACCGTAAATGTAATCCAAACCCTAACCCTATCTTTAGCCCCAACCCTAACCGTAGCCCCAACCCTAGCCCCAACCCTAGCCCTATCACTAGCCGTAACCCTAGCCCTAACCCTTGCCCTAACCCTAACCCTAACTCTTGTCCTAACTCTAGCCCTAACCCTAACGGGAAAATGGAAATAAATACATTTTTATTTTTCCCTAACTAAGGGGGTGATGAAGGGGGGTTTGATTTACTTTTATAGCGGGTTATTTAGCGGATTTTTATGATTGGCAGCCGTCACACACTGAAAGACGCTTTTTATTGCAAAAAATATTTTTTGCGTTACCACATTTTGAGAGCTGTAATTTTTCCATATTTGAGTCCACAGAGTCATGTGAGATCTTGTTTTTTGCGGGACAAGTTGACGTTTTTATTGGTAACATTTTCGGACACGTGACATTTTTTGATCGCTTTTTATTCCGATTTTTGTGAGGCAGAGTGATCAAAAACCAGCTATTCATGAATTTCTTTTGGGGGAGGCGTTTATACCGTTCCGCGTTTGGTAAAATTGATAAAGCAGTTTTATTCGTCGGGTCAGTACGATTACAGCGATCTCATTTATATCATTTTTTTTTATGTTTTGGCGCTTTTATACGATAAAAACTATTTTATAGAAAAAATAATTATTTTGGCATCGCTTTATTCTCAGGACTATAATTTTTTTATTTTTTTGCTGATGATGCTGTATGGCGGCTCGTTTTTTGCGGGACAAGATGAAGTTTTCAGCGGTACCATGGTTATTTATATCAGTCTTTTTGATCGGCGGTATGATAATAAAGCGTTGTTTTTTGCCTCTTTTTTTTTTTTTTCTTACGGTGTTTACTGAAGGGGTTAACTAGTGGGGCAGTTTTATAGGTTGGGTCGTTAAGGACACGGCGATACTAAATATGTGTACTTTTATTGTTTTTTTTAATTTTATTTAGCTAAAGAAATGTATTTATGGGAATAATATTTTTTTTTTTTTTCTCTATTTAGGATTTTTTTTTTTTTTTTTTTTTTTTACACACGTGGGGAATTTTTTTTTTTTACTTTTTTACTTTGTCCCAGGCGGGGACATCACAGATCATTGATCTGGCAGTGTGCACAGCACTCTGCCAGATCTGCGATCTGCTGTGCAGGGCTGCAGGCTTACCAAGTGTCTGCTCTGAGCAGACACTCGGTAAGCCACCTCCCTCCCTGCAGGACCCGGATGCCGCAGCCATCTTGGATCCGGGACCTGCGGCGAGGAGGGAGGTAGGAGACCCTCGGAGCAACGCGATCACATCGCGTTGCTCCGGGGGTCTCAGGGAAGCCCGCAGGGAGCCCCCTCCCTGCGCGATGCTTCGCTATACCGCCGGTACACCGCGATCATGTTTGATCGCGGTGTGCCGGGGGTTAATGTGCCGGGGGCGGTCCGTGACCGCTCCTGGCACATAGTGCCGGATGTCAGCTGCGATATGCAGCTGACACCCGGCCGCGATCGGCCGCGCTCCCCCCGTGAGCGCGGCCGATCGCGTATGACGTACTATCCCGTCGGTGGTCATACGGGCCCACCCCACCTGTCAGAAAGGGGTTAAGATGTGTGTTGGCATGGATGGGCGAATTAATACGGATATATTTAGAAAACCCACATCCACAATTTCTTTTTTTATCTGCAGACTCATCTCATCCACCATCTACTATTCGCGGGATACCTATTGGCCAGTTCCTACGAGCCAAAAGAATCTGCTCAAATGAGGAAAATTTTAATACGCAAGCTATTGACCTCAAGCAGATTTCTCGACGGGGGCTATAGTAAAAGGACTATTAAGAGAGGTTATCAAAGGGCTACAAAAGTAACAAGAGACCAACTTCTATATCGTACATCGGTTTCTATAAAAGGGACAATAACAACCAGGTACGATTCATCTCTACATTCAATAAAGAATGGAAAAGTCTGAAGGATATTATTTACAAACACTGGGAGGTACTATTGGTTGACCCGGTTCTACGCGGCATATTACCAACACAACCATCAATTGTGGCTAGATCTGCCAATTTAAAGGATCTATTGGTCTACAGTCACTACGAATCCATGAGAACAGTTACTAATCAAGCCAATCAGAAAGGATTGCCAGGTTTCTTTCCCTGTGGTCTTTGTAAAGGGTGCTATAACCATACCAAATCTACCACCTTTACGAACTGGAATGGATCTCGCAGCTACAATATTCGAAAACATCTTACATGTGCGTCGGTTGGAGTGATTTACCATGCTACCTGTCCCTGTGGGAAGGTCTATGTTGGCTTGACCACAAGGGAATTGAAGGTAAGAACTCGTGAGCACATTAGAGACATTGAGAAAGCGAAATCTAGTGAAGAGGATTCTTCACTTAAAAGTCTCCCTAGGCATTTTAAACGCCACCATGAATGTAATGCGAGAGGTCTGATAATAAAGGCAATTGACCAAGTTGTATTTGGACCTCGGGGTGGGGACTTATCCAAGGTTTTAGCCAAAGTAGAAAGTAAGTGGATTTACCGGCTGGGCACTATGAGCCCGGGAGGCCTTAATGAAAGTTTGGGATTTGCAGCATTTCTATAGATATGCTGGCCATTATAATATAATTAGTTTACTCTGAAGCATCTTTTTTAGGGATGAGTTTTTTATTGTTATTAACAGTTGTTGTGTATCGTTTAGTTATTTATATGTGTTTATTAATCTGAATATCGTTTTGTTTTAAGATTTCTCACTTCTGGCTTATTTTACGGCGGTGAAATGGGTGCTTCCTGGATATGCAAGGAATCAATCTGGCCTCTCCATAGGAACTTCACTAAGGAAATTCTTATGCTCGCATATGGACTATTGTTGAACCCCGTGGATCTATATTCTGCAAAATATGGACTCATGCACTTATTGTGCATCCACAATTTGCTGCTTTGATGAGGGGCGGCAGTGTTCACAAACAACGGGACCATTTTATTCTCTGCAAGATATGGACTTATTGTGCATCCATAATATGCTACTTGGATGTATGGCGGTTGTGTTTACAAATATCAGGACTATTTCTTAGTATTTGTGTTTTTTATAATATGGCTCTGTTGTGAATTTGCTTTTTGCTCCCTCTAGTGGTTACCAGTTTTTTGACTCTGGTTTTTCTGTCATTCCTTTTATCCGCACCTGGGTCGTTAGTTAGGGGTGTTGCTATATAAGCTCCCTGGACCTTCAGTTCAATGCCTGGCAACGTAGTTATCAGAGCTAGTCTGCTGTGCTCTTGTCTACTGTTCCTGGTTCCAGTTATATCAGCTAAGTCTGCCTTTTGCTTTTTGCTATTTGTTTTGGTTTTGTATTTTTGTCCAGCTTGTTCCAAATCTATATCCGGACCTTTGCTGGAAGCTCTAGGGAGCTGGTGTTCTCCCCCCGGACCGTTAGACGGTTCGGGGGTTCTTGAATTTCCAGTGTGGATTTTGATAGGGTTTTTGTTGACCATATAAGTTACCTTTCTTTATTCTGCTATCAGTAAGCGGGCCTCTCTGTGCTAAACCTGATTCATTTCTGTGTTTGTCATTTCCTCTTACCTCACCGTCATTATTTGTGGGGGGCTTCTATCCAGCTTTGGGGTCCCCTTCTCTGGAGGCAAGAAAGGTCTTTGTTTTCCTCTACTAGGGGTAGCTAGATTCTCCGGCTGGCGCGTGTCATCTAGAATCAACGTAGGAATGATCCCCGGCTACTTCTAGTGTTGGCGTTAGGAGTAGATATATGGTCAACCCAGTTACCACTGCCCTATGAGCTGGATTTTTGTATTCTGCAGACTTCCACGTTCCTCTGAGACCCTCGCCATTGGGGTCATAACAGGCTCAATACGGACTGTTATTGGAGTCCATACATGGGCTAAACTATCACTTTTATAGGCACTTTATTATATTGCACATGTTTAGAAGGTTGCACGTAAATTCCTACTTTTAATATGGTTATATTATATAGATTTTACTCTCCCTCCCCTCCCCTTAAACTAGCTCTGAGGAAGGTGGAGTCATACCTGAACCAGATGATGAATCAAGTTCTGACTTTGAAGATGATACAAGACCAAAATTGTTTTCCCAGGAGGAGATGAATGATTTGGTAAAAGACTTGAATCTTCCCAAAGATGCCGTTGAGTTACTCGGATCAAGGCTCAAAAGCAAGAATTTATTGTTGCCAGGAGTATCTTTTTCATGGTTCAGACATTGTGAAAACGAGTTCGTTCCTTACTTTGCCCAGGAAGATAAGTTGGTTTATTGCATCGATGTGTCAATTCAAATTCCAATATGATTCAGCTTCCATCCCTGTAGGTCATTCTGTACTCCTCAAGGAAACCTACGAGAACTTGGAATTGGTTCTTCGTAAACTTAAATATGAAGACCACGGTTGGCAAGTGTGTGGGGATTTGAAAGTCTTGTGCATGCTGCTCGGGCAACAAGCTGGTTATACCAAATACCATTGTTTTCTGTGTCTATGGGACAACCGAGACCGACAAAATCACTGGACCAAGAAGAATTGGCAGCCGAGGGTGCTCACAGTTGGTGGAAAAAAAAAAATGTCCTCCGAGAAACTTTGGTTCCTCCCCATAAAGTTCTTCTACCACCTCTCCACATAAAATTGGGATTGATGAAGCAATTCGTAAAATCACTTCCCAAAGATGGAGAATGCTTCAATTACTTGGTCACCAAGTTTCCAGGCCTCTCGGAGGCAAAATTGAAGGAAGGTGTTTTCGTCGGACCAGACATTAGAAGGCTTATAGCTGATCAAGAGTTTTATCAATACCATGACGCATCCTCAAAAAGAAGGGTGGTTTGCATTAAGAGGTCATAGAGAAATTTTTAGGCAATAACAAACACCCTGACTACAAATAAATCGTCGGACGAATGCTGAAAGCATTTCAAGCTTTAGGTTGCCTGATGAGTTTTGAAAGTGCACTTCCTCCATTCCCACCTTGACAACTTTCCTGAAAATTTGGGAGCTGTGAGTGAAGAACAAGGTGAACGATTCCACCAGGACATTAAAGAGTTGGAAAGAAGATACCAGGGAAGATGGAGCATTACAATGATGGCAGACTACTGTTGGACGCTTCAGAGAGACATTCCAGATGCTGCTCACAAGCGTAAATGTACCAAGAGAAGCCTCACATGGAAGAAGAATCGATTTTAGTGTGTGTTAGTGAGCTCATTGCAGTTAAAAAATGATTTTTATGAAATATTTGTAATAAAAAATTAATTTTATAAGTTTATTTGCATTTATTTTGAGGTATTGTCTTATTTAACATAGTTACTTAAATTGTCAGAAAACGTGATGTCCAATGACAAAACGGAGGTCATTTTCAGATTCAGTGCACTTAAAAACATTAAGATTATGTGGAATAACCAAAACAGCTCTTGAAAAAAATTTTGTTTCCAGACCTGTGTAATTTTTCCTTTTTTGTTAACTGGGAGGCGACACTTGTTTTTGGGAGTCCAACGTTAGCCCTACGAATTTTTGTACTCTGCTGGGCACTAATCTTGATTTCTTCAGATTTAGAAGCCAGCCCAGGTTCCCTAGGGTTCTTAGCTCTCTGTCCCTCTGTTCTCTGCAGTGTTGGGCTGAGTCGCTCACTATTAAAAAATCGTCCAAATAGGAAATTAAATAATAGAAAATAATGTCCTACTCCCTCAGATGTGCCATCATTTCCGCTGCCAGCTTTGTGAATACGTGGGGGGCTATAGATATCCCGAAGGGAAGGGCCCTGTATTGAAATTCCCTATTTCCCCTCTTATGGAAACTGCTAGTCTGATGAACTTCCGGGACTGTTCGTGGATGGGGACATGATAGTTCACGTTGCTGAGATCCAAGAATAGTATTTTGATGGTGGACTTTATTGACTCCATCTTGAATCTTTGATTTTGGATGTATCCATACAGTTTCCCTTCCCTCAGTTGTTTCTCCAGCTGATCCACCCATATCATTAGAGATCTGGAGGTACATGTTGCCGCTATAGCTGGCCTAAGGTTTCCCCCCGCTGACTCCCAAGCCCCTTTAGAAAGGTGTAGGCTTTTTTGTCCAAGGGGTCTTTAAGTGCACCCATGTCTTCGAAGGGAAGGGCAAATTTCTTAGATGTGGATGTTTCCTCTTCAAAGGGATATTTCCTTTTAAGGGAAGGCACCGAAGAATGTTTCCTACCCGGCCTCCTCCATTAATTTTTAATTAAGGTCTGGATATTCTCATTAAGTGGAAACACCCTGTGTTTCTTTTGGCCTAAACCTCCAAACATAACATCTTGGACAGATTTTTCAGGACGAGGGTCCACCACCCTCATAGTGGATCTCACTGCCTTTACTATCGCATCTACCTCATCCAGAGGAAAACAATGACACCCCCCTATTCCCTCATCTGAGGATGAGGAGTCTGGTATATCCGAGTCTATGTCCGAGGAAGAGGGGTTGGATTGGGAAGAAATTATAGTATCCCTTTTTTTAGTTTTAACCCCTTGCTTTATGGATTAAAGGGCACTCTGAACCTCTGATCTGATTACAGATCTACCGTAAGTTCTGAAGCAAAATCCGGGGTTTCCTCACAAAGAATTTGCTGTGTACAGGGATCGCAGAGCTTCTTGTTCCAGGATTCCGGCAAGGCTCAGTTACAGGTGGGATAACTCCTGTTTTTCATTTTGCCCGGTCTCGCCTTTCCCTATTAAGGGGAAGAGAAGGGCCCCACATTATACTGGTGAAGTTTCTCGAAGGTCACTCACCAGTGGATGCGGTCGCAGGTACTGGTTCTGGAGGGGGGATAGGATCCTGTACAGGATCATCCACGGAAGGTGACTTGCTCATCACAGCAGATCTGCTGCGCTGTGTGGAGTGGCGGCTTGTGGTGGAGATGCTGCTGCCTAGGCTGATGCTCCTGTTGCTGGTCGCTGTCCTCCAATTTATGAGAAACTGCATTCAGCCAGGAATACTCCAATGCAGCAGTTTTTTAAATCTGCCGCGCGTGTGATGTCACTTCCGATCCTCCCTTGCACTGCGTTAGGGTATGTGCAGGGCCGTATTTAGAGTTTCTGCTGCCCTAGGCACTTTTCGTGCTGCCTCCCCCATTGGTGAGTATGACTAATGCAGACACTGTTGGCAGTGACTTGGGCTACTTTCACATCAGTGATTTTTGCCATTCACGGCAGATCCAACAGTTTTTCCTCATCTGCCGTGTAACAGATCACTTACGGCAACACTGCGTTCGGCCTCATTCATTCCCTATGGGACTTGCGGACATGTGCAGCACTTGCGGTTTTGCCGCGATCCGGCAAATGTGGTACTTGCAACAGCAGAAAAAAACCTGCAGCCTGAACCTGCTGCTGGGGGACCGGTCCGGGGGCATCTGCACCCTGCCCGCCCCTGGTGGGATCCGAGACACCAACAGCAGCCAGAAGCGGGCGGGCAGGCCGAGTCACCAACACAGGATTGTCAGGCAGAAATTGAATTTGGCGCTTCAGCGAGGAGGGGGCAGGGCCTGCGGTGTGACTTGTTTCCGCTTCCGGCTCCCTGTGCAGTACATGTGACAGCACTGGATCCGAGACTCCAATAGCAGCCGGAGGACTGAGGTGGGCAGGCGTAAAGGAGGAGGGAGGGAGGGCAAGCGGACCCGGACGGGGAAAAAAAAAAAAAAAAAAAAAAAAAATCTTGCCTTGCTCAGGTGAAATCCGCACAAAAAAAAAAAAAAAAAAAACGCTGGAAATCGGCGGGTAATCTGCAGGTAAAATGCACTGTTTTACCTGCGGATTTTTCAAAAACTGAGCGGAAAACTACTGCGACTCCATGAAAGCAATTACTGAACGAAGAGACTCCATCCTAAAATGTTGCAGACGGACCCTTTTGCACAGTAATTTTAGATACAGGATGGGTCGAAGCCATGGCCGGATTGGCCATCTGGCAATTGCCAGAAGGGCCTGTCTGGTCATGGGCTGCCTTGTCTGCTACGTTGTTAACAACGTCGGTGTTCTGAAGACACCCATACTGTTAAGTGTTGTGATGGAGCACAAAGTTGCGGACTCCGTCACTTAGCTCAGCAGGCCACGGGTATCATTAGAAATATTGGTCTTGTAGAAAATCTTCCTTTCCTCCATCCAGGGTAATATTAGTAATATAATATATTCCATCTGGTTCATGGGGCGGGGACAACATGGGCCTGTGTGATTTCAAATGCCAGGGCTGAATTTCAGCCCCAGTCCGTACCTGGTCGAAGCGCTGTCCAACTTTGACACGACAAATAGGTTCAAGTAAAACCCTGTGAACCGTTTCTGGGCGGAGACGGGAACAATGATTCCTGAACTGGGAAGGGAGGCGATGGACGCGAAGAACCCCGGACCTAAAGAAGCATCTCTTAGAGGACGGGATTTGAAGAATCGATCTAGGGGCTGCGAAACGAAATCTATTTTGTATCCCGAGTGTACAACCTCCCTGACCCATGCGCACTTTACTGAGGCGAGCCAGACGTCTCTGAAAAACCGGAGACAGACGCCCAGCCTGGAAGATTCCCTGGAATCTGAAGATGAGTCATGCAGAGAAAAATCTGCCGGGTCTGGACCTGGTGGATCTACCCTGCGCGTTACGGGGGACGTCAGGAGGGAGTAAGTTTAATGGCAGCCCTTTCCCTATCCTGACGAGCCTGTGTCCTATCTTGCCGGGAAAAAGCCTCCAAAGAGAAACGGCGAAAGGGCCAAAAGGATCTAAGCTTATGCTTCAAAACAGGCCAGCGAAATTTGATCTGAGTAAGAAGCGAGCTTGTCCCTCTGGTGGCCTCCTTAATAATTTGGTCCAGCAAGAAGCCAAATAGATGGGAACCCTGGAAAGGTAAGTTGTAGTGATGAGCGAGTATACTCCTTACTCGGGTTTCCCAGAGCATGCTCGGGTGGTCTCCAAGTATTTTGTAGTGCTCGGAGATTTAGTTTATCGCCTCAGCTGCATGATTTGTGGCTGCTAGACAGGCTGAATACATGAGCGGATTCCCTAACAAGCAGGCATTCCTCACATGTATTCAGCCTGGCTAGCAGACGTAAATCATGCAGCTGAGACGAGGAAAACTAAATGCCCGAGCACTACAAAATACTCGGAGACCACCCGAGAATGCTCTTGGAAACCCGAGCAACGAGTATACTCGCTCATCACTAGTAAGTTGGTAAGGGACTAAATTGCTGGACGCCTGAGAAGCACATGAAGCAGCGTCCAGGGAGGCGGATACCATGGACTTCCCCGCATGGGAAATCTGGTCCACGAGGTCAGCCAATTCCTCTAGTCAGGCTCCAGAAAGAATACCCTGATGGAGCTGCTTAGCCCATGTGGCTATGGACTTTTGACACCCAGGTGGTGGTAAAGGCAGGGCACAATGTAAAAGTGGCCGCTTCAAAGGCCTCAATGAGCTTGTCACTGGGATGCTCCATCCATTAAAGGGAGGACCGTATGGGTGGACAGTCTGTAAACTGGAGGGTCCGCAGTTGGAGAAGCAGTCCAGTTTGCAGTGAGTTCAGGGGTTAAGGGATATAGGATGCTGAGGCGCTTCCCTCTTTGGTAGCATCTGGTCAGGTTTTCCTGTTCCCTGGAAAGTACTTCCTCAAATTATCCATGAGGGGTAAAGCCTTAAGGAGCTGGTCTCGACCATCTAAACGAAATCGCCTGTTCTGCGGGTTCCGTAGCAGTATCGCAGTATCCTTGATATTAAAGGTCTGGTTGACCGCCACAATTAGGCTCTGGACCATGTTTCTCACATATTAGAGACCTGGTCAGAATCCAGGTCTGAGTCATCCTCTGACAGTATATCCAAAACCGCCTTGCTTGACTCAGGGGAGGAGGAGGACTGGGAAGAAGCTGTCCGCCGGGAGAGACCAGGGGGAGAGTGGGAGGAAGACCTATAATGACGCTCCTACCTAGATCTCTTCCGGCTTATGTTGGTAGGCACAGCCGATGAGTCCTTCAATCCGCTGGCAACGGCTTAGGAAGGAACAGCCAATCTCAAGATTGGACACCAGGGTCTGTGATACCTTGTTGAGGTCCGCCACAGATTGTGACAGAAGTAGCCCACAGTGGGATAGAAGCACCGCTCTCTCTTGGGCAGTAGCGGACTCCTGGGTAGCAGGCGAGGGGGGGGGGGGGCTGCTGCATTCTTGACAAATGGAACAGGACTGACCTGAAGGGAGTATGCAATTACATGAGGAGCAAGCAAAGTGCCTGACAAAGAGTAGAAGAGGCAGCTCTCCCTTAGGATTTGGCATGATAGACAGTGGACCCACTAATGCCAAAAGGTTAGGGAACAGAAAGATCTTTGTTGAGGAGAGTGTCAGTATGCAGAGCAGAGCTTACTCACAGGAAGATGCCAGTCCTGAAGTCTGCTTCCAGGCTGTAGAGGAGTGCCAGGAGACATGCAGGGTGATTGCCGAGGAGATGTAGAGATTCCCTGCAGAGAGATGCCACTTTCAAGGTCCAGATACCGGAAAATGGCGACCGCGAGGAGGAAGAGGTGAGACCGCAGGAGAAAGCGTGTGCAGATTTCTGCGCCACTGAGGAGAGGGGGCGTGACTGCAAGAGCCCGCTCAGTGAGGCCGGAGCTAACCGCCGGAACTAAGGAGGGAGAGTGACAGCGATGGGCGGGAGCCAAACACGTCCAAATTGTAGGGAGGAGCTAACCGCCAGAAACAGGAAGAGGTGGCGCGCCAGCGATGGGCGGGAGAAAAACCCACCAGAAGATGTCGAGAGAAGGGAGAAGGGAGCGGAACTAACTGTGGGAACTAGGCCACGCTGAAGCCGGGGCCTAAATTAGCAGCAGCGGCCGTCGAGACACGGGAGGGTGGTGTGGAGGCCCAGACATTGCCTGTCAGGTAACCCAGCGCCTCCAATCACGCACAATAAAGGAAAAAAACAAGTCCCAAATAGACCAAAACGGTCTATACTGAAATAGAAGGCCCAAACTAACAAAACCCTAAATAAAAAATAGGGGGCAGAAGACCTCATCCATTTTCTTCCATCTTCCTCTATCGTCACCCATCTCTTCATTATCTGAATCTTCTCCTCTATCACCTCTGGACCGGAACCTGACGGAGGGAGAGAAAAGAAGATGTACCCCTCCATCCTGAAGACGAGACCTTATTAGACGTCCATGCCTCCTGAAACAGACAGGCTCTGGTGGGCCAGTGGGTAGGGGACGGCGGCCAGGAATAGAATCCGGATCACCTAAACACTCTTCATGTATTAGGGATTGGGGTCCTGCCGGATACACATGCGGATATGGGGTGGCAGTTCACGCCGTACTCATAGTCTCTACGTGGGAGTACAGTGTGACTGTTCACACTGTATCCCTCCAGAGGTAAGTAGAAGACCCATATGAAAAAGAAAAGACGTTACTGGAAAACAACGAAAATCAAAGTAGATATGGTTCTAGTGAAAGACCTGTGTCCAGCTCCTACTGACACTAAGCTAAACTGATTTAACCTAGTGCCGGTCAGTAGAGTGTACACTGCGGAGGAGGTAACGTTTTTTGTGCATAATGTCAGCCTCCTAGTGGCAGCAGCAAACACCCTTGGTTTCCGGAGTCCCCCAATGACACAATAGATTTTTTTTTATATTAACTCACAATAGTATATGCAGTATGCAAAATAGGAGGCAGGTAACTGAGGGATCACTGACCTGTCATAAGCCCATAAGGATGCATATGTAAGTGGAGCACCACAAAGCCCCACCCATAGGCTGCCAGAGCCCCGCCCACAGGGCACCCACAGCCACAGGATCTCATTAACTGAAAACTACAAATAGATTACATAACAACCACAAGATAGCTTTCATCACTGGGTATCATGTTAATCAGTATAACAGCACCAACCTGACAGTGTCTGTAGTTACTGAGCACAATCTTTTTAAGTTTCGCTTTAAAGACACCCATCCCCATCTCATGCTGTCAGCAATAGCACCAAATGGAAGAGAAATGTCACCTGTCTGGTGGACGCCGAAGTAATGAACAATTAAGACTGACCCGGGGGTGAATTCTTGTTAATTAGGTTATCGCCTAAACTTTAGCTTTGCTCCTAAGGGTACCTTCACACTGGTCGATTCTGCTACGATTACGACGCATTTGCGTCATATTCGACATCGCAGTACGAGCTCGTAGCCAGCGGTCACACTCTACGATGTTAACGCTTTTTCTGACGTAGTTGCGATGTGAACGTCACGCGTCGCAATCGTACGCTACCCTTCACACCGCCATAGTCCTACGACTCCGAGCGTGACGTATTACCAGCATGGGCGTGCTAAAACGTCACGCCCAATCAGGAGACAGGTATGCGGAAGCCCAACCCACGTAGTCGCATTACGAGCTCGTATGACCGCCGTCACATACTACGATTTCGACCGCCACAGCGGGACATTTACGACGAAAGAAAGTTCTGCTCTTTCTTTCACATCGTACGATGCTGGGCTGCGTCGCAAATCGTAACGCCATGTCACACTTTGCAACCTCGGAACGAGGACGGATAAACGTCACAAATCGAACGCTCGTTCAGACTTTGATTGCACAGTGTGAAGGGGCCCTAAGACTTTTATTTGGAGTGTACTCATTTGTCAGCAAAATTACTTGTTGACTGCAAAATAATTAATCTTGTTTGCAATCAATGGAGTACGGTGTCCATAAAAATCTGTTTAAGTGTACTCATTTATGCTGAGCACTGTACAGATACATATATCTGGCTTCCAAGTCTAGAAATGTGGGCCAAGGGATCATTTTCAGCCTCCTTCTGAAGCTCTGCACCCTTGATCCTCACTCATTCTCCGTTACCTCGGATCACCAGTCTCTGGGTTTCCAGAAGATTTCAGATATTTGCTTCAAATCTAAAGAAAAAGAGGAAAAATAAAAGATCAATAAACCAGTTATACAACGGGTGGAAAGTTATTGAAACATGCATATTGTAGACTCAGACTGAAGGCAGTAAAACCAGACAGCAAGAAACACATGTGCAAACAGGGAGGGTAACATCTATGATCCCTCATGTGATGACAGCGCTACACCCCCTCAGCTTCTACGCAGCCTCATCAGGTCGCATGTGGAGGCTTCCAACAGTCATGACGGATTTCCAAGAGGTGCCGAGTGCTTGTCAGCGGCTATGGCTTCACCCCTACCATTGGTTAGAGGTCGGGGATTGTGGAGGCAGTGTCATCTAACACAGCCTTCATCCTTCTCGGTCACATCGCCTTTGCATCACCTGGAGTTGTTCTGGGTCACTGTCCTGTTACAACACAAATGATGGTCCCACTTAGTGCAGAGCAGATGGGCTAGCAATCGCTGCAGAACAGCAACTTGACAATAAAGGCCGATTCACTCAGTCTCCACTTGACAGATAATGTTAAGATGTGTTTGCATCATTTGTGAGGGCAGTCACTTTGTGGTTTCTGAGGCCGGTAAAGCTGATGAACTTATCCTCTGCAGCAGAGGTAAATATCAGTCTGCCTTTCCTGGGATGCCCATCATGAGAGCCAGTTACATCATAGCAATTGATGGTTTTCACAACTGCATTTGAGGACACCTTCAGGGTATTTGCACATGTTGCGGACTTGTCTGATTTTTTCGCACACAATCCACATCTCTTGGCAGAAAATGCAGGCCAAAATGGTTGCGGATTTAATGTGGATTACTTGCGGATTATCTTGCGTTTTTGATGTGAGGATTTGCATTACGCAAGGTATAGTCAATGGGTGAAGAAACGCTGCGTTTCCGCACAAAGAACTGACATGCTGCGGAAAATAAACCGCTGCGTTTCTCCGCAGCATGTGCACAGCGGTTTTTGTTTTCCATAGGTTTACATGGTACTGTACACCGCATGGAAATCCGCAGCCAAATCCGCAACGTGTGCACATACCCTAAAGGTTCTAGCAACGTTCCAGATGACTGTCATGTCTTACAGTAAAGAACTGTGGCTTCTCTTAGTTTGTTGTTGCTTGGTGACTCCAGTTATGAGGTCCCGATGAGGCGACCTGCTCATTTGTGGTGATCTCCTGATGATGATGCTGGAGAGAAGCCAAAAAGGTGTGAAGCCATCAAGGGAGTAACAGGGGCACAGGGGGAATGTGAAGTGTAGCACATTGGTTTGTGTCACACGTGTCTCTTTACTCCTCGTTACCATATATGTGCCTTCTTACATTTGCTGCTTTCAGTCCGAATCCACAATGTGCTAACAATAAGAACAGGGAATTACATGTTTTAAAAATCTGGATGTATTCAGTGTGGAGTGTGAGCAGCCAAAACCAAGCGTTGGTTCACATGTCCCCTAGCTGAAAGTGAGTTGGGTCACCTTGGCCCCAAGCTGAACGCTTGAATGGTCACCTGCCCGGGCTGCACTCTGGTCTTGTCATCCAACCAAATGCACGTATGGTCACTTACCCTCTCCTGTATATGCATCTGGTCACCTGCCCTCCCCAAACGCACATCTAGTCACCCGCCCTATCCTCCTCCCCCGAAAAGCGCATCCGGTCACCCGCCCCCATCCTCCTCCCCCAGAACGCACGTCCAGTCACCCGCCCCCATCCTCCACCCCCAGAACGCGCGTCCGGTCACCCGCCCCCATCCTCCACCCCCAGAACGCGCGTCCGGTCACCCGCCCCCATCCTCCTCCCCTAGAACGCGCCCCTGGTCACTCACCCCCATCCTCCTCCCCTCGAACGTGTGTCCGGTCACCCGCCCCCTCCTCCTCCCATAGAACGCGTGTCCGGTCACCCGCCCCCTCCTCCTCCCCTAGAACGCGCCCCTGGTCACTCACCCCCATCCTCCTCCCCTCGAACGTGTGTCCGGTCACCCGCCCCCTCCTCCTCCCATAGAACGCGTGTCCGGTCACCCGCCCCCTCCTCCTCCCATAGAACGCGTGTCCGGTCACCCGCCCCCATCCTCCTCCCCTAGAACACGCTCCCGGTCACCCACCCCCATCCTCCTCCCCTAGAACTCGCGTCCGGTCACCCGCCCCCATCCTCCTCCCGTAGAACGCGTGTCCGGTCACCCGCCCCCATCCTCCTCCCATAGAACGCGCGTCCGGTCACTTGCCCCCATCCTCCTCCCCTAGAATGCGCGTCCGGTCACCCCCCTCCTCCCCAAAATGTGCGTCCGGTCACCCACCCCCATCCTCCTCCCCTAGAACACGCGTCCGGTCACTCGCCCCATCCTCCCCCCTAGAATGCGCGTCCGGTCACCCGCCCCATCCTCCTCCCCTAGAACGCGCGTCCGGTCATCCACCCCCATCCTCCTCCCCTAGAATGCGTGTCCGATAACCCGCCCCCCTCCTCCCCCAAAACGTGCGTCCGATCACCCGTCCCCTCTCCTTCCCCAAAACGTGCGTCCGGTCACCCGCCCCCATCCTCCTCCCCTAGAACGCGCATCCGGTCACCCGCCCCCCCTTCTCCTCTAAAATGTGCATCTGGTTACCTGCCCCCCAAACGCACATTTGGTATCCTGGCTTCCCCCCAGGCTGAACGTGTCTGGTCACCTAGTCCGGGTGCATCATCTGACCCCAACCCCCCCGCACATAGGTCTCGCTCTTTTTTTCCCTCTGCTCCCTCCCTAAGCAGGTAGCTGCTGTCCACCCCACAGGTGCTTCAGCTGCACAGGTCCGTACAGGAGGACGCATTTCTATAGTGGCCCTCATTCACATCACCTCCTCTACGGGCCACCAAAACACGCTCCTCTCTGCAAAATAGTCCCCAGGAGCAACATGGCGGCAGCAGCGGAGGGCTACACCTCGGCCTGATTCGCCTTGGTCTTTCAGCCGTTATCCCACATTGTGCCTTTCCCGGCCGCTCCGCACCTGTTCCCTCATCTCACCTCCTCCTCGCCCGGGATTTCACTCTTCGGTTGTAAACCCAGTAACACCCCTGGTTCCCTCCGCCGCCTCACACCCGCCACTAGGCGCACTGCGTACAAAGAGGAGCGAGCGGAGGAATACGGCGCTTTCACGGCGGATGAATATCGTGGCGTCATTTCCTCAACGCTTGCTGAGTGGTGGATAGACTGGAGCGGCCATTGACGTCACAGCCGATTGCCCCGCCCTCGCAGCATTTTTCCTATTACGCCTGCGCGCAGGATGTGTTCCTCCTCCCTAAAGAGGGAGGAGCCTATATGATACCCCCTCTGCTGAACCGCCAAATCTCCCACAACCCCCCAAATGTGTGAACCTGGCAGGAGGCAGCCATTGGCCTCCACTAATAAGCAGCGGCCCAGCCAACATGACTAGTATGTGGGGAGACCACTCCAGTGCTCACAGCTTGGCTTATCTGTGTGTGGTTTGCCCCCACCTGTGAGCTCTACCTGCAGCATGTCGTGAGGCGTGTCGGCCATCTTATGCTGTATAAACACCTGACATGGCTGCCACGGCTTTTGTTATTACTGCTCCTGACTGGTGAAATACACACAGTACAAAATGGCCGCCAGGTGCCCTTCCTGTGCCGGGCGTTAGTTCACCCTCAGTGTAAGAAGCGAGAACAGCGACACTGCAGAGAGTTGTGCAATATATTACCAGGGAGCTGCCTTATACCAACATGGAGCCGCCGTATACCACCAGAGAGCTGCCGTATATCACCAGAGGCACCGTATACTACCAGGGACCTGCTGTGTACCACCAAAGAGTCGCCATATACTACCAGGGACCCGCCGTATACCACCAAGGAGCTGCCGTATACTACCAGGGACTGCCATATACCACTAAGGAGCCACCGTATACTACTAAGGAGCCATCTTATACCACCAAGGAGCTGCCATATACCACCAGGGAGCTGCCATATACCACAAAGGAGCCACCGTATACCACCAAGGAGCCACCGTATATCACCAAGGAGCCGCCATGTACCACCAAGAAGCTGCCATATACCACCAGGGAGCTGCCATATACCACAAAGGAGCCACCGTATACCACCAAGGAGCCACCGTATATGACCAAGGAGCCACCATGTATCACCAAGGAGCTGCCATATACCACCAGGGATCTGCCATATACCACAAAGGAACCACCGTATACCACCAAGGAGCCATCGTATACCATCAGTGAGCTGCCATATACCACCAAGGAGCCACCTTATACGACCAAGGAGTGTATACCCCCAAGAATCCGCCACATACCACCAAGCTCTAGACCTAGACATTACAGAATTAGGTCTAGAGCCACTAGACCACTAGATCTTACCGAATTAAGACTTGTACCACTAGATCTTACAGAATTAGGTCTTGTACCAGACATTACAGAATTAGGCCTTGTACCACTAGATCTTTCAGAATTAGGCCTTGTAGCACTAGATCTTATTTAGGCCTTATACCACTAGATCTTACATTATTATGCATTGTAGCTCTAGATCTTACTCTTACAGAATTAGGCCTTTTACCACTTAGGTCTTACAGAATTAGGCAGTGTACCACTAGATCTTACGGAATTAGGCCTTATACCAATATATTCTACAGAATCAGGCCTTGTACTACTAGATCTTACAGAATCAAGCCTTATAACGCTATATTCTACAGAATTAGGCCTTGTACTACTAGATCTTACAGAATTAGGCTTTATACCACTAGACTTTACAGAACTAGGCCTTGTACCACTTGATCTTTCAGAATTAGGCCTTGTACCACTAGATCTTACATTATTAGGCCTTTTACCCCTTAGATTTTACAGATTTAGGCCTTGTACCACTAGATCTTACAGAATTAGGTCTTGTACCACTAGATCTTACAGAATTAGGCTTTGTACCACTAGATATTACAAAATTAGGCCTTGTACCACTAGATCTTACAAAATTAGGCCTTGTACCGATATACCATACACAGAATTTTGCCTTGTACCACTAGATCTTACAGAATCAAGCCTTATACCAATATATTCTACATAATTAGGCCTCCTACCACTAGATCTTACAGAACTAGGCCTTGTATCACTAGAACTTACAGAATTAGGCCTTGTACCACTAGATCTTACAAAATTAGGCCTTGTACCACTAGATCTTACAGAATTAGGCCTTGTACCACTAGATCTTACAGAATTAAGCCTTATATCCCTAGACCATATACCATTAGATTTTACAGTGTTTGGCCTTATGTCACTAGATCTTAGAGAATTCGTCCTTATACCAGTAAATCTTGCAGAGCTATGCCTTACAATACTATTCCTTGCAGATTTAGGCTTTATACTTTTTATTTATTTATATATGTATATATATATATATATATATATATATATATATGTGAAATATGTGTATATATATATATATATATATATATATGTGTGCAGTGGACTATGTATAGATTTATTGTGTCACTGGTAATAATGTAACATCAGTCTTGAAAGCTGCATGTCGCACCCAGGTGTTAATATGTATTTTCCTGGGACAAGTAGACTCTGTCCCCAATCTCACCAGGGAGTCCTGCGGGAAGCCAAGAAGAAAGGTAACATTTGACACCTCCTAGCTCTTGGAAGAGAGATGTTAATTATGGCCTGATAGTATCTCTGTAAGAACGTTTACACAAAGGATCTCAAGAGAAAAATAATATATTCATTGGGGGCGCGGCCGTGGTTCAATCAAAAACCAAGCAATTATGATATTAACTTGAGGGGCTGGTCTAGAAACCTGACCTCCAGACCAAAGTTATAAAATAGACCTGTATACAGAGCAACGTGTTCACATAATGGGGGCGGCCGAGCTGGTGTGATCCAATCTACATTTATCCTACCCTCAGGGAGCAGAAAGCAGACTACCAGTTAGATGATTTCTGAAAGTTTTCTCCTGTTATTTTATACTGTTTTGCATAAGTTGTATGTCTTTTTATTATCATATTTTTATATCTTTTCTTACTGTAAGCACTGAACCTTTTGTTATTAAAGTATAAAAATTTAACAAGTTGAACCTTGAATGTTCTAAAAGAATCCATAGCATAAGGTGTGTGAGCCTTATGAGTGGTAAACATTGTTAGTACTAATATTTCCGGGACTCATCGCCCGTGTATTCGGTGAGTGGTGGCAGCGTGTATGAGCGGGTGTGTGGCCTGAGTTGGTGTGTGATTTATGCTCACATTACAGCATAGGACAGAGGTTGAATGCTGGACTGAGAGTGGGGAGATAGAGTAACCCTTGCAGGCACAACCCAAGTCACGTGCTGAGAGCGGGCATGTGACGAATTAGTTACACCACGGAGTAGGTATCCGTGACATATATATATATTTTAATTTTTTTTTTCCAGATGAGGCGTTCCGGTATTTGCCTTTATGTAATATGTTCAGAGCAGTGACTGCCCGTACTTAAGATGGCATTGTTTGTGCTGGTGCGCATGCGTGGTGCGCGCGGCAGCTGCCGCGTCGCTGAAGGTCTCTGTATCTGGTGCATCCGGGCTCTGACGTCAGTGGGGATTTCCCCGCCCGGTGCCAGTGTGAGGCCGGATGTGACGCGATCTTTTGCCGGCAATGCGCTGCGCATGTGCCACAACAGCATTTGATGATCGGGATGCCTATTTAAAGACAGGACATTGCACTTTTTGCCACGGCCCCCGACGAAGCCCATGCGAAACGCGCGTTGGGGCTGCATACACAGTGTCCCCAATTGGAGATTATGGGTAAGAGCAGCTTTTAGCATGGATCAGGGTGATTTTGTTCCCTTAAAGTGATATACATGTTCATTTTGCTTTGGATACATGTATATCTTGTGGTGACTTTTTCTCTCACCATCCCATTTTTGTGCTGCACCTTTACTTGATTTACCATTCTTTCTGTTACTTTTTGGTGGGTAGCATGTGATGGTGTGTGTCTTGGTCACCTTTGAGTTTCACATGTTTATGGGAACAATTATTGATTATACGCACTTGCACGTTTAGGGTAAGTTCATACATGGCGTTTTTGCTTCTTTAGTTTTTCTGCTGCAAAACCTGATCTTCTTGGCAGGAAAGAAGCTGCGTCAAAAACGCAGGTTTATGTGCGTTTTCTTGCGCATTTAGTGCGGTTTTTTTTGTACCTTTTTTTTCTCTGTGTCCATGCTATGTCCTTGGATTTTCAGCAGCAATAACGCAGCAAATAATGATACCTGCGTTTTTGCTGCGTTTTTTTCAACACCCATTCAAGTCAATGGGTGAAACAAAGCAGCAAAAACGCTGAAAGAAGTGACATGCTCTATGTCCAAAAAACGCAGCAAAGCACAAAATACTGATGAAACAAAAAACCAATGTGTGTGCATGAGATTTCTGAAATCTCATAGGCTTTTTCTGGTATTGTAAAAAGCAGCTGAAAATTAGCATAAATGCAGCAAAAACGCCCTGTGTGAACTTACCCTTAATCATTCTGCTTCTATTTCCTGCTCTTTCCTACCACCTTAATATAGATGGACCCTGTGTTTTACATCTGTGATATCATTCATCCAACTTTGTCTTTTGATTTGATTATAACTATGTTTTTTTGTTGTGTTTTACATATTTTTTGAATACATTTTGATACCATTTTATTTTTGGGATGTTTTGTGCTCCTTTTGGTTTGGTTATACCTTACAGTATTAGGCCTTGTACCACTAGATCTTAAGAATTAGGCCTTGTTCCATTAGATCTTACAGATTTAGGCCTTGTACCACTAAATCTTACAGAATTAGGCCTTGTACCAATAGATCTTACAGAATTAGGCCGTTTACCACCAGATCTTACAGAAATAGGCCTTACAGCTCTAGATCTTTCTGTATTATGCCTTATACTATTAGATTTTACAGTGTTGGGCCATTAGATCTTACCGATTACAGCCATTTATCACTAGATCTTACAAAATTCAACCTTGTACCACTAAGGCTACTTTCACACTAGCATCGGCCCGACGTACCGAAGCATGCTGTGAAATAAAAGCACAACGGGAGGGCAGCGGATGCAGTTTTTCAACGCATCCGCTGCCCCATTGTAACATGCCTGCCAACCGTCCCGGATCCCGTGGGACTGTCCTGATTTTGACAGTCAGCCCTGGGATCCCGGGCGGGACACTAATGTCCCACACTACATGCCTAGGGCAGGGACAATGCAGGGGGCGGCACCTGAGTAGCTTAGGTTTGTGGCTGTTTTTTTTTTCTTATACATGCTGGGTCTCCTCCCGACCGATCCCGCCCCCCCCCCCCCGCCCCCTGTGTGTGCGGCGCTGCCACGCTGAGGCAGAGAGCCAGCAGCGATCAAGATGAGAGGTCAGCGACTCACCTCCCTCCTGTGTGTGCACGGAGCTCCGGCTTCTCCTGCTCTTAGCTGCTATCCCGGCAGAGAAGGAGAGAAGGGGGAGGTGCCGGGACAGTGCAGAGCTGTGAGCAGCCGGAGAAACTGAAGAGCTGCACATGGACAGATCAGCCGCCCCTGCACCACAGAGGAGAGTGTGTGATGTGTGTGTGTGTGTGTGTGTGTCTGATGCTGCATGTGTGTGTCATTGTGTGTGTGTGATGCTGCATTTGTGTGTATGAGGTATCTGGTGTGTGTGATGGCTGGGTGTGTGTGTGATGGCTGGGTGTGTGTGTGTGATGGCTGGGTGTGTGTGTGTGTGATGGCTGGGTGTGTGTGTGATGGCTGCGTGTGTGTGTGTGTGATGGCTGCGTGTGTGTGTGTGATGGCTGCGTGTGTGTGATGACTGCGTGTGTGTGATGACTGCGTGTGTGTGTGATGGCTGTGTGTGTGTGATGGCTGCGTATGTGATGCATTTGTGTCAAAGCTGCATGTGTTTGTGAGCTGCGTTTGTGATGCTGCGTGTGTATGTGTGATACTGTGTGTGTGATGCTGCATGTGTGTGAGCTGCGTGCGTGTGTGAGCTGTGTGTGTGCTGTGTGTGTGAGCTGTGTGCGTGTGCATGTGTGTGAGCGTGTGTGTGAGCTGCGTGCCTGTATGTCATTATACAGTATGGAGAACTGTGGCCATTATACAGTATGGAGCATCATGTGCGGTCATTATACAGTATGCAGCATCATGTGCGGTCATTATACAGTATGAAGCATCATGTGCAGCCAGCATACAGTATGGAGCATCATGTGTGGTCATTATACAGTATGGAGCATCATGTGTGGCCATTATACAGTATGGAGCGTCATGTGTGGCCATTATACAGTATGGGGCATCATGTGTGGTCATTATACGGTATGGAGCACTGTGTGGCCATATTTTTTTGTTTATAACTGTATATGAAACAGTGTGATCAGCAGTGCTAAATGGGTGTGGTTGGGACGTGGATATGGGTGTGACTAATTATGAATGGGTGTGGTCAGAGGCGTGGCCTAAAATTTGCCACGGCGCGCTTTGCGCGCCGCAAACTTTATCCCTCTTTCCCATCTTCAAAAGTTGGGAGGTATGTTGTAATGTTCGGGGAGGAGGGGGCGGAGTTCTGGCTGCGCATGCGCTGTCGGAAATGGCGGACACGACGCACAAAAATGATACATGTAACTTTTTTTGTGCCGACGGTCCGCCAAAACACGACGCATCCGTCGCACGACGGATGCGACGTGTGGCCATGTGTCCCTAATGCAAGCCTATGGAGAAAAAACGCATCCTGCGGGTATTACGAGCAGGAACGAAACAAGAGTGGACCCTCTGGACCGTGGGGGAACTACCCCTGGGCGAGCGGACCTAGATAGGAAACCAACCCCTATACAGGGATCGTTTAGGAGCAAGCCCAGAGGTCTCTTACCCACGGTGGAGTACCAAGAGGGACGGCTCCAGGAAGGAAGACGGAAGAGGCTGGAGGAGAACAAGGCTGAAGGTGTTTTGAAAGGCTGGAAACCGGAGCAGGGAGACTGATGGAAAGAAACAAAGGAACAAAGACAAGGGAAGGAAGGAGCGGGTACTGGAAGGGAAAGGTGGGCAATGGTGAGACTAGACAAGGAACCAAACGGAGTAGGTACACAGCACAGTAGCGGAAGGGGCCAGACGCACAAGCAAAAGCTAATGACAATCAGGCACAGAGGAACAGGTGAAGCAGCCTTTTGTAGCAGGAGCAAGAACAGGATAGGATGAGAGAGACCCCATGACCTCAGGGGGCGGTGGCCGAGAGGCTGTACCTGCGTCCAGGAGGGAAGCTAGAGCACCTGCATTGAGACAGGACACCAGCCGAGGACCTGGAGACTGGAAGTGCCGGGAAGGCAGAGGAGCGTGCAAACCGGGACGCAGCAGAGGTGGAATGAGAACGCAGGAGAGTGGCGGTTGTAACAGGCGCAACGCTGGAGAGGTGAGAACCGCGCCGCAGGAGAGTGGCGGTTGTAACAGCGGGCAACTTTGCAGGATGCGTTTTTTCTCCAAACAACGCATTGCGACGTACAGCAAGCGACGCTAGTGTGAAAGTAGCCTAAATGTTACAGAATTAGGCCTTATACCACTAGATCTTATAAAATTAACACTTATATCACTAGGTATTACAGAATTGGGCCTTATACTAGTAAATCTTGCAGAATTAAGTTCTTGTCCCACCAGATCTTACAGAATTAGGCTTTGTACCACTAGATCTTACAAAATTAGGCCTTGTACCAATATATCATACAGAATTAGGCCTTGTACCACTAGATCTTACAGAATCAAGCCTTATACCACTATATTCTACAGAATTAGGCCTTGTACCACTAGATTTTACAGAAATATGCCTTGTACCAATAAATTTTACAGAATTAGGCCAGCCATCACTAGACCTTTGAGAATTAGGCCTTGTACCACTAGATCTTACAGAATTAGGCCTGATACCACTAGACTGTAGTGCCTGCTCCTCTGTCTGCAGTCTCTCTCTCCCTGCAGAGACATCAGCGTACTCACCGCCGAGGCTCCCGTCCTGCTCCTTCCGGGTCTGCTGCTACCCGGGGTGCGTGCAATCCTAGCAAGTCTCCAGGCACTGTGCTTAGGTCACGCGCACACACACTTCCTCTTTCTTAAAGGGGCCACGCGCATTCCTCTAAAGTGCCCCCAGCCAATAGCTGTAAGTCACTTACTATTTAAACCGCCTCCTCCAACATGGAGGTGCCTGTGCAATGTTGTGAGTTTGTTCCTAACACGCTTGTCAGTTCTCAGGTATCTGTACTTGCATATGAGTCTGCTGCACCCACCAGTGCTTCCTTCAACGGTAGCCGAGTCTGCTGCACCCGGAAGTGCTTCCTTCAACGGTAGCCGAGTCTGCTGCACCCGCCAGTGCTTCCTTCAACGGTAACCGAGTCTGCTGCGCTCACCAGTTCTTTCTTCAATGGTAACAGAGTCTGTTGCACCTGCCAGTGCTTCCTTCAACGGTAGTTGAGTCTGCTGCACCCGTCAGTGCTCTCCTCAACGGCAGCTGAGCTAACTGCACCTGCCAGTGCTCACCTCAACGGCAACTGAGCCAGCTGCACCTGCCAGTGTTCACCTCCATGACAGCTGAGCCAGTTGCACCCACCAGAGCTCACTTCAACGGCAGCCGAACCAGCTGCACCCGCCAGTGCTCACCTCAACGGCAGCCTAGCCAGCTGCACCCGCCAGTGCTCAGATCTCTGTCAGACTGTCCTGTCTGCACCTGCGGTTCTTGTCATCTTCTCTGTCTGCCTGCATCTGTTGGACATTCCCCCTGGCCATTCCAGCCCCCATTTACCCAAGGTCAGTCCTGGAGTAGCACCTGGATCACCTCCCTCGTCTCTCCACGGACCATGGTGTCGTTAGTTGCTGCATGTACGTGGTCAGATTGGGTGAGGCTCCTAGTCACGCCCCTCCAGGTCTTTCTTGGGCTTTGGCACAGTGGTTCCACCACCCAGCCCTTTACATAGACTTTATAGAATTAGGCCTTGTACCACTAGATCTTACAGAATTAGGCCTTATACCACTAGATCTTACAGAATTAGACCTTACACCACTAGATCTTATAGAATTTGGTCTTGTACCAATAGACCATAACGAATTAGGCCTTGTATCACTATACCTTACAGAATTAGGCCTTGTACCACTAGATCTTACGGAATTAGGCCATATAGCTCTAGATCTTACAGTATTAGGCCTTGTACCACTAGATCTTACAGAATTAGGCCTTATACCACTAGATCTTACATTATTAGGCCTTGTACTACTAGATCTTACAAATGTGGGCCACCACAAATTATTCTTCAATAGTTGTAGGGCCGCACCCTAAAATAGCATAGTCTCTCAGGACTCAGAAGCGCACGTCCTTACCAGGGGGTCCAACCCAGTCCACAATTCAGAGTACAGATGAAGAAAGGACAGCGCCACTCCAGAGTGTGAAGAAAGCAATTTACATTTTAATCTGCCTCCTGCGGCAAATTATTCTGTCACCGATGTACGTGGGTGAGATGTGCCTGAGGGATGTGAATATGGTTCTCTATATAAGCAATGGCAGATAGCGTTACTTACCAACTTGTGCAGGTGATTAGTCTGGAAGGATGAGTCAGTGATGAATTCAATAGGTTTTATTTACAGTACCTTGATGAGATGAGGTGAGATATCAGGGAAGATGAAGGGATGAAGATAAGGTAGGAGTTAAAGCTGATATTAGAAGCACAAAGAGGTAACAAGAGAATCCTTTCTCCAGTCCTGAAGCATATGTTGTCCAAGATGGCACTGACCACAAGAAGGAAGTGAGATAAAGATAGAAGGAGTTGCAGAAAGAAGGGTATTATGGGTAAAGCACAGTAATAATACTTGAGCAACATAATATATCAACGGCCAGTAGATGGCAGCAAAGTACAAATGCAATAGATGATAGAATTAAACCATATACATTAGATAAAGTCCTCTAATGGCTGAAAGTCTTTGCAAAAGATTAGCTAACAGCACACTCCCCATCTGAAATCCTTTGATTTCACTATTTTAACAGTCTTGAAGTGGAGGTATTTTCCTTAAGGACACTGAGGTATACCTCAAAATGAATGACAAAACAATGCATGCAATGCAACAATAACATATAAACGAGGTATACGAATGTCTATAAACAGTCCCTGAAGTAATCCAATGGTTCAAGTTCCAGTACAATCAGAAGAACATCTTAAATAATCCAAAAGTTCCTTCTGGTTGGATGGATAATTAATTCTCAACCGGTATGAATAAGATAACATCTGATATACAGTAGGCCTAATGAAAGATTTGTGGTCACCTTGCTTCATGACCGTCACTGCCACTTTGCGCACCTTGCCATTTTCACTTGAAAAGGTTTTCTATATAATTCCCATAGGCCATGAGTTTCTTTCCACCTTCTGGTCTTTCATGAGGAAAAGATCTGCTTGTAAGCTTGGTTTAACTTGTTGCCATTTTCTTTGTCTTTGGAAGAGAGTAAGGCACCCCAGCTTCCACCCACTCCAGAAACAGCCCGATGTTGTACATGTTTCCACCGTCTCAGATATTTCTTACCGGACACTGGGTCTTCAGGTAAACTAGGCATGGTTCCAAGTTTCTGAGTGAGGAGAGTTGCTGGAGCAACGAGCACGAGATTCCAGATCCATAGATATGGGAACAAGAGGTCTTGAGTTTACAATAGCAGACACTTCTTCTAAGAAAGTGGTTAAGGTTTCGTGACTGAGTCTTGAAAGATTTGAATCCATCAACATAGACTCCAGTATCCTACGAGTGATGCCTATCATTGTTTCCCATGAGCCACTCATATGGGAAGCGTGAGGAGGGTTGAAGATCCACGAACAACCATTATTTGGCGAGAAGTCCTGGACTGGTGTTGAATTTTATTGTAGTTCTCGATAGGCACCTACGAAGTTTGTTCCACAATCAGATCTTAATTGCTTTACTGGTCCTCTGATGGCAAGGAATCTTCTTGAGGTGTTGGTGAAACTGAAGGAATCCATGGATTCTATTACTTCTATGTGTATTGCTCGTACACTCATGCATATGAAAAACACTGCCCATCGTTTACTCTCTGCGTGTCCACCTCTGGATCTACGTGCAGTGACTACCCACAGGCCAAAATAAACATCCAAACTAGCATAGGTAAATGGTGGCTCTGTGCTTGTCCTATCAGCAAGCAAATCAGACATTTGTTGTTGTTGCAATTTTCCTCTTGTCTTGCGACGCTGAACACAATGATGAATTAAATGGGAAACCTGTCTTTTGCTCCCACAATCCAAAGGCCTGGAACTCTTAAGGCTAGAGATGAGCAAATTTGTTTGGAAAATGGTCGCCAAACATAAATTCGGCACCAATATGGCACATTCGGATTCATGTTCAGAAATCCAAAATTTTATAAAATCAGTAAGGCCGGCATCACACTAGCGAGTTTTACGAACGTATGAGAGGTGCAGAAAATACGGATTGCATACGGTACAATGATTCTCTATGGCCCAGCTCCTATCTGCCGTATTTTACTGATCCGTATTATACGGTCTTGTACGGCCGTAGAAAATCACAGCATTCTGCGTTTGTCACCGTATTGCGCAAAAAAATCGCCAATGAAAGTCTATGGGGGCGAGAAAAATACAGATTACACACGGACCATGCGTGTGACTTGCGAGAAATACGCACCGGTGTTATAGAGAAAAGCCGGCAATTCAGTGCGGTGTACAGTAAAATTACACTGACAGAATAGAATAGGTAGAATAAATGTGCACACATAGAATAGGTAAATATATATATTTATATTTCATACAGCGCTAGATAGCATAAAAGCCGGTAATTCAATTGCCGGCTTTTGCTATCTCCTTCCCAAACCCGACAGGATATGAGACATGGTTTACATACAGTAAACCATCTCATATCCCTTTTTTTTTGCATATTCCACACTGCTAATGTTAGTAGTGTGTATGTGCAAAATTTGGGCACTGTAGCTATTAAATTAAAGGGTTAAATCGCGGAAAAAATTGACGTGGGCTCCCGCGCAATTTTCTCCGCCAGAGTGGTAAACCCAGTGACTGAGGGCAGATATTAATAGCCTAGAGAGGGTCCATGGTTATTGGCCCCCCTGGCTAAAAACATCAGCCCCCAGCCACCCCAGAAAAGGCACATCTGGAAGATGCGCCTATTCTGGCACTTGGCCACTCTCTTCCCACTCCCGTGTAGAGGTGGGATATGGGGTAATGAAGGGTTAATGTAACCTTGCTATTGTAAGGTGACATTAAGCCAGATTAATAATGGAGAGGCGTCAATTATGACACCTATCCATTATTAATCCAATAGTACGAAATGGTTAATAAAACACACACACATTATTACAAAGTACTTTAATGAAATAAAGACAAAGAGTGTTTTAATATTTTATTATACTCTTAATCCACCTGAAGACCTTCGTTCTGCAAAAAAGGAAAAATAAAAAATCAACAATATCCCATACCTTCCGTCCTTCTGTCACGTCCCACGATGTAAATCCATCTGAAGGGGTTAAATCATTTTACACCCAGGAGCTCTGCTAATGCAGCTGTGCTCCTGGTTGTAAAACTCCGGGGAATGAATGGAATGTAGGGGAATGACCTGTAGTTACTTTGAGTTGTGGTGATGCGCCCCCTGCTGGATGTCCATGCAGCGCCCCAGAGTCCTGGTCATTGCAGTACTGTGGCTCCGCCACTAAGGGGAGCTATGGTACGTCTGATGGCACTGAAGGAGTTCATCTGACCAGGTATCACAGACACCAATACATTTCACAGCCGGGCCTCCAGGGGGAGTTAAGGGTTCTATTCATTAGGCCACTCCCCACCATTGTGGGTAAACTGGGGGTCAGGCAGGAAGTTAGGCAGAAAGCTGACTGGGTTGGAACCAGGCAACACCTTGTGGCAGAGGGTGTTGTGGGAGAAGATTCGGTAGGGTCCCTGTCAGGGGTGGGATCCTGACAGAGGCTTGGCAACGTGAGCGAACGTAACGGGACCGTGCCTGCTCAGTATAGCGGCGGTACCCAAGGAGGGATTGGAAGCGAGATAGATTGTGCTGAGTGAGAAACGAGATCAAAGCAACAAGGAGAATACCAGTAAGAGTCGTGCTGTAAGACCGAGGCAACATCCTACTGAGGCGCACAACCGGCGGCCGGAACGCCGAGGGAGTATTACAATATTCAGCTTCAAGCAATACTCTAAACCAACGGCAGGACAGTCAGTCTAAGGCGGGCTGTCTCACCTAAATCACCTATGCAGTCTTGGGGGGCAACTTGTGGAGAGGGGCGACTCTAGGGTCCCGGAAGAGCTCCGAGCCTACCCGTCATACGGGTGCCGTCCTAACCGTAACATCAGGGAGGGACGGAGGATTAGCAGAACATCATCTAATCGAGTTGTGAGGGAACTTAAGAAACGGACACAACAGTTGTGGGGACTTTCCGTAAGCACAGCAGGGAAGGACCACAACACATAGCGCTAGCAGGAAGGCGCAGATTTCCACCTGTTAAGAGAACTCTGGAGGTGCCATTGGACCGGCCAGACTTGCGCAGCCTGGTTATCCGGATTCCGGACTGAGGACCCAGAGATCTTCAGTAAAGAGGTAAAGAGACTGCAACCTGGTGTCCTCGTTATTTACTGCACCGCACCACTACAGCATCACCACCACCATCATCTATCCACATCTATTACTGTACGCCCCTCAGCAGGGTCACGGACCGGGTCTAGCCACCGTGACAACCCCAGAGCAGAGACTCAGAGGCCCGGTACCGGGTACCCCTCGGCCCTGCGGCAGTGGGGGCGCTACAACTTGGCGTCACGAACAGGATCTACTTAAGCCTGAAGAATCAGGTCATGTGTGCCTTGGAACTGTGATTTACTGTGCTTGGGACTGTACTTTATTGCAAAGACTGTGCTGTGCCACTTGCCGCCAAAATCCGCCGCCATTACAGCGCTGAGGATAGCGCAGGAGAAGAAGAGGGGCGTGGAGTGGGCGTAGGCAAGCTGGAGAGCGCGAACAACAATGACCGCCCAGTCTAAATATTGCTGTGTTCTGAGGACGTGTCCGTCAGCAGTCGAGACCCGCCTTCTGATTTTCTATGCTGGACGGAAACCGAAGAAACGAAACTATGACTCAGGTGAGGTGGAACTGGAGACCAAGGAAGGCTTGCAGAAAAGAATGGCCCCGCATCGACACCCGTCACCAGCGGATTATTCCGATATGCCCCCGCTGGAGGACTTGCATCCCTGGGAGCTGCCGATGGGGCATCCCGTGCATGAATGGTCCCCGGTTCGTACGCCTTCCACAGGAGAGGGGAGCGGCGCCGGAGGAGCTACCGCAAGTGAAGGTACCCAGTGCCGCGATCCCCGGGGAGACCACCTCACCCCTGCACACGACCCGGCCACTGCTGCGACCAGTGGCGTCCCGATGTCCCCGCCGTCTGGCACCAATGCACCGGGGGGGCATGACCTCGGGCCCTTCCCTTGGGGGGAATATCGAAACCACCTGATCGCGGAGTTCCAGCGAGAAGTGGAGCGGGAGGCGCGAGGAGAACTGCTGGAGGGCTCCCTGCCGAAGTGGGGCGTTGTGGTTGTTTACCTGCCCCAGACGGGAAAGGGCTTCGTGCAGGAGATCGGGACAGCCCTGAGAGTCCGCATCACCCGGGATGAAGTGGAGCCCTGCCTGTGTGGAAATGGTGCCAAGTCCTTCCTGAAGCCGGGGGATGTGGTCACATACCGCCGGCACCTAAAGGGGAGCGGCTGGTGGGCCCGGGATATGCAGCGCTGCACTGCCGTTCTGGCGGTATCCCGCACCGAGGGGGAGGAGCTCGCCGCTGAAGCCGCTGCTGCCGCCGCCGCTGCTGCCAGCATTATCCATCGACCCACGCAGACACTCATCGCAGCGCACGACCTGGTCGTGCAGGAGACCCGGACCCACGGGGTGCACCTGGCCGCGGGAGTGAGCTTGGAGTCCGACCTGCCTGGCCTGCAGAGGGCCACCTGCCAGGTGAAGCCTCGGTGGGGGCTACTGAAAATGAGTAAGAAACTGCATTATATGTAAATAGTTCCTTAACTGTTTGTTCGTTTCCTGATTTTTGCTGCTAGACCCGTCCAGGGTTAACTCTTAAGGGGATCCCTTTGTTGACCCGGGATCCCTATTGTTTGTTTACTTTTTCTAAGTTTTGCACAAGTTTCCGGAACTGCCGCAATCATGAACAGTGCATGATACAAACTGCTTGTAAATAGTTTGCACCTTCTTAAAGGTGCGCCCTACTGGTTTTACTTAACAAGAGACTCTTTGCGAAGATACCGCACCGGAGCCTTTGCTGAGTACGGACTGGTAGCTTGAGAAGATATGCTACTTCATAGAGACTTGGTCACCCCTTAAAGGGGACGTTCACCTGTTGCACTTAAAGGGTGATATTGCTTTAAGACAGATAGTAATAATGTCTTGATAGAAGAAAATGATGATGATGTTTATATGAAGAAGTTATGTGTATTTAACAAGTTAATTGTGAAAAATGTTTAATAATGTTGATAGAAACATGGGGACAGACAGTGAACCCGTACGGGGTTAGTTAGTGAGTCCTCTTAGGAGCCATATAGCGATGGCTCATTGATCCAAAACTGAAAGTAATGTTATGTTCTATACTGTGTATAGTAGTTGAAAAGGCAGTAGGCCCGGGCTGAACGGGGCGGTCCTGTAACCGAAAGGAGAGGCAGAAGGTCTGGTGCCGTTAGGACAGGCGGTCCTGCAGATTTAAAGAGGGAGAATGAAAAAGTTAAATTGCCTTATGATGTGATTATAAGAAGGTCTTTAGTGGATTCAGAGTGTACGTCCTTAAAGGCAAAGTTAAATTATTGTTCGAGCATTTGTACTAAGTAGAATACCCGGTTGGGTAAAGAGAGTTATTTATAGAAAAGTTATTTAAAAGTATTTAACCATGTTTGTAACGTTCAAGCGTCCTCACCTCCCATAAAGGGAAGCTCTGTTCAAGTATACTTATTGTTATTGCACTCAACAAAATTGTATGTCTTTTTGCTAACCTGTATTGTTGTTTTCTTCCCAGTCCAGGAGTACTGGATTTAACCGGGGGGGAGTGCAGCGCCCCAGAGTCCTGATCGTTGCAGTACTGTGGCTCCGCCACTAAGGGGAGCTATGGTACGTCTGATGGCACTGAAGGAGTTCATCTGACCAGGTATCACAGACACCAATACATTTCACAGCCGGGCCTCCAGGGGGAGCTAAGGGTTCTATTCATTAGGCCACTCCCCACCATTGTGGGTAAACTGGGGGTCAGGCAGGAAGTTAGGCAGAAAGCTGACTGGATTGGAACCAGGCAACACCTTGTGGCAGAGGGTGTTGTGGGAGAAGATTCGGTAGGGTCCCTGTCAGGGGTGGGATCCTGACAGAGGCTTGGCAACTTGAGCGAACGTAACGGGACCGTGCCTGCTCAGTATAGCGGCGGTACCCAAGGAGGGATTGGAAGCGAGATAGATTGTGCTGAGTGAGAAACGAGATCAAAGCAACAAGGAGAATACCAGTAGGAGTCGTGCTGTAAGACCGAGGGAACATCCTACTGAGGCGCACAACCGGCGGCCGGAACGCCGAGGGAGTATTACAATATTCAGCTTCAAGCAATACTCTAAACCAACGGCAGGACAGTCAGTCTAAGGCGGGCTGTCTCACCTAAATCACCTATGCAGTCTTGGGGGGCAACTTGTGGAGAGGGGCGACTCTAGGGTCCCGGAAGAGCTCCGAGCCTTCCCGTCATACGGGTGCCGTCCTAACCGTAACATCAGGGAGGGACGGAGGATTAGCAGAACATCATCTAATCGAGTTGTGAGGGAACTTAAGAAACGGACACAACAGTTGTGGGGACTTTCCGTAAGCACAGCAGGGAAGGACCACAACACATAGCGCTAGCAGGAAGGCGCAGATTTCCACCTGTTAAGAGAACTCTGGAGGTGCCATTGGACCGGCCGGACTTGCGCAGCCTGGTTATCCGGATTCCGGACTGAGGACCCAGAGATCTTCAGTAAAGAGGTAAAGAGACTGCAACCTGGTGTCCTCGTTATTTACTGCACCGCACCACTACAGCATCACCACCACCATCATCTATCCACATCTATTACTGTACGCCCCTCAGCAGGGTCACGGACCGGGTCTAGCCACCATGACAACCCCAGAGCAGAGACTCAGAGGCCCGGTACCGGGTACCCCTCGGCCCTGCGGCAGTGGGGGCGCTACATCCTCATATGAACTCGAGCGTGGGAAAAATTCTGCATTAGCAGAGCTCCTGGGTGTAAAATGATTTAACCCCTTCAGATGGATTTACATCGTGGGACGTGACAGAATGACGGAAGGTATGAGATATTGGTGATTTTTTATTTTTCCTTTTTTACAGAACGAGGGTTTTCAGGAGGATTAAGAGTATAATAAAATATTAAAACACCCTGTGTCTTTATTTCATTAAAGTACTTTGTAATAATGTGTGTGTGCTTTATTAACCATTTCGTACTATTGGATTAATAATGGATAGGTGTCATAATTGACCCCTCTCCATTATTAATCTGGCTTAATGTCACCTTACAATAGCAAGGTGACATTAACCCTTCATTACCCCATATCCCACCGCTACACGGGAGTGGGAAGAGAGTGGCCAAGTGCCAGAATAGGCGCATCTTCCAGATGTGCCTTTTCTGGGGTGGCTGGGGGCAGATGTTTTTAGCCAGGGGGGGCCAATAACCATGGACCCTCTCTAGGCTATTAATATCTGCCCTCAGTTACTGGCTTTACCTCTCTGGCGGAGAAAATTGCGCGGGAGCCCACGTCAATTTTTTCCGCAATTTAACCCTTTAATTTAATAGCTACAGTGCCCAAATTTTGCACATACACACTACTAACATTAGTAGTGTGGAATATGCAAAAAAAAAAAAGGGATATGAGATGGTTTACTGTATGTAAACCATGTTTCATATCATGTCGGGTTTGGGAAGGAGATAGCAAAAGCTGTCAATTGAATTACCGGCTTTTATGCTATCTAGCGCTGTATGAAATCTAAATATATATATATATATATATATATATGTCTCACTGACATATATATATATAGATACTGTATATATGTTTTAATGAACATTTGAGCACATAAATCCATTAGATGTCGGTTTTGCAACCTGCGAGAAAATCTCGCTGTACGGATTACATATGGTGGATGACATGCGCAAAATGCGCTGCCACACCCTGCCTACGGATGGCATACGGATCACTATCTGGAACATTTCTGCGTATTACGGCCGTAAAAAACGGACCGGATTTTCATACGCTGAGTGTGACGCCGGCCTAAAAGTGTGGGAAAATATTTGCGTTGCCACAAAAATATTTTCAACACTTTAGCAACGATAATGGTGGTGTATCATGAGCGTTTGGCAGGTGTTTGATGAGGGGAGAGGGTTTGCAGAGCTCAGAGGCGCTGCGTTTTTGTAAGCACAGCGCAGCACAGCAGTCATTTTTTTTCCTAACTTTATGTGTGCACATTGCGGATAGCCAATCAGGACACAGGAAACACCCACAATGTCCTGACACTACGGCTTGTGTCATTGGCTGCTCAAATCACATGTCCCTCTCCATATAAATAGCAGACATGTTGTTTTCGCACCATTTTGACACTGATACAGTGCAGTGAGGCTGCTCCTGACGCTGCCACTGTTACTAGCAAGATTTCAGTTATTTAGTTAGACATACCTCCCAACTTTCGAGGAAGGGAAAGAGGGACAAAGTTAGCGGCTTGTCAAGCGGTGGATGCCGTGTCGGAGAGCACTGCAGCTCCAGGAATCTTCCTACTTGCTCATAGCAGGTTTGCCTACAACAACCACGCTGAACTAATTTTGATATATGATCGTGCAGCGAGTATAATTCCCATTACCGGCTTTTATTTAATAACCTCCTGTAACTGATGAATAACAATTGACCGAAACGTTTTCCTGTATTTACTACAATAAATTTTTCCTGCTGCATCTTACCCAAAGTTGAGTTCTAGGTCTCTTACTATTAATCCATACTGTATAATGGCCACATTATGTTCCATACTGTATAATGGCCCCACATGATGCTGCGTACAGTATACTTGCCCCACGTGATGGTCCATACAGTATAATGGCCCTACATGATGCTTTGTACAGTATAATGGCCCCACACGATGCTGGGTACAGTATAATGGCCACACATAATGCTGGGTACAGTATAACGGCCCTTCACGATGCTCCATACAGTATAATGGCCCCACACAATGCTGGGTACAGTATAATGGCCACAAATGGTTACCCCACCCCCATCATTGCCTTCTCCATCACTACACACACACCTTTCACTGCGTACCCTCGCAGCAGCCGGCAGCTTCCACTCCCACGGTGCTGAATGGTGTCATCCAGCTGCGCCGCTGACTGCTCACGTCGCTGCAGCTGTGATACGCCACTGATAAAGACCTGTGTCTCCTGGGCCAGTCAGTGTCAGAGCGAGGAGCAATATCTGCTCCGATCTGACACAGCCAGCGTCCGCTCCGTACACCTCGTACAAATGCGACTCCGCTCCATACACCTCGCACACACACACGACTCCACTCCATACACCTTGCACATGCAGCTCCGCTCCGTACACATTGCACACGCTGCTCCGCTCCGTATACCTTGTACACCCACAGCTTCGGTCCGTACACCTCATACACACACAGCTCCACTCCGTACACCTCGTACACACATGGCTCCACTCCGTACACCTCGTACACACACGGCTCCACTCCGCTCTGAAAGCCGGAGGAGTGACTGCTCCAGTAAGGAGGGAAATAGGAGAGCAGGGCAGGCTAGACAGGTGCTGGTAGTGGGGGACTCAATTATTAGGGGAACAGATAGGGCAATCTGTCACAAAGACAGGGATCGTCGGACGGTGTGCTGCCTACCTGGCGCTCGAGTCCGACACATCGCTGATCGGGTGGACAGATTACTGGGAGGGGCTGGTGAGGACCCAGCGGTCATGGTGCACATTGGCACAAATGACAAAGTTAGAGGTAGGTGGAAGGTCCTTAAAGATGATTTCAGGGAATTAGGCTGCAAGCTGAAAGCAAGGACCTCCAACGTGGTATTTTCCGAAATACTGCCTGTACCACGTGCCACGCCAGAGAGGCAACGGAAGATTAGGGAGGTTAATAAGTGGCTCAAGAATTGGTGTAGGAAGGAGGGGTTTGGGTTCCTGCAGAACTGGGCCGACTTCTCAGTTGGCTACAGGCTCTACGCTAGGGACGGGCTGCACCTCAATGGGGAAGGGGCAGCTGTGCTGGGGGAGAAAATGGTTAGAAGGTTGGAGGAGTGTTTAAACTAGGGATTGGGGGGGAGGGTATTCATTTTATAGGAGGGGAAGATAGTACAGATAAAGACCTGGGCACAAATAAGGAAGTTGGGGGTGGCGGTGGCATGGGGGGTGGGGTTAGAACAGTTAGTAATTTAAGAAAGAATAGAGGTACAGAGAGGAACATCAAGTGCATGTATACTAATGCCAGAAGCCTCGCCAACAAAATGGACGAATTAGAACTAATGTTGTTGGAGCATAATTATGACATGGTGGGGATATCTGAGACGTGGCTGGATGAGAGCCATGACTGGGCTGTTAACTTGCAGGGCTATAGCCTGTTCAGAAATGACCGTACAGATAAGCGAGGGGGAGGGGTGTGTCTATATGTAAAATCTTCCTTAAAACCCATCCTGCGTGATAATATAGGTGAATTTAATGAAAATGTAGAGTCCCTGTGGGTGGAGATAAGGGGAGGGGGAAAAAATAATAAATTACTGATAGGGATTTGTTATAAATCTCCAAAAATAATGGAAGCAATGGAGAATAGCCTCGTAAATAGTGTTGAGCATTCCGATACCGCAAGTATCGGGTATCGGCCGATATTTGCTGTATCGGAATTCCGATACCGAGATCCGATACTTTTGTGGTATCGGGTATCGGTATCGAAACAACATTAATGTGTAAAAGAAAGAATTAAAATAAAAAATATTGCTATACTCACCTCTCCGACGCAGCCTGGACCTCAGCGAGGGAACCGGCAGCGTTGTTTGCTTAAAATTCGCCCGTTTACTTCCTTACGTGAAGTCCCGGCTTGTGATTGGTCGCGTGCCGCCCATGTGGCCGCGACGCAACCAATCACAGCAAGCCGTGACGTTATTTTAGGTCCTTCAGGATTTTAAAATTACGTTCTGGCTTGTGATTGGTCGCGTCGCGGTCACATGGGACCGCGACGCGACCAATCACAAGCCAGAACGTAATTTTAAAATCCTGAAGGACCTAAAATGACGTCACGGCTTGCTGTGATTGGTCGCGTCGCGGCCACATGGGCAACGAGACCAATCACAAGCCGTGACGTCACGGGAGGCTGGACACGCGCGCATTTTAAAATGCGCGCGTGTCCAGCCTCCCGTGACGTCACGGCTTGTGATTGGTCGCGTCGCCCATGTGGCCGCGACGCGACCAATCACAAGCCAGAACGTAATTTTAAAATCCTGAAGGACCTAAAATTACGTCACGGCTTGCTGTGATTGGTTGCGTCGCGGCCACATGGGCGGCACGCGACCAATCACAAGCCGGGACTTCACGTAAGGAAGTAAACGCGCACATTTTAAGCAAACAACGCTGCCGGTTCGCTCGCTGAGGTCCAGGCTGCGTCGGAGAGGTGAGTATAGCAATATTTTTTATTTTAATTCTTTCTTTTACACATTAATATGGATCCCAGGGCCTGAAGGAGAGTTTCCTCTCCTTCAGACCCTGGGAACCATCAGGGATACCGTCCGATACTTGAGTCCCATTGACTTGTATTGGTATCGGGTATCGGTATCGGATTGGATCCGATACTTTGCCGGTATCGGCCGATACTTTCCGATACCGATACTTTCAAGTATCGGACGGTATCGCTCAACACTACTCGTAAAGCAAATAGATGAAGCTGCGACTCAAGGAGAAGTCATTATTATGGGGGACTTCAACTACCCTGAAATAGATTGGGGAACAGAAACCTGCAGTTCCAGCAAAGGTAATCGGTTTTTGACAACTATGAGAGACAATTACCTTTCACAACTGGTTCAGGACCCAACAAGGAGGGGGGCACTGCTAGACCTAATATTAACCAACAGGCCAGACCGCATATCAAATATAAGGGTTGGGGGTCACTTGGGGAATAGTGATCACAAAATAATAAGTTTTCATGTAACCTTTAATAAGATGGGTAGTAGGGGGGTGACAAGGACACTAAACTTCAGGAGGGCAAATTTCCAACGGATGAGAGAGGATCTTGGTGCAATTAACTGGGACGATATCCTGAGACACAAAAATACACAAAGAAAATGGGAGACGTTTATTAGCATCCTGGATAGGACCTGTGCACAGTATATACCGTATGGGAATAAACATACTAGAAATAGGAGGAAACCAATATGGCTAAATAGAGCTGTAAGGGGCGCAATAAGGGACAAAAAGAAAGCATTTAGAGATTTAAAGGAAGTAGGTAGTGAGGAGGCATTAAATAAATACAGAAAATTAAATAAATTCTGTAAAAAGCAAATCAAGGCAGCAAAGATTGAGACAGAGAGACTCATTGCCAGAGAGAGTAAAAATAATCCCAAAATATTCTTTAACTATATAAATAGTAAGAAACTAAAAAATGACAGTGTTGGCCCCCTTAAAAATAGTCTGGGTGAAATGGTGGATGAGGATGAGGAAAAAGCCAATATGCTAAATGACTTTTTTTCATCAGTATTTACAAAAGAAAATCCCATGGCAGACAAAATGACTAGTGATAAAAATTCCCCATTAAATGTCACCTGCTTAACCCAGCAGGAAGTACAGCGGCGTCTAAAAATAACTAAAATTGACAAATCTCCGGGCCCGGATGGGATACACCCCCGAGTACTGCAGGAACTAAGTACAGTCATTGATAGACCATTATTTTTAATCTTTAAAGACTCCATAATAACAGGGTCTGTACCACAGGACTGGCGTATAGCAAATGTGGTGCCAATATTCAAAAAAGGGGCAAAAACTGAACTCGGTAATTATAGGCCAGTAAGCTTAACCTCTACTGTGGGTAAAATCCTGGAGGGCATTCTAAGGGATACTATACTGGAGTATCTGAAGAGAAATAACCTTATGACCCAGTATCAGCACGGGTTTACTAGGGACCGTTCATGTCAGACTAATTTGATCAGCTTCTATGAAGAGGTAAGTTCCGGACTGGACCAAGGGAACCCAGTGGACGTAGTGTATATGGACTTTTCCAAAGCTTTTGATACGGTGCCACACAAAAGGTTGTTACATAAAATGAGAGTAATGGGGATAGGGGAAAATATGTGTAAGTGGGTTGAGAGTTGGCTCAGGGATAGGAAACAAAGGGTGGTTATTAATGGAGCACACTCGGACTGGGTTGCGGTTAGCAGTGGGGTACCACAGGGGTCAGTATTGGGCCCTCTTCTTTTTAACATATTTATTAATGACCTTGTAGGGGGCATTCAGAGTAGAATTTCAATATTTGCAGATGACACTAAACTCTGCAGGGTAATCAATACAGGGGAGGACAATTTTATATTACAGGATGATTTATGTAAACTAGAAGCTTGGGCTGATAAATGGCAAATGAGCTTTAATGGGGATAAATGTAAGGTCATGCACTTGGGTAGAAGTAATAAGATGTATAACTATGTGCTTAATTCTAAAACTCTGGGCAAAACCGTCAATGAAAAAGACCTGGGTATATGGGTGGATGACAAACTCATATTCAGTGGCCAGTGTCAGGCAGCTGCTACAAAGGCAAATAAAATAATGGGATGTATTAAAAGAGGCATAGATGCTCATGAGGAGAACATAATTTTACCTCTATACAAGTCACTAGTGCGACCACACTTAGAATACTGTGCACAGTTCTGGTCTCCGGTGTATAAGAAAGACATAGCTGAACTGGAGCGGGTGCAGAGAAGAGCGACCAAGGTTATTAGAGGACTGGGGGGTCTGCAATACCAAGATAGGTTATTACACTTGGGGCTATTTAGTTTGGAAAAACGAAGACTAAGGGGTGATCTTATGTTAATGTATAAATATATGAGGGGACAGTACAAAGACCTTTCTGATGATCTTTTTAATCATAGACCTGAGACAGGGACAAGGGGGCATCCTCTACGTCTGGAGGAAAAAAGGTTTAAGCATAATAACAGACGCGGATTCTTTACTGTAAGAGCAGTGAGACTATGGAACTCTCTGCCGTATGATGTTGTAATGAGTGATTCATTAATTAAATTTAAGAGGGGACTGGATGCCTTTCTGGAAAAGTATAATGTTACAGGGTATATACACTAGATTCCTTGATAAGGCGTTGATCCAGGGAACTAGTCTGATTGCTGTATGTGGAGTCGGGAAGGAATTTTTTTCCCCATGGTGGAGTTACTCTTTGCCACATGGGTTTTTTTTGCCTTCCTCTGGATCAACATGTTAGGGCATGTTAGGTTAGGCTATGGGTTGAACTAGATGGACTTACAGTCTTCCTTCAACCTTAATAACTATGTAACTATATGTAACTATGTACACATTGCACATGCTGCTCCGCTCCATATACCTTGCACACACACGGCTCCCCTCCGTACACCTCATACACACACGGCTCCTCTCCATACATCTCGTACACACACGGCACCGCTCCGTACACCTCGTACACACACGGCTCCGCTCCATACACATTGCACACGCTGCTCCGCCTCGTATACCTTGCAGACACACAGCTCCGCTCCATACACCTCATACACACATGGTTCCTCTCCATACTTCTCGTACACACACGGCTCAGCTCCATGCACCTCGTACACACATGGCTCCGCTCCATACACCTCATACACACACAGCTCCACTCCATACACCTCATACACACACGGCTCCACTCCGTACACCTCGCACACACACGGCTCCGCTCCATACACATTGCACACACTGCTCCGCTCCGTGTACCTTGCACACACACGGCTCCGCTCCGTACACCTCATACACACACGGCTCCTCTCCATACATCTCATACACACACGGCTCCGCTCCATACACCTCGTACACACACGGCTCCGCTCCATACACATTGCACACGCTGCTCCACTCCGTATACCTTGTACACACGTGGCTCTGCTCCGAACACCTCGTACACACGTGGCTCTGCTCCGAACACCTCGTACACACGTGGCTCTGCTCCGTACACCTCGTACACACGTGGCTCTGCTCTGTACACCTCGTACACACGTGGCTCTGCTCTGTACACCTCGTACACACGTGGCTCTGCTCTGTATACCTCGTACACACGTGGCTCTGCTCTGTACACCTCGTACACACGTGGCTCTGTTCTGTACACATCGTACACACGTGGCTCTGCTCTGTACACCTCGTACACACGTGGCTCTGCTCTGTACACCTCGTACACACATGGCTCCGCTCCGTACACATCTTACACACACGACTCTTCTCCATACACCTTTCACACGCTGCTCCGCTCCGTACACCTCGTACACACGGCTCCGTACACCTCTTACACACACGACTCCGCTCCATACACCTTTCACACGCTACTCCGATCCATACACCTCGTACACACACGGCTATGCTACATCCACACTGTAAACACCTCCTGACCTCACACATACGCTTACCCTCCTCCAGCGCCATGACAACCAGCAGAGTCCTGTACATGGAGGTCCTCCCGATCATGTGACCCCCTGACTCCTCCCATCCTGTGACTTCATCACAAATCCTGTGCGCACAGAGCAGCCAATATGCTGCTCTGCAGGTGCAGGGGCTCAGGGAGCTGACCGGGTGATATACACACCTCCCAACCAGTGCGTGACAACTAATGTCCCACCCGGGATCGCGGGGCTGACTGTCAAAATCGGGACAGTCCCGCTGGATCCGGGACGGTTGGGAGGTATGAGTTAGGTGGTTGTATATCAGTCAGATAGTGTAGCTAGATAGTGTCCAGTGTGGCTGTAAAATTTACCTTCTGGATTTTTTTTTTGGGGGGATGGGCATAACTGAGGTTCTCAGACAAAGCCGGCAGGTCACATGTCCTACAAGTGTGTTGTGCACTGCTTCTATTGTGCTCCGTCCACGAGCATAGCATTCTAAATAATATTATTTCAGTAGGTAAATGTGAAAAAGTCTACTGTATCCCACATTTTAGCTAGTTAGATAGGTGGTTGTATATCAGTCAGATACTATAGGTATCTAGTGTCCAGTGTGACTGTAAAATGTGAAAATTATTGGAGAACAGGAGAAGTCCCAGAAGACTGGAGAAGAGCAAATGTCGTTCCTATCTTCAAAAAGGGGAAGACGGTGGACCCAGGGAACTATAGGCCGGTGAGTCTGACTTCCATAACAGGAAAGATCTTTGAACAAATTATTAAACAATATGTATGTAAGTACCTGGATAAGAATGAAGTGATTAACCAGAGTCAGCACGGGCTTGTAACTAATAAGTCATGTCAGACTAACTTAATTTCCTTCTATGACAGAATCACTGACTGGGTGGATCAGGGAAATGCTGTAGATATAGTATATCTGGACTTCAGCAAAGCATTTGTAAAAGTATCTCACACCATCCTTATTGAAAAAATGACTAAGTATGGAATGGACAGGCAACTGTTAGGTGGAATCATAACTGGCTTAGTGATCGGACCCAAAGAGTGGTCGTAAACGGCTGCACATCCAGTTGGAAGAATGTCTCAAGTGGGGTACCACAGGGTTCTGTCCTGGGCCCTGTATTGTTCAACATCTTTATCAATGATTTAGATGAAGAAATTGAGGGTACACTAATTAAGTTTGCTGATGACACAAAGCTAGGAGGGATAACTAATGCTAGAGAAGAGAGAGAGAGGATTCAAAAAGATATAAATAAACTGGAGCAGTGGGCAGCAACTAACAGAATGGTTTTTAACAAGGAAAAATGCAAAGTACTACATCTGGGCAATAAAAATTAAAAAAGCATTTACAGAATGTGAAGCATAGGGCTAAGCAACAGCACATGTGAAAAAGACTTGGGTATACTAATAGATCATAAACTGAACATGAGTCAACAGTGTGATGCAGCAGCAAAAAAGGCAAATGCAATTCTGGGATGTATTAACAGAAGCATACAGTCTAGATCACGCAAAGTCATTATTGCCCTCTACTCCTCTTTCGTCAGACCTCACCTGGAATACTGTGTCTAGTTTTGGGCACCACATTTTAAAAAAAGACATCAACAAACTGGAGCAAGTTCAGAGAAGATCGACCAGAATGGTGACTGGTCTAAAAACCATGTCCTATGAGGACAGGATTTGGGAATGTTTAGCTTGCAAAAAAGAAGACTGAGAGGAGACTTAATAGTTGTCTACAAATATCTCAATGGCTGTCACATTGTAGAAGAATCATCTTTATTCTCATTTGCATAAGGAAAGACTAGAAGCAGTGGGATGAAACTGAATGGGAGGAGACACAGATTAGATATTAGAAAAAACTTTTTGACAGTGAGGGTGATGAATGAGTGGAACAGGCTGCCACGAGAGGTGGCGAGTTCTCCTTCCATGGAAGTTTTCAAACAGAGGCTGGAGAGACATCTGTCTGGGATGATTTAGTGAATCCTGCTTTGAGCAGGGGGTTGGACCGGATGACCCAGGAGGTCCCTTCCAACTCTATGATTCTATGAAAATTTACCTTCCAGCACTTTTTTTTTTTTCTTTTTTGGCCATACTGAGGTGCCCAAGCAAATCCAGCAGGACACGTGTTGTGCACTGCTTCTATTGTGATCCATGCACGAGTGTAGCATTCTAATTCACATGTAGCTAGTGAAAAAATATTAAACAGCCTGCTGTATCCCACCTTGTACCGTTGTAGACGCACTTTTTTTCACAAAATTTGGAGAAAAATGGGGGTGCATCTTATAGTCCGGATGTATGGGCTCTCCTGTGGTGGGGAGCGGCATTGCGGAGCATCAAGTCACAGGAGGCTGGAGCTGGCGGCTCCGGCTAACTCCTGTGCCCGCTGCTAAAGAGAAATTAATATGCACTGCATTCCACACCCATGGGAGTGGAGGACAATGCATAATCATTTTTCCAGGTATAATTGGTCCCATCCTGTTCCTGATATGATTGGTCCCATCCATTTTCTTTTATAATTGGCCCCATCCTGTTCCTGGTATGCATGGCCACATCAGGAAAGATTTAAAAATAAAAAAGAGCATTACACTCACCTACACGGCAATCCCTCACAGCATCCTGCTCCGGTGCCAGCAGCTGCTTAATGCTTGTAAGCAGCGCATGGCAGTAGCGTGCAGTGTCAGCCAGCGGCTTCCTGCTGCGGCCAGCGGTCACATGTGCCAATACTTAATATAAATGAATATTCCGAATATTAATTTCTCTTAAGTATCGGCACACGTGACCTCTGGCCCTAGCAGGAGGTCCCCGGCTGACACTGCGCCCTACTGAAGAGAAATGAATACTCACCGCTCTCTACGATGAACGGTCCCAGTAAGTATTCTGGCAGCTGTGCTCTGCTTTTGAGCAGCGCATGATGTCCCTGCCATGCACTGCTTACAAGCATTAAGCAGCTGCTGGTTCCGAAGCAGGATGCTGCGAGGGAGCGCCGTGTAGGTGAGTGTAATGTAGTGATGAGCGAGCACTAAAATGCTCAGGTGCTCGTTGCTCGGGTCGAGCAAATTGGAATACTCGGGTACTCAACCCGAGCAACGAGTCCAACATGTGTCTATGGGAAACCCGAGTATTTTTACCGCGATCCTCCCCCGGGGGTCATTTTAAGGTTTAAAAACGTCTGAAAATGATGAAAACACTGCTCAAATGACACAGGAACATCATGGGGATCGCCCCTGGAAGCATTTCTGACTCCTAGGTAACAGCAGTAAGCAATGTTGTCAGAGTTTCACATAATTTTTACTGGTTCACCCAAAAACATACAAAAACTAAACCAAAATGGATTAATTCTCTGTCCTCCGGAGTACACGCCTGCGCAAGGCAATATTGCCTTGTGCTGGCGTGTACTCCGGAGGACAGAGAATGAACTTCAATCCAATATTGCGGCCAGCGGGTAAGGAAAGGGTGAATCAAACACCCGAAAACCCCGCCCATATGACCCAAAACTGGTCCCGCCAAATTCAGGTGACAGGTTCCCTTTAAAGTGCCATTATTAAACAGCGGGTCTCCTATGCTCTTATTGCCTATGCAGTGAGTGGCTCGGCTGCCAAGAATTATAATGCACCCCAATACCCCTTTCACGAGAGGTACAGTAGGGCCTCCTGAACAAATTTTGAATTGAATGCAAGGCCTGCTCTGCTACCAAGTCATATGCACCCCAATAAGCCTTTGAACCCAGATACTGGATGGCCACAGGAAAACCCACTTCGCAGTCTTCAGTTGGTCCTGCCATACAGTTTCCTAGACTTGAAATGCCCATACACTAAGTGTATGGGCTGACAAACATTTCCCCAATGGCGGTGAATTAAAAAAAAAAAATTCAGCCCAGTGTTTAGAGCTAAGGTAACACACAGCAAAAAAAGGTGAATGGAAGCCTGAGAAGCACTCTTTGTAGACCAAAGATACATGAGGCATGTCACAGAGATACCACACTGTAAAATATATGGCCTGTGTATTTATTTTTGCCCCAAAAATAGTGTATAGAAATCAGGTCAAGGCAGCAAATACAGTGGAATGTAGCCCTGAAATACCACAATTTGTTGGCCACAGATACATCTGGCGTTTGACTGAGATACCAGACTCTTCAATATGTGGCCTGTATATTTATCTTTTACTGCTAAATAGTGTTTATAGGTAGGGTAACACACTGCAAAAAAAGGAGAATGGAAGCCTCAAAAGCACACTTTGTAACCCACAGATAGATTAGGCGTGTCACGGAACTACCACACTGTAATATATGGTGTTTTCGTTTGTTTGTTTTTTTACCAAGATAGGGTATAGGCCTAGGGTATTAGACAGACTAAAAATTGGAATGTATGCATGAAAAACAACTATTTTTAGACCACACATAGAACGGGCGTCGGACAGAGATAACAGACTGTTTCAATATGTGGCCTGTATTTTTTACAAACTTTTAAAACCACAAAATACTGTATAAACCAAGGGTATCAGACCAAAAACTAATGTATGGCTGAAAAGCCAAGATTTGCAGACCACAGATAGACCAGACATGTGACTGAGATAACAGACTGTTTCAATATGTGGCCTGTATTTTGTCCAATTAAAAATAAAAAGTACTGTATACACCAAGGGTAGCAGACCACAAACTGGAATGTATCAATTTTAAATTGATCCACAGGGCGTTGCCGGCAACTGAAAATTACCAAACGGAGACGTGTGTCTCTGTTTGGGGGGGATCGAGCAGATCTCTAAGCTCTCTTTATTGTGTCGCACTTTTCATAATCTTAGAAGTTATACTTCAACCAATCAACATAAGAACACGCTCACAGTTCTTAACCAATAAGAATGCAGGAACAGCCTATACGTCAAGGTTCCGTAGAACAATACACCCTCAGTGTCAGATCTTGTTCAGGCTGGAATAATCAAGGTCTCATAACAGCTATGAACTTTAAACTAGTAACAAAATTTATATCAAAACAGCAAGATGGAGTCGAAAAGCACAAAATGAAGCCTGCTTCAATTTTTCTTAGTTTAACCCTTCACATTCCCCCCTAGATAAATTTTGTTAACTAATATGCAGCATCAGAGGTACTATCCCAAGCTATAAGCTCGAGGGGTACGGTCTTGACATGACTGGTGCCATGTTACCAGCCATGGCTGTTGCGGCGCACCCATCCCCCCTGTATGCTACAATTTACGGATAGTAATTTTTGATGACGGTGGAGGAGGTCTTTTGAAGGTAGCCATGCACTTGGCTTCAATATCTTCATCAGGTAACTTTGTGAAATCGGTGTAGAGAAGAGCAGGGGTGGCAACGCTTTTGGTATCATCATTAGTTGTCCTAGTGCAGAATTTCCTAATACATACAGAAATACACCAAAGAACAAGTTTTAGTATTACATACATGACAAGGATAAAGGCAGCGATGTGTAACAAACTTTGCAAGATTCCAGCTATCCAGCCCCCAAATATCTTAAACCAACTGGATTAAGAAAGGAGAAGGTGTCTGCCCACCAACTGTCCTTATTACGGTCATTGTCTTTATCATATTGATCTCTGAGTCTTTGAATGTCCTCTAACTTTAACTTTAACTTCATAGTACTATTGGGATCTATATAATGACAGCAAGCGGGTCCAATAACCAATAACCTGACACATACCACCCTGTGCTGCTGTTAAGTAATCCAGTACTACAGTATTTTGATTAGTGACTATGATAAGTGGGTTTTGGACAGCACAGTAGTATTAAGTATATCTAATATATCCCAAATTTGATCATCTAGATAGTCTGTGGCCCTAATCAATTTATCCCACGTTTGTGTAATAGGGTAAATGAAAATAGAACTGACAATTTTATTGGCTATACCCATCTGTATTACATGTGGTCTCCCCGAAGGGAAAAACCAAAACATTATGCGCCTTTATCTCCCACTAGTCTGTTTAACCAGCTTGCAGTGCGATGACTGGATCCATGTCGGCCTTCCTTCCAGCTTTACTGACATAGGAGTGATAAGGAGGACTTGATAGGGACTGTCATACAAGGGTTCTAGTCCATGTTTTCTGACATGCCTTTTCACGACCACAAAATTACCAGGCTTCAAGTTGTGACAAGTGTCGGTTTCTGCTGAATCTGGAAGGGAAGAAGAAACTAAAGCATGGGTGTTAGCAAGATTTTTACTAAGGCTGCTTTCACACTAGCGTCGTACGACGCACGTCGCAATGCGTCATTTTGGAGAAAAAACGCATCCTACAAAATTGCCTGCAGGATGCGTTTTTTCTCCATACACTTGCATTAGCGACGCATTGCGACGGATTGCCACACATTGCATCCGTCGTGCGACGGATGCGTCGTGTTGTGGCGCACCGTCTGCACAAAAAAAGTTACATGTAACTTTTTTTGTGCATTGTGTCCGCCATTTCCGACCACGCATGCGCGGCCGGAACTCTGCCCCGCCTCCCCGGACATCACAATGGGGCAGCGGATGCGTTGTAAAACTGCATCCGCTGCCCCCGTTGTGTTTTTCTTGCACAGTATGCGTCGGTATGTCGGCACGTCGCATTGCGACGTGCGTCGTATGACGCTACTGTGAAAGTAGCCTAAGCTGAATAACATATTGAACAGTACGGTCAGTTTCCTCTGACAACTGCTGAGGCTGGAAATTTGCAACTGGTTCTACAGTCATTTTCCCTATATCAACTGGCCCTTTTGACCAGTTTGGGTGGTATCTCAGAGATATGGGGTGAGTCGCTGGCCCTCAGGCATTATTGGGGGTGGACCTGGGCCTATTAGGGCCATCATTACCGTGGGAAGGGGCGTGTAGGATACAGATCTCCTCATTGTGTTCATCTGCATAGGGGTTATATAATGTAAGGACCATCTGACCATCATCTTGGAATTGTATTCTTGAGCGGAACTGTGATAATAAATCTGCCCCCAGTTAATTTACCGGACATGCGGGAGAGATTACGAACTGAGCAGTAACCTCAGGGAAAGGTCCCACAGGAATGGGTCTTGTATGAGTATGTTTATTGGGTCTGCCATCTACTCCAGTTAAAACAAGCTCTTGATCTGAGGATTGACATGGTAGGGCTGGGGGGGGGGGGGGTTCCCAGACATAGGTTTAAAAGGGATTTGGAGTAGGGGACTGGATTTGTGTAGGGAAGGAGGGCAGGAGTCTGTTGTGTGGGCCACTGATAAGGAACAAGCTGTGTCCTTGTAGATGAGGTGGGGGCTGTGGTTGGAGCAGGAATCGCTGTGGCTACTGGTTTAACCTTTGCTTTCCCTGCTGATGCAGAGCGGGCTAAATTCTTCTGACAACTTTTCACTATTTTCAATGCATCATCCGGAGTGGAAGTCTCGATGTCAGGTCTAACTTACATTATTTCCTCCTTCAATTCAGATTTAAGGCCAGACATTAAAGCTGCCACAAAAAGGTGTGAATGGGCTTTATTATACAATGAGAATCCCAGATCTTTAAATACTACCATAAGACACCCATAGAACTTCTCGGCAGTTCAGGATATATTGGTGCCTTGGGGTTAAGGGGCATTGGGCTTAAAGTCGGGAGAAGAGGCTTAATTTCCTGGGGAGGGACCATATCATCTAACAGGGAGCCCCCCTGTCCCAGATCATTATTTTTAATTATTCGTTTTTTCTAGCACATTACCCTCAATCACTTTCTCAGTTTCTTCTTGCACCACAAAACATCCAGTCTTTGTCATAGTAGTAGACAGCTTTCCTTTTTCAACGTAACAATAACAGAAACAATCAGAACTCACTTCCTCTGTTGATCCTCAATTTACTATATATATCAATCACTCAACTTGAAGCAGGTGAATCTTTTACCAATCTTTCAATCACACGGATAACCAAACAATCACTTACTTCCAACTTCAACTTACAATATTTCTTTCTACTTCAATACAGTACTGTTGCTTTAAACAAAACACAGATCTCCCAGCGCGTACTACACCAAAAACAGAATATACAGAGAATCGTGAGCGCAGCTACGTGCCCCCTCCCATCCGAGACTTCAGCGGAGATAAGAACTCACAGCATCTCTCCACACAGAAAGGAGAAAGCAATCGTACAGCTGCTTAGACTGCCCCTCCCCATCAGATTTTTAGAAATTTCACACAAACAGAATGCAGCAGTTCTCAGACTTAATTAATTTCTACAAAACCTTCATCACACAAATTCTTCTTTTTCTTCCACGGAAACATGATTCTCCTTTAGAGCTAAATATCCTTACTTCAGTTGTGCACAGTACTAGAGCGGCGATATAGTATGTTCCACCGGGTCTACCTGTCCCCCACTGGGACAACCCAAAAAAAAAGGTACTCAGTGAAAGGAGGAGGGTGTCTCAGACTATCCCTCCGGACACCTCTGAATATATATATATTTCTATATATTCCTGAGTTACGTATCCTACCCAATCTTCGATCACCTCACCACCCCTGATTCTAACACTGATCAGGATTTCAGGATATTTTGACTATAAAGAGAATTACAATCACTGGTCAATCCGGGGTGTCCGTCCCTTATGAGGTATGGTTCGAGCACTGGACCCCCAATGGAACTACTCCTGTATATGATTCCACCCAAGAATCACCCCACCATCGGGGACAAACCTCAGATCCTCTTTGCAGCAACAAACACTGGAAAACCACACCAAACAGTCAGTCTGAAAAGTATAACTGCCAACTTACCGTGGTTGTTGTGGGGGATGATCAGTCCCAATTTTCCAGTGATTGTGTCCGGTCCGAGGGTTCTTTGTCTTGTTGTCCTCCGGGGGGCAGAGGCGTTCCTGTTTGGGGGCCCCACGTTCGGGCTCCAAGCTGTTGGGGAGAGTAGTAGAGCGTCGGGTGGTTTCGTCAAACTCAATTTGACAGGTGGACACGCCCCTATCAAAGTGTATCAAAGTGTGTAACCCCTCCCTGTCAGCCAGCTGTCCTCCTTGTCTGGCTCTCCCCTTTTGATATAGTTTAATATTATTATCACAGTATTTGATACAGTGAATATTATCCCAGTAATTGTTTTATATTAGATGTTTATAACAGACTAGCTGTCGTGCTTGCACAATATTATCACAGTATTATTCTGTTGTGAGCTTGAATGAGTCTGGTACTATAATTGCTAACAGCTGCTAAGAGTTTCTGTGATGGAGATACAAACATTCCACTTGCTAGCAGCTGTTAAAATGTATCTCTACTGACCACTAAATAGGCAGCCAGACTTTCTGTGTTGGAAAAAAAACAAAAACACTCCTTAAATCAAACAGAAATAATTTGGTGTTGTGATTATTATCATAGTGTTGGTTTGTTTTACATCCTATTAGATTTTTTATATTAAATGTAGCCGCTATGAGTTGAATGGGTCTGATACTATAATTGCTAGATTATCGTATCAAAGTGTATTATTACACCTATTATCACACCTATTATTACATAGGTCCTTTTATTTATAGTCCCAATAATATTTATTCTCTTTTATTTACATTTTCATACACCTATAGTGTTAAATAGACATCATACGGTATGAATTGAATGAGTCTGATACTATAATTGCTAGATTATCATATCAAAGTGTATTATTACACCTATTATCACACCTATTATTACATAGGTCCTTTTATTTATAGTCCCAATAATATTTATTCTCTTTTATTTACATTTTCATACACATATAGTCCCAATAATATTTATTTGACCAGCAGTTAATTAAATAAAAGCGCATAAAGTGTGTTAAATAGACATCATACGGTATGAATTGAATGAGTCTGATACTATAATTGTTAGATTATCGTATCAAAGTGTATTATTACACCTATTATCACACCTATTATTACATAGGTCCTTTTATTTATAGTCACAATAATATTTATTCTCTTTTATTTACATTTTCATACACCTATAGTCCCAATAATATTTTTTTGACCAGCAGTTAATTAAATAAAAGCGCATAAAGTGTGTTAAATAGACATCATACGGTATGAATTGAATGAGTCTGATACTATAATTGCTAGATTATCGTATCAAAGTGTATTATTACACCTATTATCACACCTATTATATTCTGTGTTTATGCATCATAATTATGGTGCTTGAACCTCCTAGGTTCAAGCAACATATTGTAATCCGATTTCTTATATTTTATTATTCTTCTTCTTCTCCGCGTTTTCCGCAATTAATGCGGCCCGAACCGCTCGGCGCAGAGACCCCGTTCAGGCGGCGTTTCGAAGGCCTCGGTGGGGACAGGTGTGCTATGACTTTTATAGTCGATCCGATATGTAGATTTTATTTAAATCGCATTTAAAAAAAAAAATTTCCCATAGGAAATAATGGCGAACTTTCCATTACCCCGAACTTGACCTTCCAAAGATGGCAGCTATGCAAATGTACGGTGTCCATTTTAGGACATGATCATTTATCAAAGTCAAACATCAGAATAAAGTGACTGACACCCTCTCGTCCCGTGTGTGAAAAGTAAGTGCCCCCCCCCCCGGCCCCGTGTGTGAAAAGTAAGTGCCCCCCCGGCCCCGTGTGTGAAAAGTAAGTGCCCCCCCAGCCCCGTGTGTGAAAAGTAAGTGGCCCCCCGGACCCGTGTGTGAAAAGTAAGTGCCCCCCGGCCCCGTGTGTGAAAAGTAAGTGCCCCCCCGGCCCCGTGTGTGAAAAGTAAGTGCCCCCCGACCCCGTGTGTGAAAAGTAAGTGCCCCCCGGCCCCGTGTGTGAAAAGTAAGTGCCCCCCGGCCCCGTGTGTGAAAAGTAAGTGCCCCCCGGCCCCGTGTGCAAAAGTAAGTGCGCCCCCGGCCCCGTGTGCAAAAGTAAGTGCGCCCCCGGCCCCGTGTGCAAAAGTAAGTGCGCCCCCGGCCCCGTGTGCAAAAGTAAGTGCGCCCCCGGCCCCGTGTGCAAAAGTAAGTGCGCCCCCGGCCCCGTGTGCAAAAGTAAGTGTGCCCCCGGCCCCGTGTGCAAAAGTAAGTGCGCCCCCGGCCCCGTGTGCAAAAGTAAGTGCGCCCCCGGCCCCGTGTGCAAAGGTAAGTGCGCCCCCGGCCCCGTGTGCAAAAGTAAGTGCGCCCCCGGCCCCGTGTGCAAAAGTAAGTGCGCCCCCGGCCCCGTGTGAAAAAGTAAGTGCGCCCCCGGCCCCGTGTGCAAAAGTAAGTGCGCCCCCGGCCCCGTGTGCAAAAGTAAGTGCGCCCCCGGCCCCGTGTGCAAAAGTAAGTGCGCCCCCGGCCCCGTGTGCAAAAGTAAGTGCGCCCCCGTGTGCAAAAGCAAGTGCGCCCCCGTGTGCAAAAGTAAGTGCGCCCCCGTGTGCAAAAGTAAGTGCGCCCCCATGTGCAAAAGTAAGTGCGCCCCCGTGTGCAAAAGTAAGTGCGCCCCCGGCCCCGTGTGCAAAAGTAAGTGCGCCCCCGGCCCCGTGTGCAAAAGTAAGTGCGCCCCCGGCCCCGTGTGCAAAAGTAAGTGCACCCCCGGCCCCGTGTGCAAAAGTAAGTGCGCCCCCGGCCCCGTGTGCAAAAGTAAGTGCGCCCCCGGCCCCGTGTGCAAAAGTAAGTGCGCCCCCGGCCCCGTGTGCAAAAGTAAGTGCGCCCCCGGCCCCGTGTGCAAAAGTAAGTGCGCCCCCGGCCCCGTGTGCAAAAGTAAATGCGCCCCCGGCCCCGTGTGCAAAAGTAAATGCGCCCCCGGCCCCGTGTGCAAAAGTAAGTGCGCCCCGGTCCCGGGTGTGCAAAAGTAAGTGCGCCCCTGTCCCGGGTGTGGAAAAGTAAGTGCTCCCCTGGTCCCGGGTGTGGAAAAGTAAGTGTCCCCTCTGGTCCCGTGTGTGAATAGTGCTGCTGTAAAGCTGGTAGCGCTGTTCAAGCACCATGTATTTCCTTCAGGAAATGCCCATCTAGTTTCATACTGTGATTCTCATTTTATGAGCTTTATAACACATCAGACTGGTTTACGGGTATATTATGTATAATTATTTTAGAATGAAGCGGGCCCAGAGACACCCCAAACTGTACAGATAATGTTCAGTGTTAGTGTGATACAGCATTGTGTTATTATTCCAGGCTGTAACATTTCTATTCCCACAATTTCAACGACCTCTTGATTTTTATCAGAGTCGGTATTCACACATAATAATAATAATAATAATTACCATCGGTGATATTATGTATATCATGTGTTTTTTGACAGGTATAAAACGGTTGTTTTATACATGACTGGTATATGAATATAAAAAGTAAAAATCACCACATGTACAATTAACATACACCATTACACTTCTTACAAAATAGATAATATACAGTATATAGTTCAGTGATAATTGTTACAGTATTTTATTTTCCCGGTGTTACTTTTGTTCATGTATTACCGGATTCTTCTTTGGCAATTGTTACACTCAGTTATTTTTTATTTTTTATTTTTTCCTTGGATTTTGTTAGTCACTACAATTATTTTTGCTCCCAAGATAGGGTGTTAGAGTCGCCAAGTAACATAAACGTGCAGACTCCTGAATATTACAATTACAAAACATTCAAAGTTTGTTTCTCCACTTTTTGCAGATAATAAATCTTAATTTCTTTATAATTTGACTTTTAGTTATAGTTTGTTTCAGCTCTTTGCTGTTCTATGTATACCGTAAATTTTGCTTCCTTTCAGTGAATAATATAAGACAAATTATTTTTATTCAAAGTCATCTAACTTATGTATGCTTTTAAAACTTTGTTACATTTCTGTCCAGTCTACACCATGCTGTGTAACATAAATACATGCGGTCTTGTAGTATGGCTTTTGGTTTCTCTGAACTGCCGCAAACAAAACATATAAGGTAGTATGGCACAAGATGTGAGCATACCCGCAGCTCACGGAGCATTACCGCTGCACTCATGGCCGCTTCTCTTTGCAGCTTCTGAATGTACACTATTCTCACCCATGGAGAGTTTTCCTTTAAAAATATGAATATTATTGAATATAATGTTTTACATATGTTACAGTATTTTATTTTCCATGCAAAAATCCATCTTTGTGTTGCATGTGTTGTGTGTGTTCTGTATGTTGTGTGTGTATGTTTGTTGTGTGTGTTGCATGTGTTGTGTGTGTTCTGTCTGTTGCGTGTGTATGTTTGTTGTGTGTGTTGCATGTGTTGTGTGTGTTCTGTCTGTTGCGTGTGTATGTTTGTTGTGTGTGTTGCATGTGTTGTGTGTGTTCTGTCTGTTGCGTGTGTATGTTTGTTGTGTGTGTTGCATGTGTTGTGTGTGTTCTGTCTGTTGCGTGTGTATGTTTGTTGTGTGTGTTGCATGTGTTGTGTGTGTTCTGTCTGTTGTGTGTGTATGTTTGTTGTGTGTGTTGCGTGTGTTCTGTCTGTTATGTGTGTATGTTTGTTGTGTGTGTTGCATGTGTTGTGTGTGTTCTGTATGTTGTGTGTATGTTTGTTGTGTGTGTTGCATGTGTTGTGTGTGTTCTGTCTGTTGTGTGTATGTTTGTTGTGTGTTGCATGTGTTGTGTGTGTTCTGTCTGTTGTGTGTGTATGTTTGTTGTGTGTGTTGCATGTGTTGTGTGTGTTCTGTATGTTATGTGTGTTTGTTGTGCATGTGTTCTGTGTGTTGTGTGTGACTGCCTCCATCAGCACAAATATGGATTTTTGCATGGAAAATAAAATACTGTAACATATGTAAAACATTATATTCAATAATATTCATATTTTTAAAGGAAAACTCTCCATGGGTGAGAATAGTGTACATTCAGAAGCTGCAAAGAGAAGCGGCCATGAGTGCAGCGGTAATGCTCCGTGAGCTGCGGGTACGCTCACATCTTGTGCCATACTACCTTATATGTTTTGTTTGCGGCAGTTCAGAGAAACCAAAAGCCATACTACAAGACCGCATGTATTTATGTTACACAGCATGGTGTAGACTGGACAGAAATGTAACAAAGCTTTAAAAGCACACATAAGTTAGATGACTTTGAATAAAAATAATTTGTCTTATATTATTCACTGAAAGGAAGCAAAATTTACGGTATACATAGAACGGCAAAGAGCTGAAACAAACTATAACTAAAAGTCAAATTATAAAGAAATTAAGATTTATTATCTGCAAAAAGTGGAGAAACAAACTTTGAATGTTTTGTAATTGTAATATTCAGGAGTCTGCACGTTTATGTTACTTGGCGACTCTAACACCCTATCTTGGGAGCAAAAATAATTGTAGTGACTAACAAAATCCAAGGAAAAAATAAAAAATAAAAAATAACTGAGTGTAACAATTGCCAAAGAAGAATCCGGTAATACATGAACAAAAGTAACACCGGGAAAATAAAATACTATAACAATTATCACTGAACTATATACTGTATATTATCTATTTTGTAAGAAGTGTAATGGTGTATGTTAATTGTACATGTGATGATTTTTACTTTTTATATTCATATACCAGTCATGTATAAAACAACCATTTTATACCTGTCAAAAAACACATGATATACATAATATCACCGATGGCAATTATTATTATTATTATTATTATTATTATTATGTGTGAATACCGACTCTGATAAAAATCAAGAGGTTGTTGAAATTGTGGGAATAGAAATGTTACAGCCTGGAATAATAACACAATGCTGTATCACACTAACACTGAACATTATCTGTACAGTTTGGGGTGTCTCTGGGCCCGCTTCATTCTAAAATAATTATACATAATATACCCGTAAACCAGTCTGATGTGTTATAAATAGGGTTGAGCGATACCGTCCGATACTTGAAAGTATCGGTATCGGAAAGTATCGGCCGATACCGGCAAAGTATCGGATCTAATCCGATACCGATACCCGATACCAATACAAGTGAATGGGACTCAAGTATCGGACGGTAAATCAGCCCTTTCTGTCCTTCTATATGGGGTTCTGGAGGGGGGGGAGAGTGTGGGCGGTGCGTGGGCGGAGACTGCGTGTCTCTGTGCGGGTGGGGTCTGTGCGGGCCTGCCAGGGATCTCATTCTATGCGGCCGGCGCTGTATGCCCAGGCTTGATGCGGCGTGCCGGGGCTTGATGCGGCGTGGGAGGGCTCTGCGGCGTGCTGGGGGGGTCTATGCGGCGTGAGGGGGTCTAAGCGGCGTGCTGGGGGGTCTATGCGGCGTGAGGGGCTCTCTGCGGCGTTCTGGGGCGTCTATGCGGCGTGCTGGGGGATCTATGCGGCGTGAGGGGCTCTCTGCGGCGTTCTGGGGCGTCTATGCGGCATGCTGGGGGGTCTATGCGGCGTGCTGGGGGGTCTATGCGGCGTGCGGGGGTCTCAGCGGCGTGCGGGGGTCTCAGCGGCGTGCTGGGGGGTCTCTGCGGCATGCTGGGGGGTCTCTGCGGCGTGGGGGGGTCTCTGCGGCGTTGGGGGGGGTCTCTGCAGCGTGGGGGGGGTCTCTGCGGCGTGCGGGGGTCTCAGTGCGGGCATCGTCCGATGGGACTACAAGTCCCATCGGGCTATGCCTGCTACACTGACAGTGATTGACACATTAGCCAATGATGGGACAGTAGTAGTCCCATCATCCGGCTAATGTGTTGAATGAAAAAAAAAAAAATACTCCATACATACATTCTACATACATAAATACATATAGACATACAGTACATTCATACATTACATACATGACATACATTACATTAAACATAGATTACATACTCACCATTACTTGTCATTTTGATCCCCGAAGCCAGTGTCATCTATAAAAAATGTGAAAAAAAACAAACAACCAATATACTCCCTGTCCGCAGAAATCCACGAGTGTCCCACGACGATCTCCCGTGGAGAGCAGCAGCATCAAATAATACGACCGCTCTCTAGGGGCTCAGAAACACAATGACGGGAGGAAGGTATCCTTCCGCCACTGTATTCCTCCGCCGCTGTAAAAAAAAAGTCCCTAGTCTCACTTTATGGCATTGCTGTATGAGACATTTTCCCATGCAGCAATTGCCATAAAGTGACACTTTGAACTCAGGTAACCTCAGTGATGCACTGCAGGAGCCATTGTCTCCTGTCAGTGTGTCACTGAGGGTCCTATAGAGCAGTGACGTCACCCGATGTCACTGTTCTATAGGGGAGATCATCGTGGGACACTCGTTATTAATTGGACTACGGCGGACAGGTAGTATGCGGTTTATTATTTTACGTTTTTTGCAGGCGCTGAAGTATGGTAAGTATGGTGAAATGAAGAATATTAAAATACTTTTTCCTAATGTGTGCGTGTTTTATTAACCCTTTTCTTACTATTGGATTAATAACGGATAGGCGTCTTATTGACGCCTCTCCGTTATTAACCCGGCTTAATGTCACCTTACGATAGCAAGGTGACATTAACCCCTTATTACCCCATATCCCACCGCTACACGGGAGTGGGAAGAGAGGGGCTAAGTGCCGGAATTGGCGCATCTTACGGATGCGCCATTTTCGGGGCGGCTGCGGACTGGTATTTGTAGCCGGGGGGGGGGGGGGCCAATATCCATGGCCCCTCTCTAGGCTATGAATATCAGCCCGCAGCTGTCTGCATAGCCTTTCTGGCTATAAAATATAGGGGGACCCCACGTCATTTTTTTGGGGGGTCCCCCTATTTTAATAGCCAGTAAAGGTTACGCAGACAGCTGCGAGCTGATATTCATAGCAGGCTACAAATATTGGCCCCCGGCCGTCGGCTTTCCCCCTCTGGCGCAGAAAATTGCGCGGGAGCCCACGCCGTTTTTTTCCATTTTTTTTTTTTTTTAATTCAACGCTCATAAAGGCCTCTTTCACCCTTGCGTCAGTACGGGTCCGTCGCTATGCGTCGGGCCGACGTACCGACGCACGTTGTGAAATTTGTACACGACGTGGGCAGCGGATGCAGTTTTTCAACGCATCCACTGCCCATTCTGAAGTGCGGGGAGGAGGGGGCAGAGTTTCTGCTGCGCATGCGCAGTAGAAAATGGCAGACGCAACGGACAAAAAAACGTTCACTTGAACGTTTTTTCGTGCCGACGGTCCGCCAAAACTCAACGGATCCGTTGCAGAACGGACGCGACGTGTGGCCATTCGTCGCGATCCGTCGCTAATACAAGTCTATGGCGAAAAAAAATGCATCCTGCGAGCACATTTGCAGGATCCGTTTTTTTCCGCCAGATCCGTTTTTTCAGTCGGATCCGTTGTTTTCCGCCAGATCTGTTTTTTTTACATTGGATCCGTTTTTTTCTGCCAGATCTGTTTTTTTCCACCGGATCCGTTTTTTTCCACCAGATCCGTTTTTTTTCCGCCAGATCCGTTTTTTCCTGCCGGATCCATTTTTTTCCGCCAGATCCGTTTTTTCTCATAGTGTTGTAATAGCGCCAGATTGCGCCTGATGGCCACACATTTCATCCGTTTTTTGCAGGATTCGTTAAAAAAAACTGTTTCCGCCAGACGGAAAACTCATAGGAACGTTTTTTGTCTGTTATTTTTCATGCATGTTTCCATTGAAATCATGCACATTTTCCGTTTATTTATTTTCCAAAAACCTCATCAAAACCTGCATCAAAACTGCATGAAAAACCGCACCAAAAACCTGCATCAAAAACAGCATCAAAAACCGCACCAAAAACCTGCATCAAAAACCGCACCAATAACTGCATCAAAAACCGCACCAAAAACTGCATCAAAAACCGCACCAAAAACCTGCAGCAAAAAAGCACCAAAAACTGCATCAAAAACTGCATCAAAAACCGCACCAAAAAACTGCAGCAAAAAAAGCACCAAAAACTGCATCAAAAACCGCATCAAAAAGCTACATCAAAAACAGCACCAAAAACTGCACCAAAAACTGCATCAAAAACAGCACCAAAAAACTGCAGCAAAAAAAGCAGCAAAAACTGCATCAAAAACCGCATCAAAAAGCTACATCAAAAACAGCACCAAAAACTGCATCAAAAACCGCACCAAAAACCTGCAGCAAAAAAGCACCAAAAACTGCATCAAAAACCGCATCAAAAACTGCACCAAAAACTGCATCAAAAACCGCATCAAAAAGCTGGAGCAAAAAAAGCACCAAAAACTGCATCAAATACTGCACCAAAAACTGCATCAAAAACCGCACCAAAAACCTGCAGCAAAAACTGCATCAAAAACCGCATCAAAACTGCACCAGTTTTTATGCAGGTTTTGATGCAGTTTTTGGTGCAGTTTTTGATGCGGTTTTTGATGCAGATTTTGGTGCTGTTTTTAATGTAGCTTTTTGATGCGGTTTTTGATGCAGTTTTTGGTGCTTTTTTTGCTGCAGGTTTTTGGTGCTGTTTTTGATGCAGTTTTTGATGCAGTTTTTGGTGCTTTTTTGCTGCAGGTTTTTGGTGCGGTTTTTGATGCAGTTTTTGGTGCAATTTTTGATGCGGTTTTTGATGCAGTTTTTGGTGCTTTTTGCTGCAGGTTTTTGGTGCGGTTTTTGATGCAGTTTTTGGTGCAGTTTTTGATGCGTTTTTTGATGCAGTTTTTGGTGCTTTCTTGCTGCATGTTTTTGGTGCGGTTTTTGATGTAGTTTTTGGTTCAGTTTTTGATGCAGTTTTTGGTGCTTTTTTGCTGCAGGTTTTTGGTGCGGTTTTTGATGCAGTTTTTGGTGCTTTTTTTGCTGCAGGTTTTTGATGCCGTTTTTGATGCAGTTTTTGGTGCTTTTTTGCTGCAGGTTTTTGGTGCAGTTTTTGATGCGGTTTTTGATGCAGTTTTTGGTGCTGTTTTTGATGTAGCTTTTTGATGCGGTTTTTGATGCAGTTTTTGGTGCTTTTTTTGCTGCAGGTTTTTGGTGCTGTTTTTGGTGCTTTTTTTGCTGCAGGTTTTTGATGCCGTTTTTGATGCAGTTTTTGGTGCTTTTTTGCTGCAGGTTTTTGATGCAGTTTTTGGTGCAGTATTTGATGCAGTTTTTGGTGTTTTTTGCTGCAGGTTTTTGGTGCGGTTTTTGGTGCAGCAAAAAAGCACCAAAAACTGCATCAAAAACCGCATCAAAAACTGCACCAAAAACTGCATCAAAAACCGCAGCAAAAAGCACCAAAAACTGCATCAAAAAACGCATCAAAAACTGCACCAAAAACTGCATCAAAAACCGCACCAAAAACCTGCAGCAAAAAAAGCACCAAAAACTGCATCAAAAACTGAACCAAAAACTACATCAAAAACCGCACCAAAAACATTGCAGCAAAAAAGCACCAAAAACTGCATCAAAAACCGCATGTTTTTGGTGCGGTTTTTGATGTAGTTTTTGGTTCAGTTTTTGATGCAGTTTTTGGTGCTTTTTTTGATGCAGGTTTTTGGTGCGGTTTTTGATGCAGTTTTTGGTGCAGTTTTTGATGCGGTTTTTGATGCAGTTTTTGGTGCTTTTTGCTGCAGGTTTTTGGTGCGGTTTTTGGTGCAGTTTTTGATGCGGTTTTTGATGCAGTTTTTGGTGCTTTTTTGCTGCATGTTTTTGGTGCGGTTTTTGATGTAGTTTTTGGTTCAGTTTTTGATGCAGTTTTTGGTGCTTTTTTTGCTGCAGGTTTTTGGTGCGGTTTTTGATGCTGTTTTTGATGCAGGTTTTTGGTGCGGTTTTTCATGCAGTTTAGTTTTGATGCAGGTTTTGATGAGGTTTTTGGAAAATAAATAAACGGAAAATGTGCATGATTTGAATGGAAACATGCATGAAAAATAACGGACAAAAAACGTTCCTATGAGTTTTCCGTCCGGCGGAAAGTTTTTTTTTACGAATCCTGCAAAAAACGGATGAAATGTGTGGCCATCAGGCGCAATCCGGCGCTATTACAACTCTGAGAAAAAACGGATCTGGCGGAAAAAAATGGATCCGGCAGGAAAAAACGGATCCGGCGGAAAAAAAACGGATCTAGCGGAAAAAAACGATCTGGCGGAAAACAACGGATCCGACTGAAAAAACGGATCTGGCGGAAAAAAACGGATCCTGCAAATGTGCTCGCAGGATGCATTTTTTTTCCCCATAGACTTGTATTAGCGACGGATCGCGACGAATGGCCACACGTCGCGTCCGTTCTGCAACGGATCCGTCGAGTTTTGGCGGACCGTCGGCACGAAAAAACGTTCAAGTGAACTTTTTTGTCCGTCGCGTCTGCCATTTTCTACTGCGCATGCGCAGCAGAAACTCTGCCCCCTCCTCCCCACACTTCAGAATGGGCAGTGGATGCGTTGAAAAACTGCATCCGCTGCCCACGTCGTGTACAAATTTCACACCGTGCGTCGGTACGTCGGCTCGACGCATAGCGACGGACCCGTACTGACGCAAGGGTGAAAGAGGCCTTTATGAGCGTTGAATTTTAAAAAAAAAATGGAAAAAAACGGCGTGGGCTCCCGCGCAATTTTCTGCGCCAGAGGGGGAAAGCCGACGGCCGGGGGCCAATATTTGTAGCCTGCTATGAATATCAGCTCGCAGCTGTCTGCGTAGCCTTTACTGGCTATTAAAATAGGGGGACCCCCCAAAAAAATGACGTGGGGTCCCCCTATATTTTATAGCCAGAAAGGCTACGCAGACAGCTGCGGGCTGATATTCATAGCCTAGAGAGGGGCCATGGATATTGGCCCCCCCCCCGGCTACAAATACCAGTCCGCAGCCGCCCCGAAAATGGCGCATCCGTAAGATGCGCCAATTCCGGCACTTAGCCCCTCTCTTCCCACTCCCGTGTAGCGGTGGGATATGGGGTAATAAGGGGTTAATGTCACCTTGCTATCGTAAGGTGACATTAAGCCGGGTTAATAACGGAGAGGCGTCAATAAGACGCCTATCCGTTATTAATCCAATAGTAAGAAAAGGGTTAATAAAACACGCACACATTAGGAAAAAGTATTTTAATATTCTTCATTTCACCATACTTACCATACTTCAGTGCCTGCAAAAAACGTAAAATAATAAACCGCATACTACCTGTCCGCCGTAGTCCAATTAATAACGAGTGTCCCACGACGATCTCCCCTATAGAACAGTGACATCGGGTGACGTCACTGCTCTATAGGACCCTCAGTGACACACTGACAGGAGACAATGGCTCCTGCAGTGCATCACTGAGGTTACCTGAGTTCAAAGTGTCACTTTATGGCAATTGCTGCATGGGAAAATGTCTCATACAGCAATGCCATAAAGTGAGACTAGGGACTTTTTTTTTTACAGGGGCGGAGGAATACAGTGGCGGAAGGATACCTTCCTCCCGTCATTGTGTTTCTGAGCCCCTAGAGAGCGGTCGCATTATTTGATGCTGCTGCTCTCCACGGGAGATCGTCGTGGGACACTCGTGGATTTCTGCGGACAGGGAGTATATTGGTTGTTTGTTTTTTTCACATTTTTTATAGATGACACTGGCTTCGGGGATCAAAATGACAAGTAATGGTGAGTATGTAATCTATGTTTAATGTAATGTATGTCATGTATGTAATGTATGAATGTACTGTATGTCTATATGTATGTATGTATGTAGAATGTATGTATGGAGTATTTTTTTTTTTTTCATTCAACACATTAGCCGGATGATGGGACTACTACTGTCCCATCATTGGCTAATGTGTCAATCACTGTCAGTGTAGCAGGCATAGCCCGATGGGACTTGTAGTCCCATCGGACGATGCCCGCACTGAGACCCCCGCACGCCGCAGAGACCCCCCCCCACGCCGCAGAGACCCCCCCCCACGCCGCAGAGACCCCCCCCACGCCGCAGAGACCCCCCAGCACGCCGCAGAGACCCCCCAGCACGCCGCAGAGACCCCCGCACGCCGCTGAGACCCCCCAGCACGCCGCATAGACCCCCCAGCACGCCGCATAGACCCCCCAGCACGCCGCATAGACCCCCCAGCACGCCGCATAGACGCCCCAGAACGCCGCAGAGAGCCCCTCACGCCGCATAGATCCCCCAGCACGCCGCATAGACGCCCCAGAACGCCGCAGAGAGCCCCTCACGCCGCATAGACCCCCCAGCACGCCGCTTAGACCCCCCCAGCACGCCGCAGAGCCCTCCCACGCCGCATCAAGCCTGGGCATACAGCGCCGGCCGCATAGAATGAGATCCCTGGCAGGCCCGCACAGACCCCGCCCGCACAGAGACACGCAGTCTCCGCCCACGCACCGCCCACTTTACATTATAGTGATTTTAGCACTGTGGGGACTTCCGATTCCGATACCCGATACCACAAAAATATCGGATCTCGGTATCAGAATTCCGATACCGCAAGGATCGGCCGATACCCGATACTTGCGGTATCGGAATGCTCAACACTAGTTATAAAGCTCATAAAATGAGAATCACAGTATGAAATTATGATGCATAAACACAGAATATAATAGGTGTGATAATAGGTGTAATAATACACTTTGATACGATAATCTAGCAATTATAGTATCAGACTCATTCAATTCATACCGTATGATGTCTATTTAACACTTTATGCGCTTTTATTTAATTAACTGCTGGTCAAATAAATATTATTGGGACTATAGGTGTATGAAAATGTAAATAAAAGAGAATAAATATTATTGGGACTATAAATAAAAGGACCTATGTAATAATAGGTGTGATAATAGGTGTAATAATAGCCTTTGATATGATAATCTAGCAATTATAGTATCAGACTCATTCAATTCATACCGTATGATGTCTATTTAACACTATAGGTGTATGAAAATGTAAATAAAAGATAATAAATATTATTGTGACTATAAATAAAAGGACTTATGTAATAATAGGTGTAATAATAGGTGTAATAATACACTTTGATACCATAATCTAGCAATTATAGTATCAGACTCATTCAATTCATACCGTATGATGTCTATTTAACACACTTTATGCGCTTTTATTTAATTAACTGCTGGTCAAATAAATATTATTGGGACTATAGGTGTATGAAAATGTAAATAAAAGAGAATAAATATTATTGTGACTATAAATAAAAGGACTTATGTAATAATAGGTGTAATAATAGGTGTAATAATACACTTTGATACGATAATCTAGCAATTATAGTATCAGACTCATTCAATTCATACCGTATGATGTCTATTTAACACTATAGGTGTATGAAAATGTAAATAAAAGAGAATAAATATTATTGTGACTATAAATAAAAGGACTTATGTAATAATAGGTGTAATAATAGGTGTAATAATACACTTTGATACGATAATCTAGCAATTATAGTATCAGACTCATTCAATTCATACCGTATGATGTCTATTTAACACACTTTATGCGCTTTTATTTAATTAACTGCTGGTCAAATAAATATTATTGGGACTGTAGGTGTATGAAAATGTAAATAAAAGAGAATAAATATTATTGGGACTATAAATAAAAGGACCTATGTAATAATAGGTGTGATAATAGGTGTAATAATACACTTTTATACGATAATCTAGCAATTATAGTATCAGACTCATTCAATTCATACCGTATGATGTCTATTTAACAATATAGGTGTATGAAAATGTAAATAAAAGAGAATAAATATTATTGTGACTATAAATAAAAGGACTTATGTAATAATAGGTGTAATAATAGGTGTAATAATACACTTTGATACGATAATCTAGCAATTATAGTATCAGACTCATTCAATTCATACCGTATGATGTCTATTTAACACACTTTATGCGCTTTTATTTAATTAACTGCTGGTCAAATAAATATTATTGGGACTGTAGGTGTATGAAAATGTAAATAAAAGAGAATAAATATTATTGGGACTATAAATAAAAGGACCTATGTAATAATAGGTGTGATAATAGGTGTAATAATACACTTTGATACGATAATCTAGCAATTATAGTATCAGACCCATTCAACTCATAGCGGCTACATTTAATATAAAAAATCTAATAGGATGTAAAACAAACCAACACTGTGATAATAATCACAACACCAAATTATTTCTGTTTGATTTAAGGAGTGTTTTTGTGGAATGTTTGTATCTCCAACACAGAAAGCCTGGCTGCCTATTTAGTGGTCAGTAGAGATACATTTTAACAGCTGCTAGCAAGTGGAATGTTTGTATCTCCATCACAGAAACTCTTAGCAGCTGTTAGCAATTATAGTACCAGACTCATTCAAGCTCACAACAGAATAATACTGTGATAATATTGTGCAAGCACGACAGCTAGTCTGTTATAAACATCTAATATAAAACAATTACTGGGATAATATTCACTGCATCAAATACTGTGATAATAATATTAAACTATATCAAAAGGGGAGAGCCAGACAAGGAGGACAGCTGGCTGACAGGGAGGGGTTACACACTTTGATACACTTTGATAGGGGCGTGTCCACCTGTCAAATTGAGTTTGACGAAAACACCCGACGCTCTACTACTGGGGAGGATCTGAAGTGACCCTTCTCGGTTGACACAGTCATTTTCAAATTGATCCACAGGGCGTTGCCGGCAACTGAAAATGACCAGATGGAGACTTGTGTCTCTGTTTGGGGGGATCGAGCAGATCTCTAAGCCCCATTTATTGTGTCACACTTTTCATAATCTTAGAAGTTATACTTCAACCAATCAACATAAGAACACGCTCACAGTTCTCACAGGTCCCGTAGACCAATACATCCTCAGTGTCATATCTTGTTCGGGCTGGAATAATCAAGGTCTCATAACAGTTATGAACTTTAAACTAGTAACAAAATTTATCTCAAAACAGCAAGATGGAGTCGAAAAGCACAAAATGAAGCCGGCTTTAATTTTTCTTAGTTTAACCCTTCACAAGATGTGTGACTGCAGAACAAGGATATGGACACCACAGATACACCGTGCGTCTGATGGAGATAATAGAGTGATCAAAATGTGGCCTTGATTTTTTGGGGCCCACCAAAATTGTGTCAATAAGTAGGCTATGAGACTAAATAAAACATTTGTAGTACTAAAATTGTACAATATTTAGCGCAATGATATGCAATGCATGTGGCGTACAAATCACAGTGCTAAATATAGGAACTGTAGACAAATTTTGTTTTGGCAGCTAAAGATTTTTTGGTCACCAAAATGTTGTCCAAAAATGTTGTAATACACTCCCCCAAAAAATATAGTACACAATAGAAAAAGGCCAGATTTTTATGTGCACTCACATCTGATGCCTGGAACAAAAACAACCGTTTTAAATTGTTAGATTTTAATGCTCTTAAAATTACCTGGCTGTAGTCTGCAGTGTGACCAAGCCAATAAATGTTGTAAAAAATGGGGCTCTGTATTGCTTTGTAATAAAATTTGCAGGTATAAGGTGCCCCCCCCCCAAAAAAAAAAAATCATGGCCACGGATAACTGCAGCTAGGTATAAGCAGCAGCAGACAGTAATGGAGCCTTTTGATGTATGCAGAGAGATCTATAGACTCACATACAGTGCCTGCATGCCTTGCAGTGATGTAAATATGTGCACATAGATTCCCCTGCCTACCTAGCACAATTAAAAACTAGGCCCAATGTAAAGGAGCGTGTCTCCTACACTAGTAATGCCCATACACTAAGTGCATGTGCTGACAAACATTTACCCATGGGGGGTACATATTTTAAAATTATTTTATGGGCATCATAGACACCCTTGCCAAAAATTAGACTGGCTGTAGCAGCACAGAACACGATAACCCTGGTGATCTACAGGCGGAGAATGAGGAGACAATAGAATGATAAATCATACTGAAATCAAACAAATGAATAAAGGATGTGAATCCACCCATGAAAGAAAAATAACAAAAGGGAGGGGCGAACACAGGTTCATGGATACAGTGCCTAGCGAAAGTATTCTGCCCCCTGGAACTTTTCAACCTTTTCCCACATATCATGCTTCAAACATAAAGATACCAAATGTAAATTTTTGGTGAAGAATCAACAACAAGTGGAACACAATTGTGAAGTTGAACCATATTTATTGGTTATTTTAAATTTTTGTGGAAATTCAAAAACTGAAGAGTGGGGCGTGCAATATTATTCGGCCTCTTAAATTAACACTTTGTTTCGCGCACCTTTTGCTGCGATTACAGCTGCAAGTCACTTGGGGTATGTCTCTATCAGTTTTGTACATCGAGAGACTGAAATTCTTGCCCATTCTTCCTTGGCAAACAGCTCGAGCTCAGTGAGGTTTGATGGAGATCGTTTGTGAACATCAGTTTTCAGCTCTTTCCACAGATTCTCGATTGGATTGAGGTCTGGACCTTGACTTGGCCATTCTAACACCTGAATATGTTTACATTGTATTTGTGAACCAATTCATTGTAGATTTTGCTTTATGTTTTGGATCATTGTCTTGTTGGAAGACAAATCTCCGACCCAGTCTCAGGTCTTTTGCAGACTCCAACAGGTTCTCTTTAAGAATGGTCATGTATTTGGCTCCATCCATCTTTCCATCAATTATAACCATCTTCTCTGTCCCTGATGAAGAAAAGCAGGCCCAAACCATGATGCTGCCACCACCATGTTTGACAGTGGGGATGGTGTGTTCAGGGTGATGAGCTGTGTTGCCTTTACGCCAAACATATCGTTTGACATTGTTGCCAAAAAGTTCGATTTTGGTTTCATATGACCAGAGCACCTTCTTCCACATGTTTGGTGTGTCTCCCAGGTGGCTTGTTGCAAACTTTAAATTACACTTTTATGGATATCTTTGAGAAATGGCTTTCTTCTTGCAACTCTTCCATAAAGGCCAGATTTGTGCAGTCTACGACTGATTGTTGTTGTAACAACTCTGCTGGCATCATGGCATGGCCTCACATCTCTCACACTATCTTACCCACTGCTCCAGGCCATGATGTGGTTTCTGTTTTATGCCGGCTCCATGTTCTGTGTCTCTGCTCTCTGCCTGCTTCATGGCTTTGTGTATAGGGGGGCGGCACCTGAACTCTCTGGTTCTTTTAGCAATCAGGTGCATCTGTCTAATCTGTTCCTGACCAATTACCAAGAGGCCTCCAGTATATAGTGCAGGTCCACCCAGTGTTCTGGGCCTGTGCAATGTGTTAGCTCAGTTAGTGTTTAGCTGCTGAGTTTGCCAGGCCTTGCTCTATGTTACTCCCTCGCTTGAGGCTTTTCTCTGTATTTTTGCCTTGGTCTTGTTGTCCGCCCTCCAGGAGGCAGAATATCCTGGTCCCTGTGTCTTTGTCCTTGTGTCTTGTTCCATTGCCTTGTCTGTACTTAGTCTTATCTCTGTCTCCTTGTCTGTGGCTTCCTTCCCTGCTGTGTCTTTCCTTGTGTTCTCAGTCTGCTTACACTCTGCACTCTTGCAGCTCTGCCTGCTCTGTACCTTTGTGGCTTTTACCTCTGATCCGCACTCCTGCGGTTCTGCTCCGTTCTTCTCTGCTCCGCTCCCGTTGCTGTAAGAATCTCTTGCTGCAGCTCCCCTCCGCATTCCTTGCGGTTCTGCTCCGTTCATCTCTGCTCTGCTCCCGTTGCTCTAAGAATCTCTTTCTGCAGCTCCTCTCTCCATTCCTTGCGGTTCTGCTCCGTTCATCTCTGCTCCGCTCCCGTTGCTGTAAGAATCTCTTGCTGCAGCTCTTCTCCACATTCCTTGTGGTTCTGCTCTGCTTTGCTTTTACTGCTGCGCTATCTCTTGCTGCTCTACCGCTCCTATCCGCAGCCTTGCGGTTCTCTTCCAGTGTGAACAGGTCCCAACCTGTTTCTTCTTTCTCCTTTCCTTCTGGCTTGTTTATGTACCTACACCTCCTATGTGAACAGGTCCCAACCTGTTCCTCCATACTACATATCCATACCAGCACCTCTAGTTTGAACAGGTCCCTTCCTGTTCCTTCATAAACCCCATCAACCAGTCCTGTGTTCTCTGCCGTGTCTCTGCTAGCCCTGTGTTCTCTGCCGTGTCTCTGCTAGCCCTGTGTCCTCTGCCGTGTCTCTGCCAGCCCTGTGTCTCAGCCGTGCCAGCCTACTCATCTGAGTTTCAGCCGTGCTCTTCTGCCAGTCCTGCCTGATGCCCGCACCAATCCTGGTATTCCTGTCTCCCAAGTGGGATCAGCAGCCACAGCCAGACACCGCCCTGGAGTAGCACCTGGCAGCTGCCTGCTGCACAAGCCTGACCTCACCATCAGGGGCTCCAGTGAAAACCCAGGCAGCTGTCAGTCACGCCCCTTCCAGGGTAGTCTGGTTTGTGGCACAGTGGGGCCACATACCCCCGCGAGCTCACGCCCACCAGTCAGGGCGTGAGCGTGACAGTTGTCCTATGGACAGACTGTCCCACCTCAGCTGTAGATCTCTGCAGTTCATCCAGAGTGATCATGGGCCTCATGGCTACATCTCTGATCAGTCTTCTTGTTTGAGATGAAAGTTTAGAGGTTGGACTGGATACGTTCACACTTATTAAAGATCTGTACATGTTCGCCCGGTCCCTTCTGTTTAAACGTTTTTTCTTTGATGAAAATTCACATGTTTTGTTTCCCACAGAGGAGGAACAGGCAGCATTGAGGGCCTTGGAGGAGTTGTCTGACGAGCACAGGACACCTGAAGGAGGTAGGATCCTATCCTCAATTAGACCACGCTCTAGGAGGTTCCCCCCACTCTCAACGTGTAGCAATATAGATTTGTTCGTACAGGTGGTGACGAAATATTTTTTAAAAATCCCTAAATACCTTGGGAGGGACAATTTAACAAGTGATGAGCGGCAGCGCCTCCTTACTCTGCAGCATCTGCCGGGAGTAGTGGTGAAACCCACAGACAAGGGGGGTAATATAGTAATATGGCCCACGGACAAGTATGAACGTGAGGCCTTCCGACAACTAAATGATTCTACTTGCTATAAGAGATTATCTTTTAACCCCTTGTCTGCATATAGTGCCAATCTTGCCACTATCCTGGCGGATGCTGTAGAGGGGGATGTGATTACTAAGGAACTATCTGCCGCTCTCACTGTTACTGAACCCGTAATTTCCACTTTGTATTTACTTCCAAAAATACATAAAAATGTACAGTCACCACCTGGGCGCCCTATTGTTTCCGGTCGGGGGAACTTCCTAGAGCATGTCAACAAGTGGATCGATTCCATCTTGCAGCCCCTTGTGGTAGATCTACCATCCTACTTAAAGGATACTACCCACTTGTTGAGGATGGTAGATGATCTCCCACTTGATTCAGATACCCTCCTTGTAACTGCCGACATCGAGTCGTTATATACCAGCATCAGGCATGCTGACGGCTTAAGGGCAGTTGTTTTTTTTCTGGGCTCGTCTGACTACTCCTCCTCGTTTAGATCGCTTGTACTCCAACTTCTTGAATTTACTCTTACTCACAACTTTTTTGTTTTTAAGGGGTCCTTCTTCCTGCAGCTCCAGGGAACAGCCATGGGGGCGGCCTTTGCGCCCTCCTATGCCAACCTGTTCCTGGGGCTGTGGGAGAGGGACCTCTTCCTGTCGGACCAGTGGTCGTTGTCGGTGTGCCGCGTCCTTTCCTGGGCGCGGTACATCGATGACGTCTTCCTGGTCTGGCAGGGTACTGTTTTGGAGTTACAGGAGTGGATAGGCGAATTAAATGATAACAATCTTAACATACGCCTCACTTTTAAGTACCATCCAGACGAGATTGATTTTCTGGATGTGGTCCTAAGGAGGGGTGAAAGTGGAAATGTCAGCACGAGCATCCATAGGAAGCCAACGGCCACCAATAGTCTTTTACATGCTGCTTCCTTCCACCCTCAGCATATGATACGCTCGGTACCTGTGGGCCAATTTCTCCGCCTCCGGCGTATTTGCTCATCACCGGCAGTCTTTGAGCTTGAGGCGGAGAAATTAAAAGAACGCTTTCGTGAGCGGGGCTACAGTAACCGTGCCATCAAAAGAGCGTATCATAGGGCTAAGTGGTCTGGTAGAAATAGCCTTTTATACGATCAGAAAGGTAAGGTACAGGATCCCAACCTTGTCAGGTTTATTACTAATTTCAATACACAGTCCGAATTGATCCGTTCTTCTCTTGTGAAATCTTGGCCTATCCTGTTGGCAGACGCCAAAATTGCAAAACTCATACCTGATAGGCCACAGATTACGTTTAGACGGGCAAGAAATCTCCGTGACTATCTGGTCCATAGTCATCATAATCAGATATCCACACATACCTTCTTGGATAATTACAGGGCCAGACAGGGTTGCACTCCATGCGGACATTGTATTGCGTGTAGCAACATTGATCGGAGCGATGTATTTTGTGATTCTTCTGGTTTGAAGAACTTTAAAATCAAAAAATTCATTACCTGTAGTACCAGGAATGTAGTTTATTTTGCAGTCTGCCCATGCTCCCTTATCTATGTCGGATTAACAACACGACAATTGAAAGTTCGGGTCAGGGAGCATGTGCGAGGTATCCAGGCGGCCAAGGAACAGGAAGATCTCACATTATTAAAAACTATACCGCGTCATTTTAAGCTGTTCCATGACTGCATTAGTAGCGGTCTACGGGTCAAAGGCATCGATTCTATTGACCCCGGAATTCGTGGTGGAAGGATCTCCCAATGACTCTCACAATTAGAATCACGGTGGCTTTGGACGTTGGATACTGTCCATCCACGTGGCCTGAATGAGAGCCTCAGCTTCGCCCCATTCTTGTGATCACTATTTTTCTGCGCGTTTTTCCCATCTCCGTATTCAATTTTGTACTTCGGTATTTGATCTTAACCTTTTGATTTTTCTTTTATTAATTTTAGACATAGTTCTTGTTCGTTATTTGTTTACCTGTGTCATCTGACTTGTTCTGGTGTCCCGGTTCGTGTGGCCTGTGGCTTGGTCTGTCGTCTCATCTTCTGGCAACATAGGAGTATAACCGGATCATCGTGGAGGATAAAGGATTCACATGGATGTCTGGAATGATGTTCTTTTGTTCCAATCAGTATATTTGATTTTTACTGTATATTATAGGACTATGTGGTTATGAATATTTGCAGACACCTAATTGTAGTGTGATTTACGTCAGCGGTAATGCTGACTTTTTTGTATTCATTGAAAATGCATATTATTTTTATATTTATTTTTATTTGTTATATATTTCTCTATCGGCTATATGGGTATTTATCCTTCTATTTATGTATTTATTTGCACATGCAATTTATTAATCTTTATATATAGCCTATGCATTTTTCTCCATCTACTGTATAGTCAATTATTATATATTAGTATATGGTATATATTTAACTATAGACTCCAGGTCTTTTTTCTGTGTGGTTCAATATTTCCGTTTTATATATGTCTATTACTTCTGTATATTCCGGCTGTAGAGTGACCAATTACGATTTATATTTGCCCCCTTTTGTTGCCATTACCGATCATGGTGTCTCTCTGTATTTGCGCTGCTTTACACATGCGCGATTCTTTCCCCGCCCTCCGCTCCTCGGCGTTTCCACTTGTCACTCACCCGATTATGGAGTACACGGGGCCCCGTGTCATTCTCTGAGTCTGCGGTGGAGTGCGAGGTGTACGTCTGAGTGTCTAGTCAAATACCTTATGATTGTTTTATTATTTTCTATTTCTGTGGTAATTATTTTATTTCCGGTAGGTTCTGAAGGGCACTTCCGCCTAAATACTCAGTGCCGGTTGTTACCATAGCGCCCCTTTTGTTTATGCTCTTATTTGCGCATGCGCCGTATAATTTTGCTGTTTTCTCTTTGCCGCTTTGCATCCATCACTGCATGGGCGGTGGCATGTATGAGTGTACCATTCTACTCCCCTGTTTTGCGGTATGGTATTAGGTGCACATAACACCATGATCGTATTTGTTTTAACGTGTCTAGGAGAGGCATTATGGTCACCATGGCAACTTAGTCATTTCCGGTCTGTGTGAGACGTATTTCCGCCGCTGATGACTATTTAAACCGGTTTTTGACACCAGTTATCATGCCCCCTGAGGAAGGATAACATCCGAAACATGCGTTGGGGTGTGTGCACACATCCCTGGACCCTTCACTCTGGTGCCGCTCACTATAAGGTATAAGGTATAAGGTATAATTAGTACTATGCATGTCATTCTTTGTATTGTATTATAAGGTCGCTCTGTTTTTCAGAGCATTATTTACCTTATGAGCTGTTCTGAATTTTCCTAGGCACCTTCTCCCACATCGCAATATTGTGAAGGGGAGATTAATTTGTATTGGTAATTTATTTTAAGTAGGGTTCCGGTACGTGTGCACACCGTGCGTATTTTACCGTTGTCATTTTTTTGGATACTTGTATTGCATACTTTTCCTTTGCCTGATGGCTGTCTGTCCTTATTATATATGAATAAAGTATTTTCACTTTTATATACATATGGACTGTATTTGGTCGTCTTTCTTTTGGCTTTTTCAGCCATGTGTTCTCTTTTCTGGCCGGGTCTTGGTAGATTTGCAGTGGTATGATACTCCTTCCATTTCAATATGATTGCTGCACAGTGCTCCTTGGGATATTTAAAGTTTTGGAAATCATTTTGTATCTAAATCCGGCTTTAAACTTCTCCACAACAGTATCACGGACCTGCCTGTTGTGTTCCTTGGTCTTCATGATGCTCTCTGTGCTTCAAACAGAACCCTGAGACTAACACAGAACAGGTGCATTTATACGGAGACTAGATTGCACACAGGTGGATTATATTTATCATCATTAGGCATTTAGGACAACAATGGATCATTCAGAGATCCACAATGAACTTTTCGAGTGAGTTTGCTGCACTGAAAGTAAAGAGGCCGAATAATATTGCACGCCCCACTTTTCAGTTTTTGAAATTCCACAAAAAATTAAAATAACCAATAAATTTCATTCAACTTCACAATTGTGTTCCACTTGTTGATTCTTCACCAAAAATTTACATTTGGTATCTTTATGTTTGAAGCATGATATGAAGGAAAAGGTTGAAAAGTTCCAGGGGGCTGAATACTTTCGCAAGGCACTGTATATAGATGTACTTCGGTCTCTCTCGCTTGGACTCCTTGGTTGTTCAACAAACTCTGATGTCTGCTGCCAGTGTTCTCACATGGGAATTTTGTAAGTAATTCCGCTACAAGGGCCCTCTGGTACAGCAACATTTTAGTACACCTGTCTGCCTCTGGAAGAAGAGATTGAAAGTTCTCCTTGTAGCTTGGGTTTAGAAGTGTCACCAACCAGTAATGAGTGTCACCGAAAATTTTAGTAATGCGAGGGTCTCGGGAAACACAGCACAACATAAAGTCAGCCATGCGTGCCAGACTGCTAACAGGCAAGACTTCCGTGTCCTCACCAACAGGACGACTGACCATGCTGTCCTCCTCCCTGTCAGACGATCCTCGCTGAACAGACGGTATGACAGCTGTGCTTGTAGTACCGTCTATAGCGCATAAAAGCAGCTCCTGTTCTTCCTCCTCCTCATTGTCTAACAATCCACATTGGGACGACATGAGGCTGGGCTGAGTGTAATCACCCTGTATGATTGGTTGCTCCATGTCCTTGTGCTCTGCTTGCAATGAATCCTCTTTAATTGTGAGTAAAGAGGTTTTCAGAATTCAGAGAAGCAGGATGGTGATACTAATTATGGCGTCATCGCCGCTCACCATCTTGGTGCAGTCCTCAGAGTTTTGGAGGATGGTACATATGTCTGACACAGGGGCGGACCTACCGCCGGTTCAACCGGTGCAGCCGCACCGGGGCCCGGAGGTGGAGGGGGGCCCTTGCAGGCAGGGACATACAGGGGCCCGGCTTTGTGCTGCTGCAGTAGATCGGTGCAAGGGTGCAGGCCCCGCACTGTATTAGCAGCGTACAAGTGCCGGCCGGCATCCTCCTATTGCAGACACAGCAGGAGCCTGTGTGTCTGCTAATCTGACGTCACCTGCGCGCCGGAGAGGAGAGATGAAGTTAGTAGAAAGCCATGGGGTCCCGGGCAGGAGGTATGTGACGGGCTTCATCTCACTCCTGCTTTCTTATCTGCTTTCTGTAGAGGATCTCTCTGTACTGTGAGATTTATTGCACCACCTTAAGTTTACATACAGATAAGGTCTCGGCTCCAGCGTCACCCGATCTGCATGTAAGCTGAAGCTGCAGCAATAAGTCACAGTGATCCTCACCCTGCACTGTGTGACCCTGAGCCCGGCTCCAGGACATCCCACATTATATATCATAATATATTATAGTATATTATAATGTGAGTTCCTGCAGCCTGGTCAGTGCTCAGTGTATATAACACTATATATGTGCACATAGTACAGTGCACAGTATATACAGTATGGAGCCTCATGTGCAGTCATTATACAGTATGGAGCATCATGTGCGGTCATTATACAGTATGGAGCATCATGTGCGGTCAATATACAGTATGGAGCATCATGTGCAGTCATTATACAGTATGGAGCATCATGTGCGGTCATTATACAGTATGGAGCATCATGTGCGGTCATTATACAGTATGGAGCCTCATGTGCGGTCATTATACAGTATGGAGCATCATGTGCGGTCAATATACAGTATGGAGCATCATGTGCAGTCATTATACAGTATGGAGCATCATGTGCAGTCATTATACAGTATGGAGCATCATGTGCGGTCATTATACAGTATGGAGCATCATGTGCAGTCAATATACAGTATGGAGCATCATGTGCGGTCATTATACAGTATGGAGCCTCATGTGCGGTCATTATACAGTATGGAGCATCATGTGCGGTCAATATACAGTATGGAGCATCATGTGCAGTCATTATACAGTATGGAGCATCATGTGCGGTCAATATACAGTATGGAGCCTCATGTGCGGTCATTATACAGTATGGAGCATCATGTGCGGTCATTATACAGTATGGAGCATCATGTGCGGTCATTATACAGTATGGAGCATCATGAGGGGTCATTATACAGTATGGAGCATCATGTGCGGTCAGTATACAGTATGGAGCCTCATGTGCGGTCATTATACAGTATGGAGCATCATGTGCGGTCAATATACAGTATGGAGCATCATGTGCAGTCATTATACAGTATGGAGCATCATGTGCAGTCATTATACAGTATGGAGCATCATGTGCGGTCATTATACAGTATGGAGCATCATGAGGGGTCATTATACAGTATGGAGCATCATGTGCGGTCATTATACAGTATGGAGCCTCATGTGCGGTCATTATACAGTATGGAGCATCATGTGCGGTCAATATACAGTATGGAGCATCATGTGCAGTCATTATACAGTATGGAGCATCATGTGCAGTCATTATACAGTATGGAGCATCATGTGCGGTCATTATACAGTATGGAGCATCATGTGCGGTCATTATACAGTATGGAGCATCATGTGCGGTCATTATACAGTATGGAGCCTCATGTGCGGTCATTATACAGTATGGAGCATCATGTGCGGTCAATATACAGTATGGAGCATCATGTGCAGTCATTATACAGTATGGAGCATCATGTGCGGTCAATATACAGTATGGAGCCTCATGTGCGGTCATTATACAGTATGGAGCATCATGTGCGGTCATTATACAGTATGGAGCATCATGTGCGGTCATTATACAGTATGGAGCATCATGAGGGGTCATTATACAGTATGGAGCATCATGTGCGGTCAGTATACAGCATGGAGCATCATGTGCGGTCATTATACAGTATGGAGCATCATGTGCGGTCATTATACAGTATGGAGCATCATGTGCGGTCAATATACAATATGGAGCATCATGTGCGGCCATTATACAGTATGGAGCATCATGTGCGGCCATTATACAGTATGGAGCATCATGTGCGGTCATTATACAGTATGGAGCATCATGTGTGGCCATTATACAGTATGGAGCATCATGTGCGGTCATTATACAGTATGGAGCATTATCTGCGGTCATTATACAGTATTGACCATCATGTGTGGCCATTATACAGTATGGAGCACTGTGTGGCCATATTTTTTTATTTATAATTATTCTTTATGAAAGTGTGATCAGCAGTGCTAAATGGGTGTGGTTGGGACGTGGACATGGGTGTGACTAGTTATGAATGGGTGTGGCCAGAGGCGTGGCCTAAAATTTGCCGCGCCGCGCAACGCGCCGCAAGCTTTGGCCCTCTTTCCCATCTTCAAAAGTTGGGAGGTATGATGCTGGGCAGGGAGGGGGGCCCAGACACATTTGTTGCACAGGGGCCCAAAGCTGTCAGTGTCCGCCACTGGTCTGACATCCATGTCCGCTCCTGAGGTCTTGTGTGGAGTCTGAACTTGTTGATGCTGGTAGTCAACAACTGCCCTCTTCTGCTCACAAATCCTTTCCAACATACAGTACAGACCAAAAGTTTGGACATACCTTCTCATTTAAAGATTTTTCTGTATTTTCATGACTATGAAAATTGTAAATTCACATTGAAGGCATCAAAACTATGAATTAACACATGTGGAATTATATACTTAAGAAAAAAGTGTGAAACAACTGAAAATATGTCTTATATTCTAGGTTCTTCAAAGTAGCCACCTTTTGCTTTGATGACTGCTTTTCACACTCTTGGCATTCCCTTGAGGAGATTCAAGAGGTAGTCACCGGGAATGGTTTTCACTTCACAGGTGTGCCCTGTCAGGTTTAATAAGTGGGATTTCTTGCCTTATAAATGGGGTTGGGACCATCAGTTGTGTTGAGCAGAAGTCTGGTGGATACTAGTCCTACTGACTAGACTGTTAGAATTTGTATTATGGCAAGAAAAAAGCAGCTAAGTAAAGAAAAACGAGTGGCCATCATTACTTTAAGAAATTAAGGTCAGTCAGTCCGAAAAATTGGGAAAACTTTGAAAGTGTCCCCAAGTGCAGTTGCAAAAACCATCAAGCACTACAAAGAAACTGGCTCACATGAGGACCACCCCCAGGAAAGGAAGACCAAGAGTCACCTCTGCTTCTGAGGATAAGTTTATTCGAGTCACCAGCCTCAGAAATCGCAGTTTAACAGCAGCTCAGATTAGAGACCAGGTCAATGCCACACAGAGTTCTAGCAGCAGACACATCTCTACAACAACTGTTAAGAGGAGACTTTGTGAGGCCTTCATGGTAAAATAGCTGCTAGGAAACCACTGCTAAGGACAGGCAACAAGCAGAAGAGACTTGTTTGGGCTAAAGAACACTAGGAAGAGACATTAGACCAGTGGAAATCTGTGCTTTGGTCCGAAGAGTCCAAATTTGAGATCTTTGGTTCCAACCACGGTGTTTTTGTGCGACGCAGAAAAGGTGAACGGATGGGCTCTACATGCCTGGTTCCCACCGTGAAGCATGGAGGAGGTGGTGTGATGGGTTGGGGGTGCTTTGCTGGTGACACTGTTGGGGATTTATTCAAAATTGAAGACATACTGAACCAACATGGCTACCACAGCATCTTTCAGCCACATGCTATTCCATCCGGTTTGTGTTTAGTTGGACCATCATTTATTTTTCAACAGGTCAATGACCCCAAACACACTATTTGACCAAGAAGGTGAGTGGTGGGGTGCTACGCCAGATGACCTGGCCTCCACAATCACCAGACCTGAACCCAATCGAGATGGCTTGGGGTGAGCTGGACCGCAGAGTGAAGGCAAAAGGGCCAACAAGTGCTAAGCATCTCTGGGAACTCCTTCAAGATTGTTGGAAGACCATTTCCGGTGACTACCTCATGAAGCTCATCAAGAGAATCCAAGAGTGTGCAAAGCAGTCATCAAAGCAAAAGGTGGCTACTTTGAAGAACCTAGAGTATTAGACATATTTTCAGTTGTTTCACACTTTTTTGTTAAGTATGTAATTCTACATGTGTTAATTCATAGTTTTGATGCCTTCAGTGGGAATTTACAATTTTCATAGTCATGAAAATACAGAAAAATCTTTAAATGAGAAGGTGTGTCCAAACTTTTGGTCTGCACTGTATGCAGTGTAGAGTTCCAACTCGTGGGGACATCACACACCAGTCGGTGAACTGGAAGCTGCAAACGCTGCTGAAGCATGGCAAGGGTGGCTAAAGCTGTAGCTGACTTTCCAAAATGAGCAGACAGACGGCGTACTTTCACTAGCAGATCCGGCAGCTCCGGGTAGCTTTTGAGAAAACGTTGAACCACATGGGCCAGGCAAGGTACGTGTGTGAGCTCACCTTGCCTCAGAGCCGCCACCAGGTTCCGGCCATTGTTACACATGACCATTCCTGGCTGTAGGTTCAGCGGTGTCATCCAAATATCGGACTGCTCTTTCAGCGCTGTCCACAACTCTTCAGCATTGTGCGGTTTGTCCCCTAACCAGATTAGCTTCAGCACAGCCTGTTGTGCTTGGCTGAGGCAGTGCTGCAGTGCTTCCAGCTTCTGACTGATGTGTTCATTTCAGATAGGAGGCTGAAGAGGAGGAGGTGCAGGAGCTGTAAACTGTGGGGGCAACCCTGATTGATGTAGGCCCCGCAATCCTCGGCATGGAGAGGATGTGTTCCATCCCAAGGTCTGACTGAGTTCTGGCTTCCACTATGTTAACCCAGTGTGCTGTCAGTGCGATGCCCACAAGCACTTGTCCGCGTGTCCGCGTGTCCATGGTTAGTTGGAATTTCCCAATAACAGCATTGTTGAGGGCACGGGTAATGTTGTGGGACACATGCTGGTGTAATGCCAGTACAGTACACCGGGAGAAATAGTAGCGACTGGGGACCGATTACTTTGGGACGGCCACCACCATCAGGTGGCGGAAAGCGTCTGTCTCAATGAGCCTAAAAGGCTACATTTTGAGCGCAAGCAGACGACAAATTTTAGAATTTAGTACTGTGGCCTGTGGGGCATTGTGTTGTGAATTAGAGTTTTTTGGCTCCCTCTTGTGGTCACTAGTGGTATGACTCTGAGATTGTCTTTCCCTAGTTTTGCACCCACCTGGGTCGTTAGTCCAGGGGTGTTGCTATATGAACTTCCTGAATTCTTAGTCTGGTGCCTGGCATCGTTGTAATCAGTCCTTTCTGTTTGCTCCTGTCTGCTGGTCCTGGTTCTTGCAAAATTAAGCTAAGTCCTGCTTCCTTGTTTTTTGGTTATTTGTATTGCTCTTATTTTTTGTCCAGCTTGTACTAAATGTGATTCCTGATTTTGCTGGAAGCTCTAGGGGGCTGGTATTCTCCCCCCAGGCCGTTAGACGGTTCGGGGGTTCTTGAATATCCAGCGTGGATATTTTTGATAGGGTTTTTGCTGACCGTATAAGTCATCTTACTATATTCTGCTATTAGTCAGTGGGCCTCTCTTTGCTAAATACCTAGTTCATTCTTACGTTTGTCTTTTCTTCTTACCTCACCGTTATTATTTGTTGGGGGCTTGTATCCAACTTTTGGGGTCTTTTCTCTGGAGGCAAGAAAGGTCTATCTTTTCCCTTCTAGGGTTAGTTAGTTCTCCGGCTGGCGCGAGACGTCTAGAACCAACGTAGGCACGTTCCCCGGCTGCTGCTATTTGTGGTGCTAGGATTAGCTATACGGTCAGCCCAGTTACCACTGCCCTATGAGCTGTTTTTTTGTGTTTGCAGACTTGGTATTTATTTCTGAGACCCTCTGCCATTGGGGTCATAACAGTATGCCAGGCCAAAGTTGAATGTTTAATGCATTGCAGAAGTGGGATAATAAGAAAGGAAATTCTGAGTTTTTTTTTTTTTTTTCCTCTCTTTCTTCCTCCCCTTTACCTCTGAGTGGCTTAAGCTTGCTGCAGACATGAATGTCCAGACTTTGATTACAAGTGTGGATCAGCTTGCTGCTCGTGTGCAGGGCATACAAGATTTTGTTACCAGTAGTCCAATGTCTGAACCTAAAATACCTATTCCTGAACTGTTCTCTGTAGATCGATTTAAGTTTAGGAATTTCAGGAATAATTGTAAATTGTTTCTTTCTCTGAGACCCCGTTCGTCTGGAGACTCGGCTCAGCAAGTTAAAATTGTTATCTTTCTTGCGGGGCGACCCTCAGGATTGGGCTTTCTCACTGGCGCCAGGAGATCCGGCATTGGCGAATATTGATGCGTTTTTTCTGGCGCTCGGATTGCTTTACGAGGAACCTAATCTTGAAATTCAGGCAGAAAAAGCCTTGCTGGCTATTTCTCAGGGCCAGGATGAAGCTGAAGTGTATTGCCAAAAATTTCGGAAATGGTCCGTGCTTACTCAGTGGAATGAGTGTGCTCTGGCCGCAAATTTCAGAAATGGCCTTTCTGAAGCCATTAAGAATGTGATGGTGGGTTTCTCCATTCCTACAAGTCTGAATGATTCCATGGCGCTGGCTATTCAAATTGACCGGCGTTTGCGGGAGCGCAAAACTGCTAATCCTCTGGTGGTGTTGTCTGAACAAACACCTGATTTAATGCAATGTGATAGAATTCAGACTAGAAATGAACGGAAAAATCATAGACGTCAGAATGGGTTGTGTTTTTACTGTGGTGATTCTACACATGTTATATCAGCATGCTCTAAACGCCTTACAAGGGTTGTGAGCCCTGTCGCCATTGGTAATTTGCAACCTAAATTTATTTTGTCTGTGACTTTAATTTGCTCATTGTCTTCCTACCCTGTTATGGCGTTTGTGGATTCAGGTGCTGCCTTGAGTCTTATGGATCTGTCATTTGCCAAGCGCTGTGGTTTTGTTCTTGAGCCATTGGTAAATCCTATCCCTCTTAGAGGTATTGATGCTACGCCATTGGCGGAAAATAAACCGCAGTTTTGGACACAGGTAACCATGTGCATGACTCCTGAACATCGGGAGGTGATTCGTTTTCTTGTTCTGCATAAAATGATTTGGTCGTTTTGGGTCTGCCATGGTTACAGACCCATAATCCAGTCTTGGATTGGAAGGCAATGTCTGTGTCAAGTTGGGGCTGTCAGGGAATTCATGGTGATTCCCCACTGGTGTCTATTGCTTCCTCTACTCCTTCGGAAGTTCCTGAGTATTTGTCTGATTATCAGGATGTATTCAGCGAGTCCAGGTCCAGTGCTCTTCCTCCTCATAGGGACTGTGACTGCGCTATAGATTTGATTCCGGGTAGTAAATTTCCTAAGGGAAGATTATTTAATCTGTCTGTACCTGAGCATACCGCAATGCGTTCGTATATCAAGGAATCTCTGGAGAAGGGGCATATCCGGCCATCCTCTTCCCCTCTTGGTGCGGGATTCTTTTTTGTGGCCAAGAAGGATGGATCTTTGAGACCTTGTATTGACTATAGGCTTCTGAATAAAATCACTGTTAAATTTCCGTATCCTTTGCCTCTGTTGTCGGACTTGTTTGCCCGGATTAAAGGTGCCAAGTGGTTCACCAAGATAGATCTTCGTGGTGCGTACAACCTTGTGCGCATTAAGCAAGGAGATGAATGGAAAACTGCATTTAATACGCCCGAAGGTCATTTTGAGTACTTGGTGATGCCTTTTGGGCTCTCTAATGCTCCTTCAGTGTTTCAGTCCTTTATGCATGATATTTTCCGGAAGTATCTGGATAAATTTATGATTGTTTATCTGGATGATATTCTGTTTTTTTCTGATGATTGGGACTCGCATGTGGAGCAGGTCAGGATGGTGTTTCAGGTTTTGCGTGAGAATGCTTTGTTTGTTAAGGGCTCAAAGTGTCTCTTTGGAGTACAGAAGGTTCCCTTTTTGGGTTTTATTTTCTCCCCTTCTGCGGTGGAGATGGACCCAGTCAAGGTTCGAGCTATTCATGATTGGACTCAACCCACGTCAGTTAAGAGTCTTCAGAAGTTCTTGGGCTTTGCTAAATTCTACCGTCGTTTTATCGCTAATTTTTCTAGCGTTGTTAAACCTTTGACGGATATGACCAAGAAAGGTTCTGATGTTGCTAACTGGGCTCCTGCAGCCGTGGAGGCTTTCCAAGAGTTGAAGCGCCGGTTAACTTCAGCGCCTGTTTTGTGCCAGCCTGATGTCTCACTTCCCTTTCAGGTTGAAGTGGTATGCTTCTGAGATTGGGGCAGGGGCCGTTTTGTCGCAGAGAGGCCCTGGTTGCTCTGTAATGAGACCATGTGCTTTTTTCTCTAGAAAGTTTTCGCCTGCTGAGCGGAATTATGATGTTGGCAATCGGGAGTTGCTGGCCATGAAGTGGGCATTTGAGGAGTGGCGTCATTGGCTCGAGGGTGCAAAGCATCGTGTGGTGGTCTTGACTGATCACAAGAATCTGATGTATCTCGAGTCTGCTAAACGCCTGAATCCTAGACAGGCCCGTTGGTCATTGTTTTTCTCCCGTTTTGACTTTGTGGTCTCGTATTTACCAGGTTCAAAGAATGTGAAGGCTGATGCTCTTTCAAGGAGCTTTGTGCCTGACTCTCCTGGAGTCGCAGAACCAGTTGGTATTCTTAAAGAGGGAGTAATCTTGTCAGCCATTTCTCCGGATTTGCGACGTGTGTTGCAGAGATTTCAGGCTGGTAGACCTGACTCTTGTCCACCTGACAGACTTTTTGTTCCTGTTAAATGGACCAGCAGAGTCATTTCCGAGGTTCATTCCTTGGTGTTGGCAGGGCATCCGGGAATTTTTGGCACCAGAGATATGATGGCTAGGTCCTTTTGGTGACCTTCCTTGTCACGGGATGTGCGGTCATTTGTGCAGTCCTGTGGGACTTGTGCTCGAGCTAAGCCTTGCTGTTCTCGTGCCAGCGGGTTGCTCTTGCCCTTGCCTGTCCCGAAGAGGCCTTGGACACACATTTCCATGGATTTCATTTCAGATCTTCCGGTGTCTCAGGGCATGTCTGTCATCTGGGTGGTATGTGATCGCTTTTCCAAGATGGTCCATTTGGTATCTTTGCCTAAGCTGCCTTCCTCTTCCGATCTGGTTCCTTTGTTCTTTCAGAATGTGGTTCGTTTACACGGCATTCCTGAGAATATCGTGTCTGACAGAGGATCCCAGTTTGTTTCCAGGTTCTGGCGATCCTTTTGTGCTAAGATGGGCATTGATTTGTCGTTTTCGTCTGCCTTTCATCCTCAGACTAATGGACAAACGGAGCGAACTAATCAAACTCTGGAGGCTTATTTGAGGTGTTTTGTTTCTGCGGATCAGGATGATTGGGTGACCTTCTTGCCATTGGCTGAGTTTGCCCTTAATAATCGGGCTAGTTCCGCTACTTTGGTCTCGCCATTTTTCTGCAACTCTGGTTTCCATCCTCGTTTTTCCTCGGGACATGTGGAGCCTTCTGACTGTCCTGGGGTAGATTCTGTGGTGGATAGGTTGCAGCAGATTTGGAATCATGTGGTGGACAAGTTGAAGTTGTCACAGGAGAAGGCTCAGCGTTTTGCCAACCGCCGCCGCGGTGTGGGTCCCCGACTTCGTGTTGGGGATTTGGTATGGCTGTCTTCTCGATTTGTTCCTATGAAGGTCTCCTCTCCTAAATTCAAGCCTCGCTTCATCGGTCCTTACAAGATATTGGAAATCCTTAATCCTGTGTCCTTTCGCTTGGATCTTCCGGTGTCGTTTGCCATTCACAACGTGTTCCATAGGTCTTTGTTGCAGCGGTACGTTGTACCTGTGGTTCCTTCTGTTGAGCCTCCTGCTCCGGTGTTGGTTGAGGGCGAGTTGGAGTACGTGGTGGAGAAGATCTTGGATTCTCGTCTCTCCAGACGGAGGCTTCAGTATCTGGTCAAGTGGAAGGGCTATGGTCAGGAGGATAATTCCTGGGTGGTTGCCTCTGATGTGCATGCGGCCGATTTAGTTCGTGCCTTTCACGCTGCTCATCCTGATCGCCCTGGTGGTCTTGGTGAGGGTTCGGTGACCCCTCCTTAAAGGGGGGGTACTGTTGTGAATTAGACTTTTTTGGCTCCCTCTTGTGGTCACTAGTGGTATGACTCTGAGATTGTCTTTCCCTAGTTTTGCACCCACCTGGGTCGTTAGTCCAGGGGTGTTGCTATATGAACTTCCTGAATTCTTAGTCTGGTGCCTGGCATCGTTGTAATCAGTCCTTTCTGTTTGCTCCTGTCTGCTGGTCCTGGTTCTTGCAAAATTAAGCTAAGTCCTGCTTCCTTGTTTTTTGGTTATTTGTATTGCTCTTATTTTTTGTCCAGCTTGTACTAAATGTGATTCCTGATTTTGCTGGAAGCTCTAGGGGGCTGGTATTCTCCCCCCGGGCCGTTAGACGGTTCGGGGGTTCTTGAATATCCAGCGTGGATATTTTTGATAGGGTTTTTGCTGACCGTATAAGTCATCTTACTATATTCTGCTATTAGTCAGTGGGCCTCTCTTTGCTAAATACCTAGTTCATTCTTACGTTTGTCTTTTCTTCTTACCTCACCGTTATTATTTGTTGGGGGCTTGTATCCAACTTTTGGGGTCTTTTCTCTGGAGGCAAGAAAGGTCTATCTTTTCCCTTCTAGGGTTAGTTAGTTCTCCGGCTGGCGCGAGACGTCTAGAACCAACGTAGGCACGTTCCCCGGCTGCTGCTATTTGTGGTGCTAGGATTAGCTATACGGTCAGCCCAGTTACCACTGCCCTATGAGCTGGTTTTTTGTGTTTGCAGACTTGGTATTTATTTCTGAGACCCTCTGCCATTGGGGTCATAACAGCATTGGCTGGGTATTTCCGCTTGCGTTTCAATGACTGGGGTATAGACAACTGAAGGCTGGGCTGGGATAAGGACGGGCTTGATGGTGTTGCTGGTCGACTGTGGGCAACAGGTGCAGGGTCCGAGGCATCTTCACAGGCACGGTGAACTGGGGATTGGCTAGTATGCAAAACAGTGGAAGAAGCAGTGTTGTCACCAGCAGTGTTCCTGGAGCCTGGGGTTAGGCCTACAAAGTCAGGTGCTTTGCTGCCATGTGCCTAATCATGCTGGTGGTGGTCAGGCTGGTAGTTTTGCTATCCCTGCTGATGCAGACACGGCAGGTGCTGCAAATGGCCTTTTTGGGGTTATCGGCAGAGTCTTAAAAAAATAACCAGACTCGGGAAGATCTAACTGGTGGAATTGGTGTTACGGGGAAAGGATGCATGCCTTCTGTCTGCGGCCAACACACTGCCTCTTCCTGCCTGTTGGGGTGATATGCCTCCTTCCCCATGTGTGCTGCTGTCCTCGCTTTGCATGTCCTCCTGCCAGATTGAGTCAGTCACTTTGTCATCTGCCACCTGCTCCTCCTCCTGACTTTCTGGCAATTGTGTCCACCTCTTGTGACACTTTCCCACCATTGCCTTCATGTGACTGCGGCTGTTCAAATCTTTGGCCATCGCTACATGCGATCTCATCTGGCCCCACTTCAAGTTGAGCGGCCGAGAGTCCAGAATCTTTAAAGGGAAAACTGAACAGCTCTTCAGAGTGTCCAAGTGTGGAATCAGTTGTCTCAGGTCACTTGCCATGGTGGGAGGAAGGAGGATCAGGGTGAGTAATATCCGGTCCATACTCATGGCTACTCAGACTTGACCATGTGAAAGACATGGTGGTGGTGGTGGTGGCTAAGTGACTGGAAGCATTATCCACTATCCAACCAACAACCGTTTCACACTGCTCTGGCTTCAATAGTGGTGTGCTGAGGTCACCTAGAAACTGGGACAGGAAGGTCGAGCGTGAAGATGTGGGTCTTTGTTGTGGCCCACTTTCAGCTTGACCATGGTCTCGTCCTCTGCATGCACCATCAGCATCATGTCCACTTCCCCTTCCCTTGCCCCTTGCCTTGCCCATTTTAAATGGACTACTGAAATATTTGAAAAGCTCAATACAAATAGATTTATTTGGAAAAAAATTATATGTGATCAGTATGACTGAAAAGCAAGTATTTGGAGACCACAGATACACTGAGCGTCTGACAGAGATAACAGAGTTACAATATGTTTTTTTTCTTTAGAAAGTTTTTAATCAAAAAATAATGAGTAGACCAAGGCTAGCAGACAGAACAATGCACCGTATGCCTGCAAAGCGAAGATTTTTCCACCACAGATACACCAGGCATCTGACGAAGATAACAGACTGTATAATTTTTTTTTACTTTTTTTGTAATTTTTGAAAATACAAAATACTGAGTAGAACAAGGCTAGCAGACAGAACTATGCAACGTATGCCTGCAAAGCTAAGATTTTTACACCACAGATACACCAAGCGTCTGACGGAGATACCAGACTGTATGCATTTTTTTAATGTTCTTTTGTAATTTTTGAAAACACAAAATACTGACTAGAACAAGGCTAGCAGACAGAACTATGCAACGTTTGCCTGCGAAGCGAAGATTTTTACACCACAGATACACCAAGCGCCTGACGGAGATAACAGAGTTAAAATATGGTGGGGTTTTTTGTAAATATTTTTTAAACCTAAAATTATGAGCAGACCAAGGCTAGCAGATAAAAAAATACAACGTATGCCTGCAAAGCGAATATTTGGACACCACAGATACACCAGGCATCTGACGTTGATAACAGACTATAAAAAAAATTTAATTTTTTTTTTAAACAATAAATACAGAGTAGACCAAGGCTAGCAGACAGAAAAATGCAACGTATGCTTGCGAAGCGAAGATTTTTACACCACAAATACACCAGGCGTGTGATGGAGATTAGACTGCATAATGTTTTATTTTTTTTAATTTTTGAAAACACTAAATACTGAGTAGACCAAGGCTAGGAGACAGAACAATGCAACGTACGCCAGCAAAGCAAGGATTTTGACACCACAGATACGCTAGGCGTCAGCCAGAGATAACAGACTGATCCAAATATGGCCTTTATTTTTGGGGGGCACACCAAAATTGTGTCAATAAGTTGGCTATGACACTAAAAAAAATACTAATACTAAAATTTTAAGATATTTAGCTAAATATTTTTGGGCCAGCTACAGATTTTTGGGGCAGCAAAATGGTGTCCAAAATGTTGTAAGACACTGCAAAAAATTAGATAGTATTAAAAAAAAGGACAGATTTTTTGGCGCACTCACATCTGATGCCTGGGACCAAAACAAATTTTTAAATTCTTAGATTTGCACGCTCTTGTATTGCAATGACCTGGCTGGAGTCTGCAGCGTGACCAAGCAAATAAATGCAGAAAAAAGAGGGCTATGGATTGCTGGATAATAAAATGAGCAGGTATAAGCTTAAAAAAAAAAAAAAATTGCCATGGATAACTGCAGCTAGGTATATAAATAAAATAAGCAGCCGCAGACAGTAATGGAGCGTTTTGACGTATGCAGTGAGATCTATGTACTCACATACATTCCCCGCAGGCCTTGCATGGATGTGGATATGTGCATATAGACTCCCCTGCCTACCTAGCGCTGCAATCTATGTACCGCCGAATTAGCCCTGAAAAGGACTGTTGGTTTATCAGGATTTGTGGACTGAACACTAGCAGACCCACACTAACTATTAACCCCTTAGTGACAGAGCCAATTTGGTACTTAATGACCGAGCCAATTTTTACAATTCTGACCACTGTCACTTTAAGAGGTTATAACTCTGGAACGCTTTATCGGATCCTGCTGATTCTGAGATAGTTTTTTCGTGACATATTGTACTTCAAGTTAGTGGTAACATTTCTTTGATATTACTTGCGATTATTTATGAAAAAAAAACGGAAATATGGCAAAAAAATTTTAAATTTTGCAATTTTCAAACTTTGTATTTTTATGCCCTTAAATCAGAGAGATATGTGTCACGATATGGTATGAAATACATAAGTTTAGTTTCTCTGTCAGCACACATAGGGTGGGCGCTGACACCCCCTTCACTGTGTTTTAGCTTGTCTTGTCAATGAGTGTAGAAGGGTTTATTGCTTCTTGCTGCACATTCCTGACTTTCAGCTCACAAGCCTTCATTCCCCTCTGCCAAGGTATTTACGACCGGCATTTCCTGTAGTGGAAAGTGACCAGCTTTAACTGGATTAGAAACTTCTAGAATCCTGAAAGTCCTTTGTTCTGGTTTTGTAAGATATTAGGCCAACCATTTAAGATAGGACCACGAAAAAATATATTTTTAATCTCCATCGGAGCATCTATCCATCACTCTAAAGACGAGTTTCTAACTCCATCGGGTAAAGAAGTAGGGATTTCTCTGTAAATATACATCCCAAATAGGACATATTTGATCTCATTAGAAAGCCCATGTTAATCCGAGATGAATGCTGGGTGGGGTATGATGATGACATGTTCTGTAGCGAAGTTACGGGCATCAGATATATTTAATGCCCAGTTAGTAAAACTGAAGAGGTAGGAGGGTTTGGAAAAGCCAGCCCTTTCTGTGAGGTCACAGGCTGTAGGTTTTAAGTGCTGGCCGGCGTCCAAGAGAGTCAGATTGGAGTTTTTACCTGAAGAGCCCAGAGTGCACGCCCTGATGCACTGGGATAGATGGAAAGTTCACTAGCCTGGTTGCCTGCAATGCTTTGAACAACTGTAAGTGTTATTTCTCATGTAATCCTTTGTTTTTTTTATAATTACTTTGTACATATTTGCAATTGTCTCATATTGTAACATCTTTATAGAACTTTTTATAAACACTGCATAAACTTTATGAGTATAATAATTAATACTAGACTCGATCTAATGCTCTAAAAACGTACCCTGTCTCTTGAAGGGAATTTACGCTACTGTTTTGGGTTAGCCTCGGACCTGTTTAATCGAAGCTGGTGGCGGCACTACCGTGTGCAGGCCTTTGGGTGACTATGCAGCGACTGCAGCATTGATAATTATTGTTCCTGCCTGAGTGGGAGTAGTTTATCGCGTCGCTGCAGCGTGCCCAATAGCCAGTACATAGCAGGCAGCCTTTCTGGCGACTAATTGCCCTAGGTGCAGTACCTAATCTGACCTGACAGTAAGGGGGGCGCCAGAGAGCTGCAAGGTTTAAGTGGAATTGTAAGCGGGATATACACAAATCCCTGCAGTTCATGGTATATGGAAGAGCAGTGGGATACCTAAAATAAGCCCCTGCTGTAAACTAAGAGGTCAATAGCCTTGTGTGTGTTTTTTTTATTACATTGTGGCAGTGGAGGGATAACTAAGATAAGCCCCCTGCACATGTGATAGCCGTCTGTTGGTCTAAAGTCACCCCAATCCGTGACATTGGTGGCAGTGGTCAGGAATCCCTGTGGATTTTGTGACCAATTGGTGGCAGCGGCTAAGGGATCGTGACAATATGTCACAAAAAATAGTTAATAAATAACATTTCCCACATGTCTACTTTACATCAGCACAATTTGGGAAACAATTTTTTTTTTTTGTTAGGGAGTTATAAGGGTTAAAAGTTGACCAGCAATTTCTCATTTTTACAACACCATGTTTTTCTTAGGGACCACATCACCTTTGAAGTCATTTTGAGGGGTCTATATGATAGAAAATAACCAACTGTGACACCATTCTAAAAACTGCACTCCTCAAGGTGCTCAAAACCACATTCAAGAAGTTTATTAACCCTTTACGTGCTTCACAGGAACTGAAACAATATGGAAGAAAAAAAATGAACATTTAACTTTTTTTTGCAAACATTTTACTTCAGAACCATTTTTTTTTTATTTTTACAAGTGTAAAAACAGAAATTTAACCACAAATTTTGTTGTGCAATTTCTCCTGAGTACGCCGATACCCCATATGTGGAGGTAAACTACTGTTTGGGCGCACCGCAGAGCTTGTAAGTGAAGGAGCACCGTTTGACTTTTTCAATGCAGAATTGGCTGGAATTGAGATCGGACGCCATGTCGCGTTTGGAGAGCCCCTGATGTGCCTAATCAGTGGAAACCCCCCACAAGTGACACCATTTTGGAAACTAGACCCCTTAAGGAACTTATCTAGATGTGTGGTGAGCACTTTGAAACCCCAAGTGCTTCACAGAAGTTTATAACGTACAGCCGTGAAAATAAAAAATCGCATTTGTTTACACAAAAATGATCTTTTCGCCCACAAATTCTTATTTTCACAAGGGTAACAGGAGAAATTAGACCACAAAAGTTGTTGTGCAATTTCTCCTGAGTACGTCGATACCCCATATGTGGGGGTAAACCACTGTTTGGGCGCACCGCAGAGTTTGGAAGAGAAGGAGTGCCGTTTTACTTTTTCAATGTAGAATTGGCTGGAATTGAGATCGGACATCATGTCGCGTTTGGAGAGCCCCTGATGTGGCTAAACAGTGGAAAACCCCCACAAGTGATACCATTTTGGAAACTAGACCCCTTAAGGAACTTATCGAGATGTGTGGTGAGCACTTTGAACCCCCAAGTGCTTCACAGAAGTTTAGAACGTAGAGCCGTGAAAATAAAAAAATCGCATTTTTTCTACAAAAATTATCTTTTTGCCAAATTTTTATTTTACCAAGGGTAACAGGAGAAAATGGACCCCACAAGTTGTTGTACAATTTGTCCTGAGTACGCCGACACCCCATATGTGGGGGTAAACCACTGTTTGGGCGCATGGCTGAGCTCGGAAGCAAAGGAGCGCCATTTGACTTTTCAATGCAAAATTGACTGGAATTGAGATCGGACGCCATGTCGCGTTTGGAGAGCCCCTGATGTGCCTAAACAGTAGAAACCCCCCACAAGTGACCCCATTTTTTAAACTAGACCCCCCATGGAACTTTTCAAGTGCTTCACAGAAGTTTATAATGCAGAGTAGTGAAAATAAAAAATATTTTTTTTTCCACAAAAAAGATTTTTAGCCCCCAAGTTTTTATTTTCACAAGGGTAACAGGAGAAATTGGACCCCAAAAGTTGTTGTCCAATTTATCCCGAGTACGCTGATGCCCCATATGTGAGGGTAAACCACTGTTTGGGCGCACGGCAGAGCTCAGAAGGGAGGGAGCACCATTTGACTTTTTTAGCGCAAAATTGGCTGTCGTGTTTGGAGACCCCCTGATGTACCTAAACAGTGGAAACCCCCCAATTCTAACTCCAACCCTAACCCCAACACACCCCTAACCCTAATCTCAACTCGATCCATAATCCTAGTCACAACCCTAACGATAATCACAACCCTAACCCCAAAACAACCCTAATCAAAACCCTAAATCCAACACACCTCTAATCCTAATCTCAACCCTAACCTCAAACCTAACCCTAATCCCAATACACTCCTAACCCTAATCCCAACCCTAACCTTAACCCTAATCCCAAACGTAACCCTAATCCCAACCCTAATCCCAAACGTAACCCTAATCCCAACCCTAATCCCAAACGTAACCCTAATACAACCCTAGTCCAAACCCTAACCCTAATACCAACTCTAACCCTAACTTTAGCCCCAACCCTAACCCTAATTTTAGCCCCAACCCTAGCCCTAACCCTAACTTTAGCCCTAACCCTAAATTTAGCCCCAACCCTAACCCTAAATTTAATCCTATTCCTAGCCCTAACTTTAGCCCCAACCCTAACCCTAGCCCTAAGGCTACATTCACACTTGCGTCGTGTGGCATCCGTCGCAATCCGTCGTTTTGGACAAAAAACGGATCCTGCAAATGTGCCCACAGGATGCCTTTTTTGCCCATAGACTTGTATTGCCGACGGATGGCCACACGTCGCCTCCATCGTGCACTGGATCCGTTGTGTTTTGGCGGACCGTCGTCACAAAAAAAGTTCAATGTAACCTTTTTTTGTACGTCGCGTCCGCCATTTCCGCGCATGCGTGGCCGTAACTCTGCCCCCTCCTCCCCAGGACATAGACTGGGCAGCGGATGCGTTGAAAAACTGCATCCGCAGCCCACGTTGTGCACAATTTTCACAACGTGCGTCGGTACGTCGGGCCGACGCATTGCGACCGCCCTGTACCGACACAAGTGTGAAAGAAGCCTAAGGCTACTTTCACACTAGCGTCGTACTCGGCCCGTCGCAGTGTGTCGGGCCGACGTACCGACGCTAGCGTTGTAAGCGCCGCACAACGGGTGCAGCGGATGCTGTTTTTCAACGCATCCGCTGCCCCATTGTGAGGTGCGGGGAAGCGGGGGCGGAGTTCCGGCCGCGCATGCGCGGTCGGAAATGGCGGACACGTCGCACAAAAAAACATTACATGTAGCGTTTTTTTTGTGCCGACGGTCCCCCAAAGCGCGACGCATCCGTCGCACGACGGATGCGACGTGTGGCAATCCGTCGCAATGCGTCGCTAATGCAAGTCAATGGAGAAAAAACACATCCTGCAAGCACTTTTGCAGGATGCGTTTTTTCTCCAAAACGACGCATTGCGACGGAAGCCAAAAAACGCTAGTGTGAAAGTAGCCTAACCCTAGCCCTAACCCTAAATTTAGCCCCAACCCTAACCCTAAATTTAGCCCCAACCCTAACCCTAATTTTAGCCCCAACTCGTCTCTCCTGCCGGCCGGCAGATGGCAGCAGATGGCGGGCGCACTGCGCATGCGCCCGCCATTTTCTTTCCCGAGGAAGAAGCCAGTGGGCAGGAGGAGACGCAGGAGGACCCAGGGACACCGGTAAGTATGATAGGGTCCCAGAATCCCCCTATTTCTCTGTCCTCTGATGTGCGATCACATCAGAGGACAGAGAATTACAGATCGCTTTTTTTTTTTTTTTTTGCGGTCGCCGGTAAACAGTTAATTACCGGCGATCGCAAAACAGATCATGTTCTTCTGGGTGCCGGGCGGCGGGCGCACTGCGCATGCGCCCGCCATTTTTCCCCCGGAAAAAGATGGCGGCGCCCATCGGGAGCCACGAGGAGCACCGAGGGAGATAGGTGAGTATTGGGGGGCTATCGGGGACCCTATTTCTCTGTCCTCCGATGTGCGATCACATCGGACAGAGAAATTAAATGGCAAATCGCGTTTTTTTTTTTGTTGCGACCGTCAGTAAACGGTTAATTACCGGCGATCGCAACTCGGGGGTCGGTAAAAACCCCCCGAATCATGTTCTCTGGGGTCTCGGCTACCCTCGGCAACCGAGACCCCAGAGAAAATCCGACTCTGGGGGGCGCTATTCACTTTTTCCACAGCGCCGATAATTAACGGCGCTGTGGTTTAAGTACCCTTAGCGGCCGCCGTTAAAAGGCGTATCGGCGGTCGTTAAGGGGTTAAAAGAACGATTCTGACTATCTCAGCAGCAGCTCTCCCTACACTAGTTGAGTCTGGAGCAGAATGCGCCGAGCAGGGCGGCGCCAGGTCTACTATTAAACCCCTGATCAAAGCCACCATCAGGACATTACTGCCCTGACTGGCGTATGGGGCCAGGTGGGCAGAGGGGGCCCGCATTGGGCCCCGTCTTTTCTGCTCACCGGGCCCTGGCCCCAGCGGCAGGCGGCTTCTATCGTGAACCTGCATCCGAGATGCAGGTTCAGTTTGCCTTCCGGGCCCGTGCAGGCCCGCAAGGCAATGGTTGAAGCCACCAGCCAATCAGAGGCTGGCAGCTGACATCAGAGCGCATTGCCGGCTTATGACGTCATTGTCATTCGCCGGCGAGTGCGCGCTGAAACGCCGGGAGGGATCTTCTCTTCGCCGCAGGAGTGCGGCAAGGTAAGAAAAAAGTTTTTTAAATTTTTTTTTATTATTTTAATTGAAAGTGGCAATATTTCAGGATGGAGACACAAGGACGGGAGCAGGATTGGAGACACGGGGGCAGAATGCAGACACGAGGGCAGAATGGAGACAAGGGGGCAGAATTGCAGACACGGGGACAGAATGGAGACAAGGGACAGAATTGGAGACATGAGGGCAGAATGCAGACACTGGGGCAGAATGCAGACACTGGGGCAGAATGCAGACACGGGGGCAGAATGGAGACACGGGGGCAGAATGGAGACACTGGGGCAGAATGGAGACACTGGGGCAGAATGGAGACACTGGGGCAGAATGGAGACACTGGGACAGAATGCAGACACGGGACAGAATGCAGACACGGGGGCAAAAATGGAGACACTGGGGCAAAATGGAGACACTGGGGCAGAATGGAGACACTGGGGCAGAATGGAGACACTGGGGCAGAATGGAGACACTGGGGCAGAATGGAGACACGGGGCAGAATGGAGACACGGGGCAGAATGCAGACACGGGGCAGAATGCAGACACGGGGCAGAATGCAGACACGGGGACAGAATGCAGACACGGGGACAGAATGCAGACACGGGGGCAGAATGGAGACACGGGGGCAGAATGCAGACACGGGGGCAGAATGCAGACACGGGGGCAGAATGCAGACACGGGGGCAGAATGCAGACACGGGGGCAGAATGCAGACACGGGGGCAGAATGGAGACACTGGGGCAGAATGCAGACACTGGGGCAGAATGCAGACACTGGGGCAGAATGCAGACACTGGGGCAGAATGCAGACACTGGGGCAAAAATGGAGACACTGGGGCAGAAAGGAGACACTGGGGCAGAATGGAGTCACTGGGGCAGAATGGAGTCACTGGGGCAGAATGGAGACACTAGGGCAGAATGGAGACACTGGTGTTATGATCCCAGTGGTAGAGGATCTCTGATATTCCGGCAAGATAGCAAAAACATAAATACTGCTCTAGGGAGGTGGAAACTGGGCTAACCACATACCTGATCCTAACACACACAACTAGAAGCAGCCGGTGAACGTGCCTACGTTGGTTCTAGACGTCTCGAGCCAGCCGGAGAACTGACTACCCCTAGAGGGAAAATAAGACCTCACTTGCTTCCAGAGAAATTGAACCCCAAAGATATAGAAAGCCCCCAACAAATAATAACGGTGAGGCAAGAGGAAAACACAAACGTAGAGATGAACTAGATCCAGCAAAGTGAGGCCCACTAGTCTAGATAGACAGAAAATAGATAGTAGACTATGCGGTCAGCAGAAAACCCTACAAAAACATCCACGCTGAACATTCAAGAACCCCCACACCGACTGACGGTGCGGAGGGAGAATATCAGCCCCCTAGAGCTTCCAGCGAGCCAGAAAATCAAATATTAAGCAAGCTGGACAAAGACACTGAAAAATGCAAACGATCCAAATTATACAAAACGGACTTAGCTTTTCTTGCATGAGACAGACTGAAAGGAATCCGGAGACCATCATATAGGTCTGGATACAACGATGCCAGGCAAGAGACTGAGTCCGGAGGAGACTTAAACAGGGAACACCCGCTGCTTAACGACACAGCTGGAGCTCAGGCCTGCAACAAGACATGCCTAACACAATACCGTTAGTGACCACCAGAGGGAGCCCAGAAACACAGTTCACAACAGTACCCCCCCCCTTGAGGAGGGGTCACCGAACCCTCACCAAGACCCCCAGGGCGATCAGGATGAGCAGCGTGAAAGGCATGAACCAAATCAGCCGCATGAACATCAGAGGCGACAACCCAGGAATTATCCTCCTGACCATAGCCTTTCCACTTAACTAAATACTGGAGTTTCCGTCTAGAGATACGAGAATCCAGAATCTTCTCCACCACGTACTCCAACTCGCCCTCAACCAAAACCGGGGCAGGAGGCTCAACAGCAGGAACCATAGGCACCACGTACCGCCGCAACAAGGACCTATGGAACACATTATGAATAGCAAATGACGCTGGAAGGTCCAAGCGAAAAGACACCGGGTTAAGGATTTCCAAAATCTTATAAGGACCGATAAAGCGAGGCTTGAACTTAGGAGAGGAGACTTTCAAAGGAAAATGCCGAGAAGACAACCAAACCAAATCCCCAACACGAAGTCGGGGACCCACACCGCGGCGGCGGGTGGCAAAACGCTGGGCCTTGTCTTGTGACAATTTCAAATTGTCCACCACATGGTTCCAAATCCGCTGCAACCTATCCACCACAGAATCAACCCCAGGACAGTCAGAAGGTTCAACCTGGCCCGAGGAGAAACGAGGATGAAAACCAGAATTGCAGAAAAAGGGTGAAACCAAAGTGGCAGAACTAGCCCGATTATTAAGGGCAAACTCGGCCAGTGGCAAAAAGGTAACCCAGTCATCCTGATCAGCAGAAACAAAACATCTCAAATAAGTCTCCAACGTCTGATTAGTTCGCTCGGTCTGGCCATTAGTCTGAGGATGAAAAGCCGACGAAAAAGACAAATCAATACCCATCTTGGCACAAAAGGATCGCCAGAATCTGGACACAAACTGGGATCCTCTGTCAGACACAATATTCTCAGGGATGCCGTGCAAACGAACCACATTCTGAAAGAACAAAGGGACCAAATCAGAGGAGGAAGGCAACTTAGGCAAGGGCACCAAATGGACCATTTTAGAAAAACGATCGCACACCACCCAGATGACAGACATCTTCCGAGATACCGGAAGATCCGAAATGAAATCCATGGAAATGTGCGTCCAAGGCCTCTTCGGGATAGGCAAGGGCAAAAGCAACCCGCTGGCACGAGAACAGCAAGGCTTAGCCCGAGCACAAATCCCACAGGACTGCACAAAAGAATGCACATCCCGCGACAAGGAAGGCCACCAAAAGGACCTAGCCACCAAATCTCTGGTACCGAAAATCCCAGGATGTCCCGCCAACACTGAAGAATGAACCTCAGAAATAACTCTGCTGGTCCATCTGTCAGGGACAAACAGTCTCTCTGGTGGGCAACGATCGGGCCTATCAGCCTGAAATTTCTGCAGCACTCATCGCAAATCTGGGGAAATGGCAGACAAAATCACTCCCTCTCGGAGAATACCAGCCGGCTCCGAGACTCCCGGAGAGTCAGGCACAAAACTCCTAGAAAGTGCATCAGCCTTCACGTTCTTCGAACCAGGCAGGTACGAGACCACAAAGTCAAAACGGGAGAAAAACAACGACCAACGAGCCTTTCTAGGATTCAGGCGCTTGGCAGACTCGAGGTAAATCAGATTTTTATGATCAGTCAAGACCACCACACGATGTCTAGCTCCCTCGAGCCAATGTCTCCACTCCTCAAATGCCCACTTCATAGCCAACAACTCCCGATTACCAACATCATAGTTCCGCTCAGCAGGCGAAAATTTTCTTGAAAAGAAGGCGCATGGCTTCATCACGGAGCCATCAGAACTTTTTTGCGTCAAAACAGCCCCTGCACCAATCTCAGAAGCATCAACTTCAACCTGGAAGGGAAGAGAGACATCCGGCTGGCACAAAACTGGCGCTGAAGTAAACCGACGCTTCAGCTCCCGAAAGGCCTCCACGGCCGCAGGAGACCAATTAGCAACATCAGAACCCTTCTTGGTCACATCCGTCAAAGGTTTAACCACGCTGGAAAAATTAGCGATAAAACGATGGTAAAAATTAGCAAAGCCCAAGAACTTCTGCAGGCTCTTAACAGACGTGGGCTGAGTCCAGTCATGAATGGCACGGACCTTGACTGGGTCCATCTCCACAGTAGAAGGGGAAAAAATAAAACCCAAAAAAGAAACCTTCTGTACCCCAAAGATACATTTTGAGCCCTTCACAAATAGAGCATTCTCCCGCAGAACCTGAAACACCATCCTGACCTGGTTTACATGGGACTCCCAATCATCAGAAAAAAACAAAATATCATCCAGATAAATAATCATAAATTTATCCAGATGTTTCCGGAAGATGTCATGCATGAAGGACTGGAACACAGAAGGGGCATTCGATAATCCGAAAGGCATCACCAGGTACTCAAAATGACCCTCGGGCGTATTAAATGCCGTTTTCCATTCATCTCCCTGCTTTATGCGCACAAGGTTATACGCACCACGAAGATCTATCTTGGTGAACCAACTGGATCCCTTAATCCGAGCAAACAAATCAGACAACAATGGCAAAGGATACTGAAATTTAATCGTGATCTTATTCAGAAGTCGATAATCTATACAAGGTCTCAAAGACCCGTCTTTCTTGCCCACAAAAAAGAATCCTGCACCAAGAGGAGAAGAGGATGGGCGAATATGTCCCTTCTCCAAAGACTCCTTTATATAACTCCGCATCGCGGCATGCTCTGGCACAGATAAATTAAAGAGTCGTCCCTTAGGAAACTTACTACCAGGAATCAAATCTATAGCACAATCACAGTCCCTATGAGGAGGAAGGGCACTGGACCTGGCCTCATTAAATACATCCTGAAAGTCTGACAAAAACTCAGGGATCTCAGAAGGAGTAGAAGAAGCAATAGACACCAATGGAGAATCGCCATGAATCCCCTGACACCCCCAACTAGACACAGTCATAGCTTTCCAATCTAAAACTGGATTATGGGCCTGTAACCATGGCAGACCCAAAACGACAACATCATGCATTTTATGCAGTACCAGAAAACGAATCACCTCCTGATGTACAGGAGTCATGCACATGGTCACTTGCGTCCAATACTGAGGTTTATTCTCTGCCAATTGCGTAGAATCAATTCCTCTAAGAGGAATAGGATTTTCCAAAGGCTCCAGGACAAAACCGCAGCGCTTGGCAAACGACAAATCCATCAGACTTAAAGCAGCACCAGAATCCACAAAAGCCATAACTGAGTAAGAAGATAATGAACAAATTAAAGTCAGACAAAATAAACTTAGGCTGAAAAGTACCAATGGCGACAGGATTAACAATTTTTTTTAAGCGTTTAGAGCATGCTGAGATAACATGTGTTGAATCACCACAGTAGAAACACAACCCATTTTGACGTCTATGATTTTGTCGCTCGGCTCTGGTCAAAATTCTGTCACATTGCATAGAATCAGGTGACCGTTCAGACAGCACCGCCAAAGGATTAACAGATTTGCGCTCCCGCAAACGTCGATCAATTTGAATGGCCAGAGCCATTGAATCATTCAGACCTGTAGGGATGGGAAACCCCACCATCACATCTTTAATGGCTTCAGAAAGACCATTTCTGAAATTTGCGGCCAGTGCACACTCATTCCATTGAGTAAGCACGGACCATTTCTGAAACTTTTGACAATATACCTCAGCTTCGTCTTGACCCTGAGAGATAGCCAGCAACATCTTTTCAGCCTGATTTTCAAGATTAGGCTCCTCATAAAGCAAACCAAGTGCCAGGAAAAACGCATCAACATTCACCAATGCAGGATCTCCTGGCGCCAGAGAGAAGGCCCAATCTTGAGGGTCGCCGCGCAAGAAGGAAATAACAATCTTAACTTGCTGAGCGGAATCACCAGAGAAACGAGGTTTCAGAGACAGAAACAATTTGCAATTATTCCTAAAATTCAGGAACTTAGATCTATCTCCAAAAAACGGCTCAGGAATAGGTATTTTTGGTTCAGACATAGGGCTATGGATAACAAAATCCTGAATGCTTTGCACCCTAGCAGCAAGCTGATCCACACTAGAAGTCAGAGTCTGGACATTCATATCTGCAGCAGAGTTCCAGCCATTCAGAGAAAAAGGGGATGGAAGAAGCTAGGCAACTGCAGCAACAAAAAAAAAAAAAAAAAAACTCAGAACTTCTTTTTAATCCCGCTTCTGCGATGCAATAAACATTTTCTTTCGGCCTGGCATACTGTTATGATCCCAGTGGTAGAGGATCTCTGATATTCCGGCAAGATAGCAAAAACATAAATACTGCTCTAGGGAGGTGGAAACTGGGCTAACCGCATACCTGATCCTAACACACACAACTAGAAGCAGCCGGTGAACGTGCCTACGTTGGTTCTAGACGTCTCGAGCCAGCCGGAGAACTGACTACCCCTAGAGGGAAAATAAGACCTCACTTGCCTCCAGAGAAATTGAACCCCAAAGATATAGAAAGCCCCCAACAAATAATAACAGTGAGGCAAGAGGAAAACACAAACGTAGAGATGAACTAGATTCAGCAAAGTGAGGCCCACTAGTCTAGATAGACAGAAAATAGATAGTGGACTATGCGGTCAGCAGAAAACCCTACAAAAACATCCACGCTGAACATTCAAGAGCCCCCACACCGACTGACGGTGCAGAGGGAGAATATCAGCTCCCTAGAGCTTCCAGCGAGCCAGAAAATCAAATATTAAGCAAGCTGGACAAAGACACTGAAAAATGCAAACGATCCAAATTATACAAAACTGACTTAGCTTTTCTTGCATGAGACAGACTGAAAGGAATCCGGAAGAGACCATATAGGTCTGGATACAACGATGCAGGCAAGAGACTGAGTCCGGAGGAGACTTAAATAGGGAACACCCGCTGCTTAACGACACAGCTGGAGCTCAGGCCTGCAACAAGACATGCCTAACAAAATACCGTTAGTGACCACCAGAGGGAGCCCAGAAACACAGTTCACAACACACAGGGGCAGAATGGAGACACAGGGGCAGAATGGAGACACAGGGGCAGAATGGAGACACTGGGGCAGAATGGAGACACTGGGGCAGAATGGAGACACTGGGGCAGAATGGAGACTGTTGTGAATTCTGCTTGTGGGTTCCCTCCGGTGGTGGTAGGCGGTAATGCAGTTGTCCCTGAGTTGCAGTCCTGGTCAGGTGTTTCTGCTGATTGCAGTTCTGACTGGGGTATTTAGGTGTGCAGGATCCATTAGTCCTTGCCAGTTGTCAATTGTTGGGAGGTGTTGGACCTCTGCCTGGTTCCTCCTGCCTTCTGCCAAATCAGCAAAGATAAGTGTCTGTTTTTTTTCTGTGGCACACATGCTGTGTGCTTCATGATTCAGTGCTATTCTTTTGTGTTTTCTTGTCCAGCTTAGATTGTGTCAGTATTTTCTCAGTCTTGTTGGATTCTCTGGGGTTGCAGATATTCATTCCACGTCTTTAGTTAGATTGTGGAATTTTTTGTATTATCTGCTGTGGATATTTTTGGAAGGGTTTTAATACTGACCGCCTAGTATTCTGTCCTATCCTTTCCTATTTAGCTAGAGTGGCCTCTTTTGCTAAATCTTGTTTTCTGCCTGCGTGTGTCTTTTCTTCTCCTACTCACAGTCAATATTCGTGGGGGGCTGCCTATCCTTTGGCTGTTGTGATCCGCTTTTTGGGCTCCCCTAGTGGTGGCTGGTGGTACTGGAGACTTGTGTGTTCTTTTCTGCCTCAGCTCACCTGCTTCCATCAGTTTTGGGAGTTCCCTATTTAGCCTTGCTCTCCAGTCACTTCCTTGCCGGTCATCATTGTAACCTGAGTCTTTCAGTTGCATGTTCCTGCTACCAGTCTGCTGATCAGCTAAGTGGACTCTTGTCCTTTTTGTTTTGTATTTTTTGTCCAGTTTACAGTTTGTCATTTCCTGTTACTGGAAGCTCTTGTGGACTGAAATTGCCACTCCTGTGTCATGAGTTGACACAGGAGTCTTAAAGTAATTTCAGGATGGGTTTTTGAAAGGGTTTTTCAGCTGACCGTGAAGTCCTCTTTTGTATCCTTCCTCTATCTAGTAAGTGGACCTCGCTTTGCTAAATCTACCTTCATACTGTGTATGTCTTTTCCTCTGAACTCACCGTTAATATATGTGGGGGCTACTATCATCTTTGGGGAATTTCACTAGAGGTAAGCCAGGTCTGTTCCTTCCTCTTCCAGGTGTAGTTAGTTCTCCGGCTGGCGCATGGCATCTAGGCAGCCGTAGGAATGCTCCCTGGCTACTGTTAGTTGTGTGGTAGATTTAGGTCACGGTCAGCTTGAGTTTCCATCACCCGAGGGCTAGTCTGTTATTTTGTGTTTCTGATGTTCCCATGCCATTGGGGAATCATGACAGTATGACCGGCCACTGTTAAAGTAATTGGCAGAAGAAAGGAGAGTAAAAGAAGTCTGTAGATATTTTTTTTTTTTTCCTCACTTGTTTGCTACTTAGTTGGCTCAGTTGTATTTCTGCTCTATTTACAGCCTTGCCTTTCTCTCCTTCTAATCCTTGAATGGCTCTGATCTCTCCGGTTTAAGGATGGACTCTCAGAGTTTGGCTGCAGGTTTAAATAATCTTGCTACGAAGGTTCAGAATTTACAAGATTATGTTATACGTACTCCTATTTCTGAACCTAAGATTCCTACACCAGAGGTATTTTCCGGAGATAGATCTCGGTTTCAGAATTTCAAATGTAATTGTAAATTATTCCTTTCTCTTAGACCTCACTCCTCTGGAGATCCTGTTCAGCAGGTTAAGATTGTGATTTCTTTGCTGCGAGGTGACCCTCAAAATTGGGCATTTTCATTGACACCAGGGGATCCTGCGTTGCTCAATGTGGATGCGTTTTTTCTGGCTTTAGGGTTGCTGTATGAGGAACCTAATTTGGAGATTCAAGCTGAAAAAGCTTTAATAGCCCTGTCTCAAGGGCAAGATGAAGCTGAGATATACTGCCAAAAATTTTGTAAATGGTCTGTGCTTACTCAGTGGAATGAGTGTGCCCTGGCGGCAATTTTCAGAGAAGGCCTTTCTGATGCCGTTAAGGATGTCATGGTGGGGTTTCCTACGCCCACAGGTCTGAATGAGTCCATCACAATGGCGATTCAGATTGATCGGCGTTTGCGGGAGCGCAAACCCGTGCACCATTTGGTGGTATCTTCTGAAGGGACGCCAGAGAAAATGCAATGTGACAGAATTCTGTCAAGAAGCGAGCGGCAGAATTATAGGCGCAAAAATGGCTTGTGCTTCTACTGTGGTGATTCCGCGCATGTTATATCAGCATGCTCTAAACGTACTAGGAAGGTTGACAAGTCTGTTTCTATTGTCACTTTACAGTCTAAATTTCTTCTGTCTGTAACTCTGATTTGTTCATTATCAGTTATTACCGTGGATGCCTATGTGGACTCTGGCGCCGCTCTGAGTCTCATGGATTGGTCCTTCGCCAGGCGCTGTGGGTTTGATTTGGAGCCTCTGGAAGTTCCTATACCTCTGAAGGGTATTGATTCTACACCTCTGGCTTGTAATAGACCACAGTTCTGGACGCAAGTGACTATGCGTATGACTCCAGACCATCAGGAGATGATTCGCTTCCTCGTGTTGCATAATTTACATGATGTGTTAGTGCTTGGATTACCATGGTTGCAATCTCATAACCCAGTACTGGACTGGAAAACTATGTTTGTGTTAAGCTGGGGATGTCGGGGGGCTCATGGGGACATACCTTTGGTTTCTATCTCGTCATCTATTCCCTCTGAGGTTCCGGCATTTTTGTCGGATTTTGGGGATATTTTTGAAGAGCCTAAAATTGGTTCTCTCCCTCCCCACAGAGAGTGTGATTGCGCCATAGATCTGATTCCAGGCAGTAAATTTCCAAAGGGTCGTTTGTTTAACCTATCTGTACCTGAGCATGCTGCCATGCGAGAGTATGTTAAGGAGTCCCTGGAAAAGGGACATATTCGTCCTTCTTCATCACCTTTAGGAGCCGGTTTTTTCTTTGTCTCTAAAAAGGATGGCTCGCTGAGGCCTTGTATTGATTATCGACTCCTGAATAAAATTACTGTCAAATATCAGTATCCGTTGCCGCTGCTTACTGATTTGTTTGCTCGCATAAGGGGGGCTAAGTGGTTCTCCAAGATTGATCTCCGTGGGGCGTATAATTTGGTGCGAATTAAGCAAGGGGATGAGTGGAAAACCGCATTTAATACGCCTGTGGGCCACTTTGAGTATTTAGTAATGCCTTTCGGCCTTTCTAATGCACCTTCAGTTTTTCAGTCCTTTATGCATGATATTTTCCGTGAATATCTGGATAAATTTATGATTGTGTATTTGGACGATATTTTGATTTTTTCTGAGGACTGGGAGTCTCATGTTCAGCAGGTCAGGAGGGTTTTTCAGGTCTTGCGGGAGAATTCTCTGTGTGTAAAGGGTTCTAAGTGTGTTTTTGGGGTTCAAAAGATTTCCTTTTTGGGGTACATTTTTTCCCCTTCTTCTGTTGAGATGGATCCTGTCAAGGTTCGGGCTATTTGTGACTGGACGCAGCCTACTTCTCTAAAGGGTCTTCAGAAGTTCTTGGGCTTTGCTAATTTTTATCGTCGATTTATAACTGTTTTTTCTGGTGTTGCTAAGCCTCTTACGGATTTGACTAAGAAGGGTGCTGATGTTGCCAATTGGTCCTCTGCCGCTGTGGAGGCCTTTCGGGAACTTAAGCGCCGCTTTTCGTCTGCCCCTGTGTTGCGCCAGCCTGATGTCTCTCTTCCCTTTCAGGTTGAGGTCGATGCTTCCGAGATCGGAGCGGGGGCGGTTTTGTCGCAGAAAAGTTCCGATTGCTCAGTGATGAGACCTTGTGCGTTCTTTTCTCGAAAATTTTCTGCCGCCGAAAGAAATTATGATGTCGGTAATCGGGAGCTTTTGGCCATGAAGTGGGCATTTGAGGAGTGGCATCATTGGCTTGAGGGTGCTAGACATCAGGTGGTGGTTTTGACTGATCACAAGAATCTGATTTATCTTGAGTCTGCCAGGCGCCTGAATCCTAGACAGGCGCGCTGGTCGTTGTTTTTCTCTCGGTTTAATTTTGTGGTCTCATATCTACCAGGTTCTAAGAATGTGAAGGCAGATGCCCTTTCTAGGAGTTTTGAGCCTGATTCCCCTGGTGATTCGGAACCTACAGGTATCCTTAAGGATGGGGTGATATTATCCGCTATTTCCCCAGATCTGCGACGTGCTTTGCAAGAGTGTCAGGCGGATAGACCTGATCGCTGTCCACCTGGTAGACTGTTTGTTCCTGATGATTGGACCAGTAGAGTCATCTCGGAGGTTCATTCTTCTACGCTGGCGGGTCATCCTGGAATTTTTGGTACCAGGGATTTGGTGGCTAGATCCTTCTGGTGGCCATCTCTGTCTCGAGATGTGCGTGTTTTTGTGCAGTCTTGTGATGTGTGTGCTCGGGCCAAGCCTTGTTGTTCTAGGGCTAGCGGGTTGTTGTTGCCCTTGCCTATTCCGAAGAGGCCTTGGACGCACATCTCGATGGACTTTATTTCTGATCTTCCTGTCTCTCAGAGGATGTCTGTTATCTGGGTGGTGTGTGACCGTTTTTCTAAGATGGTTCATTTGGTGCCATTGCCGAAGTTGCCTTCCTCGTCTGAGTTGGTTCCTTTGTTTTTTCAAAATGTGGTTCGCTTGCATGGTATTCCTGAAAATATCGTTTCTGATAGGGGTACCCAGTTCGTTTCTAGATTTTGGCGGGCATTCTGTGCCAGGTTGGGCATTGATTTGTCTTTTTCGTCTGCCTTCCATCCTCAGACTAATGGCCAGACGGAGCGAACTAATCAGACTTTGGAGACGTATTTGAGGTGTTTTGTGTCTGCGGATCAGGATGATTGGGTTGCCTTTTTGCCGTTGGCGGAGTTTGCTCTTAATAATCGGGCTAGTTCGGCCACTTTGGTTTCCCCTTTCTTTTGCAATTCGGGGTTTCATCCCCGTTTTTCTTCTGGTCAGGCGGAGTCTTCGGATTGTCCTGGAGTAGATGCTGTGGTGGATCGGTTGTATCGGATTTGGGAACAAGTGGTGGACAATTTGAATTTGTCCCAGGAGAGGACTCAGCGGTTTGCTAACCGCCAGCGTCGGGTTGGTCCTCGCCTTCGTGTTGGGGACTTGGTGTGGTTGTCTTCCCGTTTTGTCCCAATGAGGGTTTCTTCTCCTAAATTTAAGCCTCGGTTCATCGGTCCCTATAGGATTTTGGAGATTATTAACCCTGTTTCCTTTCGTTTGGACCTCCCGGCATCTTTCGCTATCCATAATGTGTTCCATCGGTCGTTGTTGCGGAGATACGAGGTGCCGGTGGTTCCTTCTGCTGAGCCTCCTGCACCTGTGCTGGTTGAGGGTGAATTGGAGTACGTTATGGAGAAGATCTTGGACTCCCGTATTTCCAGGCGGAGACTCCAGTATCTGGTTAAATGGAAGGGCTATGGTCAGGAAGATAATTCTTGGGTAACTGCCTCTGATGTTCATGCCTCGGATTTGGTTCGTGCCTTTCATAGGGATCATCCAGGTCGCCCTGGCGGTTCTTGTGAGGGTTCGGTGCCCCCTCCTTAAGGGGGGGGTACTGTTGTGATCCGCTTTTTGGGCTCCCCTAGTGGTGGCTGGTGGTACTGGAGACTTGTGTGTTCTTTTCTGCCTCAGCTCACCTGCTTCCATCAGTTTTGGGAGTTCCCTATTTAGCCTTGCTCTCCAGTCACTTCCTTGCCGGTCATCATTGTAACCTGAGTCTTTCAGTTGCATGTTCCTGCTACCAGTCTGCTGATCAGCTAAGTGGACTCTTGTCCTTTTTGTTTTGTATTTTTTGTCCAGTTTACAGTTTGTCATTTCCTGTTACTGGAAGCTCTTGTGGACTGAAATTGCCACTCCTGTGTCATGAGTTGACACAGGAGTCTTAAAGTAATTTCAGGATGGGTTTTTGAAAGGGTTTTTCAGCTGACCGTGAAGTCCTCTTTTGTATCCTTCCTCTATCTAGTAAGTGGACCTCGCTTTGCTAAATCTACCTTCATACTGTGTATGTCTTTTCCTCTGAACTCACCATTAATATATGTGGGGGCTACTATCATCTTTGGGGAATTTCACTAGAGGTAAGCCAGGTCTGTTCCTTCCTCTTCCAGGTGTAGTTAGTTCTCCGGCTGGCGCATGGCATCTAGGCAGCCGTAGGAATGCTTCCTGGCTACTGTTAGTTGTGTGGTAGATTTAGGTCACGGTCAGCTTGAGTTTCCATCACCCGAGGGCTAGTCTGTTATTTTGTGTTTCTGATGTTCCCATGCCATTGGGGAATCATGACATTTGGCGTTCTGCTCTGAGGCAAGGTAGTATTCCTATTTCCATCTATAGGGGTATTTAGTCCTCCGGCTGTGTCGAGGTGTCTAGGGTTTGTTAGGTACACCCCACGGCTACTTCTAGTTGCGGTGTTAGTTCAGGATCTGCGGTCAGTATAGTTTCCACCTACTCCAGAGAAAGTTTCATGCGGCTCCAAGGTCACCGGATCATAACAGTAGACACTGGGGACGGAATTGAGACAGTGGGCAGAATGGAGACACAAGGGCAGAATGGAGAGAGTGGGCAGAATGCAGACATGGGGGCAGAATGTAGACACTGGGGGCAGAATTGAGACAGTGGGCAGAATGGAGACACAGGGGGCAGAATGGAGACATGGGGCAGAACTGGGGCAAAATGGAGACACTGGGGCAGAATGCAGACACTGGGGCAGAATGCAGACACTGGGGCAGAATGCAGACACAAGGGCAGAATGGAGACAGGGGGCAGAATGGAGACAGTGGGCAGAATGGAGACACAGTGGGCAGAATGGAGACACAGGGCAGAATGGAGACACGGCAGAATGGAGACAGATGGGGCAGGATCATGGGGCAGGATGGAGACAGATGGGGCAGGATCATGGGACAGATGGGGCAGGATGGAGATAGATGGTGTAGGATGGAGACAGATGGGGCAGGATCATGGGACAGATGGGGCAGGATGGAGACAGATGGTGCAGGATGGAGACAGATGGGGCAGGATCATGGGACAGATGGGGCAGGATGGAGACAGATGGTGCAGGATGGAGACAGATGGGGCAGGATCAGGGGACAGATGGGGCAGGATCATGGGGCGGGATGGGGAGATCATATGGGGCAGGATGGGACATCACATGGGGGCAGGATAGGAGAACATATGGCTGGAGCCAGGAATGAGACACACGGGAGCCAGGATGGGGAATATCGTTACCATAGGGGCTAATTAAAGGGAACCTGTCACCCCCAAAATCGATGGTGAGGTAAGCTCACCGTCATCAGGGGCTTATCTACAGCATTCTGTAATGCTGTAGATAAGCCCCGATGTTACCTGAAAGAGGAGAAAAAGAGGTTAGATTATACTCACCCAGGGGCGGTCCAGTCAAATGGGTGTCTCAGGTCCGCTCCGGCGCCTCCTATCTTCATTACATGACGTCCTCTTCTGGTCTTCACGCCGCGGCTCCGGCGCAGGCGTACTTTGTCTGCCCTGTTGAGGGCAGAGCAAAGTACTGCAGTGCGCAGGCGCCGGGTCTCTCTGACCTTTCCGGAGCCTGCGCACCTGAGGTCCTGCTACTGTACAGACCAACATTGTCGCTTTTTTTCTTCATCTGTTATAGTTTAGAATTTGGGAAAAATAAAAAAGTAATGTGTTCTGCAAGCGGTGCTCTAGATAACTGTTATTTCCTGCAGAGACGAGCCCTGGCTGGATGAAGTGACGGCGGTCTGTGCTGGATAAAGCTTAAAAGCAAAGATGAAGGACTTCACCTAGAGATGTCACTGGTGAGTCAGTGTGTTACTTATACACTGATGCTATACACTGAATACTATATACAGTGGTCCTGTGTACAATGTCACCAGTGATCACTGAATTTCCTTTACATTATACACTATATAGAGAGCATCAGTGTATAATGTCACCGGTGATCACTGTATTACCTGTACACAGACTCTGCATACGAAGTACAGATTTCCTGTGAATACTGGCACTTATGGTGATATTAGTATTGTGGGTTTTTTTATTACTGATCAGTATTGTAGTATTCGGTCACTATGTGGTGGTAATATGTTGTCCGGCCATGGTGTGGCGGTATTTGTTCCTTACATGTGCTATTATTTGGTCACTATGTGGTGGTAATGTGTGGTCTGGTCATGGTGCGGTCGTATTTGTCCCCTGTATGTGGTATTATTGGTGATCATATGGTGGTAATGTGGTGTCTGGTCATGGTGCAGTGGTATTTGTCCCCTGTATGTGGTATTATTAGTGATCATATGGTGGAAATATGTGGTCTGGTGATGGTGCGGTGGTATTTTGTCACCTGTATGTGGTATTGGTCATTTTAAAAATTGAAAAATAAATAAAAATAAACCTAAATTGTATTGGATACTTTAACTAATGTTTAATAGGTTAGAGTAGGGTAGGGCCCAACCCTGTCGTGGTGGCGGCTTTAAAAATCTTTTGACTGTGGACAGTTCAAGGGGTGAAGCCTGGGCGGAGTATCAAGGGGGCCCCGAAAATTTTGCCAGTATGGGGCCCCGAAATTCCTAGTGGCAGCCCTGCCCCTGATGATGCTGTGCGGCCAGCCAATCACTGCAAGACCACAACAAAGATGGCTGCGGTGATACAGTGCCTGGCAGACAATCCCTGCATGTTGACTGAGTCTCTAAAGACTGACAAAAATGCAGGGTGGAGACCCGAGTTCCTGCCGAGTAATCCTGGAAATGCTCGGTGCTCGCAGAGTACACCGAGCACCGTGATACTTGGACGAGTACCGAGTAGTGGCGAGCACGTTCGCTTATCACTAGCCACAGTACTGAATTCACACATTTCTCGTCTGCTTGCGCTCGAAATGTTGCATTTTAGTCTCATGGGAGATGGAAGCTTTCCGCAACCTGATGGCGGCGACCATCACAAGGTACTCTGTCCCCAGCCGCCACTATTTCTCCCAGTGTGCATTACACAAGCACGTGTCCCACAACAGCACCCGGGCCCTCCACAATGCTGTTCCTGGGAAAGCGCACCTAACCACGGACACGTGCTTGTGGGCAGGGACGGTACATCTCGCTGACAGCACACTGGGTTAGCATAGAGGAAGCCATGACCCAGTCGGACATTGAGAGATAATGTCACAGATGTATGGAGGAGACAGGTTGTGGAAGGCTTTGTATGTTATAGTTAGGCTTTTAAACTGTAGCCTCTGGGCAATAGGAAGGCAGTGAAGGACCTGGCAGAGAGGAGAGGCTGAGGTATAACAGAGGGACAGTTGGATTACTCAGGCAGCAGAGTTTAGGATAGATTGGAGTGGTGCAAGAGTGCTAGAGGGGAGGCCAGAAAGTAGAAGGTTGCAATAGTCGAGGTGGGAGACAGAGGTGTAGCTAAGGTTTTGGTTCATGGGGGCGAAGCTTCTGAGTGGACCCCTAACCAGGTAACCTTGATAACAACTGGGTGACGCACCCTAAGGCCATGTGCACACTGTCATGATCTCCATGGCCAGAGAACTAGCATAAGCCTCAATAGGAACAAGCTCTTGGAAGATGTAACTATACTGACCATGAACTAAACCTACCGCATCATCTAGAAGTAGCCAGGTAGCATGTCCTACTTTTTATCCCTATATGCCCAGCGCCGGCCGGAGAACTAAATAATGCTAGCAGAGGGAAATATAAGACCTGACTCACCTCTAGAGAAATGCCCAAAAAGGAGACAGAAGCCCCCCACATATATTGGCGGTGATATGAGATGAAACAACAAACGCAGCAGGAAAATAGTTTTAGCAAATTTGAGGTCCGCTTTCTAGATAGCAGAAGACAGAAAGCATACTTTCATGGTCAGTAGAAAACCCTAACAAAACACATCCAGAAATTACTTTAGGACTCTGGCATTAACTCATAATACCAGAGTGGCAATTCCTGATCAACAAGAGCTTTCCAGACACAGTAACGAAACTGCAGCTGTGAACTGGAACCAAAATACAAAAACAAAACATGGACGAATGTCCAACTTATCTAGTAGATGTCTGGGAGCAGGAACAAGCACAGAGAGGCTTCTGATAACATTGTTGACCGGCAAGCATCTAACAGAGAAGCCAGGTTATATAGCGACACCCAGATCTAATCAGAACAGGTGAAGAGGGAAGATGATGTCACAAGTTCAATTCCACCAGTAGCCACCGGGGGAGCCCAGAATCCAAATTCACAACAGTACCCCCCCCTCAAGGAGGGGGCACCGAACCCTCACCAGAACCACCAGGGCGATCAGGATGGGCCCTATGAAAGGCACGAACCAGATCAGAGGCATGAACATCAGATGCAGTGACCCAAGAATTATCCTCCTGGCCGTATCCCTTCCACTTGACCAGATACTGGAGTCTCCGTCTGGAAACACGGGAGTCTAGGATTTTTTCCACAACGTACTCCAACTCACCCTCAACCAACACCGGAGCAGGAGGCTCAACGGAAGGCACAACCGGTGCCTCATACCTGCGCAATAACGACCGATGAAAAACGTTATGAATAGAAAAGGATGCAGGGAGGTCCAAACGGAAGGAAACAGGGTTAAGAATCTCCAATATTTTATACGGACCGATGAACCGAGGCTTAAACTTAGGAGATGAGACCCTCATAGGGACAAAACGAGAAGACAACCACACCAAATCTCCAACACAAAGCCGAGGACCAACACGACGGTGACGGTTGGCAAAAAGCTGAGTCTTCTCCTGGGACAACTTTAAATTGTCCATCACCTGCCCCCAGATATGATGCAATCTCTCCACCACCGCATCCACTCCAGGACAATCCGAGGATTCCATCTGACCGGAGGAAAATCGAGGGTGGAACCCCGAATTACAGAAAAACGGGGACACCAAAGTGGCAGAGCTGGCCCGATTATTGAGGGCGAACTCCGCCAATGGCAAAAAAGCAACCCAATCATCCTGGTCAGCAGACACAAAACACCTCAGATATGTCTCCAGGGTCTGATTAGTCCGCTCGGTCTGGCCATTAGTCTGAGGGTGAAAAGCAGACGAAAAAGACAAATCTATGCCCATCCTAGCACAGAATGCCCGCCAAAATCTAGACACAAATTGGGTTCCTCTGTCAGAAACGATATTCTCAGGAATACCATGCAAACGAACAACATTTTGAAAAAACAGGGGCACCAACTCGGAAGAAGAAGGCAATTTGGGCAGGGGAACCAAATGGACCATCTTAGAAAAACGGTCACACACCACCCAGATGACAGACATCTTCTGAGAAACAGGCAGATCTGAAATAAAATCCATCGAGATGTGTGTCCAAGGCCTCTTAGGAATAGGCAAGGGCAACAATAATCCACTAGCCCGAGAACAACAAGGCTTGGCCCGAGCACAAACGTCACAAGACTGCACAAAGCCTCGCACATCTCGTGACAGGGAAGGCCACCAGAAGGATCTTGCCACCAAATCCCTGGTACCAAAAATTCCAGGATGACCTGCCAATGCAGAAGAATGTACCTCAGAGATGACTCTACTGGTCCAATCATCAGGAACAAACAACCTATCAGGCGGACAACGATCCGGTCTATCCGCCTGAAACTCCTGCAAGGCCCGCCGCAGGTCTGGAGAAACGGCTGACAAGATAACTCCCTCCTTAAGAATACCTGTGGGGTCAGAGTTGCCGGGTGAATCAGGCTCAAAACTCCTAGAAAGGGCATCCGCCTTAACATTCTTAGAACCCGGTAGGTACGATACCACAAAATTAAACCGAGAGAAAAATAATGACCTAGGATTCAGGCGCCTGGCGGTCTCAAGATAGATCAAATTTTTGTGGTCAGTCAATACCACCACCTGATGTCTGGCCCCCTCGAGCCAATGGCGCCACTCCTCAAACGCCCACTTCATGGCCAAAAGCTCCCGATTCCCAACATCATAATTCCGCTCAGCGGGCGAAAATTTACGGGAAAAGAAGGCACAAGGCCTCATCACGGCGCAGTCAGAACTTTTCTGCGACAACACTGCCCCAGCCCCGATCTCAGAAGCGTCGACCTCAACCTGAAAAGGAAGAGTCACATCAGGCTGACGCAACACAGGGGCAGAAGAAAAACGGCGCTTAAGCTCCTGAAAGGCCTCCACAGCATCAGGGGACCAATTAGCAACATCAGCACCCTGTCTAGTCAAATCGGTCAATGGCTTAACGACATCCGAAAAACCAGAAATAAATCGACGATAAAAGTTGGCAAAGCCCAAAAATTTCTGAAGACTTTTAAGAGAAGAGGGCTGCGTCCAATCACAAATAGCTTGAACCTTGACAGGATCCATCTCAATGGAAGAGGGAGAAAAAATATATCCCAAAAAGGAAATTCTCTGAACCCCAAAAACGCACTTAGAACCCTTGACACACAGAGAATTAGACCGCAAAACCTGAAAAACCCTCTTAACTTGCCGGACATGAGAGTCCCAATCATCCGAAAAAATCAGAATATCATCCAGATACACTATCATAAATTTATCCAAAAAATCGCGGAAAATATCATGCATAAAGGACTGGAAGACTGAAGGGGCATTAGAAAGACCAAAAGGCATCACCAAATACTCAAAGTGGCCCTCGGGCGTATTAAATGCGGTTTTCCACTCATCCCCCTGCCTGATCCGCACCAAATTATACGCCCCACGGAGATCAATCTTAGAGAACCACTTGGCCCCCTTTATGCGAGCAAACAAATCAGTCAGCAACGGCAATGGGTATTGATATTTAACCGTGATTTTATTCAAAAGCCGATAATCAATACATGGTCTCAAAGAGCCGTCTTTTTTTGACACAAAGAAAAAACCGGCTCCTAAGGGAGATGACGATGGACGAATATGTCCCTTTTCCAAGGACTCCTTTATATATTCTCGCATAGCAGTATGTTCAGGCACAGACAGATTAAATAAACGACCCTTTGGGTATTTACTACCCGGAATTAAATCTATAGCACAATCGCACTCACGGTGCGGAGGTAGTGAACCCAGCTTGGGTTCTTCAAAGACGTCACGATAATCAGACAGGAACTCAGGGATTTCAGAGGGAATAGATGATGAAATGGACACCAAAGGTACGTCCCCATGAGTCCCCTTACATCCCCAGCTCAACACAGACATAGCTCTCCAGTCAAGGACTGGGTTGTGAGACTGCAGCCATGGCAATCCCAGCACCAAATCATCATGTAGATTATACAGCACCAGAAAACGAATAGTCTCCTGGTGATCCGGATTAATACACATAGTCACTTGTGTCCAGTATTGTGGTTTATTATTAGCCAATGGGGTGGAGTCAATCCCCTTCAGAGGAATAAGAGTCTCCAAAGGCTCTAAATCATACCCACAACGATTGGCAAAGGACCAATCCATAAGACTCAAAGCGGCGCCAGAGTCGATATAGGCGTCCGTAGTAATAGATGACAAAGAGCAAATCAGGGTCACAGACAAAATAAATTTAGACTGTAAAGTGCCAATGGGAACGGATTTATCAAGCTTTTTAGTACGCTTAAAGCATGCTGATATAACATGAGTAGAATCCCCACAATAGAAACACAACCCATTTTTCCGTCTAAAATTCTGCCGCTCGCTTCTGGACAGAATTCTATCACACTGCATGTTTTCTGGCGTTTTCTCAGTAGACACCGCCAGATGGTGCACTGGTTTGCGCTCCCGCAGACGCCTATCGATCTGAATGGCCATTGTCATGGACTCATTCAGACTTGCAGGCACAGGGAACCCCACCATAACATCCTTAATGGCATCAGAAAGACCCTCTCTGAAAGTAGCCGCCAAGGCACACTCATTCCACTGAGTAAGCACAGACCATTTACGAAATTTTTGGCAGTAAATTTCAGCTTCATCTTGCCCCTGCGATAGGGACATCAAAGTTTTTTCTGCCTGAAGTTCCAAATGAGGTTCCTCATACAGCAAGCCCAAGGCCAGAAAAAACGCATCCACATTGCGCAACGCAGGATCCCCTGGTGCCAATGCAAAAGCCCAATCTTGAGGGTCGCCGCGGAGCAAGGAAATCACAATCCCAACCTGCTGTGCAGGGTCTCCAGCAGAACGAGATTTCAGGGACAAAAATAACTTACAATTATTTCTAAAATTCTGAAAGCTAGATCTATTCCCTGAGAAGAATTCCGGCAAAGGAATTCTCGGCTCTGATACCGGAGCATGAACAACAAAATCTTGCAAACTTTGTACTTTCGTGGCGAGATTATTCAAACCTGCAGTTACACTCTGTAGATCCATTATAGACAGGTGAACATAGAGCCATTCAAAGATTAGAAGGAGAGAGAAAAAAAAGAAAGACTGCAGCATAGACAGACTGGCAAGTGATCCAATTAAGAGCACACTAACTACTAGAGAAAAAAAAAAAAGAAAAAAAAAAAAAAATTTTCAGCAGACTTCTTATTTCTCTCCTTTCTCAGCCAAGGATTTTAACCCTTTAGTGGGCCGGTCAAACTGTCATGATCTCCATGGCCAGAGAACTAGCATAAGCCTCAATAGGAACAAGCTCTTGGAAGATGTAACTATACTGACCATGAACTAAACCTACCGCATCATCTAGAAGTAGCCAGGTAGCATGTCCTACTTTTTATCCCTATATGCCCAGCGCCGGCCGGAGAACTAAATAATGCTAGCAGAGGGAAATATAAGACCTGACTCACCTCTAGAGAAATGCCCAAAAAGGAGACAGAAGCCCCCCACATATATTGGCGGTGATATGAGATGAAACAACAAACGCAGCAGGAAAATAGTTTTAGCAAATTTGAGGTCCGCTTTCTAGATAGCAGAAGACAGAAAGCATACTTTCATGGTCAGTAGAAAACCCTAACAAAACACATCCAGAAATTACTTTAGGACTCTGGCATTAACTCATAATACCAGAGTGGCAATTCCTGATCAACAAGAGCTTTCCAGACACAGTAACGAAACTGCAGCTGTGAACTGGAACCAAAATACAAAAACAAAACATGGACGAATGTCCAACTTATCTAGTAGATGTCTGGGAGCAGGAACAAGCACAGAGAGGCTTCTGATAACATTGTTGACCGGCAAGCATCTAACAGAGAAGCCAGGTTATATAGCGACACCCAGATCTAATCAGAACAGGTGAACAGGGAAGATGATGTCACAAGTTCAATTCCACCAGTAGCCACCGGGGGAGCCCAGAATCCAAATTCACAACAGCACACGTTAAGTATTTTTCGCGTTTTTTTCGCGTTTTTTCGCTATAAAAACGTGATAAAAACGCGAAAAAAACGCTTACATATGCCTCCTATTATTTTAAGTGTATTCCGCATTTTTTGTGCAAATGTAGCCTTTTTTTCCACGAAAAAATCGCATCGCGGAAAAAAAAGCAACATGTTCATTAAAATGCGGAATTGCAGGGGATTCCGCACACCTAGGGGTCCATTGATCTGCTTACTTCCCGCACGGGGCTGTGCCCACCATGCGGGAGGTAAGCAGATTATGTGCGGTTGGTACCCAAGGTGGAGGAGAGGAGACTCTCCTCCACGCACTGGGCACCATATAAGTGGTCAAAAAATAAGAATTAAAATAAAAAATAGTCCTATACTCACCCTCGATGTCTTCCCGCCTCCACTGCACGCTGTCGCTTCGGTTCCTGTAGCTGGTGTGCGGTGAAAGACCTGCCGATGACGTCACTGTCCTGTGATTGGTTGTGAGCGGTCATGTGACCGCTCACGTGACCGTGACGTCACGGAAGGTCCTGTGCGCACAGACCAGCTATAGGAAGAGGAACGGACACCGCTGAGGAGATGTCTGGGTGAGTATAAGCATTTTTTTATTTTTTTAATTATTTTTAAACATTCTATCTTTTACTATAGATGCTGCATAAGCTGCATCTATAGTAAAAAGTTGGTCACACTTGTCAAACGCTATGTTTGACAAGTGTGACCAACCTGTCAGTCAGTTTTCCAAGCGATGCTACAGATCGCTTGGAAAACTTTAGCATTCTGCAAGCTAATTACGCTTGCAGAATGCTAAAAAAACGCGAAAAAAACGCAAAAAAAAACGCAAAAAAAAAAATGCGGATTTCTTGCAGAAAATTTCCGGTTTTCTTCAGGAAATTTCTGCAAGAAATCCGCAACGTGTGCACATACCCTAATAGTGGAGGAGAACCTCAGCAGATGACCGTGCTATTACTGAAGATAATCTCTAGATAACGACCAACATGGGTATTACCGCCATATGGTCAGTGGTATATACCAGCCCTAAAGCCGATGCAGTTACAGTAGCGTAGCTGCGGGTGGGCCCCTCAGAGCGCGGGGCCCGGGGCGCCCGCACCCTCTGCCCCCCCGGTAGCTACGCTACAGGTGGGAGATGATGAGGGCGTGCACTAACATTTTTGCAGTTTCTTGGAATGTACGGATCCGGGAAATGTTTTAGAGTTGTAGTGGGCAGAAGGAGACAAGGGCTTGGATATGTAGCTTGAAAGAGAGGTCAGAGTCGAGGATCACCCCGAGGCCCCGAACATGCGGGACTATTTGTCCTGGTGTGCCGTATCGGCATTACACAGGCATGTATCCCACAACATTACACGTGTCCTCCACAATGCTGTTACTGGGAAAGTCCACCTAACCACAGATATGTGGTAAGTGCTTGTGGGCAGGGACATTACATCTCGCTAACGGCACACTGGGTTAACATAGTGGAAGCCGGTACCCAGTCCAACCTTGGGATGGTGTATGTCCTCCCAACCCCGAGTATTGTGGGCCATACATCAATCTGGGTTGCCTTCACAGTCTACAGCTCATGCACCTCCTCATCCTCTTCAGCCTTCATCTCCAAAAGTAGCATATCAGTCACAAGCTGGAATCACTGCAGCACTGCCTCATCCAAGCGGCAACAGGCTGTGCTGAAGCTAATATGCTTAGGTGACAAAGTGCACAATGCTGAAGAGTTGTGGACAGCTCTGAAAAGCAGTCAGATCTGTGGCTGACATTGCTGAACCTACAGCCAGGCATGGTCGTGTGTGACAATGGACCGAACCTGGTGGCTGCTCTGAGGAGAGGCGAGCTCACACAAGTGCCATGCCTGGCCCATGTGCTTAACCTCATTGTTCAACGGTTTATGAAAAGCGACACGGAGCTCCCGGATCTGCTAAGGAAAGTGCGCTGCCCTGCGTACCCGTTTTAGAAAGTCAGCTAGAGCTTCATCCGCCGCTGCCGTGCTTCAGCAGTGTTTGCAGCTTGTGGCTCACCGACTGGTATGTGATTTCCCCACGCGTTTGATCTCTACACTGCAGATGTTGGAAAGGATTTGTGAGCAGAAGAGGGAAGTTGGTGACTACCATCATCAACAAGGCCATCGCTATTCATTTCTGACTTCACACATTAAATCTCTGACTGTTTCAATATGTGGCCTGGAGTTTTTTATTTTTTTATCCAAAAATACTATATAGACCTAGGGTAGAGGACAGCCAAAAAAGTGGAATGTAGGCCTGAAAGGCAACTATTTGTAGAGCACAGACAGACCAGGAGTCTGATGGAAATATCACACTCTTCAATATGTGGCCTCGAGTTTTTTATTTATTTTAACCCAAAATACTGTATAGACCTAGAGTAGCGGACAGCCAAAAAAGTGGAATGTAGGAGGAGTCTGATGGACATATCACACTCTTTAATATGTGGCCTGGAGTTTTTTTTTATTTTTTTAACCCAAAATACTGTATAGACCTAGGGTAGTGGACAGCCAAAAAAGTGGAAAGTAGGCCTGAAAAGAGACTATTTGTAGAGCACAGATAGACCAGGAGTCTGACAGACATATCACACTCTTCAATATGTGGCCTGTATTTTTTTTATTTTACACCTCTAAATAGTGTACAGGACTAGGGTAACAGACAGCAAAAACAGTGGAATGTGGTCCTGAATTACCACAATTTGTAGGCCACAAATAGATCAGGTGTCTGACAGTGATACCAGACTGTTCAATACATGGCCTGTATTTTTTTTTTTACCACAAAATACTGTATAGACCTAGGGTAGTGGACAGACATAAAAGTGGAATGTAGGCCTGAAAAGAGACTATTTGTAGAGCACAGATAGACCAGGAGTCTGACGGAGATATTACACTCTTCAATATGTGGCCTGGAGTTTTTTTTAATTTTTTCAACCCAAAATACTGTACAGACCTAGGATTTGGAGACCACAGATAGACCGGGCGTCTGACTGAGAAAACAGACTGTTTCAGTACATGATTGAGCATTTACCGACATATTTTTGAAACATCTATTAGTACCAATTGGGCAAATATGCCAAAATTATAACAGGAAAGCAGGACAACTCCCATAAGAGCAATACAAAAAAATATAAAAACACAGTAAAAGTAATAGATAATGGTGATGACACAAAAACCGGAGTCAGCAGCACCATATATATAAATGTTTGCACCAAGTAGCAAAAAGATGGGGGGGGGGGGGCATTCAATGTGCACAAGATAGGGTATGAACGCCTATGCGGCGTAACATGCCACTGATCTCATAATGAGTTCCAAATGTAGCATAGTCCCAATTAAAGGTACCTACTCAATTTACCAGGCAAACAAAGTGTTAACTGCAATAAAGTGCACAGTGCTTGAAAAAGTGCTACATATAGTGCTTACCCATGTGGATATGGTGCCCGCTGGGTCCGTGGCCCCGACACACGTTTCGCAGTTTTTGCTTCCTCGGGAGGCTTGCGTGAGTTGCTATAGCCATGGGACTCTTTATCATGCCCATACAGCTGATTGTAATCAGCGCCGCTCCTATGGAGCGCATGAGAGGCGGATCTCGGGTCGCAGTCATGTCACATCCGGCCGTCCCAGTGTAGGAAGGAGTCAGGGAGAGAAATCACTCCCATGACGTCAGTGACCCGCTCCTCACTGATTGGACACCGTCAGGGGCGTGTGCGCAGTCCAAGTCCACAGCGCATGCGCACACCGCGGTCGCCATTTTGGATCCTGGCAATAGTTTGGGCAAATATGCTGTTAATATCCAGCAAGCAACCACAGCAGAAAGAACCCCTACAACAGACTTGCGCCCTGATATACAGAACAGACAGGTATCAAATAGGATATCATACAGTGTACAAAGATATATATATATTAACAAAATGCTTGATTAGAGATATTTCTCCATATATTAATACATTATTCAGTCTGTGTCCTGATCCTTGTGGGGCATTCGCATGTTATTCCAATAGAGTGTGTGGTGTAGTGACCCCTGTTACAGGTAGGGGGTGCTGTATGGGCTTCCCAGAGTGTGCATGGAGGCGTATTGAGGCCATAGGAATGCATGGCAATAGCAGATATAACTGTAGTGATGAGTCAAAGTCCGGCATTATTGTGAATGGCCGGTATGTGTGTCACAGAGGAAGACCCTCTGCACTGTCAGTCAGAAGTAAGGATGTTCTGGGACCTGTAGTCCTACAAGTAAATTGTGTAGTTTAACTAGGGAGGCTGGCAGGGCTAGTTCTGAGAGATGGGCGGGTCAAACTAGCCACACACACTCCCATCTAGGGGAGTGGTTACAACCATATAATGTGACTGAGGTCTGGTCACATGGTCTCTGAGTGTGGACCCGAATGGTCTGTGCTGGAAGGTCCTGGAGAGCCTATGTGTTGGGAGTTGAAGAGCACATGGTGGGGCTTTGGACCTGGCACATGCCAGTGTGTTGAACGGTCTGATAACTGTTATACTGGCCGGGGTCAGTGAGAACGTCTGTGGGATATCTCTGAGGAAGCCTCCCACTTTATAGAGAAAATAGACAATATCTGTAAGGAAATCCGCTTCCAGACACCAAGTGCAATGAAAGATAGGACAGAATACTAAGCGGTTAGTATTAAAACCCTTCCAAAAATATCCACAGCAGATAATACAAAAAGTTCCACAATCTAACTAAAGACATGGAATGTATATCTGCCACTCCAGAGAATCCAACAAGACTGAGAAAATACTGACACAATCAAAGCTGGAAAAAAAAAAAACACTGAATAGCACAGAATTATTAAGCACACAGCATGTGTGCCACAGAAACAAAACCAGACACTTATCTTTGCTGATTTGGCAGAAGGCAGAAGGAACCAAACCAGGACCAAAACCTCCCAACAACCATGGACAACTGGCAAGGACTAATGAATCCTGCACGCCTAAATACCCCAGTCGGAACTGCAATCAGCAGATACTCCTGACCAGGACTGCAACTCAGGGACAACTGCATTACCACCTACAACCACCGGAGGGAACCCAAAAGCAGAATTCACAACAGTACCCCCCCTTGAGGAGGGGTCACCGAACCCTCACCAGAGCCCCCAGGCCGATCAGGACGAGCCAGATGAAAAGCATGAACCAAATCAGCAGCATGTGTCAAGGTGAAAATATATTTTCTTATATACCTTTTTGTACTTTTATATCTTATACTGTAAAACAATAAGTTTTTCCTATCTGCTTGCGAATGTAACTGTATTAAAGATGGCTGCCAGTGTTCATTCTTCATTTTAGTTCAGTGTCTAAAGAGTTAAGTTTCATTTCTTCTGAAATCGAAACTTAAGGAATGTGAAGAAAAGGAGGATCCACCAGAAGATGTCAGAACAAATCAGAAAGACTGAATGCTAGCTTAACCCCTTCACCCCCAAGGGTGGTTTGCACGTTAATGACCGGGCCAATTTTTACAATTCTGACCACTGTCCCTTTAGGAGGTTATAACTCTGGAACGCTTCAACGGATCTTGGCGATTCTGACATTGTTTTCTTGTGACATATTGTACTTCATGATAGTGGTAAAATTTCTTCGATATAACTTGCGTTTATTTGTGAAAAAAACGGAAATTTGGCGAAAATTTTGAAAATTTTGCAATTTTCCAACTTTGAATTTTTATGCCCTTAAATCACAGACATATGTCACGCAAAATACTTAATAAGTAACATTTCCCACATGTCTACTTTACATCAGCACAATTTTGGAACCAAAATTTTTTTTTGTTAGGGAGTTATAAGGGTTAAAAGTTGACCAGAAATTTCTCATTTTTACAACACCATTTTTTTTTAGGGACCACATCTCATTTGAAGTCATTTTGAGGGGTCTGTATGATAGAAAATACCCAAGTGTGACACCATTCTAAAAACTGCACCCCTCAAGGTGCTCAAAACCACACTCAAGAAGTTTATTAACCCTTCAGGTGTTTCACAGGAATTTTTGGAATGTTTAAATAAAAATGAACATTTAATTTTTTTTCACACAAAATTTATTTCAGCTCCAATTTGTTTTATTTTACCAAGGGTAACAGGAGAAAATAGACTGCAAAAGTTGTTGTACAATTTGTCCTGAGTACGCTGATACCCCATATGTGGGTGTAAACCATTGTTTGGGCGCATGGCAGAGCTTGGAAGGGAAGGAGCGCCATTTGACTTTTCAATGCAAAATTGACTGGAATTGAGATGGGACGCCATGTTGCGTTTGGAGAGCCCCTGATGTGCCTAAACATTGAAACCCCCTACAAGTGACACCATTTTGGAAAGTAGACCCCCTAAGGAACTTATCTAGATGTGTGGTGAGCACTTTGACCCACCAAGTGCTTCACAGAAGTTTATAATGCAGAGCCGTAAAAATAAAAAATCATATTTTTTCACAAAAATGATCTTTTCGCCCCCAATTTTTTATTTTCCCAATGGTAAGAGAAGAAATTGGTCCCCAAAAAATGTTGTGCAATTTGTCCTGAGTACGCAGATACCCCATATGTTGGGGTAAACCACTGTTTGGGCGCATGGCAGAGCTTGGAAGGGAAGGAGCGCCATTTGACTTTTCAATGCAAAATTGACTGGAATTGAGATGGGACGCCATGTTGCGTTTGGAGAGCCCCTGATGTGCCTAAACATTGAAACCCCCTACAAGTGACACCATTTTGGAAAGTAGACCCCCTAAGGAACTTATCTAGATGTGTGGTGAGCACTTTGACCCACCAAGTGCTTCACAGAAGTTTATAATGCAGAGCCGTAAAAATAAAAAATCATATTTTTTCACAAAAATGATCTTTTCGCCCCCAATTTTTTATTTTCCCAAGGGTAAGAGAAGAAATTGGTCCCCAAAAAATGTTGTGCAATTTGTCCTGAGTACGCAGATACCCCATATGTTGGGGTAAACCACTGTTTGGGCGCATGGCAGAGCTCGGAAGTGAAGGAGCGCCATTTGACTTTTCAATGCAAAATTGACTGGAATTGAGATGGGACGCCATGTTGCGTTTGGAGAGCCCCTGATGTGCCTAAACATTGAAACCTCCTACAAGTGACACCATTTTGGAAAGTAGACCCCCTAAGGAACTTATCTAGATGTGTGGTGAGCACTTTGACCCACCAAGTGCTTCACAGAAGTTTATAATGCAGAGCCGTAAAAATAAAAAATCATATTTTTTCACAAAAATGATCTTTTCGCCCCCAATTTTTTATTTTCCCAAGGGTAAGAGAAGAAATTGGTCCCCAAAAAACGTTGTGCAATTTGTCCTGAGTACGCAGATACCCCATATGTTGGGGTAAACCACTGTTTGGGCGCATGGCAGAGCTTGGAAGGGAAGGAGCGCCATTTGACTTTTCAATGCAAAATTGACTGGAATTGAGATGGGACGCCATGTTGCGTTTGGAGAGCCCCTGATGTGCCTAAACATTGAAACCCCCCACAAATGACACCATTTTGGAAATTAGACCCCCTAAGGAACTTATCTAGATGTGTTTTGAGAGCTTTGCACCCCCAAGTGTTTCACTACAGATTATAACGCAGAGCCGTGAAAATAAAAATTCTTTTTTTTTTTTCACAAAAATGATTTTTTAGCCCCCAGCTTTTGTATTTTTACAAGAGTAACAGAATAAACTGGACCCCAAAAGTTGTTGTCCAATTTGTCCTGAGTACGCTGATACCCCATATATGGAGGGTAACCACTGTTTGGGCGCATGACAGAGCTCGGAAGGGAAGGAGCGCCATTTGGAATGCAGACTTAAATGGATTGGTCTGCAGGCGTCACGTTGCATTTGCAGAGCCCCTGATGTACCCAAACAGTACAAACCCCCCACAAGTGACCCCATATTGGAAACTAGACCTCCCAAGGAACTTATCTAGATGTGTTGTGAGAACTTTGAACCCCCAAGTGTTTCACTACAGTTTGTAACGCAAAGCCGTGAAAATAAAAATTCTTTTTTTTTTCACAAAAATGATTTTTTAGCCCCCAGCTTTGTATTTTTACAAGGGTAACAGAATAAATTGGACCCTAAAAGTTGTTTTCCAATTTGTCCTGAGTACGCTGATACCCCCTATGTGTGGGGTAACCACTGTTTGTGCACATGACAGAGCTCGGAAGGGAAGGAGCGCCATTTGGAATGCAGACTTAAATGGATTGGTCTGCAGGCGTCACGTTGCATTTGCAGAGCCCCTGATGTACCCAAACAGTACAAACCCCCCACAAGTGACCCCATATTGGAAACTAGACCTCCCAAGGAACTTATCTAGATGTGTTGTGAGAACTTTGAACCCCCAAGTGTTTCACTACAGTTTGTAACGCAAAGCCGTGAAAATAAAAATTCTTTTTTTTTTCACAAAAATGATTTTTTAGCCCCCAGCTTTGTATTTTTACAAGGGTAACAGAATAAATTGGACCCTAAAAATTGTTTTCCAATTTGTCCTGAGTACGCTGATACCCCCTATGTGGGGGGTAACCACTGTTTGGGCACATGACAGAGCTCGGAAGGGAAGGAGCGCCATTTGGAATGCAGACTTAAATGGATTGGTCTGCAGGCGTCACGTTGCATTTGCAGAGCCCCTGATGTACCCAAACAGTACAAACCCCCCACAAGTGACCCCATATTGGAAACTAGACCTCCCAAGGAACTTATCTAGATGTGTTGTGAGAACTTTGAACCCCCAAGTGTTTCACTACAGTTTGTAACGCAAAGCCGTGAAAATAAAAATTCTTTTTTTTTTTCACAAAAATGATTTTTTAGCCCCCAGCTTTGTATTTTTACAAGGGTAACAGAATAAATTGGACCCTACAAGTTGTTGTCCAATTTGTCCTGAGTACGCTGATACCCCCTATGTGGGGGGTAACCACTGTTTGGGCACATGACAGAGCTCGGAAGGGAAGGAGCGCCATTTGGAATGCAGACTTAAATGGATTGGTCTGCAGGCGTCACGTTGCATTTGCAGAGCCCCTGATGTACCCAAACAGTACAAACCCCCCACAAGTGACCCCATATTGGAAACTAGACCTCCCAAGGAACTTATCTAGATGTGTTGTGAGAACTTTGAACCCCCAAGTGTTTCACTACAGTTTGTAACGCAAAGCCGTGAAAATAAAAATTCTTTTTTTTTTCACAAAAATGATTTTTTAGCCCCCAGCTTTGTATTTTTACAAGGGTAACAGAATAAATTGGACCCTAAAAGTTGTTTTCCAATTTGTCCTGAGTACGCTGATACCCCCTATGTGGGGGGTAACCACTGTTTGGGCACATGACAGAGCTCGGAAGGGAAGGAGCGCCATTTGGAATGCAGACTTAAATGGATTGGTCTGCAGGCGTCACGTTGCATTTGCAGAGCCCCTGATGTACCCAAACAGTACAAACCCCCCACAAGTGACCCCATATTGGAAACTAGACCTCCCAAGGAACTTATCTAGATGTGTTGTGAGAACTTTGAACCCCCAAGTGTTTCACTACAGTTTACAACGCAGAGCCGTGAAAATAAAACATATTTTTTTCCCACAAAAATGATTTTTAGCCCCCCAAATTTTTATTTTCCCAAGGATAACAAGAGAACTTGGACCCCAGAAGTTGTTGTTCAATTTGTCCCGAGTACGCTGATAACCCATATGTTGGGATAAACCCCTTTTTGGACGCACGGGAGAGCTCGGAAGGGAAGGAGCACTGTTTTACTTTTTCAACGCAGAATTGGCTGGAATTGAGATCGGACGCCATGTCGCGTTTGGAGAGCCCCTGATGTGCCTGAACAGTGGAAACTCCCCAATTCTACCTGAAACCCTAACCCAAACACACCCCTAACCCTAATCCCAACGGTAACCCTAACCCTACCCCTAACCTCACCTCTAACCGTTTAATGAACATTTTCTGACAGTCATAAGTGCCACGTATTTAAGTGCCACGTATTTAATTGCCACATATTTAAGTGCCACATATTTAAGTGCCACGTGTTTCAGTGCCACGTGTTTCAGTGCCACGTGTTTCAGTGCCACGATATTTCAGTGCCACGTATTTCAGTGCCACGTACTATAAATACTATAACTATGTGGTTATACGTGGCACTGAAATATCGTGGCACGTAAATACGTGGCACTTAAGTACGTGGCACTTAAGTACGTGGCACGTAAATACGTGGCACGTAAATACGTGGCACGTAAATACGTGGCACTTAAGTACGTGGCACTTAAGTACGTGGCACTTAAGTACGTGGCACTTAAGTACGTGGCACTTAAGTACGTGGCACTTATATACGTGGCACTTATATACGTGGCACTTATATACGTGGCCACTGAAATATCGTGGCACTTATATACGTATATAAACGTATATTTTAGTGCCACGTATTTCAGGTTAGGGGTAGGGTTAGGGGTAGGGTTTTTTTTTTTTGTTTGTTTTCTTGTGTTTTTCTATAAAAACGCATGCGTCTAAAAACGCATGCGTTTTACCACGTTTACATGCGTTTTTTCACACATGCGTTTTTTTAAAAAACGCATGCAGATAAAAACGCAAGTGTGAAACCAGCCTAAAAGACGCTTTTTATAGCAAAAAAGTTTTTGCGTCTCCACATTTTGAGACCTATAATTTTTCCACATTTTGGTCCACAGAGTCATGTGAGGTCTTGTTTTTTGTGGGACGAGTTGACGTTTTTATTGGTAACATTTTCGGACACGTGACCATTTTTGATCACTTTTTATTCCGATTTTTGTGAGGCAGAAGGACTAAAAACCAGCTATTCATGAATTTCTTTTGGGAGAGGCGTTTATACCGTTCCGCGTTTGGTAAAATTGATAAAGCAGTTTTATTCGTCGGGTCAGTACGATTACAGCGATATCTCATTTATATAATTTTTTTATGTTTTGGCGCTTTTATACGATAAAAACTATTTTATAGAAAAAATTATTATTTTGGTATCGCTTTATTCTCAGGACTATAACTTTTTTATTTTTTTGCTGATGATGCTGTATGGCGGCTCGTTTTTTGCGGGACAAGATGCCGTTTTCAGCGGTACCATGGTTATTTATATCCGTCTTTTTGATCGCGTGTTATTCCACTTTTTGTTCGGCGGTATGGTAATAAAGCGTTGTTTTTTGCCTCGTTTTTTTTTTTTTTTTCTTACGGTGTTTACTGAAGGGGTTAACTAGTGGGGCAGTTTTATAGGTTGGGTCGTTACGGACGCGGCGATACTAAATATGTGTACTTTTATTGTTTTTTTTATTTTATTTAGATAAAGAAATGTATTTATGGGAATAATATTTTTTTTTTTTTTTCATTATTTTGGAATATTTTTTTTTTTTTTTTTTACACATTTGGAAAAAATTTTTTTAAACTTTTTTACTTTGCCCCAGGGGGGGACAATACAGATCGGTGATCTGCCAGTTTGCATAGCACTCTGACAGATCACCGATCTGAGGAAAGTGCAGGCTGCTTCACAGTGCCTGCTCTGAGCAGGCGTCTGTGAAGCCACCTCCCTCCCTGCAGGACCCGGATCCGCGGCCATCTTGGATCCGGGTCTGGGAGCTGCAGGGAGGGAGGTAAGACCCTCGCAGCAACGCGATCACATCGCGTTGCTGCGGGGGGCTCAGGGAAGCCCGCAGGGAGCCCCCTCCCTGCGCGATGCTTCCCTGCACCGCCGGCACATCGCGATCATGTTTGATCGCGGTGTGCCGGGGGTTAATGTGCCGGGGGCGGTCCGTGACCGCTCCTGGCACATAGTGCCGGATGTCAGCTGTGATAATCAGCTGACACCCGGCCGCGATCGGCGGCGCTCCCCCCGTGAGCGCCGCTGATCGCGTATGACGTACTATCCCGTCGGCGGTCATACGGGCCCACCCCACCTCGACGGGATAGTACGTCAGATGTCAGGAAGGGGTTAAACACCGCCTAATGCACGCCTTCCCCTAACACTCAATATAGTATTGTGTATTCTAAAATAAAAGTCAGTTGCTGTGACCGTTACACACATGTGTGTGGATGCACGAGCATGCACTGAGATTGAACCAGCTACCTGTCTGACTCATTCTTACCCGGTACCACATGCTTATAGTTTAATTTGGAATGACTGGTGAATGAGGGTATATTGTCGTTACGACCCCGACAATTTGGAGCCCAACGGGGGGCGTGGACAGCGATCCGAGACCCTCTGGACCCATGCCTGGATGTCCGTGGATGACACCCGTAGTGGCTGACCTCGAGGACTGATCACCCTCCAAACACGGTAAGTGGGATCATATACACTGTATGTGTCACACTTGCTAGTGTCTCAGCCGTTATTGGTTTGTCTGTGGTCTCCTTGGGTCCGGGAGGTGACCGGTCGAGTGGTGAGACCGAGCGCGATCCTGTGCCACGCTCTGAACCAGCAACTGAGAGACGTCGCATCCGGCGCGTCCTCGTGTACACCACACCTCCTCCACCGGTCATTGTACTCCTTTCAACCACCCTACCCGTGACTATTGTCTAGTAGTGAAGTGGAGTGAAAGATTGAGCTAGTTGTAGAGTGTGGGGCGGCTTAGAGGAAGGGATAGGAGACGCAGCCTCTGTGATATTGTACTAACCGGTAATTAAGACGTCCCAAGTGGGGGACCACCAGAATTTTGAGTACAAATAGGTAATTAAGACGCCCCGTATGGAGCCACCAGAAATAGGTAATTAAGACGTCCCGGAACGGGACCACCAGAAACAGGTAATTAAGACGCTCCGTACGGGACCACCAGAATTTCTGTGGAGGGCTCTCACTAGGAGACCGCCTCCCGACTGTTTAGAATATCGTGGCAGGATAGTCTGTTAATCACTGGTGTTCAGGTTAGGGACAGAAAATATTGAGCGCGAGGCTCTTTTTCTAATACGTTGAGCGAGATTCCGTATTGTAGAACACCAGTGTTGATATCGCTGCCAGTGGTTTACTGCAGAAAACCATAGTATTCTGTGAAAAGATGTTGCGTCTCTTAAAGCAGAAAAAGTCTGTGCCCCACAAGTTAGATGAGGATGCTGTGGAAGTCAAGGCAATAGTAGAGTCACGGGAGGGAAAGAAGGCAGTCAGGAATGTTGAGAGATTGTATAAGCATGTAGGATTGCCCTCGTCAGGGAGATTGCAGCCGGCTATGTGGCATAATCTCATAGAGAACAAACGGGGCATGTTGAAAGATAAAGGATTGTTAGAACAAGCGCAAGCTCATCTGCGAGTTGCGCGAGGCTTGAAGAATGAAGGATGAAAATAGGTTGATGGAGAGGGAGGATCAGACAATGTAGAACCCGTGTTTGGTTATAAAATGCCTTTGAACTGTGATCTTATAGATTGTAAAATGGCCGCCGTGCCACTGGTGATGAAAATGCAGTCCCAGCCACCGCCCTATAATGGCGACGGGACGAGGTCTCTGGAAGCATGGGTGTGTCCTGTTTGTGTTGTGCAGAATCCAACCTGGGTGGAAACCTGCCGCGTGTGTGCGTACGGGCCGTCCTTGGGGCTCCGCCCAGACCACGGAGGATCATAGGAAAGTTTTGTAGAAATTAAGTCTGAAAACTGCTGCAATTTGTTACTGTTTAGAAGATACTGAACTCTTATCTGTGTTGTGTGCCAGAGAAAGGGGGGCATAGAGCTGGGCTTTGCTTCTCCCTCTTGCGCTGAGGAATGCAGTGATTTTTCTTATCTCCGTGTTACTGGATGGGAGGGGGTGAGTGAGTCCCTGCGCGACCTGCTTGAAATTTCTCCCCTCGGTGCTGTGGGCTAGAGGAAAGGGGGGCCATGTATTGCATTCTATGTTTTCTCTGTCCTTGGTTTAGTACACGCTGAGAGATTTATGTTTAAAGCAATAAGTACTGTATGAAATTGGAAGTGAAATAGACCTGTGCCTAGTCTTAGAGGAAAACTTGTAAGTAATTGAAAGATTGGTAAAAGATTTACCTGCTTATATATAGCAAATTGAAGATCAACAGGGGGGCTCCCTGTTGGATAATATGGTCCCTCCCCAGGAAATTAAGACTCTACTCCTGACTGTAAGCCCTGTGCCCCTTAAAGCCAAGGCACCAATATATCCTGGACTGCCGAGAAGTTCTATGGGCATCTTATGGTAGTATTTAAAGATCTGGGATTTTCACTGTAACAAAAAGCCCATTCATACCTTTTTGTAGTAGACCCGATATTGAGATTTCCACTTCGGATGATGCATTGAAAATAGTAAAGAGTTTCCAAAAGAATTTAGCCCAGCAGGAAAGGCAAGGGTTAAATCACTAGCCATAGTAATTCTTGCTCGCTCACTAGCCCCCACCGCTGCAGCTGCGAGGTCACAGTGTTTCTTATCTCCATGTAACAGAGTTCAGCCTTTGCCCTCCCCCCACTTCACACACAAGTCCAGCTTCACACTCCAATACGCCTTTAACCCTGTATAGGAATCTCACTCTCTCCCAGCTTCGTCATGTCAATTTTCAGACCAAGAGCTTGTTTTAATCGGTGTAAATGGCAGACCCCCCAGCCCGGAAAGGCCCTTACATCTCCTCTTCCCGTGAAACCTTCACACTTACAAGGCCAGACTTTCCAGGAATCTGAAGTTTGGTTCCCGGTCATTCACGTTGCTACATCACACCTCAGGAATCCCAGGTTCTTTTCTCAGTGGGGTATGGGGACATACTTACCCACCAGGTAGGAGCCATAGTAAACCCAGCTAATTCTACCCTGTCACATAGAGGTGGTCTGGCCCAACAGATAGCCAACAAGGGAAGCCCAGCCATAGCCCAAGAGTGTCAGGCCTACCTTGCCACTTATGGCCCCTTGCATCCAGGAGACGCTATGTCCACCCAAAGAGGGAATTTGCCCTGTGATATAGTGTTACACACTGCAGGCCCCGTATATGATTACAAGACACCCGAGCACTGCCGTACAGTATTGCAGACTGCCTTGCAGACAGAGCTCACCTATGCAGGACATGCTACAGGTGTGCTGATTCAGCTTCATGGAGACAAACAGAGATCTGTTGCTTATTACAGCGGCCGCCTGGATATGGTGGCAAGAGGAAATCCCTTATGTGTTTGGGCTGTGTTGTCTGTCCAGCTGTTGCTACACAAATCTTCAGAGATTGTTTTGGATTACCCACTGATGGTCCATACCCCACACGATGTATATAGTATCCCTGACCAAGTACAACCTGGCCACATGTCTATGGCCAGACAGCTGCGACTTTAGTGTGCTATTCTCATGCCTACTAATGTGACTTTGAAAAGGTGCACTGTCCTAAACCCCGCTACTCTTCTCCCAGTTCCTATGGATCCAAAGGGGGGAGGAGTAGGTGACATGAAAAAGGACACTCTTTCTTTCTAGAATGGATCCAGAGGAACAAGATTAGGTTTCCAAACCACATGATTGTCTAGAATTGATGTCTCAAGAAACGGCTGGTCTCTAGTGTGCCTATTCTAATGCTGATTTTGAGCTTTTTGTAGATGGATCCCGTCACCAAGATGACCAAGGACGCTACTGTACCAGATATGCTGTGGTCTCAGAACATGAGGTAATCAAGGCAGAGTCAATGCCAGCTCATATGTCTGCACAAGAAGCAGAGCTCAAGGCGCTCATAGAAGCGTGCAAACTAGCAGAAGGTAAGACTGTAAATATCTACACAGATTCCAGGTATGCTTTTGGCATTACACACGGTTATGGGCCTATCTGGAGAGCCAGAGCTTTCCTGACAGCAAATGGCCACCCCTTTAAACATGCTGAGGCAGTCCAGCAACTTATGAATGCACTACAGTTTCCCACCCAAGCAGGCATCATAAAGGTAAAGGCACATACCAAAGGCACTGATGGACGGACAAAGGGTAACGCACTGGCAGACCAGGCTGCCAATTAAGCAGCAAGCACTCCTGTAGCCTCTAAAGTACATCACCTAGACACCCCACCATCTCCACTTGTGTTGAAAGACATCTTAGCCCGGTTACAAGAACAGGCAAGTAAGGAGGAGAAAAATAGGTGGCAAAAGATAGGGGCTTGCTCTGATACAGTCACTGGACTATGGGGGAGGGGTGAAAAGGTCTGCCTACCACAGGTACTGTACCCAATGATGGCACAGGTTCTGCACGAGAATGTGCACCACTCGAAGACGGCCATGTGTGACACCCTACAGAAACAATGGATTGCCCCCGGGGTTTTCCACCTGCGCAGAAAGGCAGGTACAGAGCTGCATGATATGTGCCACACATAATCAGAGTAGGACAGTGAAAACCCCATCCAAGCACACTCCCCGGCCCTTTAACCAATTCCAGAGACTGCAGAATGATTATATTCAGTTACCCAGGGTAGGGACATATGAGTATGTGTTGGTCTGCATTGATTTATTTTCAGGTTGGCCAGAAGCCTACCCAGTTGCCAAAGCTACGGCTAAGACAACGGTGAAGAAACTGATGGCTGAGATCATATGCAGGTATGGAGTTCCTGAAGTCATTGAAAGCGATCGGAGTTCCCACTTTACTGCAGAGATCATGTCAGAGGTAATGGCAGCACTGGGGGTAAGTCAAGCATTGCATACTCCATCCACAGAGCAGTGGAAAAGTGGAGAGACTAAATGGAACTTTTAAGCCTAAAATCCAGAAGGCAATGGCAGAGACTGGTAAACCATGGACAGAATGCCTTCCTCTAGCTTTGTTTTCAGTAAGATATACCCCAAACAGGAAGACAGGACTGTCACCGTATGAGATTCTGTTTGGCAGGGGCCCCAATCTTGAATGTTTCTTTCCACAACAGTTGCAACTCAAGTACCAGGACTTGACTAGCTATGTGCAGGCCTTACATGGACACCTTGCCAAAGTGCATTTAACTGTCTTCAGTTCTCTTCCAGACCCAGACAAGGTTCCTGGACACCATCCCTTTGTGCCAGGAGACCTGGTGTATGTGAAAAAGTTTGTGCGCAGAGATTGTCTCCAGACAAGATTTGAAGGACTTCACACGGTGATCCTGGTTACCCCCACTGCAGTAAAACTTGAAGGAAAGAGCACCTGGATCCACGCCTCACACTGTAAAAGAGACCGAACCAGTGTTTAGTCACAGTAGTGACTGAAAGGAAATGTTGCTGTTGTTTTTGACCTTGGGACTGGGGGCCATCCTCGCCCCTACCTCTTCGGCCCCTATTGTAAATAAGAATCCTGGTCCAACTATTCTCTGGGTAAACCTGACAGCCCCGGTGAATATCTGGCGATTTGATTTCTGTGATGTAGTCAAGTGCCTCAAGACTGAACGGGTGGTAGAGGGAATTATCCAGTTTTATATGTGTGTTACCAGACAATACAACAATTGTCATTATTGGTCAGATGCTGCCTGGAATACGGGAGATGATTGGGGATATAAACCTAGCGAAGCCATGTTCCCTAAGGATGGGACGGGTAGGAGTCTTCGTGGGAGAATGCATCTAACAGCTTTTCCGCAACCACCTAGAGGCTGTAAATGGGGTAAAAGTTGTCACCCCCTCCTCCTAAATCTTGAAAGCCCCCAATCTGCTGACCTACAGATGTTTGTACTGGGAAGGCATTCTAATTATGTATTTAATAGTGGATACCATGGGAATTTAGGCCATATACAGCTCCAAAATATTAGCTTCAGACCAACCAAGGCCCCTGTTACCAGTACAGCTAAGACAGGCCCAGGTGAGCGTTTGCGAAATGTAGTTAATGAAGTAATCCCCATTCCAGGTCTCAGTTGGCAAGAAGTTTTCTCCATAGAAACACAAACAGCCCCAAGGAAAAAAACCTATGGTTAGAATGGGTGAGATACAATGTAAGAGTCCAGAATATCTCTGTAGGATGTATTGCTTGTGCTGCTGCGAATACACACCTATACACACATGCATTGCTTTTTCCTGATGACAACACCACTGCCTGTGTCATGAATCTGTTGAAAGGTTTGAAGCCCACTGATTGCCCAGATTATGTCCCACTAATTCATGAGAAACCCAAACTAAAGGTCCCAGGAGAAGTAACCGTATTAGCTGACAATTAGACCTGCTACAATTCCCACGACACCACAGGTACACCAGTAGGGATCTTTGAGACAGGTTTCTGCAAAGAGAACAGTTCTCTAGATACTGACTTGCTAATCAAACATACACAATGTATGTATGACATTTATTGGTTATGTGGAGATGGTAAGCTCCGTCCCAGGTTGCCTAATGCCTGGATAGGTCAATGCACCCTTGTTAAACTAGCTATGCAGTTCAAGATTTTACCTTGGGATCCAAAGACACCTGATGAACCTACCAGAAAGAGGAGAAGCCTTGATCAGCTCCACATGAGTTATGAAGAAGATCCACTAGTATATATTGATGCCATTGGAGTGCCAAGGGGGGTGCCAGACCAGTTTAAAGCCCAGAACCAGATTTATGCCGACATTGCTTCTATAATCCCACAGGTGCAGATTAATAAAAATGTTGAATGGATCATATATATATATATATATATATATATATATATATATATATATATATATATATATATATATATATATATATTACAGTGAACAAAGGTTCGTCAATTATAGCTGTGATGCCTTTTAAGGGTAAAGTTGAGGATTTGGGCCCTAACGCTTGTATGACCCGTGCTGCAACCCGACCTAAGAGAATTACACTGAATCCTGTCCAGACAAGATCACATGTAGTGACATAAGAAGCTGACACAGGATTGTGGTTGGTGGATAGTGGGGACATTAACTTTTAGGAGTAGGCTGACCGTAATCCTTTTGGGAAGGAGCTGTAGACCAGCATGTCATGTCACGCCCCCACCACCAGAGAACCAACCACATCAGGTAGGGTAAGACAGATACAGGAGTATTATCCCTGGAGGCCCTCTGACTAGCTAGCTACGCAAAAGCAATTGGCTGACCCTGAGAACCAACCTTTCTCATTCTACAGACAAATAATTACCATATGATGGACGTATAAGTGCACCTAGGCAGGCCTAGGGAGTTGGTGAGCACAAAAGCGGGTGACGTGCTAGGACGCAAATTAAGATTTTCTACAAATGTGACAAAAGGAGAGAGTGTAGAGCTATACTTTGGACGGTTACAGCTGAAATGGGAAGACATGGGGTACAGTCCCATAAACCCACTTGATGTTAGAGTATTGGTAAATACATTCATTGACGGTATGACCAAAGACTTACGAGACGAAATATAGACAGCCAGACCTGAATGGCTAAATGTAGATCCAAAAGACCTGAAGGTTTCTAAAGAAGTTGAACAAATTAGGACAATAAGACGACGTGTCATGTATGCTGGAGTGGACATATCTTTCTTTTCCAGTTGGTTGGGTGGGATCAAGGGATTCCTTCAATAAGTTCATCTGGTACTGATTGCCCTCCTTATAATTGAATCGATAATTCTCTGTTGTGTTATTCCCTTGTATAAAAAGGTAATTGCCAAGGCAACTCCGACTGGCACCTTCCTCAATCAAGAAGTAGACCCACCAGAGTACGATGGTACTGACTTAGGGGAGATCCCTAAGTATATTCCCCTCAAGAGAGTAGACAAAATCCCCCATTCTCAGATGATGCTAAGAGATTTAGTTTAGGGACAGTGGGAGAACTCCATGTGAGGTTAGTGAAGGGTTCAGCTGCCTGGAGGCCTCTCGCTAGGGGAGAGTTTCTGAGGTGTCTGGATGAAGAAATCCACCTCCCCTTTTCCCATCACATGGACAGTCTCAAAGGATCTTTCTTTAAGGGAAAAACTTAGTGTTTAGGGGGGATTGTCAAGGTGAAAATATATTTTCTTATATACCTTTTTGTACTTTTATATCTTATACTGTAAAACAATAAGTTTTTCCTATCTGCTTGTGAATGTAACTGTATTAAAGATGGCTGCCAGTGTTCATTCTTCATTTTAGTTCAGTGTCTAAAGAGTTAAGTTTCATTTCTTCTGAAATCGAAACTTAAGGAATGTGAAGAAAAGGAGGATCCACCAGAAGATGTCAGAACAAATCAGAAAGACTGAATGCTAGCTTAAACACCGCCTAATGCACGCCTTCCCCTAACACTCAATATAGTATTGTGTATTCTAAAATAAAAGTCAGTTGCTGTGACCGTTACACACGTGTGTGGATGCACGAGCATGCACTGAGATTGAACCAGCTACCTGTCTGACTCATTCTTACCCGGTACCACATGCTTATAGTTTAATTTGGAATGACTGGTGAATGAGGGTATATTGTCGTTACGACCCCGACACATGGACATCAGAGGCAAAAACCCAAGAATTATCCTCCTGGCCATAACCCTTCCATTTGACAAGATACTGAAGCCTCCGCCTCGAAAAACGAGAATCCAAAATCTTCTCAACCACATACTCCAACTCCCCAATCAACACCGGGGCAGGAGGATCAACAGAGGGAACAACGGGTACCACATATTTCCGCAATAAAGATCTATGGAAGACATTATGGATAGCAAAAGAGGCCGGAAGCGCCAATCGAAAAGACACCGGATTAATAATCCCAGAGATCCTATAAGGACCAATAAACCGAGGCTTAAACTTAGGAGAAGAAACCTTCATAGGAACATGACGGGAAGACAACCAGACCAGATCCCCAACCTGAAGCCGGGAACAAACACACCGACGACGGTTAGCAAAATGTTGAGCCTCCTCCTGAGACAACACCAAATTGTCCACCACATGAGCCCAAATCTGCTGCAACCTGTCAACCACCGAATCCACACCAGGACAGTCAGAAGGCTCAACCTGCCCAGAAGAAAAACGAGGATGAAAACCAAAATTACAAGAAAAAGGCGAAACCAAAGTAGCCGAACTAGCCCGATTATTAAGGGCAAACTCGGCCAATGGCAAAAAGGCCACCCAATCATCCTGATCAGCAGACACAAAGCATCTCAAATAAGTCTCCAAGGTCTGATTAGTTCGCTCGGTTTGGCCATTTGTCTGAGGATGAAATGCAGAGGAAAAAGATAAATCAATGCCCAGCCTAGCACAAAAAGCCCGCCAAAACCTAGAAACAAACTGGGAACCTCTGTCAGACACAATATTCTCCGGAATACCATGCAAACGAACCACATGCTGAAAAAACAACGAAGCTAAATCTGAAGAGGAAGGCAATTTAGGCAAAGGCACCAAATGAACCATCTTAGAAAACCGGTCACAAACAACCCAGATAACCGACATCCTCTGGGAAACCGGAAGATCAGAAATAAAATCCAGAGAAATATGCGTCCAGGGCCTCTCAGGGACCGGCAATGGCAAAAGCAACCCACTAGCACGGGAACAACAAGGCTTGGCCCACGCACAAGTCCCACAGGACTGCACAAAAGAACGCACATCACGTGATAAAGAAGGCCACCAAAAGGACCTACCAACCAAGTCTCTGGTACCAAAAGTACCAGGATGACCAGCCAACACAGAACAGTGAACCTCAGAAATCACTCTACTAGTCCATCTGTCAGGAACAAACAGTTTCCCCACTGGACAACGATCAGGTCTGTCAGCCTGAAATTCCCGAAGAACCAGTCGTAAATCAGGGGAAATAGCAGAAAGAACCACCCCTTCTTTCAGAATGCCGACCGGTTCAAGGACCTCAGGAGAATCAGGAAAAAAACTCCTAGAAAGGGCATCAGCCTTAATATTCTTGGAACCCGGAAGATACGAGACCACAAAATAAAAACGGGAAAAAAACAAGGACCATCGAGCCTGTCTAGGATTCAGCCGCTTGGCAGACTCGAGGTAAATCAAATTCTTATGATCGGTCAAGACCACAATACGGTGCTTAGCTCCCTCAAGCCAATGTCGCCACTCCTCAAATGCCCACTTCATAGCCAACAACTCCCGATTGCCGACATCATAATTGCGTTCAGCAGGCGAAAATTTACGGGAAAAGAATGCACACGGTTTCGTCAAGGAACCAACATGATCCCTCTGGGACAAAACGGCCCCTGCGCCAATCTCAGAAGCGTCAATCTCAAGCTGAAACGGAAGGGAAACATCCAGTTGGCGCAACACCGGAGCAGAAGTAAATCGACGTTTAAGCTCCTGAAAGGCAGAAACAGCCGCAGAGGACCAATTCGCCACATCAGCGCCTTTTTTCGTCAAATCGGTCAAGGGTTTAACCACGCTGGAAAAGTTAGCAATGAAACGGCGATAAAAATTTGCAAAACCCAAAAATTTCTGAAGGCTCTTTACGGACGTGGGTTGAATCCAATCATGAATGGCCTGAACCTTAACCGGATCCATCTCAATAGATGAAGGAGAAAAAATAAAACCCAAAAAAGAAACCTTCTGCACCCCAAAGAGACACTTAGACCCCTTCACAAACAAAGCATTGTCACGAAGGATCTGAAATACCATCCTGACCTGTTCCACATGAGACTCCCAATCATCAGAAAAAATCAAAATATCGTCCAAATATACAATCAAGAATTTATCAATATAAGTCCGGAAGATATCATGCATGAACGATTGAAAAACAGATGGAGCATTAGTGAGCCCGAACGGCATCACAAGGTATTCAAAATGGCCTTCGGGCGTATTGAACGCAGTTTTCCATTCATCACCCTGCTTAATACGAACAAGATTATACGCCCCCCGAAGGTCAATCTTCGTAAACCAACTAGCCCCCTTAATCCTAGCAAACAAATTGGAAAGCAATGGTAAAGGGTATTGAAACTTGACCGTGATCTTATTCAAGAGGCGATAATCAATACAGGGTCTCAAAGAGCCATCCTTAGCAACAAAAAAAAATCCCGCTCCCATCGGTGAAGAAGATGGCCGAATATGCCCTTTCTCCAAAGACTCCTTAACATAACTCTGCATGGCGGTATGTTCAGGCACAGACAGGTTGAAGAGTCGGCCTTTAGGAAACTTACAGCCTGGAATCAAATCAATAGCACAATCACAGTCCCTGTGCAGTGGAAGAGAACTGGACTTGGGCTCATCGAATACATCCTGAAAATCAGACAAAAACTCTGGAATTTCGGAAGAGGAAGAAGAGGAGATGGATATTAAAGGAACATCATTATGAACCCCCTGACAACCCCAACTAGTCACAGACATAGACTTCCAATCCAACACAGGATTATGTACCTGCAACCACGGAAAACCCAACACGATAGCATCATGTAAATTATGCAATACCAGAAATCGACAATCTTCCTGATGGGCTGGCGCCATGCGCATGGTCACCTGTGTCCAAAACTGGGGCTTATTTTTAGCCGAAGGTGTAGCATCAATGCCCTTTAACCCCTTCCCGACATGCGCCGTACTAGTACTGCGCTGCCGGCACTGCATTAGTGCCAGCCGCAGTACTAGTACGGCGCCCCGATCACCGCGGTCTCACGCTGAGCGCCGCGGTGATCGGGTGCGGGTGTCAGCTGTATATGACAGCTGACACCCCGCAGCAATGCCCACGATCGGCGCTATCGCCGATCGCGGGCATTTAACCCCTCTGATGCCGCTGTCAATAGTGACAGCGGTATAGAGGGGGATCGCGCAGGGACGGGAGCTCCCTGCGCTCTCCCACCGGAGCAGCGCGATGAGATCGCGCTGCTCCGGTGACCTGGAAGGAGTCCCCGGATCCAAGATGGCCGCGGGACTCCTTCCGGGTCATGAGATGCCCTAGCTTGCCGGCGCCTGCAGAGTTCCTAATAGCAGGCGCCGGCAAGCCTCTGCCCTTGTCTGTCAGATCGGTGATCTGACAGAGTGCTGTGCACACTGTCAGATCACCGATCTGTGATGTCCCCCCCTGGGACAAAGTAAAAAAAAAAATTCCACATGTGTAAAAAAAAAATAAAAAATAAAATTCCTAAATAAAAGAAAAAAAAAAAAATATTCCCATAAATACATTTCTTTATCGAAATAAAAAAAAAATAAATCATACAATAAAAGTACACATATTTGGTATCGCCGCGTCCGTAACGACCCCACCTATAAAACTATATCACTAGTTAACCCCTTCAGTGAACACCGTAAAAAAAAAATAAAAAAAACGAGGCAAAAAACAACGCTTTATTCTCATACCGCCAAACAAAAAGTGGAATAACACGCGATCAAAAAGACGGATATAAATAACCATGGTACCGCTGAAAACGTCATCTTGTCCCGCAAAAAAAAAAGCTGCCATTCAGCATCATTAGCAGAAAAATAAAAAAGTTATAGCTCTCAGAATAAAGCGATGGAAAAACAATTATTTTTTTATATAAAATAGTTTTTCTGGCGTAAAAGCGCCAAAACATAAAAAAATTACATAAATGAGGTATCGCTGTAATCGTACTGACCCGAAGAATAAAACTGCTTTATCCTTTTTACCAAACGCGGAATGGTATAAACTCCCCCCCTAAAAGAATTTCAGGAATTTCTGGTTTTTGTTCATTCCGCCTCCCAAAAATCGGAATAAAAAGCGATCAAAAAATGCCATGTGCCCAAAAATGGTACCAATAAAAACGTCAACTCGTCCCACAAAAAACAAGATCTCACATGACTCAGTGGACCAAAATATGGAAAAATTATAGCTCTCAAAATGTGGTGATGCAAAAACTATTTTTTGCAATAAAAAGCGTCTTTTAGTGTGTGATGGCTGCCAACCATAAAAATCCGCTAAAAAACGCTATAAAAGTAAATCAAATCCCCCTTCATCACCCCCTTAGTTAGGGAAAAATAATAAAATTTTAAAAAATATATTTATTTCCATTTTCCTGTTAGGCTACTTTCACACTAGCGTCGGTACGGGGCCGTCGCGCTGCGTCGGCCCGACATACCGACGCATACTGTGCAAGCGCCGCACAACGGGGGCAGCGGATGCTGTTTTTCCATGCATCCGCTGCCCCATTGTGAGGTGCGGGGAGGTGGGGGCGGAGTTCCAGCCGCGCATGCGCGGTCGGAAATGGTGGACCGTCGGCACAAAAAAAGTTACATGTAACGTTTTTTGCTGCCGGCGGTCCACCACAACACGACGCCACCGTCGCACGACGGTTGCGACGTGTGTCAATACGTCGCAATGCGTCACTAATGTTAGTCTATGGGGAAAAAACGCATCCTGCAGATGACTTTGCAGGATGCGTTTTTTCGCCAAAACGACGCATTGCGACGTATGCAAAAAAACACCAGTGTGAAAGTAGCGCTAGGGTTAGGACTAGGGTTAGGGCTAGGGTTGGGGTTACGGCTAGGGTTAGGGCTGGGGTTAGGGTTTCAGTTAGAATTGGGGAGTTTTCACTGTTTAGGCACATCAGGGGCTCTCCAAACGCGACATGGCGTCCGATCTCAATTCCAGCCAATTCTGCTTTGAAAAACTAAAACAGTGCTCCTTCCCTTCCGAGTTCTCCTGTGCGCCCAAACAGTGGTTCCCCCCAACATATGGGGTATCAGCGTTCTCAGGACAAGTTGGACAACAACTTTTGGGGTCCAATTTGTCCTGTTACCCTTGGGAAAATAAAAACGTGGGGGCTAAAATATCATTTTCGTGGAAAAAAAATTGTTTTTTTATTTTCGCGGCTCTGCGAGATAAACTGTAGTGAAACACTTGTTGGTTCAAAGTTCTCACAACACATCTAGATAAGTTCCCTGGGGGGTCTAGTTTCCAATATGGGGTCACTTGTGGGGGGTTTCTACTGTTTGGGTACATCAGGGGCTTTGCAAATGCAACATGACACATGCAGACCAATCCATCTAAGTCTGCAATTCAAACGGCGCTCCTTCCCTTCCGAGCTCTGCCGTGCGCCCAAACAGTGGTTCCCCCCAAAATATGGGGTATCAGCGTACTCAGGACAAATTGGACAATAACTTTTGTGGTCCAATTTCTCCTGTTACCCTTGGGGAAAAAAAAATTGCGCGCTAAAACATCATTTTGTGGAAAGAAAAAATGATTTTTTAATTTTCACAGCGCTACATTCTAAACTTTAGTGAAACAATTGGGGGTTAAAAGTGCTCACCACACATCTAGATAAGTTCCTTAGGGGGGTCTTCTTTCCAAAATAGTGTCACTTGTGGGGGTTTCCACTGTTTAGGCACGTCAGGGGCTCTCCAAACACGACATGGGTTCCGATCTCAATTCCAGCCAATTTTGCATTGAAAAGTCAAATGGCGCTCCTTCCCTTCCGAGCTCTGCCATGCGCCCAAACAGTGGTTTATCCCCATATATGAAGTATCAGCGTACTCAGGACAAATTGCACAACAACTTTTGGGGTCCAATTTATCCTGTTACCCTTGGGAAAATAAAAAATTTGGGGCAAAAAGATCATTTTTTGTGAAAATTAATATGAATTTTTTTTTACGGCTCTACATTATAAACTTCTGTGAAGCACTTGGAGGTTCAAAGTGCTCACCACATAGGCACGTCAGGGGCTCTCCAATTGCGACATGGGTTCCGATCTCAATTCCAGCAAATCTTGCATTGAAGTGTCAAATGGCGCGCCTTCCCTTCTGAGCTCTGCCATGTGCCCAATCAATGGTTTACCCCAACATGTGGGGTATCGGCGTACTCAGGACAAATTGTACAACGACTTTTTTGGTCCAATTTCTTCTGTTACCCTTGGTAAAATAAAACAAATTGGATCTGAAGTAAAAATTGTGAAAAAAAAGTTGAATGTTCAATTTTTTTTTAAACATTCCAAAAATTCCTGTGAAGCACCTGAAGGGTTAATAAACTTTTTGAATATGGTTTTGAGTACCTTGAGGGGTTCAGTTTTTAGAATGGTGTCACTTTTGGGCATTTTCTGTCATATAGACCCTCAAAGTCACTTCAAGTGTGAGGTGGTCCGTAAAAAAAATGGTTTTGCAAATTTTGTTGCAAAAATGAGAAATCGCTGGTCAACTTTTAACCCTTATAACTCCCTAACAAAAAAAAATTCTGTTTCCAAAATTGTGCTGATGTAAAGCAGACATGTGGGAAATGTTGTTTATTAACTATATTATGAGATATAACTCTAATTTAAGGGCATAAAAACTAAAAGTTTGAAAATTGCTAAATTTTCATAATTCGACAATTTTTTTTTTTTCAGAAATAAATGCAAGTCATATCGAAGAAGTTTTACCACTATCATGAAGTACAAAATGTCACGAGAAAACAATGTCAGAATCACCAGGATCCGTTGAAGCGTTTTAGAGTTATGACCTCATAAAGTGACAGTGGTCAGAATTCTAAAAATTGGCCGTGTCACTTAGGTGAAAACAGGCTTTGGGGTGAAGGGGTTAAAGGAATAAGGTTCTGCAAGGGCTGCAAGGGGAAACCACAACGCCTGGCAAACTCAAGGTCCATTAAGTTCAAAGCGGCGCCTGAATCCACAAACGCCAAGACAGAAAATGATGACAATGAGCAGATCAGGGACACCGATAACAGAAATTTAGGTTGTACAGTACTGATGGTAAATGAACTAGCGATCCTCTTTGTCTCTTTAGGGCAGACTGAAATGACATGAGAAGCGTCGCCACAATAATAACACAACCTATTCTGACGTCTGACTCCTTGTCGTTCTGTCCTAGACAGAATCCTATCACACTGCATTGGCTCAGGACTCCGCTCTGAGGACAACGCCACAGCGCGCACAGTTCTGCGCTCCCGCAAGCGCCGATCAATCTGAATGGCCAAAGACATAGAATCACTCAGACCGACGGGCGTGGGAAACCCCACCATAACATCTTTAACGGATTCAGAAAGACCCTTTCTGAAAATTGCAGCCAAAGCATCATCATTCCATTTAGTCAACACAGACCATTTTCTAAATTTCTGACAATACAATTCTGCCGCCTCTTGACCCTGAGATAGGGCCAACAAGGTCTTCTCCACTTGATCCACAGAATTAGGTTCATCATATAATAGTCCTAAAGCCTGAAAAAAGGAATCTACATTAAGCAAAGCCGGATTCCCAGATTCCAGGGAAAATGCCCAATCCTGTGGATCACCATGCAGCAGGGAAATGACGATTTTAACCTGCTGAATAGAATCCCCAGAGGATCGAGGTCTCAAAGCAAAAAACAGTTTACAGTTGATTTTAAAACTCAAAAATTTGGACCTGTCACCAAAAAAACAAATCAGGAGTAGGAATCTTCGGCTCTAAAACAGGAGTCTGAACAATATAATCAGAAATTCCCTGTACTCTAGCAGCAAGCTGGTCTACACGGGAAGCTAATTCCTGAACATCCATACTAACACAAGACTCCTTAGCCACCCAGAGAAAAAGAGGGAAGAAAAGGCAAAGCAAACTGCAGAAAAAAAATAACTCAACACCTTTCTTCCCTTCTTCTGAGATGCATTTAACTCATAGTTGGCCAGTTGTACTGTTATGATCCGGTGACTTTGGAGCCGCATGAACTTTCTCTGGAGTAGGTGGAAACTGTACTGACCGCAAAACCTGAACTAACACCGCAACTAGAAGTAGCCGTGGGGTGTGCCTAACAAACCCTAGACACCTCGACACAGCCGGAGGACTAAATACCCCTATAGATGGAAATAGGAATACTACCTTGCCTCAGAGCAGAACCCCAAAGGATAGGCAGCCCCCCACGAATATTGACTGTGAGTAGGAGAGGAAAGACACACGCAGGCAGAAAACAGGATTCAGCAAAAGAGGCCACTCTAGCTAAATAGGGAAAGATAGGACAGAATACTAAGCGGTTAGTATTAAAACCCTTCCAAAAATATCCACAGCAGATAATACAAAAAGTTCCACAATCTAACTAAAGACATGGAATGTATATCTGCCACTCCAGAGAATCCAACAAGACTGAGAAAATACTGACACAATCAAAGCTGGAAAAAAAACACTGAATAGCACAGAATTATTAAGCACACAGCATGTGTGCCACAGAAACAAAACCAGACACTTATCTTTGCTGATTTGGCAGAAGGCAGAAGGAACCAAACCAGGACCAAAACCTCCCAACAACCATGGACAACTGGCAAGGACTAATGAATCCTGCACGCCTAAATACCCCAGTCGGAACTGCAATCAGCAGATACACCTGGCCAGGACTGCAACTCAGGGACAACTGCATTACCACCTATGTCATGATCTCTGCAGGCAGAGATCATAGCAAGCCTATAGAGGGACAAGCTCTCGGAAGATGGAACTATACTGACCATGAACTAAGCCTGCCGCGCAACTAGAAATAGCCAGGTAGCATTTCCTATTTATCGCTAGATGCCCAGCTCTGGCCTAAGACCTAAATAGCTAGCAGAGGGAAATGAAAGACCTGGCTCACCTCTAGAGAAATATTCCAAAGAAGACAGTAGCCCCCCACATATAATGACGGTGAGTTCAGATGAAACAACAAACGCAGCAGGAAAATAGTCTTAGCAAATTTGAGGTCCGCTTACTAGATAGCAGAAGACAGATAGTATACTTTCATGGTCAGCAGAAAAACACTAACAAAACACCATCCAGAGATTACCTTAAACTCTGGCATTAACTCATAACGCCAGAGTAGCAATCCCTGATCAACGAGAGCTTTCCAGACACAGTAACAAAACTTCAGCTGTGAACTGGAACAAATAGGCAAAACAAAACATGGACAAAAGTCCAACTTATCTAGTAGTTGTCTAGAAGCAGGAACAAGCACTGAGAGGCATCAGATAACATTGTTGACCGGCAAGAAACCACCAGAGAAATGAGCTTAAATAGCGACACCCACTACTGATGGAATCAGGTGAAACAGGAAAGAGGATGACAAGTCCAATTCCACAAGCGGCCACCGGGGGAGCCCAGAATCCAAATTCACAACAGTACCCCCCCCTCAAGGAGGGGGCACCGAACCCTCACCAGATCCACCAGGGCGACCAGGATGAGCCCTATGGAAGGCACGAACAAGATCAGAAGCATGAACATCAGATGCATTGACCCAAGAATTATCTTCCTGGCCGTAACCCTTCCAGTTGACCAGATACTGGAGTTTCCGTCTGGAAACACGAGAGTCCAAAATTTTCTCCACAACGTACTCCAACTCACCCTCAACCAACACCGGAGCAGGAGGCTCAACTGAAGGTACAACAGGTACCTCATACCTGCGCAATAACGACCGATGAAAAACGTTATGAATGGAAAAGGACGCAGGGAGGTCCAAACGGAAAGAAACAGGATTAAGAATCTCCAATATTCTATAAGGGCCGATGAACCGAGGTTTAAACTTAGGAGAAGAGACCCTCATAGGGACAAAACGAGAAGACAACCACACTAAATCTCCAACACAAAGCCGAGAACCAACACGACGATGACGGTTGGCAAAACGCTGAGTCTTCTCCTGGGACAACTTCAAATTGTCCATAACCTGCCCCCAGATGTGATGCAATCTCTCCACCACCGCATCCACTCCAGGACAATCCGAGGATTCCACCTGACCGGAGGAAAATCGAGGGTGAAACCCCGAATTACAGAAAAACGGGGACACCAAGGTGGAAGAACTGGCCCGATTATTGAGGGCGAACTCTGCCAATGGCAAAAAAGCAACCCAATCATCCTGGTCAGCAGAGACAAAACACCTCAGATATGTCTCAAGGGTCTGATTAGTCCGCTCGGTCTGGCCATTAGTCTGAGGGTGAAAAGCAGATGAAAAAGACAAATCTATGCCCATCCTAGCACAGAATGCCCGCCAAAATCTAGACACAAATTGGGTACCTCTGTCAGAAACAATATTCTCAGGAATACCGTGCAATCGGACAACATTCTGAAAAAACAGAGGAACCAACTCAGAAGAAGAAGGCAACTTGGGCAGAGGAACCAAATGGACCATTTTAGAGAAACGGTCACAGACCACCCAGATGACAGACATCTTCTGGGAAACAGGCAGATCTGAAATAAAATCCATCGAGATGTGTGTCCAAGGCCTCTTAGGAATAGGCAAGGGCAACAGCAGTCCGCTAGCCCGAGAACTACAAGACTTGGCCCGAGCACAAACGTCACATGACTGCACAAAGACTCGCACATCTCGTGACAGAGAAGGCCACCAGAAGGATCTTGCCACCAAATCCCTGGTACCAAAAATTCCGGGATGACCTGCCAATGCAGAAGAATGTACCTCAGAGATGACTCTGCTGGTCCAATCATCCGGAACAAACAGTCTATCAGGCGGACAACGATCCGGTCTATCCGCCTGAAACTCTTGCAAGGACCGCCGCAGATCAGGAGAAACGGCCGACAAAATTACTCCCTCCCTAAGGATACCTGTGGGTTCAGAATTACCAGGAGAGTCCGGGTCAAAACTCCTAGAAAGGGCATCTGCCTTAACATTCTTAGAACCCGGTAGGTATGACACCACAAAATTAAAGCGAGAAAAAAATAAAGACCAGCGCGCCTGTCTAGGATTCAGGCGTCTGGCAGTCTCAAGATAAATCAAATTTTTGTGGTCAGTCAATACCACCACCTGATGCCTAGCCCCCTCGAGCCAATGGCGCCACTCCTCAAACGCCCACTTCATGGCCAAAAGCTCCCGATTCCCAACATCATAATTCCGCTCTGCGGGCGAAAATTTGCGAGAAAAGAAGGCACAAGGCCTAATGACGGAGCAGTCGGAACCTTTCTGCGACAACACTGCCCCAGCTCCGATCTCCGAAGCGTCAACCTCAACCTGAAAAGGCAGATTCACATCAGGCTGACGCAACACAGGGGCAGAGGCAAAACGGCGCTTAAGCTCCTGAAAGGCCTCTACAGCATGAGGGGACCAATTAGCAACATCAGCGCCTTGTCTGGTCAAATCAGTCAGTGGTTTAACGACATCCGAAAAACCAGCAATAAATCGGCGGTAAAAGTTGGCAAAGCCCAAAAATCTCTGAAGACCCTTAAGAGAGGAGGGCTGAGTCCAGTCACAAATAGCTTGCACCTTGACGGGATCCATCTCAATGGAAGAGGGAGAAAAAATATACCCCAAAAAGGAAATTTTCTGGACCCCAAAAACGCACTTAGACCCCTTCACACATAAAGAATTAGACCGCAGAACCTGAAAAACTCTCCTGACCTGCTGGACATGAGAGTCCCAGTCATCAGAAAAAATCAGAATATCATCCAGATATATTATCATAAATTTATCCAGAAAATCGCGGAAAATATCATGCATAAAAGACTGGAAAACTGAAGGGGCATTAGAAAGACCAAAAGGCATGACCAAATACTCAAAGTGGCCCTCGGGCGTATTAAATGCGGTCTTCCACTCATCCCCCTGCCTGATCCGCACCAAATTATACGCCCCACGAAGATCAATTTTAGAGAACCACTTAGCACCCTCTATACGAGCAAACAAATCAGTAAGCAATGGCAATGGGTATTGATACTTAACAGTGATCTTATTCAGAAGCCGATAATCAATACATGGTCTCAAAGAGCCGTCTTTTTTTGAGACAAAGAAAAACCCAGCTCCCAAGGGAGAAGAAGATGGACGAATATGTCCCTTTTCCAAAGACTCCTTTATATATTCCCGCATAGCAGCATGTTCCGGCACAGACAAATTAAACAAACGACCCTTTGGATATTTACAACCCGGTATCAAATCTATGGCACAATCGCACTCACGGTGCGGAGGTAACGACCCAAGCTTGGGTTCGTCAAAGACGTCTTGATAATCAGAGAGGAACTCAGGGACTTCAGAGGGAATGGACGACGAAATAGAAACCAAAGGTACGTCCCCATGAATACCCTTACATCCCCAGCTCAACACAGACATTGCTCTCCAGTCCAAGACTGGGTTGTGAGACTGCAACCATGGCAATCCCAGTACCAAATCGTCATGTAAATTATACAGCACCAGGAAACGAATAATCTCCTGGTGATCCGGATTGATACGCATGGTTACTTGTGTCCAGTATTGTGGTTTATTATTAGCCAATGGGGTGGAGTCAATCCCCTTCAGAGGAATAAGAGTCTCCAAAGGCTCTAAATCAAAACCACAACGATTGGCAAAGGACCAATCCATAAGACTCAGAGCGGCGCCAGAGTCAACATAGGCGTCCGTGGCAATGGATGACAAAGAGCAAATCAGGGTTACAGACAAAATAAACTTAGACTGAATGGTGCCAATGGAAACAGACTTATCAAGCTTCTTTGTACGCCTAGAGCATGCCGATATAACATGAGTAGAATCCCCACAATAGAAACACAATCCATTCTTCCGTCTAAAATTCTGTCGCTCGCTCCTGGACAGAATTCTATCACACTGCATACTTTCTGGCGTCTTTTCCATAGACACCGCCAGATGGTGCACCGGTTTGCGCTCCCGCAGACGCCTATCAATCTGAATAGCCATTGTCATGGACTCATTCAGACCTGCAGGCAAAGGGAACCCCACCATAACATCCTTAACGGCATCAGAGAGACCTTCTCTGAAAGTTGCCGCCAAGGCGCACTCATTCCACTGAGTAAGCACAGACCATTTACGGAATTTTTGGCAGAAAACTTCAGCTTCGTCTTGCCCCTGAGATAGTGCCATCAAAGTTTTTTCTGCCTGAAGTTCCAAATGAGGTTCCTCATAAAGCAAGCCCAAGGCCAGAAAAAACGCATCCACATCGCGTAACGCAGGATCCCCTGCTGGCAATGAGAAGGCCCAATCTTGAGGGTCACCCCTGAGCAAGGAAATCACAATCCTAACCTGCTGAGCAGGGTCTCCAGCTGAACGAGACTTCAGGGACAAATAAAGCTTACAATTATTTCGGAAATTCTGGAAGCTAGCTCTATTCCCTGTGAAGAACTCCGGCAAAGGAATTCTCGGCTCAGATACCGGAGCATGTACCACAAAATCTTGTAAATTTTGTACTTTCGTGATGAGATTATTCAAACCCGCAGTTACACTCTGGAGATCCATTATTGTCAGGTGCACACAGAGCATACAGAGATTAGGAGGAGAGAGAGAAAAAAGACTGCAGCAAGGCAGACTGGAGGGAAAAAAAAAAAAAAAAAAAAAATTCCAGCAGACTTCTTATAACTCTCCTTTCTCAACCTGGGTCTTTAACACTTTATGGGCCGGTCAAACTGTCATGATCTCTGCAGGCAGAGATCATAGCAAGCCTATAGAGGGACAAGCTCTCGGAAGATGGAACTATACTGACCATGAACTAAGCCTGCCGCGCAACTAGAAATAGCCAGGTAGCATTTCCTATTTATCGCTAGATGCCCAGCTCTGGCCTAAGACCTAAATAGCTAGCAGAGGGAAATGAAAGACCTGGCTCACCTCTAGAGAAATATTCCAAAGAAGACAGTAGCCCCCCACATATAATGACGGTGAGTTCAGATGAAACAACAAACGCAGCAGGAAAATAGTCTTAGCAAATTTGAGGTCCGCTTACTAGATAGCAGAAGACAGATAGTATACTTTCATGGTCAGCAGAAAAACACTAACAAAACACCATCCAGAGATTACCTTAAACTCTGGCATTAACTCATAACGCCAGAGTAGCAATCCCTGATCAACGAGAGCTTTCCAGACACAGTAACAAAACTTCAGCTGTGAACTGGAACAAATAGGCAAAACAAAACATGGACAAAAGTCCAACTTATCTAGTAGTTGTCTAGAAGCAGGAACAAGCACTGAGAGGCATCAGATAACATTGTTGACCGGCAAGAAACCACCAGAGAAATGAGCTTAAATAGCGACACCCACTACTGATGGAATCAGGTGAAACAGGAAAGAGGATGACAAGTCCAATTCCACAAGCGGCCACCGGGGGAGCCCAGAATCCAAATTCACAACACACCTACAACCACCGGAGGGAGCCCAAAAGCAGAATTCACAACACCCACAAAGCTCTCCATAGTGCGGCACCCCCATACATCTCCTCCCTCATTTCGGTCTATCGACCTAGCCGACCGTTGCGCTCTGCAAATGACTTTCGACTAACCTTTGCACTAATCTGTACCTCCCACTCCCGACTCAAAGACTTCTCCCGTGCTGCGCCAATCCTCTGGAATGCTCTACCCCAAGATATTAGGTCCATCCACAACTTGCATAGTTTTAGGCGCTCGCTCAAAACACATTTGTTCAGAGCGGCCTTCCACATTAACTAATTAAACTAATTTTATGTTTGTGTGTGTGTAGCCCATTCACTATCTCCATCAATCCCCCACCCCCTGAAGATGGCTGGACCATCATTGTAAATACATCATTGTAAATACACACCTGTACTTTGTATCTCCCCCACCTCATTGTAGATTGTAAGCTCTCACGAGCAGTGTCGTCTTATTTTGCTTTATTATTGTATTGTTAACATTGTTACTTATGACTGTTGTGTTCGAAACTTTTAAACTGTAAAGCGCTGCGGAATATGTTGGCGCTATATAAATAAAGATTATTATTATTACTAAGGCTACTTTCACACTTGCGTCGTGCACTGCACGTCGCAATGCGTCGTTGTGGCTAAAAAACGCATCCTGCAAAATTGCTTGCAGGATGCGTTTTTTCTCCATAGACTAACATTAGCGACGCATTGCGTCGTGTTGCGTCGGACCGTCGGCACCAAAAAACGTTGCATGTAACGTTTTTTGGTGCGTCGTGTCCGCCATTTCCGACCGCGCATGCGCGGCCGGAACTCCGCCCCCTCCTCCCCGAACCTCACAATGGGGCAGCGGATGCGTTGAAAAACAGCATTCGCTGCCCCCGTTCTGCGGCGCTTTCACTGCTTGCGTCGGTACGTCGCAACAACGCAATTCCTCATGCGTCGTACGACGCAAGTGTGAAAGTAGCCTAAGAGGTATCCGAGAACCTGTGCGGCACCAACAGGTAATGGAAAGGGATCTGTGTTATGCTGACCGGGGTCAGAGAGAAAAAAAGAGACACTGTTTACTCCACTTTATGGGACACCTCTGAGGATAAGAGGCATCTGGGAAGGTCGCCAACAGGTAACGGACAGGGGTCCGTGTGTTTTGCTGACCGGGGTCAGTGAGGGACTGTGGTTAAGCTGAATATGTACAGACGGTGTTCAGGCTGTTGCTAATTACCAAGTTCCTGAGGACGTGGTTGATAATGTTGTGAAATAAACCTAAGAGACTGTATTTTTATAAGAAAACTGTGCCTGAGTGCGTTAATCCCGTGCCAAGCGAGTGTCCCCCAAGACACGTAGTAGGCAAAACGCTACAAGTGGTACTGAGATGGGTCGAATTGACAGAGAGTCCCTTGAATGATGAAATTACACTGACAAAAATCCAATCCAAATACACTAAATATGAACATAAAAAATGAAAATAAATAAACAGCAACCAATTAAAAGCAAGGGAGACAGAAGAAGAACAAAAAAGCTAAAAATGCAAATATTGGAGAGAATGAACACTTGACCATAGCTGAAAAAAAATATATACCCATACATCTTATCACAGAAAGGGCAAAAAAGAGAGCTTCTCATTCAGCCTGTAAGGTGACATGGTCCCCATGGATGCTATCCAGCGACATTCCATCTGGGCCAATGTTTTCTTGAGGTCGCCACCCCTGATGCTCTGATGCACCCTGTCGATACCACGGACACTAAGCGGACAGCCAAAAAAGTGGAATGTAGGCCGGAAAAGCAACTATTTGTAGAGCACAGATAGACCAGGAGTCTGACGGAGATACCACACTCTTCAATATGTGGCCTGAAGACAAATATCATATGTACAATACAATTACAAATAAAATGGGATTAACATTTCAGGGAGTTATAGATCCCTCGACGGACATCCGCAATATATAATTCTTGTATCTCTAGCCCTGATCGTGCCAATATATATAACCTTGAAAGAACAATAGAAGCTCAGGCTTTCTATACCAGTTTTAAACTGTACCAGGTGGGAGGAGGAATGAGTAGGGTAGGGAGACTTGTCTGCCTGCAGCATAGATCCATATAAATTATTGAGGGAGAAGGGAAATGAGGGGTTTGGGTTACACACTCAGGCACAGTGGTTAGAGGGGGGGGGGTCAGAAAGGCCCACAGCGTGTGTCTGAAAGCCATGGAACTTTTAGGTAGAGACTCAAAACATGGCATATTCCCATTATCGTGACATATGCCTGAAAAGCAAGTATTTGGAGATCACAGATAGACCGGGCATCTGACTGAGAAACAGACTGTTCCAATATGTGGCCTGGAGTTTTTAAAAAAATGTTAACCACAAAAAAGTGTATAGACCTAGGGTAGCAGACAGACAAAAAAAGTGGAATGTATGAATGAAAAGCAAGTGAAATATGTGTATCACTTTGGGCATTGCGTGTTGCTCATTGTCGTACAGCATTAGATGCTCTACCGATTCAGTTACTTCATTCGTTTCTCTTCCTCTGGCCGCCTGTAATAATTATAAGGGATAACTCAGGAGACTCTTTGCATGGAACAAGACAACTACAGGACACAGTTTTATAAGTGGTAAAGTCTATATTATCACACAGTGATTCAAACAGGTGCAGAGAGAAACTCAAGTCCACAACACTTGGTGTAAATATTAAATGCAGCTTAGCAGTCTATAGGAAACTTCAGAGGAAAATGCAATCAAGCAGAAAGTCTATGAAGCACAGTTATTCTTGAGGATACTTGACACGAATAAGTCTTTGTTTTAGTCCAAACACAGATAGATATGCTTATAAGGCAGTTCAAATAATATCTTAGCTCAACCAGGGAGGCCTGGGTAATAGTCTCAGGTTTTTGCAGAGCAGCAACAGCTTACATGTCCAGCAAATGCAGATGGAAGTAAACAAGAGCAGCAGATGAAGGAGGATTACTGGAAACTGGTGTATGCAGCAGGAACTCAGAGCAGAGTAGCAGGATCACCACACAGGTTCACAGGAGCAGGTATATAGCCAGGGAGTCACCAGGGTCAGGAGCTGGATGCAAGGCAGAATACTCTAGCACAGACTGAAGGCTGGGGTGGAGTTTTATAGCAGGAAGACACAGTGCACATGAGACCAAAGACGCCATCTTGGAAAAGGGCAGTAATGCACAAAAGGTAATAAAAAATGTTCAGAGTCCTGACATTACTCCCTCCTTAGAAGCGGCCTCAGGACGATCCTGGACCTGGTTTCTCAGGGAATCTCTGATGAAAACGAGAAATCTTCTGTTGGGCATTGAGGTTTTTCACAGGTTCCCAAGAGTCTTCCTCGGGGGATATCCCTGCCATCTTATCAGATATTGGAGCCGATTCCTGCGAATCCTGGAATCAACAATTTCCTCCACCACAAATTGTTCTTGTCCATCAATCACCACAGGCTGCGGAGGTGGCACAACACGTCCCTGGAAGGTATTAGGAGAAACAGGCTTTAGTAAAGATACATGAAAAACTGGATGTACCTTCATACTCCTAGGCAGCTTTAGCCGGCAGGCCACAGAGCTCACAATACCGTTGATCTTTAAAGGGCCAATGAATTTCTGTCCAAGTTTTTGTGAAGGAACGTTTAACTTCAGATTCTTAGTTGCTAACCACACGGAATCTCCTACTTTGAACATGGGTGCAGGTCTACGGAACCTATCAGCTGATCTCTTATAACGTTCTTGAGCGGTGGTCAGGGATTCCTTCAGAACCTCCAGATTTTACCTCATCGCAGTCAGCCTTTACTCCACTGCTGGAACCGGAGAATTAATTGGAGACCTAGGTAAGATACACGGATGATAACCCAGATTGGCAAAGAAAGGTGTAAATTTAGTGGAGGCGCTCTGAGAATTGTTATATGAAAATTCGGCTAACGGCAGCAATTCCAACCAATCATCCTGGAGATGGCTGACATAGCATCTTAGATATTGTTCCAGCATCTGGTTGGTACGCTCAGTCTGACCATTTGTCTGGGGATGGTAAGCGGAAGAGAGGCAGACATTAATATTGAGTGAAGAGCAAAACCCCTTCCAGAATCTTGAAGTGAACTGTACTCCACGGTCAGAGATGATCTCATCCGGAACCCCATGCAACCGAAAGACATTCTGTATAACCAAGTTCACTGTATCTTTAGCTGAGGGGAGGCCGGTGCACGGAACAAAATGAGCAGCTTTAGTCAGGCGATCAACTACCACCATGATTATATTCATGCCCCCAGATGTAGGCAGCTCCACAATAAAGTCCATTGATATAGATCCCCAAGGGCGGGACGGAACAGGTAATGGTTGTAGAAGACCTGTAGGTGCCACATGAGAAGTCTTGTAACGAGCACATACCTCGCAAGAGAGAACATAGTCCTTGGTATCCTTCAGGCAAGTTGGCCACCAGAGGAATCGGCTCAGTAACTCTTGTGTCTTTTGTACCCCCCTGTGACCAGCCAACTTGGAGTCATGTACCAACTTGAGGATGTGCAGACGGACGACCTCAGGGACGTAGATACGTCGATCTCTGAACCACATGCCACCCTTAAAGACAAGATTAATATCCACAGGTGGGTTGGCCAGAAATACATCACCGTCATAGGCCTCCCTGCACTCCTTCCACAAGTCCGGATCGTGGATAACTCCAATGAAATTAGCATCAGATAGAATGGTCTTGGACGGGGCTCCAGGTACGGAATCCGCAGCATGGATTCGGGATAAAGCATCAGCCTTCCCATTATGAGAACCTGGACGGTACGAGATAACAAAGTTAAATTGATTTAAAATAAGTTCCAACGAGCCTGACAAGGAGAAAGACATCTAGCGGATCTAAGGAACTCTAAATTGCGATGGCCAGTTAGCACTATGATCTGTTGTGCAGCTCCTTGTAGATGAAAGCCGCAATAATAGCCAGCAATTCCTTGTCTCCCACGTCGTAATTCTTCTCTGCTGAGATTAGTCTACGGGAAAAGAAAGCAAAAGGATGTAGCAGACCCTTCTCTCCAGTTCTTTGGGAGAGAATAGCCCCCAAAGCATTATCAGAAGCATCCACTTCCACAATGAAAGAAAGTGTTGGATCTGGGAGTATCAACAGCGGTGCTGATGTGAAACAGATCTTAAGCCGATCAAAAGCTTCTTGAGCCTGTGATGACCACTTAAAGGGCTTTTCCTTCTTTGTCAAGGAAGTAATGGGACGGTCAATATCAGAAAAATTTCGAATGAAGCGTCTGTAGAAATTTGCAAAACCAATAAAACGTTGGACCTCCTTAACGTTCTTGGGTACCGGCCAGTGAAGGATAGCCTGAATCTTGCCCGATTCCATGTTCAGCCCCTGGGGAGAGATGATATAACCTAAGAACTGTATCTCAGAAAGATGGAACTCGCATTTCTCCGGCTTGATATACAGATGGTTCTCTTTCAGACATCTTAAAACAGTTTTGACATGTTCTTCATGTTCCTGTAGAGAGTCAGAAAATAGTATATTGTCCAAATAGATCACCACAAACAGATCCAACAAATCTCTGAAAATGTCATTAGCAAGGTGTTGAAATGTTGCAGGGGTGTTACAAAGCCCGAAGGGCATCACAAGAGATTCAAAGTGTCCATACCGGCATCTGAATGCTGTCTTCCACTCATCCCCTCGACGAATACGCACCAAATTATAAGCCCCACGAAGATCCAGTTTAGAGAACACCTTAGCATGGCGGACTCTTTCCAGTAATTCGGGAATCAGAGGCAAAGTGTAACGGTTTCGTACGGTTACCTTATTGAGTTCCCGATAGTCAACACAGGGTCTCAGGGTCCCATCCTTCTTCTTTACAAAAAATATAGGTGCCCCTGCTGGTGAGGAAGAAGGACGTATGAAGCCTTTGGCCAGATTTTCATCAATATACTCCTTTAAGGCTTGGAGCTCAGGTGCCGCCAAAGGGTATACGTTACCAAAAGGAATAGCTGCCCCAGGAAGCAGCTCAATTGGACAGTCATAATGCCTGTGTGGAGGAAGCTGATCTGCATTCTTCTTGTCACAGAGGTCAGAGAACTCTTTATATGCTGGAGGTAAAGAAAATACCTGTACATGTGGTTCCGTAGCCGTGGACTCAGGGACAGCTTCTGTTAACGCTGAGTTGCTCCTTGTTGGAAAGAATCTCCTTGGTCTCTCAGTTGATAATTGGGTTCTGAGAATGCAACCAAGGATTGCCTAAAATCACAGGAAAATGAGAAGAAATTAGCAAGAAAGAAAGTTGCTCCTGATGATTAGGCTCCAACAAAATTTCAAGGGGTACGGTCTCCTGATCCACAGGCCCAGAGATTAAAGGTGACCCATCCACTGTTTCCATGGTAATTGGAGAGGCTCTTTGCGGAATTTCAATACCATGTTCCTTGGCAAATGCGATATCCATGAAATTGCCACCTGCACCAGAGTCAATCATAGCTGCACTGGAAATCCACTGTCCTGAACACAGGATCTTAATAGGGAGAGAACAGTGAGAGTTCTTTTCCTTAAGCTCCTTGGGGGGTGAAGTCATAGAAAGTGAATGGAATACAGCGTTTAAAGGCAGGCTACATTCAGATATGTCAGATTCATCATCATAGTTGTCATACTCCCCTACTGCTGCTGGCACCTTGTTAGGCCATCTAGGACAATTGATCAAGAAGTGGTCAGACTGGCTGCAGTAGAAACATAGACTTTCACGAAGGCGATGCTCCTGGCGCTCATTGATCTCACGCCTCTGAACGGAATCAATTTGCATGGGCACCTCCTCCTCCTCCCAAGATGTTTTACCTGCAGGCTCTTTGGAAGGAAGGGAAAAGTTAGAAATACGGTTATATGCAGCAACCTTCTCCTGCCTACGCTCAGTAAGGCGAATGTCAATGCGCACACAATGCTGTATAAATGTCTCTAGCTCTTGTGGTGACTCAGAGCGAGCTAGTTCATATTTTACAATACTAGACAGACCCCTATTAAAAATAGACAATTGTGCATAACTGTCCCAATTGGTATCTACCGCTAATCTCCTGAATTCAGTAGCATACTCAATAACAGAACGTTTAGCCTGGCGTAAAGACAATAAAGCAGATTCAGCGGTTACCCGGCAATTAGGGTCATCAAACATTAATGCCATAGCTGCCAAGAAATCATCCAAGTTATTTAACCGTGGGTCATGAGACTCAATCATCAGATTCGCCCAGGCTCGTGCGGTCAGCAGCATTATTACACACAATACTTTGGATCTATCATTAGGAAAACGGTCAGCATGCACATCAAAATATAGCATACATTGATTCACAAAGCCACGAAATTTGTCGCAATCACCATTAAATCTGAATGGGGGCAACTTAGGTGGGTTAGCTGGTGGCAGTTGCCCAGAGGGTAAAGTCGCTTGTGCAGCTATTTCCGTGCTTATGTCCTGAAAAGCCCGTCCATACTGGGACTCTATGCCAGCAAGTTTGTTTTCCTGGGCTGCCATGCGGGTGCTTAAGTCCTGCAAAGTCTGTCCAAACACTTGATTGTGTTCAAAGCTTCCAAACTTCTTTTGCAGACCTTCCACATCTTTCTACAGTGATCTAATTATGGAAAACACCTGCTCTAATCTGCTCTCTGCAGTCATTGTTCCAGCAGTCTCCTCTTTTGAGGCTAGAGTATCCTGTAATAATTATAGGGGATAACTCAGGAGACTCTTTGCATGGAACAAGACAACTACAGGACACAGTTTTATAAGTGGTAAAGTCTATATTATCATACGGTGATTCAAACAGGTGCAGAGAGAAACTCAAGTCCACAACACTTGGTGTAAATATTAAATGCAGCTTAGCAGTCTATAGGAAACTTCAGAGGAAAATGCAATCAAGCAGAAAGTCTATGAAGCACAGTTATTCTTGAGGATACTTGACACGAATAAGTCTTTGTTTTAGTCCAAACACAGATAGATATGCTTATAAGGCAGTTCAAATAATATCTTAGCTCAACCAGGGAGGCCTGGGTAATAGTCTCAGGTTTTTGCAGAGCAGCAACAGCTTACATGTCCAGCAAATGCAGATGGAAGTAAACACGAGCAGCAGATGAAGGAGGATTACTGGAAACTGGTGTATGCAGCAGGAACTCAGAGCAGAGTAGCAGGATCACCACACAGGTTCACAGGAGCAGGTATATAGCCAGGGAGTCACCAGGGTCAGGAGCTGGATGCAAAGCAGAATACTCTAGCACAGACTGAAGGCTGGGGTGGAGTTTTATAGCAGGAAAACACAGTGCACATGAGACCAAAGACGCCATCTTGGAAAAGGGCAGTAATGCACAAAAGGTAATAAAAAATGTTCAGAGTCCTGACACCGCCCTGTGTCAGGCTGCATCAGCAGTTCTTTAACAATTTCCTTCATCTTCTGTTTCATTAAGACGCAGGTTACGCATCCGTATGCGATTCGCTTCTCTATGTGCGGCAGCGCGATTAATTTGATCTATATTTGCAATCTTGCCTCGCACTGTTGCCTCAGTATTGCCTGAATGTTGCAAAATAGGCTTATGCCTTAACTTGCCACAAGGGAGAGCTCCTCTCCTTAGGTATCCATGGTTACGCCCAGGCAGTTAGCTTCTAGTGGTAGTAACTATGGATTCCTAAGTTGCTGTTTAGCTGTCGATGACTCATTGTGCACAGACACACGGACACGTCCAAATTAGGTATATTGATACTGTATAGACCAAGAGTAGCAGACAGACAAAAAAGTGGAATGCATGCCTGAAAAACAAGTATTTGGAGACCACAGATAGACCGGGCATCTGAGGGAGATAACAGACTGATCAAAAGGTGGCCTTTATTTTTTTGGACCCAGCAAACTTGTATCAAGTAGGCTATGACACTAAAAAAAAAAATATAACTGTAGATTAATATTTTTGGGCCAGCTAAAGATTTTTTGGTCAGCAAAGTGGTGTCCAAAAATGTTGTAAGGCACTCCAAAAAATACTATAGTAGCAATAAAAAAGGCCAGAATTTTCTGCGCACTCACATAATTATAATTATTTATTTATATAGCACCATTGATTCCATGGTGCTGTACATGAGAATGGGTTACATACAAGTTACAGATATCACTTACAGTAAACAAACTAACAATGACAGACTGATACAGAGGGGCGAGGACCCTGCCCTTGCGGGCTTACATTCTACAGGATGGTGGGGAAGGAGACAATAGGTTGAGGGTTGCAGGAGCTCAGATGTTGGTGAGGCAGTATCTCTGGTAGTGATGAGGAGGCAGCGGGGTCAGTGCAGGCTGTAGGCTTTCCTGAAGAGATGGGTTTTCAGGTTCCGACTGAAGGATCCGAATGTGGTTGATAGTCGGACGTGTTGGGGCAGAGAATTCCAGAGGATGGGGGATAGTCTGGAGAAGTCTTGGAGGCAGTTGGATGAGGAGCGAATAAGTGTGGAGGAGAGAAGGAGGTCTTGGGAGGACCGGAGATTACGTGAGGGAAGATATCGGGAGATTAGTTCAGAGATATATGGGGGAGACAGGTTATGGATGGCTTTGTAGGTCAGTATTAGTGCAGCGCCCCAGAGTCCTGGTCGTTGCAGTACTGTTGCTCCGCCGCTAAGGGGGGCTATGGTACGTCTGATGGCACTGAAGGAGTTCATCTGACCAGGTATCACAGACACCAATACATTTCACAGTCTGGCCTCCAGGGGAGCTAAGGGTTCTATTTATTAGGCCACTCCTCACAATCTGGTAAAACTGGGGGTTAGGCAGGAAGTTAAGTGAGAAAGCTGACTGGGTTGGAACCAGGCAACACCTTGTGGCAGAGGGTGTTGTAGGGGAAGATTCAGAGGGGTCCCTGTCAGGGGTGGGATCCTGACAGAGGCCTAGCAACCAGAGAGAACGTTACGGGACCGCGCCTGCACGATATAGCGGCGGTACCCCAAGAAAGGACAAGAAGCGAGGTTTATTGTGCCGAGTGAGAAACGAGATCAACGCAACAAGGAGAATACCAGTAGGAGTCGTGCTGTAAGACGAGGCAACATCCTACTGAGGCGCATAACCGGTGGCCGGAACGCCGAGGAAGTATAGAGCTCCAGGCCAAACTTCAAACCTACGGCAGGACAGTCAGTTATAGGCGGGCTGTCTCACCCAATTGACCTAGGAAGACACAAGGGGGGTAACAACAGGAGTGGGGCGACGCTAGAGTCCCAGAAGAGCTCCGAGCCTCCCCGTCATACGGGTGCGTCCTAACCATAAGATCTGGGGGACGTGGAAGAACATCAGAATCGAGTTGTAAGGGAACACAAGAAACAGACACAACAGTTGTGAGGACTATCCCGTGGTGCTTAGCAGGGAAGGACTACAACACACAAGCGCTAGAAGGTAGGCACAGATTTCCACCTGCAAAGGGAACTCTGGAGGTGCCATCGGACCGGCCAGGCTTGCGCAGCCCGGTTAACCGTATTCCAGATTGAGGATCCTGAAGCCTTCAGTAAAGAGGTAAAGAGACTGCAACCTGGTGTCCTCGTTATTTACCGCGACCGGCACTTCACCACACCATAACGACACCACCACCCACCCCCTATTATTTGGGCGCCCCTCAGCAGGGTCACGGACCGGGCCTAGCCACCGTGACAACCCCCAGAGCAGAGACTCAGAGGCCCGGTACTGGGTACCCCTCGGCCCTGCGGCAGTGGGGGCGCTGCAAAACTTGGCGTCACGAACAGGATCTACTTAAGCCTGAAGAATCAGGTCATGTGTGCCTTGGAATTGTGATTTGTTGTGCTTGGACTGTGATTTATTGCAAAGACTGTATTGCCACTTGCCGCCAGAAGTTCCCGCCAAAACCGCCGCCATTACAGCACTAAGGAGAGCGCAGGAGAAGAAGAAGGGCGTGGAGTGGGCGTAGACAAGCTGGAGAGCGCGAAAGACAATGGCCGCCCAGTCTAAATATTTCTGCCCCTTGAGGACGTGTCCGTCAGCAGCCGAGATCCGCCTCCTGATCCTCAATGGGGGGCGGAGACAACGAAAGCGAAACCGCCCACGAAGGAGAGAGCGGGAAAAGGACCAGGAAGAAGAAGTGAGCGACATGGAGGACGCCATGGCGAGTCACCCAGAGCCGGAGCGTGGGGCCGGAGTGGATGAGCTCGGCGACCAACTCCGGCGGATGCAGCTGAGCACTGAGGCCGGGTGGAAGAAGACCTTCATCGGGAGCCTCATCAGACGTCTGTTGGCAGCCTCGTCTGGTCCGGAGCAGGAAAGAAGTTCCAGCGCTCCGAAGCCAGAAAGCAAGGCCCTGCCGGAAAGCGAGATGCTGCAAACGGAGATGACAACGCCGCAGCGCAAGGCCCTGCAACCAGCGCTCCAGATCCCAGCGGAGACAGAGCAGATCGGCACCGGAGGGACCGCATCTGAAGCAGGTATGAGGAACGACCCTGCCCCGCCAGCAGAAGACTTGCTGATAGGCCCCGTCGCGGCACCCCCTCTTCCTGGGACTGTCATGGTTCTCAACACACAGAGAACATAGTTGAGCATACAAAAAGGACTAGCTCTTGGAAGATGGGAACTCGAGCTGACCGTGAGCTAAACCTATCACAACAACTGAAAGTGGCCGGGTAGCGTGCCTACGTTTTATCCCTAGACGCCCAGCGCCAGCTGGAGAACTGACTGACCCTAGCAGAGGAAAATACAGACCTGGCTCACCTCTAGAGAAATTTTCCCCAAAGGGCGGACAGTAGCCCCCACAAATATTGTTGGTGATTTCAGAGGAAATTGACATACGAAGTATGAAAATAGGTTTAGCAAAATTGAGGTCCGCTTACTAGATAGAAGGAAGACAGAAAAGGGGACTTCACGGCCAGCTGAAAACCCTATTCAAAATTCCATCCTGAAATTACTTTAGAACTCTAATATCAACTCATGACACCAGAGTGGCAATTTCAGTTCACAAGAGCTTCCAGTCTCAGAAATATTCAAACACAGAGAACTGGAACAAAAATGCAAACAAACTTAGGACAAAAATCCAACTTAGCTGAAAGTAGTCTAGGAGCAGGAACATGCAACAGAAATGCTTCTGGTAACATTGTTGGCCGGCATAGAAATGACTGAGGAGCAAGGCTAAATAGAAACTCCCACATCCTGATGGAAACAGGTGAACAGAGGAGATGACAAACACACGTTCAGTACCACCAGTGACCACCGGGGGAGCCCAGAAACCAAATTCACAACAGTACCCCCCCCCTCAAGGAGGGGGCACCGAACCCTCACCAGAACCACCAGGGCGATCAGGATGAGCCCTATGAAAGGCACGGACCAAATCGGAGGCATGAACATCAGAGGCTGTCACCCAAGAATTATCCTCCTGACCGTAGCCCTTCCACTTGACCAAATACTGAAGTCTCCGTCTGGAAACACAGGAGTCCAAGATCTTCTCCACAACGTACTCCAACTCACCCTCAACCAACACCGGAGCAGGAGGCTCAACGGAAGGCACAACAGGTACCTCATACCTGCGCAACAATGACCGATGGAAGACATTATGAATAGAAAAAGATGCAGGGAGGTCCAAACGAAAGGACACAGGGTTAAGAATCTCCAATATCTTGTACGGGCCGATGAACCGAGGCTTAAACTTAGGAGAAGAAACCTTCATAGGGACAAACCGAGAAGATAACCACACCAAATCCCCAACACAAAGACGAGGACCAACACGACGACGGCGGTTGGCAAAATGCTGAGTCTTCTCCTGGGACAACTTCAAATTGTCCACCACCTGCCCCCAAATCTGATGCAACCTCTCCACCACAGCATCCACTCCAGGACAATCCGAAGGCTCCACCTGACCGGAAGAGAAACGAGGATGAAACCCCGAATTACAGAAGAAAGGAGAAACCAAAGTGGCAGAACTAGCCCGATTATTGAGGGCAAACTCCGCCAAGGGCAAGAAGGCAACCCAATCATCCTGATCCGCAGAGACAAAACACCTCAAATAAGTCTCCAAGGTCTGATTAGTTCGCTCGGTCTGGCCATTAGTCTGAGGATGGAAAGCAGACGAAAAAGACAAATCAATGCCCATCCTAGCGCAGAACGCTCGCCAAAATCTAGACACGAATTGGGTCCCCCTGTCAGAAACGATATTCTCCGGAATACCATGCAAGCGAACCACATTTTGAAAAAACAGAGGAACCAACTCGGATGAGGAAGGCAACTTAGGCAAGGGAACCAAATGGACCATCTTAGAGAAACGGTCACACACCACCCAGATGACAGACATCTTCTGAGAAACAGGGAGATCAGAAATAAAATCCATCGAGATGTGAGTCCAAGGCCTCTTCGGAATAGGCAAGGACAACAACAATCCACTAGCCCGAGAACAACAAGGCTTGGCCCGAGCACAAACATCACAAGACTGCACAAAACCTCGCACATCTCGTGACAGGGAAGGCCACCAGAAGGACCTAGCCACCAACTCCCTGGTACCAAAAATTCCAGGATGCCCTGCCAACGCAGAAGAATGGACCTCCGAGATGACTCTACTGGTCCAATCATCAGGAACAAACATTCTACCAGGCGGGCAACGATCAGGTCTATCCGCCTGAAACTCCTGCAAGGCCCGTCGCAGGTCTGGGGAAACAGCAGATAAAATCACTCCATCCTTAAGGATACCCGTAGGTTCAGAATTACCAGGAGAATCAGGCTCAAAACTCCTAGAAAGGGCATCCGCCTTCACATTTTTAGAACCTGGTAGGTATGAAACCACACAATTAAACCGAGAGAAAAATAACGACCAGCGCGCCTGTCTAGGATTCAGGCGCCTGGCAGACTCAAGATAAATCAAATTCTTATGGTCGGTCAATACCACCACCTGATGTCTAGCCCCCTCAAGCCAATGACGCCATTCCTCAAAAGCCCACTTCATAGCTAAGAGTTCACGATTACCAATATCATAATTTCGCTCCGCGGACGAAAATTTACGAGAAAAGAACGCGCAAGGTCTCATCACGGAGCAGTCGGAACTTTTCTGCGACAAAACCGCCCCAGCTCCAATTTCTGAAGCGTCGACCTCAACCTGAAAAGGAAGAGTAACATCAGGCTGACGCAATACAGGGGCGGAAGAAAAGCGGCGCTTAAGCTCCCGAAAGGCCTCCACAGCAGCAGGGGACCAATCAGCAACATCAGCACCCTTCTTAGTCAAATCAGTCAGTGGTTTAGCAACATCAGAAAACCCAGTTATAAATCGACGGTAGAAATTAGCAAAGCCCAAGAATTTCTGAAGGCTCTTAAGAGAAGAGGGTTGCGTCCAATCACAAATAGCCTGAACCTTGACAGGATCCATCTCAATGGAAGAGGGGGAAAAAATATACCCCAAAAAAGAAATCTTTTGAACCCCAAAAATGCACTTAGAACCCTTTACACACAAGGAATTAGAGCGCAAAACCTGAAAAACCTTCCTGACCTGCTGGACATGAGAGTCCCAGTCATCCGAAAAAATCAAAATATCATCCAAATACACAATCATAAATTTATCCAAATATTCACGGAAAATGTCATGCATAAAGGACTGAAAGACTGAAGGGGCATTTGAAAGACCAAAAGGCATTACTAAATACTCAAAATGACCCTCAGGCGTATTAAATGCGGTTTTCCACTCGTCCCCCTGCTTAATTCGCACTAAATTATACGCCCCACGAAGATCAATCTTAGAGAACCACTTGGCCCCCTTTATGCGAGCAAACAAATCAGTAAGCAATGGCAAAGGGTACTGATATTTAATCGTGATTTTATTCAAAAGCCGATAATCAATACACGGCCTCAAAGAGCCATCCTTTTTAGATACAAAGAAAAAGCCGGCTCCTAAAGGAGATGACGAAGGACGAATATGTCCCTTTTCCAAGGACTCCTTAATATATTCACGCATAGCAGCATGTTCAGGCACAGATTAAATAAACGACCTTTTGGAAACTTACTGCCCGGAATCAGATCTATTGTACAATCGCAATCTCTGTGCGGAGGCAGTGAACCAAGTTTAGGTTCCTCAAAAACGTCACGATAATCAGATAAGAATTCCGGAATCTCAGAGGGAACAGATGACGAAATGGCAACCAAAGGTACGTCCCCATGAGTCCCCTGACATCCCCAGCTTAACACAGACATTGCTTTCCAGTCGAGGACTGGGTTATGAGATTGCAGCCATGGCAATCCAAGCACCAAAACATCATGTAGATTATACAATACAAGAAAGCGAATAATCTCCTGGTGATCCGGATTAATACGCATAGTCACTTGTGTCCAGTATTGTGGTTTATTACTAGCCAATGGCGTGGAGTCAATACCCTTCAGAGGTATAGGAACTTCCAAATGCTCTAAATCATAACCACAGCATTTGGCAAAGGACCAATCCATAAGACTCAAAGCGGCGCCAGAGTCGACATAAGCGTCCGCGGTAATTGACGATAAAGAGCAAATCAGGGTCACAGATAGAATAAACTTAGACTGTAAAGTGCTGATTGAAACAGACTTATCAACCTTCTTTGTACGTTTAGAGCATGCTGATATAACATGAGTTGCATCACCACAATAGAAGCATAACCCATTTTTTCGCCTAAAGTTCTGCCGTTCGCTTCTAGACAGAATTCTATCACATTGCATATTCTCTGGCGCCTTCTCAGTAGACACCGCCAAATGGTGCACAGGTTTGCGCTCCCGCAAACGCCGATCAATCTGAATGGCCATTGTCATGGACTCATTCAGACCTGCAGGAACAGGGAACCCCACCATAACATCCTTAATGGCATCAGAGAGACCCTCTCTGAAAATCGCCACCAGGGCGCACTCATTCCACTGAGTAAGCACAGACCACTTACGAAATTTTTGGCAGTATATTTCCGCCTCATCTGTACCCTGAGACAGGGCCATCAAGGCTTTTTCAGCCTGAATCTCTAAATGGGGTTCCTCATAAAGCAACCCCAAAGCTAGAAAAAACGCATCCACATTGAGCAACGCAGGATCCCCTGGTGCCAAAGCAAATGCCCAATCCTGAGGGTCGCCCCGGAGTAAGGAAATTACAATCCTGACCTGCTGTGCAGGATCTCCAGCGGAGCGAGATCTCAGAGACAAAAACAATTTACAATTATGTTTGAAATTCTGAAAGCGAGATCTATCCCCGGAGAAAAATTCAGGTAAAGGAATTCTAGGTTCAGATATTGGAGCATGAATAACAAAATCCTGTAAACTTTGAACCTTATTAGCGAGATTACTCAAACCAGTAGCTAAACTCTGAGGATCCATTTTAATCAGGTGAGATCAGAGCCATTCAAGGATTAGAAGGAGAGAGAGACGAAGGCTGCAGTATAAGCAGAGAAGCAAACTCAGGGAGAAAAAAAAAAAAAAAAATTCTCTGCAGACTTCTAATTTACTCCTTTCTTCAGCCAATTATTTTAACCCTCGGCCGGCCAAACTGTCATGGTTCTCAACACACAGAGAACATAGTTGAGCATACAAAAAGGACTAGCTCTTGGAAGATGGGAACTCGAGCTGACCGTGAGCTAAACCTATCACAACAACTGAAAGTGGCCGGGTAGCGTGCCTACGTTTTATCCCTAGACGCCCAGCGCCAGCCGGAGAACTGACTGACCCTAGCAGAGGAAAATACAGACCTGGCTCACCTCTAGAGAAATTTTCCCCAAAGGGCGGACAGTAGCCCCCACAAATATTGTCGGTGATTTCAGAGGAAATTGACATACGAAGTATGAAAATAGGTTTAGCAAAATTGAGGTCCGCTTACTAGATAGAAGGAAGACAGAAAAGGGGACTTCACGGCCAGCTGAAAACCCTATTCAAAATTCCATCCTGAAATTACTTTAGAACTCTAATATCAACTCATGACACCAGAGTGGCAATTTCAGTTCACAAGAGCTTCCAGTCTCAGAAATATTCAAACACAGAGAACTGGAACAAAAATGCAAACAAACTTAGGACAAAAATCCAACTTAGCTGAAAGTAGTCTAGGTGCAGGAACATGCAACAGAAATGCTTCTGGTAACATTGTTGGCCGGCATAGAAATGACTGTGGAGCAAGGCTAAATAGAAACTCCCACATCCTGATGGAAACAGGTGAACAGAGGAGATGACAAACACACGTTCAGTACCACCAGTGACCACCGGGGGAGCCCAGAAACCAAATTCACAACAGGGACCTATAGACTCCGGCGCTTTACACCCTGGGGTCGGGCCACGGGTATGGAGCACTTCTTAAAGGCCCCGATCTCGCCGATCACCTTGCCGAGCGAAGTCTATGCGGAGCTACGGCCGCCAGAGCGAGAGTAAACCTCGATGCCATGGATATGTAAATAGTTAACTGCTTGTTTCCCTGCTTTTTGCTGCTAATACCCGACTAGGGTTATTCTTAAAGGGATCCCTTAGTTTACCCGGGATCCCTATTGCTTTTTATTTTTGCTTTTATTTTTATTTTTTGCTTTTGTTCCACAATGTTACAAAGAACTGCTGGATCATGAACACTGCATGATTACAAACTCCTTGTAAATAGTTTGCACCTTCTTAAAGGTAATATAATCACCGATAGTTACCCCAAGGAGTAACAATCATGAAGAGATCCAGAGTAACAGTAATTAAAGCTTTTATTGGAAAAATTTATAAAACGCATAAAAATGCCCAAGCACCCTAACATAAGGTGGAGGCTAGGTGCAATACATCATTAAATTATATCAATTGCAAGGTGGTGATGTCATCATGATGTACATATCTCCGTGCATATAGGTTGCATATAGGCTGCCTAAGCATGCCGACAGTGTATAGACAGTACCAATGTACAAAAATCAAACATCAAAATCAACAATCCCAGTAGTATCTACCTGCAGGCTGCACAAATCTCCACCTCACCCCAACGCGCGTTTCGCACAGAGCTTCTTCCGGGGGCGTGTCTGGAGTGGGTAGGTGCGGGGTTTTTAAAGTGACCATCTGCCAATGGCAGGGAATATCTATGAGCATGTGACCGGGAGTAGCGTGGGGTCGTAACCTGGTTACCTGACAACAATCGGCGCCTGTACCGCCGCCTGCTTCCTGAAGTAAAGATCACTTCCGGACCTGCGCTCCCTGGAACGCCCGCTGGTACGCAAGTCATCCAGATCTGAGCGCATCCGGAACTGAGCAGGGCAGGAGGCTGGCGCATGCGCACAGTCAGGGAATCAGGACATTACGCCGCCAGTAAATAAACAGTTGGAAACATATAAAGGACAATGTGGCAGGCGAAAGGGAAGGAGGAATCAAAATCAAGACATTATGCCGTCAGTAAATGAACAGTTAGGAACATATAAAGGACAATGTGGCAAGCGAGAGGGAAGGAGGGGGAAAGAGAAGGAGGGGACCGGGGTATCTATATACTATAACAGTGATATTCCATATTGCTTAAGATTATTTATATAAACCCTCCGCTGTTGAGAAATGATAAAATAAAATAAAGTGTCTTGGTGCCCATCATTAATAAACAATAGTTATTATATAGTAGAGTTTATGTGCATAACCTTATAAATTGGTGTAAAGGTATCCAGTGAAAGACGCCGATTATTAAAGTGACATGGTGCATATCTATATTGCCACAGGACCTCCATCATGTTTAAGGGCCCTTATACAGGTGCATGTATATTAGTGCTTAATTTACCAGACATATATACATGTCCATATAGACATGTACATCCGGCATTACAAATAATGTGCAAATTTGAGCAGAAATTAAGAATTAAAGTGACATAGTGCTATACCATACTACGTGACTCAGAGATAAAATGCTGAATCCTCTATGGTAAATTATTAGTGAATACGTATACTATCCTGATGCACGATATCTAATATATCCCAGGACTAATGTGGACATAACCGCCGAAATGTCCATAGAAAGTGCCATGAGTGAAGACAAACTTCCTTATATATAAATACCGATTTAATACAATATTAAAAAAGGAATCCTATTAAAAATTACCCCCAATGGGGTCAATATACTTATTGGGGTAAATAAACCTATTTCTTCTATACCCAAACATGTATCTATAAATGCCCTCTATTCCCTACCACCCCTCAGCCCTAAACAGAGTCATCTTATTTCACATCTCCCATACAGAATTTTCCAAATGGTACGGTAAAGGGGCATAAAAAATACCAGGCAATTCAAATTACAATGTTATACATTAAAAGTGGAGCATCTGTAAGTTGCCAGGGCAATCCATCCGTTGTTGTAGAGAGATGAGTTCTTTAGCCCCACATCATACGATGAATTCCCGTCCTCATAAATCCTCTTTGGTGTCAGATGTATTCTTCCCGATACCCCACTAGGAGGAGACCTCCTCCATAGTAGAGCCCGATAACGCAAAGGACCACCTCCCAAGTGTCACATACTCCTAAGAACTAATGAAAAGCAAGGTTAAAATCATATAAAATCAGACTTATACATCAACAAAACCCCAACCCCATCCCATAAAAGGATATCTCGCAGAAATATAGAGGAACGTGTCTAAATTACGCATCCATCTACAGGAACGAGGCAAATCCTAAGGTCTCATTAAGGCCTTGGGGGGTCATGGCCCCCAGCCTATAGATCCACCTACTCTCTAATTGAGCCAGGACCCTGCCCAGGTCTCCGCCCCGTATATCCGTGTTAATTTGGTCAATTGCCTTAATTTTTAGGCCTGTAGACTGTCCATCATGGTATTTTTTGAAATGCCTAGGTAATGTTTTTAAGGTGGTTTCATCCTCCACCAGCCTTGCTTTACTAATCTTTGACGTGTTCTCTTGTTCTAATTTTGAGTTCCCTGGTAGTTAGCCCTATATATATCTTCCCACATGGGCATTGGGCCTGATAAATAACCCCCCGGGAATTGCAACTCAAATGTTTCCTGATTTTGTATATTCTTGTTCCGTCAAAGTTACAGAATTCTGTAGATCTAATGTGATTAAGGCATCCCTTACACATACCACAGGGAAAAAACCCTTTTCGTTCTCCACCTACCGGTCTGGCGGGTCCTGGCTTGGGGCAACGTAATGGCTTCGTACTAAAGCATCCTTAAGATTCGGAGAGCGTTTTGCCACAAAAGATGGAGCTGGAGGTAATGCCTGTTTAAGGATGGGATCTACCATCAGTACTCCCCAGTGTTTCCGAATGATATTAGTCAGCGTTTGCCACTGGCAGTTGTGTGTTGAGATGAATCTCACCTGTTTATCTTCCTTATCTCTCTTTCCTTCCATCTGTCTGTATAGTAGTTCATTTCGAGTGCTTCGTTTCGCCCTCATATATCCCCTCTTGATGTATCGGGCACTGTATCCTCTTGCTTCGAACCTACGTGTAAGGTCTTTGGCTTGATTTTCAAATGAGGTATCCTCCGAGCATATTCTCCTTAATCGGAGAAACTGTCCGATGGGAATCCCTCTGATGGTTGACCTGAGGTGAGAGGAATCAGCTTGTAGGAGCGCATTCGTGGCCGTAGGTTTCCTATATACGTCGGTGCTTAAATGGCCATCCTGTGTAACCTTAATCCTCAAGTCCAAAAAATCCAAGTCCCTGCCGGTACGGAATGTTAATTTCACATTAATATCATTACTGTTTAGGGTGTTCATAAACATTTGCAGTCCTTCCAAAGTACCCTCCCATAAAAAGAGAATGTCATCAATATACCTCATCCAGTTGTGAACATTGTCAGATGTACGAGAAGCAGGCTAATAAATTATTGGGGGACACGATATGCTATCGAAAAATGACGTTTAACCCTTTGCCTTCCTTCCAGGACAAACTTGTAAATATCCTTGAGAAAGCATTCATGGAGGGTACCATCTCTAAGAAACTGTTGGATACTATAAAGAAATTACATCCAAGGCTCCCCACGTTCTACATCATCCCGAAATTACATAAAGACTTGTTGGATCCACCCGGACGACCCATAGTCGCAGGTATTGGGGGATTATGTGAAATAGCATCGGATATTGTAGATGATGTCTTAAAACCGATAGTTGCAATGTTACCCTCATATATCAAAGACACCACAGCGGCCCTCCAGCGCATTGATCAACTACAGGTGGAGGAAAATACCATTATGGTCACAGCGGATGTGGAGGCGCTGTATACGTCTATTCGTCATACGAATGGGATTAGGGCCACAAAATGGTTTCTCCAGTCCAGTAGTGTTCATCCCCCCATTGCCGACCTTGTATTAATTTTGTTGGAATTCATATTGCATCACAATGTGTTCACATTTAACAACAATATTTTTCTTCAGATGCAGGGTACGGCAATGGGGGTGTCTTGTGCCCCGGCTTACACCAATTTATTTTTGGGGGCATGGGAAAGAAATATCTTTCAGGGAGACCTCATCCAGGATGTGAACAATGTTCACAACTGGATGAGGTATATTGATGACATTCTCTTTTTATGGGAGGGTACTTTGGAAGGACTGCAAATGTTTATGAACACCCTAAACAGTAATGATATTAATGTGAAATTAACATTCCGTACCGGCAGGGACTTGGATTTTTTGGACTTGAGGATTAAGGTTACACAGGATGGCCATTTAAGCACCGACGTATATAGGAAACCTACGGCCACGAATGCGCTCCTACAAGCTGATTCCTCTCACCTCAGGTCAACCATCAGAGGGATTCCCATCGGACAGTTTCTCCGATTAAGGAGAATATGCTCGGAGGATACCTCATTTGAAAATCAAGCCAAAGACCTTACACGTAGGTTCGAAGCAAGAGGATACAGTGCCCGATACATCAAGAGGGGATATATGAGGGCGAAACGAAGCACTCGAAATGAACTACTATACAGACAGATGGAAGGAAAGAGAGATAAGGAAGATAAACAGGTGAGATTCATCTCAACACACAACTGCCAGTGGCAAACGCTGACTAATATCATTCGGAAACACTGGGGAGTACTGATGGTAGATCCCATCCTTAAACAGGCATTACCTCCAGCTCCATCTTTTGTGGCAAAACGCTCTCCGAATCTTAAGGATGCTTTAGTACGAAGCCATTACGTTGCCCCAAGCCAGGACCCGCCAGACCGGTAGGTGGAGAACGAAAAGGGTTTTTTCCCTGTGGTATGTGTAAGGGATGCCTTAATCACATTAGATCTACAGAATTCTGTAACTTTGACGGAACAAGAATATACAAAATCAGGAAACATTTGAGTTGCAATTCCCGGGGGGTTATTTATCAGGCCCAATGCCCATGTGGGAAGATATATATAGGGCTAACTACCAGGGAACTCAAAATTAGAACAAGAGAACACGTCAAAGATTAGTAAAGCAAGGCTGGTGGAGGATGAAACCACCTTAAAAACATTACCTAGGCATTTCAAAAAATACCATGATGGACAGTCTACAGGCCTAAAAATTAAGGCAATTGACCAAATTAACACGGATATACGGGGCGGAGACCTGGGCAGGGTCCTGGCTCAATTAGAGAGTAGGTGGATCTATAGGCTGGGGGCCATGACCCCCCAAGGCCTTAATGAGACCTTAGGATTTGCCTCGTTCCTGTAGATGGATGCGTAATTTAGACACGTTCCTCTATATTTCTGCGAGATATCCTTTTATGGGATGGGGTTGGGGTTTTGTTGATGTATAAGTCTGATTTTATATGATTTTAACCTTGCTTTTCATTAGTTCTTAGGAGTATGTGACACTTGGGAGGTGGTCCTTTGCGTTATCGGGCTCTACTATGGAGGAGGTCTCCTCCTAGTGGGGTATCGGGAAGAATACATCTGACACCAAAGAGGATTTATGAGGACGGGAATTCATCGTATGATGTGGGGCTAAAGAACTCATCTCTCTACAACAACGGATGGATTGCCCTGGCAACTTACAGATGCTCCACTTTTAATGTATAACATTGTAATTTGAATTGCCTGGTATTTTTTATGCCCCTTTACCGCACCATTTGGAAAATTCTGTATGGGAGATGTGATATAAGATGACTCCGTTTAGGGCTGAGGGGTGGTAGGGAATAGAGGGCATTTATAGATACATGTTTGGGTATAGAAGAAATAGGTTTATTTACCCCAATAAGTATATTGACCCCATTGGGGGTAATTTTTAATAGGATTTCTTTTTTAATATTATATTAAATCGGTATTTATATATAAGGGAGTTTGTCTTCACTCATGGCACTTTCTATGGACATTTCGGCGGTTATGTCCACATTAGTCCTGGGATATATTAGATATCGTGCATCAGGATAGTATACGTATTCACTAATAATTTACCATAGAGGATTCAGCATTTTATCTCTATGAGTCACGTAGTATGGTATAGCACTATGTCACTTTAATTCTTAATTTCTGCTCAAATTTGCACATTATTTGTAATGCCGGATGTACATGTCTATATGGACATGTATATATGTCTGGTAAATTAAGCACTAATATACATGCACCTGTATAAGGGCCCTTAAACATGATGGAGGTCCTGTGGCAATATAGATATGCACCATGTCACTTTAATAATCGGCGTCTTTCACTGGATACCTTTACACCAATTTATAAGGTTATGCACATAAACTCTACTATATAATAACTATTGTTTATTAATGATGGGCACCAAGACACTTTATTTTATTTTATCATTTCTCAACAGCGGAGGGTTTATATAAATAATCTTAAGCAATATGGAATATCACTGTTATAGTATATAGATACCCCGGTCCCCTCCTTCTCTTTCCCCCTCCTTCCCTCTCGCTTGCCACATTGTCCTTTATATGTTCCTAACTGTTCATTTACTGACGGCATAATGTCTTGATTTTGATTCCTCCTTCCCTTTCGCCTGCCACATTGTCCTTTATATGTTTCCAACTGTTTATTTACTGGTGGCGTAATGTCCTGATTCCCTGACTGTGCGCATGCGCCAGCCTCCTGCCCTGCTCAGTTCCGGATGCGCTCAGATCTGGATGACTTGCGTACCAGCGGGCGTTCCAGGGAGCGCAGGTCCGGAAGTGATCTTTACTTCAGGAAGCAGGCGGCGGTACAGGCGCCGATTGTTGTCAGGTAACCAGGTTACGACCCCACGCTACTCCCGGTCACATGCTCATAGATATTCCCTGCCATTGGCAGATGGTCACTTTAAAAACCCCGCACCTACCCACTCCAGACACGCCCCCGGAAGAAGCTCGGTGCGAAACGCACGTTGGGGTGAGGTGGAGAGTGGTGCAGCCTGCAGGTAGATACTACTGGGATTGTTGATTTTGATGTTTGATTTTTGTACATTGGTACTGTCTATACACTGTCGGCATGCTTAGGCAGCCTATATGCAACCTATATGCACGGAGATATGTACATCATGATGACATCACCACCTTGCAATTGATATAATTTAATGATGTATTGCACCTAGCCTCCACCTTATGTTAGGGTGCTTGGGCATTTTTATGCATTTTATAAATTTTTCCAATAAAAACTTTAATTACTGTTACTCTGGATCTCTTCATGATTGTTACTCCTTGGGGTAACTATCGGTGATTATATTGCATTTAGAAGTGCCAGCTACATAATTTTGGGACATTGGTGATTGACCTTCTTAAAGGTGCCCTCTACTGGTTTTATAAAAGAAAGGACTCTTTGCGAAGAAACTGTTCCCGGAAGCACTACTGGAGTCCTTACTGCGAACAGACTTGCAGCTTGAGAAGTTGCACTACCTCATAGAGACTTGGTCCCCTCTTAAAGGGGATGTTCACATATTGCACTTATGAACAGTGTTGCCTTAAGATGGTTAAATGGCAATAATGTCTTGAAAGAAGAAGTTAAATGTAACTAACTAGTTGATTGTAAGAAATGTTGGTAATTGTTGTGGATTCTGTTTGTGGGCTCCCTCTGGTGGTTACTGCTGGTACTGGGTGACTTTGGTGGGTTGCGGCCTTTGGTTTCCACCTGTCCATCAGAGGCTGGGTGTTTCCTATTTTATCTGGCCTTTCTGTCATTCCCTTGCCGGCTATCAATGTATTCAGATGTGCTCTGTTTGGTTCCTGCCTACCTGCTCCCAGATCTTTCAGGATAAGCTAAGTGTTGATTTTCAGTTGTTTGGTTTTTTGTCCAGCTTGCTTATTATGTCTCTATGCTAGCTGGTAGCTCTAGTGGACTGAGGTTCTCCCCATGTGCCATGAGTTGGCACATGGGTTCTTGTAATCTCAGGATGGTTTTTTTGATTAAGGTTTTTTGCTGACCGCTCAGTCCCCTTTTGTATCTTTCTGCTTTCTAGTTTACAGCGGGCCTCAATTTGCTAAAGCTATATATATCATCTCTATGTGTGTGCCTTCCTCTCATTTCACCGTCAATACATGTGAGGGGGCAACTATATCTTTTGGGGTTCATTCCTCTGGAGGCAAGTGAGGTCTTTAGTTTCTCTGCAGTACTAGTTAGCTCTTAGGCTGGTGCGTGGCGTCTAGAACCAACGTAGGCACGCTCCCTGGCTATCTCTAGTTGCGTTTGTCAGGCGTAGGGCAGCGGTCAGCCCAGGTTCCATCACCCTAGAGCTCGTCCGTTATTTATTTGTACTTTGCTTGTCCTGTGCTATCCCTAGCCATTGGGGATTCATGACAGTATAGCCGGCCCACAAAGTGTTAATTGTTTGGGCTGAAGCAGGAGAAAAAGAAGTGTTTAAGGGAAATTTTTTTTTTTTTTTTTTTTCCCTTCAGAGTTTTGCTGCCTAGCCCTTAATTGCTGTCTAGCTGCTTCTTACCTCCTCTTAACCCTTGAATGGCTCTGATCTTAGCTGTTTAACATGGATGTCCAGAGTTTGGCTTCCAGCCTGAGTAATCTCGCGGCAAAAGTTCAAAACATACAGGATTTTGTTGTTCACACTCCCATGTCTGAACCTAGAATTCCTATTCCAGAGTTCTTTTCTGGAGATAGATCTACCTTCCTGAATTTCAGGAACAATTGTAAATTGTTTCTTTCTTTAAAATCTCGCTCCTCTGGAGACCCTGCTCAACAGGTCAAGATTGTAATATCTTTCCTGCGGGGCGACCCTCAGAATTGGGCATTTGCATTGGCACCAGGGGATCCTGCATTGCTCAGTGTGGATGCGTTTTTTCTGGCACTGGGATTGCTCTATGAGGAACCTAACCTGGAGATTCAGGCTGAAAAGGCTTTATTAGCCCTCTCTCAGGGGCATGATGAAGCGGAAATATATTGTCAAAAATTTCGGAAATGGTCGGTGCTTACTCAGTGGAATGAGTGCGCCCTGGCTGCAAACTTCAGAAATGGTCTTTCTGAGGCCATTAAGGATATTATGGTGGGGTTCCCTACGCCTACAGGTCTGAATGAGTCTATGGCTATGGCCATTCAGATTGATCGGCGTTTACGGGAGCGCAAACCCGTGCACCAGTTGGCGGTGTCTTCTGAACAGGCACCTGAAACTATGCAATGTGATAGAATTCAGTCCAGAAGTGAACGGCAAAATTATAGGCGGGAAAATGGATTGTGTTTTTATTGTGGTGATTCAGCTCATGTTATATCAGCATGCTCTAAACGCACAAAAAGGGTTGATAAATCTTTTGCCATTGGTACTCTGCAGTCTAAGTTCATTTTGTCTGTGACTCTGATTTTTTCACTGTCTTCCATTTCCGTCGATGCCTATGTGGATTCGGGCGCTGCCCTGAGTCTTATGGATTGGTCATTTGCTAAATGCTGCGGTTTTAGTCTGGAGCCTCTGGAAGTTCCTATTCCTCTGAAGGGAATTGACTCTACACCATTGGCTATGAATAAACCGCAGTACTGGACACAAGTGACCATGCGCATGACTCCCGTTCATCAGGAGGTGATTCGCTTCCTTGTACTGTATAATTTACATGATGTACTAGTGCTTGGTCTGCCATGGTTACAAACTCATAATCCTGTCCTGGACTGGAAAACAATGTCTGTGTTAAGCTGGGGATGTCAGGGGGTTCATGGTGATGCACCTCCGATTTCAATCGCTTCATCTACTCCTTCTGAGATCCCTGCGTTTTTGTCTGACTATAGGGATGTTTTTGAGGAGCCTAAGCTCAATTCGCTCCCTCCTCATAGAGAGTGTGACTGTGCTATAGAATTGATTCCTGGCAGTAAGTTCCCTAAGGGTCGTTTATTTAATCTGTCACTGCCAGAGCATACTGCTATGCGGAATTATATTAAGGAGTCCTTGGAAAAGGGACATATTCGTCCATCTTCGTCCCCTCTGGGAGCAGGTTTTTTTTTCGTGGCAAAAAAAGATGGTTCCCTGAGGCCTTGTATAGATTATCGCCTTCTGAATAAGATTACAGTCAAATATCAGTATCCATTGCCATTATTAACTGATTTGTTTGCTCGCATTAAGGGGGCTAGGTGGTTCACTAAGATAGATCTTCGCAGTGCGTATAATCTGGTGCGGATAAAACAGGGTGATGAGTGGAAAACCGCATTTAATACGCCTGAGGGCCATTTTGAGTATTTGGTAATGCCTTTTGGACTCTCCAATGCTCCGTCAGTCTTTCAGTCCTTTATGCACAATATTTTCCGTGAATATCTGGATAAGTTTATGATTGTGTATTTGGATGATATTTTGGTGTTTTCTGATGACTGGGAGTCTCATGTTCTACAGGTCAGGAAGGTGTTTCAGGTTCTGCGGGCCAATTCTCTGTTTGTGAAGGGCTCAAAGTGTCTCTTCGGAGTCCAGAAGATTTCTTTTTTGGGGTACATTTTTTCTCCTTCTACTATTGAGATGGATCCCGTCAAGGTTCAGGCTATTTGTGACTGGACACAACCTACATCTGTTAAGAGCCTTCAGAAGTTCTTGGGGTTTGCTAATTTTTATCGTCGGTTCATTGCTAATTTTTCCAGTATTGTTAAACCTTTGACTGATTTGACTAAAAAGGGTGCTGATGTTGCTGATTGGTCTCCTGCGGCCGTGGAGGCCTTTCAGGAACTTAAGCGCCGGTTTTCTTCTGCTCCGGTGTTGTGTCAACCAGATGTTTCACTTCCTTTTCAGGTTGAGGTTGATGCTTCCGAGATTGGAGCGGGGGCGGTTTTGTCACAGAGAAGTTCTAATGGCTCGGTGATGAAGCCATGTGCATTCTTCTCTAGAAAATTCTCGCCCGCCGAGCGCAATTATGATGTGGGTAATCGGGAGCTTTTGGCCATGAAGTGGGCATTTGAGGAGTGGCGTCATTGGCTTGAGGGTGCTAAACATCGTGTGGTGGTCTTGACTGATCACAAGAATCTCATTTACCTTGAGTCTGCCAGGCGTTTGAATCCTAGACAGGCTCGTTGGTCGTTGTTTTTTTCTCGTTTCAATTTCGTGGTTTCATACCTGCCAGGTTCAAAGAATGTGCAGGCAGATGCTCTTTCCAGGAGTTTTGTGCCTGACTCTCCTGGAGACTCTGGGCCTACTGGTATCCTTAGGGATGGGGTAATATTGTCCGCCGTATCCCCAGACTTGCGACGTGCATTGCAGGAGTTTCAGGTGGATAAACCGGATCGTTGTCCACCAGAAAGACTGTTTGTCCCGGATGATTTGACCAGTAGAGTCATCTCCGAGGTCCATTTTTCTGTGTTGGCTGGTCATCCTGGAATATTTGGTACTAGAGACTTGGTGGCCAGGTCCTTTTGGTGGCCTTCCTTGTCTAGGGATGTGCGTACCTTTGTGCAGTCTTGTGAAGTGTGTGCTCGAGCTAAGCCTTGCTGTTCTCGGGCCAGTGGGTTGTTGTTATCCTTGCCCATCCCGAAGAGGCCTTGGACGCACATTTCCATGGATTTTATTTCTGATCTCCCGGTTTCACAGAAAATGTCCGTTATCTGGGTTGTGTGTGACCGCTTTTCTAAGATGGTTCATTTGGTGCCCTTGCCTAAGTTGCCCTCCTCCTCTGAGTTGGTCCCTTTATTTTTTCAGAACGTGGTTCGTTTGCATGGGATTCCGGAGAATATCGTTTCTGACAGGGGATCCCAGTTTGTGTCTAGATTTTGGCGGACGTTTTGTGCCAAGATGGGCATTGATTTGTCTTTCTCGTCTGCATTCCATCCTCAGACGAATGGCCAGACGGAGCGAACTAATCAGACCTTGGAAACTTATTTGAGGTGTTTTGTTTCTGCTGATCAAGATGACTGGGTTGCTTTTTTGCCACTGGCCGAATTTGCTCTTAATAATCGGGCTAGTTCTGCCACGTTGGTCTCTCCTTTTTTTTGTAATTCGGGGTTTCATCCTCGTTTTTCCTCTGGTCAGGTGGAGTCTTCGGATTGTCCTGGAGTGGACGTGGTGGTGGACAGGCTACATCAGATTTGGAATCAGGTGGTGGACAATTTGAAGTTATCTCAGGAGAAGACTCAGCAGTTTGCTAATCGCCGTCGCCGCGTGGGTCCCCGACTTCTTGTTGGGGATTTGGTGTGGTTGTCTTCTCGTTTTGTCCCTATGAAGGTCTCTTCTCCTAAGTTCAAGCCTCGGTTCATCGGTCCTTATAGGATCTCGGAGATTCTTAACCCTGTATCTTTTCGTTTGGATCTCCCAGCATCGTTTGCTATTCATAATGTGTTCCATCGGTCGTTGTTGCAGAGGTATGAGGTGCCCGTTGTTCCTTCGGTTGAGCCTCCTGCTCCGGTGCTGGTGGAGGGAGAATTGGAGTATGTTGTTGAGAAGATCTTGGATTCTCGTGTTTCCAGACGCAAACTCCAGTATTTGGTTAAGTGGAAGGGTTATGGTCAGGAGGATAATTCCTGGGTGGTCGCCTCCGATGTTCATGCGACTGATTTGGTCCGCGCCTTCCATAGAGCTCACCCTGATCGCCCTGGGGGTTCTCGTGAGGGTTCGGTGACCCCTCCTCAAGGGGGGGGTACTGTTGTGGATTCTGTTTGTGGGCTCCCTCTGGTGGTTACTGCTGGTACTGGGTGACTTTGGTGGGTTGCGGCCTTTGGTTTCCACCTGTCCATCAGAGGCTGGGTGTTTCCTATTTTACCTGGCCTTTCTGTCATTCCCTTGCCGGCTATCAATGTATTCAGATGTGCTCTGTTTGGTTCCTGCCTACCTGCTCCCAGATCTTTCAGGATAAGCTAAGTGTTGATTTTCAGTTGTTTGGTTTTTTGTCCAGCTTGCTTATTATGTCTCTATGCTAGCTGGTAGCTCTAGTGGACTGAGGTTCTCCCCATGTGCCATGAGTTGGCACATGGGTTCTTGTAATCTCAGGATGGTTTTTTTGATTAGGGTTTTTTGCTGACCGCTCAGTCCCCTATTGTATCTTTCTGCTTTCTAGTTTACAGCGGGCCTCAATTTGCTAAAGCTATATATATCATCTCTATGTGTGTGCCTTCCTCTCATTTCACCGTCAACACATGTGAGGGGGCAACTATATCTTTTGGGGTTCATTCCTCTGGAGGCAAGTGAGGTCTTTAGTTTCTCTGCAGTACTAGTTAGCTCTTAGGCTGGTGCGTGGCGTCTAGAACCAACGTAGGCACGCTCCCTGGCTATCTCTAGTTGCGTTTGTCAGGCGTAGGGCAGCGGTCAGCCCAGGTTCCATCACCCTAGAGCTCGTCCGTTATTTATTTGTACTTTGCTTGTCCTGTGCTATCCCTAGCCATTGGGGATTCATGACAGGTAATGTGCTCTGAAATAAAGTCCTGTAAAGGTGAAAGCTAGAAGAAAGATGCAGCAGACCCGTAGGGGTAGACATAGCGTCCTGCATACATGTCAGTAAGAAAGTAATGAAGGAAGTTTAATGTTTTATTTAATAGAAAATGTTTAATAATGTGCTAGAAAATGAGGACAGGAAGTGAACCCGTAGGGGTTAGTGGTGAGTCCTCTTAGGAGCCATACAGAGATGTGTTGTGAATTTGCTTTTTGCTCCCTCTAGTGGTTACTAGTTTTTTGACTCTGGTTTTTCTGTCATTCCTTTTATCCGCACCTGGGTCGTTAGTTAGGGGTGTTGCTATATAAGCTCCCTGGACCTTCAGTTCTATGCCTGGCAACGTAGTTATCAGAGCTAGTCTGCTGTGCTCTTGTCTACTGATCCTGGTTCCAGTTATATCAGCTAAGTCTGCCTTTTGCTTTTTGCTATTTGTTTTGGTTTTGTATTTTTGTCCAGCTTGTTCCTAATCTATATCCTGACCTTTGCTGGAAGCTCTAGGGGGCTGGTGTTCTCCCCCCGGACCGTTAGACGGTTCGGGGGTTCTTGAATTTCTAGTGTGGATTTTGATAGGGTTTTTGTTGACCATATAAGTTACCTTTCTTTATTCTGCTATCAGTAAGCGGGCCTCTCTGTGCTAAACCTGGTTCATTTCTGTGTTTGTCATTTCCTCTTACCTCACCGTCATTATTTGTGGGGGGCTTCTATCCAGCTTTGGGGTTCCCTTCTCTGGAGGCAAGAAAGGTCTTTGTTTTCCTCTACTAGGGGTAGCTAGATTCTCCGGCTGGAGCGTGTCATCTAGAATCAACGTAGGAATGATCCCCGGCTACTTCTAGTGTTGGCGTTAGGAGTAGATATATGGTCAACCCAGTTACCACTGCCCTATGAGCTGGATTTTTGTATTCTGCAGACTTCCACGTTCCTCTGAGACCCTCGCCATTGGGGTCATAACAGAGATGGCTCAGTAATCCGAACTGAAAGATGGATGATATGTTCTATACTGTGTATAGTAGTAGAAGGACAGTAGGCCCGGGCAGAAAGGGGCGGTCCTGTAACAGAAAGGAGAGGCAGTAGGTCTGGAGCAGTTAGGACAGGCAGTCCTGCAGATGTAAAGAAGGAGAATGCATAAAAGTTGATTAGCCTTATAATGTTTTATAAGAAGGTCTTTAGTGGATCCAGCGAGTACGTCCTTAAAGGCAGTGTTAAATTATTGTTCAAAGATTTTGCACTTAGTAGAATACCCGGTTGGGTAAGAAAAGTTATTTAAAGTATTTAACTATGTTTGAAACGTTCAAGTGTCCTCACCTCCCATAAAGGGAAGCTCTGTTAAAAAGTTTACTTGTACTTGCATTTTAAAAATTGTATGTCTTTTTGCTGACATGTATTGTTGCTTTCTTCCCAGTCCAGGAGTACTGGATTTAACCGGGGGGAGTGCAGCGCCCCAGAGTCCTGGTCGTTGCAGTACTGTTGCTCCGCCGCTAAGGGGGGCTATGGTACGTCTGATGGCACTGAAGGAGTACATCTGACCAGGTATCACAGACACCAATACATTTCACAGTCTGGCCTCCAGGGGGAGCTAAGGGTTCTATTTATTAGGCCACTCCTCACAATCTGGTAAAACTGGGGGTTAGGCAGGAAGTTAAGTGAGAAAGCTGACTGGGTTGGAACCAGGCAACACCTTGTGGCAGAGGGTGTTGTAGGGGAAGATTCAGAGGGGTCCCTGTCAGGGGTGGGATCCTGACAGAGGCCTAGCAACCAAAGAGAACGTTACGGGACCGCGCCTGCACGATATAGCGGCGGTACCCCAAGAAAGGACAAGAAGCGAGGTTTATTGTGCTGAGTGAGAAACGAGATCAACGCAACAAGGAGAATACCAGTAGGAGTCGTGCTGTAAGACGAGGCAACATCCTACTGAGGCGCATAACCGGTGGCCGGAACGCCGAGGAAGTATAGAGCTCCAGGCCAAACTTCAAACCTACGGCAGGACAGTCAGTTATAGGCGGGCTGTCTCACCCAATTGACCTAGGAAGACACAAGGGGGGTAACAACAGGAGTGGGGCGACGCTAGAGTCCCGGAAGAGCTCCGAGCCTCCCCGTCATACGGGTGCGTCCTAACCATAAGATCTGGGGGACGTGGAAGAACATCAGAATCGAGTTGTGAGGGAACACGTGAAACAGACACAACAGTTGTGAGGACTATCCCGTGGTGCTTAGCAGGGAAGGACTACAACACACAAGCGCTAGAAGGTAGGCACAGATTTCCACCTGCAAAGGGAACTCTGGAGGTGCCATTGGACCGGCCAGGCTTGCGCAGCCCGGTTAAACGTATTCCGGAGTGAGGATCCTGAAGCCTTCAGTAAAGAGGTAAAGAGACTGCAACCTGGTGTCCTCGTTATTTACCGCGACCGGCACTTCACCAGACCATAACGACACCACCATCCACCCCCTATTATTTGGGCGCCCCTCAGCAGGGTCACGGACCGGGCCTAGCCACCGTGACAACCCCCAGAGCAGAGACTCAGAGGCCCGGTACCGAGTACCCCTCGGCCCTGCGGCAGTGGGGGCGCTGCATTAGTAATTTGTACTGGATATGCTGAGGGAATGGGAGCCAGTGAAGAGATTTGCAGAGGGGGGAAGCAGAGCAGTAGTGAGGAGAGAGATGAATTAGTGGGGCAGCAGAGTTAAGGATGGACTGGAGAGGTGCAAGGGTGTTAGCAGGGAGGCCGCAGAAAAGGATGTTGCAGTAGTCAAGGCGGGAGATGATGAGGGCATGCACAAGCATTTTAGTAGATTGACGGTTGAGGAAAGGACGGATTCTGGAGATATTTGAGCTGGAGGCGACAGAGCTTGGATGTGCGGTTTGAAGGACAGGGCAGAGTCAAAGGTTACTCCGAGGCAGCGGACTTCTGGTACTGGGGAAAGCATGATGTCGTTAATTGCGATAGATAGGTCAGGTAAGGATGATCTATGGGATGGAGGAAAGATGATGAGTTCAGATTTGTCTACATTGAGTTTGAGGAAGCGAGAGGAGAAGAAGGAGGATATGGCTGATAGACACTCCGGGTTCTGGACAGCAGAGCGGTAACGTCTGGGCCAGAGAGGTAGATCTGAGTGTCATCAGCATAGAGGTGGCACTGGAATCCATGGGACTTTATGAGTTGTCCCAGTCCCAAGTGTATAGATTGAGAAGAGTATGGGTCCTAGAACACAGCCTTGGGGGACTTCAACAGAGAGAGGGTGGGATGAGGAGGTAGTGCTGGAGTGGGAGAGGCTGAATGTGCGGTTGAAAAGGTACGAGGAGATCCAGGATAGGGTGAGGTCTTTGATGCCAAAGGAGGAGAGGATCTGTAGTAAGAGGCAGTGGTCAACTGTGTCGAAAGCAGAGGACAAGTCTAGAAGGAGGAGTACAGAGTATTGTCCGTTAGCTTTGGCGGTAAGTAGGTCGTTAGTGATTTTGGTCAGGGCTCTCTCAGTTGAGTGATGGGGGCAGAAACCAGATTGTAGATTGTCAAAGAGTAAGTTAGATGAGAGGTAGGAGGAAAGTTCAGAGTGGACGTGCTGCTCCAGGAGTTTGGAAGTGAATGGGAGCAGCGATATTGGGCGATAGCTGGACATAACAGTTGGATTGAGGGTTGGCTTTTAAAGGCTAGGCGTGATTGTGGCATGTTTGAAAACAGGTGGGAAGGTGCCAGAAGTTAGTGATACGTTGATGAGGTGGGTTAGGGATGGGATAGCACACAGGTGGTGAGGTGCGATTTGGAGAGGAGACAATTAAGCCCCCCTTCAGTGATGTTGGATAGGGAGGTTATGGGATTTGGGCATTGGTCTGGTATACAAAGGGGTTGTGGTGGTTGAACAATGAAGACTTGACTTGTCTGGTCAATCTTATTTTTAAAGTGTGTGGCAAAGTCCTCAGCAGAGATGAGGGAGGTTGGAGGGGACAGTGGGGGGCGGAGGAGGGAGTTAAAGGTTTTGAATAACTGTTTGGGGTTGTAGGATAGGGAAGATACGAGGGTTGTGAAGTAGGCCTGTTTAGCAGAGGTAAGAGCAGATTTAAAAGCGAGTGTTGCTTGTTTGAATACAGTGAAGTCATCTTGCGAGTGTGATTTCTTCCAACGCCGCTCTGCAACCCTGGACACTTGCCGAAGCTTTTTAGTGGCGTTATTGTGCCAATATTATCGATTGATACGTCGCACTCTGCCATGGACGAGAGGGGCAACCGTGTCAATAGCTGATGCGAGAGTGGCATTGTAGAAAGCAGCGGCACTGCCTGTGTGGTGGAGTGAGGATATGGATGCCAGTGGTAGGATGGAGTCAGAGAGTGTGTGGGAGTCTAGGTGTGCAAGGTTTCTGCGGAGGTGCGCATGTTGCTGGACATGGGTGACCGGTGAGGAGGACAGGAATGATTAGGTGAGCAGATGGTCGTCGGATAGAGGGAGAGGGGAGGTGGTAAAGTTAGATAGAGAGCAGAGACGGGTGAAGATGAGGTCTAGTGTATGTCCATCTGTGTGGGTGGCTACGGAGGACCACTGAGTAAGTCTAAAGGATGAAGTAAGGGACAGAAGTTTGGAGGCTGTTGACTGGAGGGTATCAATGGGGATGTTGAAGTCACCCATGATGATGGTGGGAATGTCAGCAGAGAGAAAGTGAAGAAGCCAGGTGGAGAATTGGTCAATAAAGGCAGTGGCTGGGCCTGGAGGTCGGTATATGACGGCCACTTGGAGGTTGGAGGGAGAGTAGATACGGACAGAGTGGACTTCAAAGGAGGGGAGGATAAGGGAGGGAAGAGGTGCGATTGTGTTAAAGGTGCAGTTTGAAGAAAGGAGAAGACCCACTCCTCCACCATGTCTGTTGCTGGGGAGAAGGGTGTGGGTGAAGTGGAGGCCTCCATATCACAGCGCAGCAGGGGAAGCGGTGTCAGAGGGTGTTAGCCATGTTTCTGTGAGGCCGAGGAAGGCAAGATTGAGAGAGAGAAAAAGGTTGTGAATCACATGAAGCTTATTGCAGATTGAGCAGGCATTCCAGAGTGCTCCAGAGAGTTGGAGCAGGGGGGTGGGCGTCAGGGGCACGGGTTTTATGTTGGAAAGATTGCAGTAGCTGATATTAGATAGGGAGCGATAGGAGGGGGTAGTAATGGGAGGTTTGAACTGTGGGGGTCCAGGGTTGGGAGATATGTCTCCAGCAGTGAGGAGGAGCAGAGAAAGGGAGAGCAGGTGGGAGAAAGAGTGGGAGGCTTGTTTTATTAGGACAGATTTGAGGTTGAGGAGCAGGTCAGCAGAGGAGGACAGGTGGGGAGATAAGAGGGAAGGGGAGATGATTATTAGGTTAGAGAGTGCTGGGGTTTGTGATAGCGAAGAGGATTAGTGGAGCAAACACTGTAAGGGCATATGTAAACATGCTGAAGGAGTAAAGGTACCTTCACACGAAGCGACGCTGCAGCGATAGCGACAACGATGCCGATCGCTGCAGCGTCGCTGTTTGATCGCTGGGGAGCTGTCACACAGACCGCTCTCCAGCGACCAACGATGCCGAGGTCCCCGGGTAACCAGGGTAAACATCGGGTTGCTAAGCGCAGGGCCGCGCTTAGTAACCCGATGTTTACCCTGGTTACCAGCGTAAAAGTAAAAAAAACAAACAGTACATGCTCACCTGCGCGTCCCCCAGCGTCTGCTTCCTGACACTGACTGAGCTCTGGCCCTAACAGCACAGCGGTGACGTCACCGCTGTGCTTTCACTTTCACTTTAGGGCCGGCGCTCAGTAAGTGTCAGGAAGCAGACGCTGGGGGACGCGCAGGTGAGTATGTACTGTTTGTTTTTTTTTACTTTTACTCTGGTAACCAGGGTAAACATCGGGTTACTAAGCGCGGCCCTGCGCTTGGTAACCCGATGTTTACCCTGGTTACCAGTGTAAAACATCGCTGGTATCGTTGCTTTTGCTTTCAAACACAACGATACACGGCGATCGGACGACCAAATAAAGTTCTGGACTTTATTCAGCGACCAGCGACATCACAGCAGGATCCTGATCGCTGCTGCGTGTCAAACTAAACGATATCGCTAGCGAGGACGCTGCAACGTCACGGATCGCTAGCGATATCGTTACAAAGTCGTTTCGTGTGAAGGTACCTTAAGATGGGTTAATAGAAAAGCTAGGTCCAAGTAATACCAAGTGCTTACACAGCAGACATACCCAAATGAGACAGAGACATAGAGTGGGGTCCTGACTCCTGCAGTGACTAACTGCCATTGAAATAACGGCGGCGTCTTTATGCTTAGCTGTGTAATGCTTTGCTGCAGGAATGCGCTTGCCTGACCCCACACGCGTCACATCTGATGCCTGTGACAAAAAAAACACGTTTTAAATTGTTAGATTTTCACTTAAATTCATTTAAATGACCTGGCTGTAGTCTGCAGTGTGACCAAGCAAATAAATGTAGAAAAAAGGGGGCTATGGGTTGCTTTGTAATAAAATTAGCAGGTATGCAAAAAAAGTGCAAAAAGAAATCCTAGCCACGGATACCTGCAGCTAGGCATTGTAAGATTGCTCTTACTGAGTGTATTGGGAGACACTCGCTTGGCACGGAATTCAAGCACTTAGGCAACACTCGCTTGGCACGGGATTCAAGCACTTAGGCACGTTTTTTTTCAAACAAAACTGTCTATATGGTTTATTGCACCATAAACCATAGAAATATGAACAATAAGCAAACAGTCTTTGCATCAATCTTCACATTAACAGTATACGGCTTTGAAACCGCGGTCACTAAACACACTGAACCTCTGTGTCCAGTTATCGTGGGTGACCACACGCCATACAGTTGATTGATGTCCATGGAGCACAACAGGCACCAACATATGACATTACGGTTGCAGCAACTAAACACACTGGTCCTCCCTTGACCAGTTGCCGTGGGTTACCACACAGTTCATATCACAAGTACCAACAGTCTGTACAGGTACCTGACGGGAGCTCCAGCTCCACCTGCTGACTCCTTGTCAGTCCTCTCTTCCGGGAAAGCTGCCTCACGGGAATCACCAACTTACCTGTGCGGCATATCTTAGTCAGTCCAGACCCACTGAAGGATGGTAGCTTCCCCTATGGATCCAGTCCTACTCCCAGGACCTCCCAACACCAGCATATGGCCTGGCCGGGTGCTATTCAGGACGTTAGTCCAACACCCCAGGCCACCAGGTCTGAAGCCCCACCATGTGCTCTTCAGGAAGCCTCCTCCCAGGTCTTCCAACACAGGCTTCAAACAGGAAACTCACAGCGATCCCTGTGACCCACACCCTGGTCACATTATATACCTTTTAACCACTCCCCTGGGTGGGAGTGTGGGTGTGTGGCTAGTTTGTCCCGCCCATCTCACATAACTAGCCCTGCCAAACCTCCCCTGACTATTACACAACATGCAACATACTTGTGGGACTATAGGTCCCAGAAAACCACATCGCTTCAGGCTGGCAGCGCAGAGTCTTCTCCTCCGCGACACACATATCGTCCATTCATCACAATGCCGGACTTTGTCTTATTACCACAGCCATGCATGCAACTGCCATGCACTCTCATGGCCTCAATACACCTCTGTGTGCATACTGGGGAGACCATTCAGCGCCCCCTACCTGTTACAGGGGTCACTGCATCACAGTATATATAAAATACGCAGCAGCAGACAGTAATGGAGCCTTTTGATGTATGCAGTGAGATCTATATACTTACAGTGCCTACATGCCTTGCACTGATGTGGATATGCGCACATAGACTCCCCTGCCTACCTAGCACTGCAGTCTATATAACCCCGAATTAGCCCTAAAAGGACTGTTGGTTTTTCAGGATTTGTGGATTTAACACTACACATGTTCCAAATTATTATGCAGATTGGATTTAAGTGTCATAAAGATTTGTTTTGTTTTTCAAATAAACTCATGGATGGTGTTATGTCTCAGAGCTCAATGGATCACTGAAATCAATCTTAAACACATGTGATAATTAGTTTTCCAGGTGATTCTAATGAAAGGAAAACTACTTAAAAATGATGTTCCACATTATTAAGCAGGCCACAGTTTTCAAGTAACATGGGAAAGAAAAAGGATCTCTCTGCTGCCGAAAAGCATCAAATGGTGCAATGCATTGGTCAAGGGTTGAAAATATTAGATACCGTATTTTTCGGACTACAAGACGCACTTTTTTCCCCAAAAATGTAAGGGGAAAATGGGGGTGCGTCTTGTAGTTGGAATATACTTACAAATTATGCGGCAGCGGCGGCGGTGGTCCCGATGCAGCCTCCCTTCCCATGCTGGTGCAGCTGTGGCTGTGCTGTGGGCAGGGGCTGTGCTGCGGGGCTGTGGCAGCGGCTCTCTGGGCTCAGTGGGGGCTCCGACGGCATTTCGTCAAAGCCCGGAGGCCCCCCGCTCATCCGGCATGTTGCGGTGGCCCCTGAGAACATGGGCGCCGGGAAAATGGCCGCCGCACGCTCAGATTCAAATCTCGTCAACGAGATCTCGTCTCCCGAGATCTCGGGGCGAGATCTCAGCAACAAGATCTGAATCTGAGCGTGCGCTGGCTCGGTGGCCATTTTTCCGGCGCCCATGTTCTCGGAGGCCACCGCAACATGCCGGATGAGCGGGGGCCTCTGGGCTTTGACGAAATGCTGTCGGAGCCCCCACTGAGCCCAGAGAGCCGCTGCCACAGCCCCGCAGCACAGCCCCTGCCTGCAGCACAGCCCGGAGCCCAGCCACTGCCCCGGAGCACAGCCCCTGCTCCGGAGCACAGAGCCTCCACCTCTGCCCAAGCACAGAGCACCAGCCTGGGATGGGATTTCCTGGAGGCCAACGCACCAGCCTGGACCACCGAAAGACCCCTGTGACCACTTCTCCACCTGTGCCGATCCCTTCACTGGTAAGCTGAATTCGGACTGTAAGACATACCCCCATTTGAAACATTTTTTTTTTTTTTCCTTATGGTCCGGTGCGTCTTTTAGTCCGAAAAATAGGGTATTTCCCGAAAACTTAAGCGTGAACATCGTACTGTTAAGAGATTTGTGGCTGAATCTGAGCACAGACATGTTTGTGCTGATAAAGGCATAATGAGGAAGGTTTCTGCCAGGCAAGTTCATCCGATTAAGAGAGCAGCTGCTAAAAAGCCATTACAGACCAGCAAACAGATATTTGAAGCTGCTGGTGCCTCTGGAGTCCCTCGAACCTCAAGGTGTAGGATCCTTCAAAGGCTTGCTGTGGTTCATAAACCTACTATTTGGTCACCCCTAAACAGTGTTCACAAGCAGAAACAGTTGCAGTGGGCCCAGACATACATGAAGACTAATTTTGAAACAGTCTTGTTTACTGATGAGTGTCGAGCAACCCTGGGTGGTCCAGATGGGTGGTGCCTGGTGTAGCAGGGCTGACTGTGCTGTGTCTGGTGTAGCAGGGCTGACTGTGCTGTGCCTGGTGTAGCAGGGCTGACTGTGCTGTGCCTGGTGTAGCAGGGCTGACTGTGCTGTGTCTGGTGTAGCAGGGCTGACTGTGCTGTGCCTGGTGTAGCAGGGCTAACTGTGCTGTGCCTGGTGTAGCAGGGCTGACTGTGCTGTGCCTGGTGTAGCAGGGCTGACTGTGCTGTGTCTGGTGTAGCAGGGCTGACTGTGCTGTGTCTGGTGTAGCAGGGCTGACTGTGCTGTGCCTGGTGTAGCAGGGCTAACTGTGCTGTGCCTGGTGTAGCAGGGCTGACTGTGCTGTGCCTGGTGTAGCAGGGCTGTGCTGTGCCTGGTGTAGCAGGGCTGTGCTGTGCTTTGGTGTAGCAGGGCTGACTGTGCTGTGCCTGGTGTAGCAGGGCTAACTGTGCTGTGCCTGGTGTAGCAGGGCTGTGCTGTGCCTGGTGTAGCAGGGCTGACTGTGCTGTGCCTGGTGTAGCAGGGCTAACTGTGCTGTGCCTGGTGTAGCAGGGCTGACTGTGCTGTGCCTGGTGTAGCAGGGCTGTGCTGTGCCTGGTGTAGCAGGGCTGTGCTGTGCCTGGTGTAGCAGGGCTGACTGTGCTGTGCCTGGTGTAGCAGGGCTGACTGTGCTGTGCCTGGTGTAGCAGGGCTGACTGTGCTGTGCCTGGTGTAGCAGGGCTGACTGTGCTGTGCCTAGTGTAGCAGGGCTGTGCTGTGCCTGGTGTAGCAGGGCTGTGCTGTGCCTGGTGTAGCAGGGCTGACTGTGCTGTGCCTGGTGTAGCAGGGCTGACTGTGCTGTGCCTGGTGTAGCAGGGCTGACTGTGCTGTGCCTGGTGTAGCAGGGCTGACTGTGCTGTGTCTGGTGTAGCAGGGCTGACTGTGCTGTGTCTGGTGTAGCAGGGCTGACTGTGCTGTGCCTGGTGTAGCAGGGCTAACTGTGCTGTGCCTGGTGTAGCAGGGCTGACTGTGCTGTGCCTGGTGTAGCAGGGCTGTGCTGTGCCTGGTGTAGCAGGGCTGTGCTGTGCTTTGGTGTAGCAGGGCTGACTGTGCTGTGCCTGGTGTAGCAGGGCTAACTGTGCTGTGCCTGGTGTAGCAGGGCTGTGCTGTGCCTGGTGTAGCAGGGCTGACTGTGCTGTGCCTGGTGTAGCAGGGCTAACTGTGCTGTGCCTGGTGTAGCAGGGCTGACTGTGCTGTGCCTGGTGTAGCAGGGCTGTGCTGTGCCTGGTGTAGCAGGGCTGTGCTGTGCCTGGTGTAGCAGGGCTGACTGTGCTGTGCCTGGTGTAGCAGGGCTGACTGTGCTGTGCCTGGTGTAGCAGGGCTGACTGTGCTGTGCCTGGTGTAGCAGGGCTGTGCTGTGCCTGGTGTAGCAGGGCTGTGCTGTGCCTGGTGTAGCAGGGCTGACTGTGCTGTGCCTGGTGTAGCAGGGCTGACTGTGCTGTGCCTGGTGTAGCAGGGCTGACTGTGCTGTGCCTAGTGTAGCAGGGCTGTGCTGTGCCTGGTGTAGCAGGGCTGTGCTGTGCCTGGTGTAGCAGGGCTGACTGTGCTGTGCCTGGTGTAGCAGGGCTGACTGTGCTGTGCCTGGTGTAGCAGGGCTGACTGTGCTGTGCCTGGTGTAGCAGGGCTGTGCTGTGCCTGGTGTAGCAGGGCTGACTGTGCTGTGCCTGGTGTAGCAGGGCTGACTGTGCTGTGCCTAGTGTAGCAGGGCTGTGCTGTGCCTGGTGTAGCAGGGCTGTGCTGTGCCTGGTGTAGCAGGGCTGACTGTGCTGTGCCTGGTGTAGCAGGGCTGACTGTGCTGTGCCTGGTGTAGCAGGGCTGTGCTGTGCCTGGTGTAGCAGGGCTGACTGTGCTGTGCCTGGTGTAGCAGGGCTGACTGTGCTGTGCCTGGTGTAGCAGGGCTGTGCTGTGCCTGGTGTAGCAGGGCTGACTGTGCTGTGCCTGGTGTAGCAGGGCTGACTGTGCTGTGCCTGGTGTAGCAGGGCTGTGCTGTGCCTGGTGTAGCAGGGCTGACTGTGCTGTGCCTGGTGTAGCAGGGCTGACTGTGCTGTGCCTGGTGTAGCAGGGCTGTGCTGTGCCTGGTGTAGCAGGGCTGACTGTGCTGTGCCTGGTGTAGCAGGGCTGACTGTGCTGTGTCTGGTGTAGCAGGGCTGACTGTGCTGTGTCTGGTGTGGCAGGATAGAATTTGTCACAGGAAAGGACAACCACGCAGAGAGGTGACAGAAGGAAAGAGGGGGCACACTGGCTCCCTCCCGCACATGGATAGTATCTCTCCAGGATATGTTCTCCCTCTTAGTGCACCACAGGCGATCGGTGCAGCGGTTGCTACATCAGAGTCACGGACAGGTGATTGTCACCAAACGATGGTTGCTTGACAACCAGAAACATGGCGCTCATCACGTGACTTGAAGCCTCTCTGCCTCAGGTTGTTGTGCGTGAGCTCACCTTCTGCCTCCGCCTTCCTCTGCTTTCCACCAGTGAGAGGAATGGAAGGGAGTGGGGACAGAGGTTGGAGGCTGGTCATTGGTACCGGTGTTCTGTGGGGCGGGGTTACAGGGAGGGGAGCTATGTGGATGGAGGTGCAGCCCAGTGGCAGGTTGGAGAAGACCGGAGCAGGAGCGCTGGAGGTGAGAGGCGGAAAGGGCTGTGAGGCCGGGGAGAGGGCTGCGGGGTATTGAGGAGTGGAGATGGGACCGGTGCGGCGTGTATTCGTACTGTCACGTGCATAATATTCGGTATTGTAATATTACTCGTCTGTCTGTTATACCATACCGAATCCATCTGCTATATGTTATTCCACCCCGGTCCTGTGTATTACAGCTGTGCTATATGTTATTAGCCCCCTGGTCCTGTGTATTACACCTCTGCTATAGGTTATTAGCCCCCTGGTCCTGTGTAGTACACCTCTGCTATAGGTTATTAGCCCCCTGGTCCTGTGTATTTCACCTCTGCTATAGGTTATTCCTCCTAGGTCCTGTGTGGTACACCTCTGTTATAGGTTATTCCACCTCGGTCCTGTGTATTACAGCTGTGCTATAGGTTATTAGTCCCCTTGTCCTGTGTATTACAGCTGTGCTATAGGTTATTAGCCCCCTGGTCCTGTATATTACACCTCTGCTATAGGTTATTCCACCCCGATCCTGTGTATTACACCTCTGCTATAGGTTATTCCACCTCGGTCCTGTGTATTACAGCTGTGCTATAGGTTATTAGCCCCCTGGTCCTGTGTATTACATCTGTGCTATAGGTTATTAGACCCCCGGCCCTGTGTATTACAGCTGTGCTATAGGTTATTAGTCCCCTTGTCCTGTGTATTACAGCTGTGCTATAGGTTATTAGCCCCCTGGTCCTGTGTATTACATCTGTGCTATAGGTTATTAGACCCCCGGCCCTGTGTATTACAGCTGTGCTATAGGTTATTAGTCCCCTTGTCCTGTGTATTACAGCTGTGCTATAGGTTATTAGCCACCTGGTCCTGTGTATTACAGCTGTGCTATAGGTTATTAGCCCCCTGGTCCTGTGTATTACACTTCTGCTATAGGTTATTCCACCTAGGTCCTGTGTAGTACACCTCTGCTATAGGTTATTAGCCCCCTGGTCCTGTGTATTACAGCTCTGCTGTAGGTTATTCCACCTCGGTCCTGTGTATTACAGCTGTGCTATAGGTTATTAGTCCCCTTGTCCTGTGTATTACAGCTGTGCTATAGGTTATTAGCCCCCTGGTCCTGTGTATTACAGCTGTGCTATAGGTTATTAGTCCCCTTGTCCTGTGTATTACAGCTGTGCTATAGGTTATTAGCCCCCTGGTCCTGTATATTACACCTCTGCTATAGGTTATTCCACCCCGATCCTGTGTATTACACCTCTGCTATAGGTTATTCCACCTCGGTCCTGTGTATTACAGCTGTGCTATAGGTTATTAGCCCCCTGGTCCTGTATATTACAGCTGTGTTATAGGTTATTTACTATCTGGTCCTGTGTATTACAGCTGTGCTATAGGTTATTAGCCCCCTGGTCCTGTGTATTACAGCTGTGCTATAGGTTATTAGCCACCTGGTCCTGTGTATTACAGCTGTGCTATAGGTTATTAGCCCCCTGGTCCTGTGTATTACACCTCTGCTATAGGTTATTCCACCTAGGTCCTGTGTAGTACACCTCTGCTATAGGTTATTAGCCCCCTGGTCCTGTGTATTACAGCTCTGCTGTAGGTTATTCCACCTAGGTCTTGTGTATTACACCTCTGTTATAGGTTATTCCACCTCGGTCCTGTGTATTACAGCTGTGCTATAGGTTATTAGACCCCCGTCCTGTGTAATACACCTGTGCTGTAGGTTATTAGCCCACTGGTCCTGTATATTACAGCTGTGTTATAGGTTATTTAGTATCTGGTCCTGTGTGTTTCACCTCTGCTATAGGTTGTTCCTCCTAGGTCCTGTGTAGTACACCTCTGCTATAGGTTATTAGCCCCCTGGTCCTGTGTATTACACCTCTGCTATAGGTTATTAGCCCCCTGGTCCTGTGTATTTCACCTCTGCTATAGGTTATTAGCCCCCTGGTCCTGTGTATTACATCTGTGCTATAGGTTATTAGACCCCCGGCCCTGCGTATTACAGCTGTGCTATAGGTTATTAGTCCCCTTGTCCTGTGTATTACAGCTGTGCTATAGGTTATTAGCCCCCTGGTCCTGTATATTACACCTCTGCTATAGGTTATTCCACCCCGATCCTGTGTATTACACCTCTGCTATAGGTTATTCCACCTCGGTCCTGTGTATTACAGCTGTGCTATAGGTTATTAGACCCCCGTCCTGTGTAATACACCTGTGCTGTAGGTTATTAGCCCCCTGGTCCTGTATATTACAGCTGTGTTATAGTAAATAACCTATCTGGTCCTGTGTATTACAGCTGTGCTATAGGTTATTAGCCCCCTGGTCCTGTGTATTTCACCTCTGCTATAGGTTATTCCTCCTAGGTCCTGTGTAGTACACCTCTGCTATAGGTTATTAGCCCCCTGGTCCTGTGTATTACACCTCGGTCCTCTGCTATAGATTATTAGCCCCCTGGTCCTGTGTATTTCACCTCTGCTATAGGTTATTCCTCCTAGGTCCTGTGTAGTACACCTCTGTTATAGGTTATTCCACCTCGGTCCTGTGTATTACAGCTGTGCTATAAGTTATTAGCCCCCTGGTCCTGTGTATTACATCTGTGCTATAGGTTATTAGACCCCCGGCCCTGTGTATTACAGCTGTGCTATAGGTTATTAGTCCCCTTGTCCTGTGTATTACAGCTGTGCTATAGGTTATTAGCCACCTGGTCCTGTGTATTACAGCTGTGTTATAGGTTATTAGCCACCTGGTCCTGTGTATTACAGCTGTGCTATAGGTTATTAGCCCCCTGGTCCTGTGTATTACACTTCTGCTATAGGTTATTCCACCTAGGTCCTGTGTAGTACACCTCTGCTATAGGTTATTAGCCCCCTGGTCCTGTGTATTACAGCTCTGCTGTAGGTTATTCCACCTCGGTCCTGTGTATTACAGCTGTGCTATAGGTTATTAGTCCCCTTGTCCTGTGTATTACAGCTGTGCTATAGGTTATTAGCCCCCTGGTCCTGTGTATTACAGCTGTGCTATAGGTTATTAGTCCCCTTGTCCTGTGTATTACAGCTGTGCTATAGGTTATTAGCCCCCTGGTCCTGTATATTACACCTCTGCTATCGGTTATTCCACCTCGGTCCTGTGTATTACAGCTGTGCTATAGGTTATTAGACCCCCGTCCTGTGTAATACACCTGTGCTGTAGGTTATTAGCCCCCTGGTCCTGTATATTACAGCTGTGTTATAGGTTATTTACTATCTGGTCCTGTGTATTACAGCTGTGCTATAGGTTATTAGCCCCCTGGTCCTGTGTATTACACCTCTGCTATAGGTTATTCCACCCCTGTTCTGTGTATTACACCTCTGCTATAGGTTACTCCACTACGGTCCTGTGTATTACAGCTGTGCTATAGGTTATTAGGCCCTTGGTCCTCTGTATTACACTTCTGCTATAGGTTCTTCCACCCCGCTCCTGTGTATTACATCTCTGCTATATGTTATTCCACCAGGATCCTGTGTATTACACCTCTGCTATAGGTTATTCCACCCCCCCTGGTCCTATAGTGGTTAGTATGGAAACACAAATTGGCTCACCTGTGGTATATCACAAATTAGAATCACCTCTAATTATTTGTCGGTGCCCATGTGACATGAATGGGCCAATGAATGATGGCTTTGTCACAATGGTGAAGGCAAAGAAGCTGTCTGAGGACATCGGAACTGCAATTATTAGCAATCACAAGACTTCCAAAGGATATAAGGCCATCTTCAAAAACCTTGGTATCCCAGTTTCAGCAGTGTACGATGTTAAGAAGTTTGCCAAGCATGAAACCGTCAAGAACCTCCATGGACGTAGGGGAAAAAGGAAGATTGACAAGAGCTGTCTTTGAAGGTTGGTGCGAATGGTGTAAAAAAAAAAAACAAAAAAAAACCCACATCAAACATCCAATGACATGAAGGCCAACCTGGAACAGTCTGGGGTTATGGTTTAAACAAGTACCATACGCCGCACGCTAATCCAAGCAGGACTTTATGGGCGAAGGTCAAGGACGAAACCATTGCTGGAGAAAACGCATAAAAAGGAACAACCGATCTTTGCCAAAGAGTACCTGTGATGGTGTGATATGCTATGTGGGTATCATTTTTGTGTATATTTCTATTTAATTTATTTTCTCTGACGCCCATGACGGCACCACGGAGAGAGGGGATCCACCCACCAAGGACAGGAAACCTACAGATAAAAAGGCGGTACCACTCTCCCGCATCAGTTGGTTTCCTGTCCTTGATGGGAGACCTACAGCTTACCAACAGGAAGACATCGTTGGATTCCGGGGCCAATCAGTCCGACTCGGGCAGCTTTGGTCCCCCGGCCTCGGCTGGTGTGGTGACCCGAAGCGCCAACGCTGGGGCTAGTGGGCCTCTAGGGTGTGCGGGGGAAGTGGCATGGAGTTCGCGGCCACCTCCTCGGGTAAGATGCTGCAGCAGCGATAAACATCCAGGGGGGTCCCTCTGTGGTTGCGGGGAGAGTGGCACTCTCCCTCCTGAAGCGTGAGCCTGCAAGCTGCAAAAGCCGGGGCCTCCGGTGTGCAGCGTGAAAAAAAAAAAAAAAAAGCCGCATGCTGCCTCTCCCAGAATCTTCAGAGAATGCCGGAGCTGAGCCCGGGGCTGAAACCCTCCTAGGGGGGTCCCTCAGCCACAGAGACCAGTGAGCGGACAAGGCTCTTGGGTGGAGCCGCTTCCTCCCGCAGTGGAGGCACTCTGCGCCAACACCGGCTGGCAAGCCACTGCGGCTTCTGTTGCCAGGCCAGACTGATCCAGGCGGCGGGGGTTCCCTGCCTCGGCTGGCGTGGTATCCTGAGGCACCACTGCTGGGGCAGTGGGCCTTTAGGGTGTGTGGGGAGAGGCGGCAAAGAGGAACGAGACAGGCAACAGGCTGGTTTTCTGGATCTCATGGGCCCATATGACCCAAAACTGGTCCCGCCAAATTCAGGTGACAGGTTCCCTTTAAGTTAGTTGCATGTCTTGTCTGCGCGGAGCCTTATGATTGGACTTCAGAGTGACTTTTGGAAGCATGTTTTTCATTTTTTTTTTTGTTTTTTTTGTTTTTTTGTTTTTTTGTTTGATAAACAGGTGTCTCACTTTTCTTTGCAACTTAACTACTCTATGCCTTGGGAGGACACATGGTGTTGATGGAGCACTTTGTCTCCATGAAGACTGCCCTTCAGCTGCGGCTCATTAGTTAGCTCCTTCGGGTGGGGTCAGTCTGACAAATGAGATGTACTATTCAGAGTGGAGGCTTAGGCTACTTTCACACTAGCGTTTTTTGTCCTCCGTCGCAATGCGTCGTTTTGGTCAAAAAACGCATCCTGCAAAAGTGCTTACAGGATGCGTTTTTTGTCCATAGACTAACATTAACGATGCATTGCGACGAATTGACACACGTCGCAACCGTCGTGCGACGGTTGTGCCGTGTTGTTGCGGACCATCGGCTGCAAAAAACGCTACATGTAACGTTTTTTGCTGCCGACGATCCCCACCTCCCCGCACTTCCCCGCACTTCACAATGGGGCAGCGGATGCGCTGGAAAAATGCATCCGCTGCCCCCGTTGTGCGGCGCAGAGAACGCTGAAAGTAGCCTTATCCGGATCTCTGAGAAATTGCTCTTTTGCTTGTAACTGTGGGCCTGTTTGGCATCTTCAAGCATGACTGTAGCTCTATGCATTATATTGCGTGCCTCTGTGTATCATATTGCATCATAGTGCTTCTATGCATTATATTGCATGCCTCTGTGCATCATAGTGCCTCTATGCATTATATTGCGTGCCTCTGTGTATTATATTGCATCATAGTGCTTCTATGCATTATATTGAGTGCAACATGTTGCATCATGGTGCCTCTATGCATCGTATTGAGTGCCCCTGTGTGTCATATTGCATCAGGGTGCCTCTATGCATCATACTAAGTGCCTCTGTGCGTCATATTGCATCATAGTGCTTCTATGCATTATATGGCATGTCTCTGTCTATCATATTGCATCATAGTGCTTTTATGAATTATATTGCATGCCTCTATGTATCATATTGCATCATGGTGCCTCTATGCATTATATTGCGTGCCTCTACATCATATTGCATCATAGTGCCTCTATGCATTATATTGCGTGCCTCTACATCATATTGCATCATAATATTTCTATTCATTATATTGAGTGCAACATGTTGCATCATAGTACCTCTAGGCATCATATTGAGTGCCTCTGCGCGTATTGCATCATAGTGCCTCTATGCATCATACTGAGTGCATCTGTGCTTCATATTGCATCATTGTGCCTCTATGCATCATATTGAGAGCCTCTGTGCATCATAGTACCTTTATGCATCATATTGAGTGCCTCTGTGCTTCATATTGCATCAGTGCCTCTATGCATCATATTGAGTGCCGCTGTGCATCATGTTGCATTATAGTGCCTTTATGCATCATATTGAGTACCTCTGCTTCATATTGCATTATTGTGCTTCTATGCATCATATTGAGTGCCTCTGTGTATCATATTGCATCATAGTGCTTCTATGCATTATATTGCATGCCTCTGTGCATCATAGTGCCTCTATGCATTATATTGCGTGCCTCTGTGCATCATATTGCATCATAGTGCTTCACAGTGCCTCTATGCATCATGTTGCATCGTATTGCATCATGTCGCATCATAGTGCTTCATATTGCGTTTATGCATTGTATTGCATCGTGGTGCTTTTTTGCTTCATATTGCATCAGGGCTTCATAGCGCCTCTGCATCAAAATGTGTGCTTACGGGCATCTTATTGCATCATATTGCTTCTGTGCCCCTGTGCCTCAGGGGGTATCATTAGTGTCATAGTGCCTCTGTGCTTCATAGTACTTCGGGCTTGGTGCCTTTTTTTGCCTCTGGGTTAGACCTTCCTACTTTTATTAGTCCATGAGCCGGGCCAGATATCGGTACCACCCGGAGTGACTAATTTTCTTTGGTATTTTTAGGTAGATGCATGTCTGTAGTTTATTTTTTGATATGATAGCCCTTACATATACGTAGCTTATTAACCCCTTCAGCCCTAGGCCTATTTGTACCCAAGTGCCTAAGCCAATCTGACCTGTGCCACTTCATGGGCTAATAACTTTGGAACGCTTTCACCTATCCAAGCCATTCTGAGATTGTTTTCTCGTGACATATTGTACTTCACGTCAGTGCTAAATGGGAGTCAATATATTTTACCTTTCTATATAAAAAAATGCTAAATATTCGGAAATTTTGGAAAAATCGGCAATTTTTTAACTTTGAAATTCTCTGCTTTTTACAAAAATACTGATACCCCCCATAATAGTTATTAATTTACACTCCCCACATGTTTACTTCATATTGGCATCATTTTGAAAATGAAACCTTATTGTTTTACGACGTAATAGGGCTTATAGTTTTATGCGCAATTTTTCACATTTACAGCAAAACCCACTTTTCAAAGGACCAAGTCACTTCTGAAGTCACTTTAAGGGGCTTACATAACAGAAACCACCCATAAATTACCCCATTTTGCAAACTACACCCCTCAAGCTGTTCAAAACTCATTTTTAAAAACTGTTAACCCTTTAGGTGTTCCACAGGAATTTTAGCATGAGCCAAGAACCAAATATGACGATATCGGTACCACCCGGAGTGACTAGATGTAGTATTTGTAACAAAATTTAATCCAAGTTATGTAAATACACACTGAACATGTCATGTGCATATATATATATATATATATATATATATATATATATATATATATATATATGTTACTCCATAATATCTTCAACATCGGACTCTGAATCTGACTGTTGTTCTACTGGCTCGTCTTCAGTACCCTTGTTCTGGCATGTCTGTAATCTGCACATGTCTGTGCACTTCAGGCCATTGCTGAGGCAAGTACACTGAGGAAGTTCACATGACCGCACACACTTGCAGGACAGTAGCTGTATAATAGCTTCTGGTGCTGGTGCCCCTTGCATCCACTTGACAACAAGCTTTCCGTCGTTATCTATCATCCAACCGCAGTCTGTTGGGTTTGCAACCCATGGCTGGCTCTGCAGACTTCTCCTCCAGATCGCAGCCTGGTAGTTTGCACGCAGTGCATGCATGAAAAGGCAGTCCTGGCAAGGAGGGAGTTGACTTGACTCTACCACTCCACGTCTGGCACAGAACAGCTGATAACGGAGCCTGTTTACCTCAGTTGTTTGGGTAGTTGGCAGGTACATGTGGCAGGTGATTTCCTGTAACTTCTCAAAAAGTTCGGTAGACACTTCCCATGAACGACCAACTTCCTGAAAGGCATCCTGGTATGTCTTGTTCATCTTCAACTGCTTGAGTGTCGTCATCTTCCCACGGCCAGCGAATGCACTGACGGTGTCACAGCCTGTAAATGCATGCATACCAATCAATGAATCACATACGCTGCCTCCCAATGTTCGGCTCAGAGTGGTGATATCCAGGAATCTTGTCCGGTTCTGTGTACCGCATTTCTGGAACAGGTGGGATGGGATTTTGTGGCACATGCCCAGACACAGGACCATGACATCAGTATCCTCCGAAGTGATGATGACCGACTTGTAACCAGATTCTGCTGCATGAAGAGCATGGAGAAGGAGGCGTGTGTCTGCTTCTTCTTGATTTGACTTAAGGTCAGCAGCCTCTTCCCACTGTTCTTTGGTGATCTTAAAGCAGAGCTGCTCACATGTGACATACAGCTCCTTCTCCTCAAGCTTCTCCCTGTGGTGTTTCGCCTTCCATTCTTCTACCAGAAACTTTATGAGACTTGCCTTGTTGGAGGAACTACTTAGAAGCTTTTTCCACTGCTGGATGTTGTGCCCATGTTGAATGTTCTTGAAATGGATCCCTGTGCCTTCATATCTGTTGACTCTTTCTGTATCTTTGATGGATGTCTCCTTGTAGACGTCAAAGACAATATCAATGCGCTTGCTCTTAGCACCCTCATGGATAGCGCGACTCATTGCTGTGCCTGCTAGCTGGCCAAATGTTGCATTGTTTCCCTTCAGTTTCTGAACCAGGCTCATCCCATCAATGATGGTTGCAGAGGGCTCGGGGATCACTTCTGCAGGACGAGCATTCCTCTCCAACTCCCTTGCGAGGGCAGCCTTGTTGGTCTTGCGGATAGACCCATCACCATTGGCAAGTGCCCATGGCAATGGACCCAGGGGATGAGTCAAGACATCACTCATTTGTAGCTTTCTGTTCTCAGCTACAAGTATCATCTGGCCAAATAGGTTTCTGTCAGCCTTCAAAATTACCTCCTTGCCAAGACCTTGTCTGCGTGTCTTCATTTGGATGTTAGAGAACGTTTTAAGTTTGTTCTTCGTCATCTTGTCATGAAACAATGTAGTTGGCTTATCGGTACCCAAACGCTCATCCTTGAATGTTTGATATGCATCCTCTCCTATACTGTATGCCCCTTGAAGGTCTTTGGCTACATCTGGTGGTGCTACAGTCGCTGTTGACAAACTGATAAGTTCACCATTATGCTCTTTGTTGAAGGGGTTCACCCAACCTGTCTCCAGCAGTTGAACGAAAGATTGGACATCGGCTTCATCTCTTCTAATCCTAGACACCTGTAGGTCTGAATGGCTGAAGTCAGTATATTGTTGGCCTACCAGGGCCCTCAGCTGCCTCAAGTACATACTGCGGTACTCTGATGTCAGGTAGAACCTGGAAACAGCTCCAACTTTGAGGCTGAAGCCTTTTGTGCCCCCTGGTGTCTGGGTGTCTTTGTTGATTGTCTCTTCAATGGTCTGGTCCACAGGAATTCGTCCAAAAGGATTCTTGCTACCGATCTGGACCGAAAAGCCACCTTGCATGAAGTATTCATGGACCTCTGGGTGTTCTATGGGCAGCCGAGACATTGTGGCATAGTAATAGGTTAGGTATCGGGCATAGTTGACCTTGTCATAGGCAAAACACCATGGTATCATCTGTCGGATTGCTCCTAGGTGAAGCATCCAGTTGCCTTCTCTTGAAGCTCGAACCAGGGCCAGCATGGTCTCGACCATGTCCAAGTATGACATCCAGAATGCTGAGAGTTGTTCATTTCTGAGGGTCTCAAGATAAACTTGAAAGAGCTTCAGGGTAAGTGTGCAAGATTCATTATCCAAGAGCTTTTCGAAGGATCCCTGCGACACACTGATGCGAAAGTTTGTGATGTTCTTCAGTGTTTCATCCAGATGGTGAAGGTCCCTTGCATGGTTTTCTTCTAGCCATGGAAGGAAGTTTTTCCATGCAAGCCTCATAAGTGCTTCATAGACCAGCTTGTGTAGTCTCACTGCTCTGTTGTACCTCCGGCCGTCCATCACTCCAGACACTGATCCTTCAGCGATTACACCGGATTCAACACACAGATCTCTAAGGCCTGCATCCTGAAATCTGTTCCCTATGATAGAGAGGAGATTACAGATTGTGTGGAAGACACCCATTCTAATTATAATGTTCTTGAACTTCTCCTGTTTCCAGATAACCTCGGCAGCTTTGGCATAGAGTGCTTGATCAAACACACACACAATTCTGTTAAGCTTCAGGGTCTGCATGATGGCATGTGTTTGCTCCAAGACTTCATTCACAGTGGACATGGCTGTTGCAGGAGCATTGATAGTGGGCAGGTAGCTTACAGTGTCCTGGGCCACTACAATGTCGCTGCGGATTTTTATGTTGAACCCAGTCCAACTGCTGGTGGTCTGATCCTCATGGTCTGACATTCTAGCCAGAAGCCAGATATGGTTTTTGGTTTTTGAATCCTGGACCTCCTTGGTAGTGTTAACATTCGAAGTCTCAATCCTGGGTGGCTCTCCCCGCTGCCCAACATTGTATATCGGTAGCATTAATTCTGTCAGAGTTATGCTTCTTTTCTTCGACTTGGTTACATCTGGCAGGACTTTCTTTGTTCCAGTGAATCCGCCACCCAAAAACCACATAGCGCTCCTTCCGTGTTGAGCTGTGCTGTGTGCCCATACTTTAGTTTACGAGTACATGTGGGGTGTTTCTATAAACTGCAGAATTAGGGTAACCAAGTTTGGGTTTGCCGTTAACCCTTGCTAGGTTGCAGGTAAAATTGGATTACAATGTAATATCTGGAAAAAAAATGAAATTTTGAAATTTCGCCTTCATTCTGCTAAAATTCCTGTGGAACACCTAAAGGGTTAACAGTTTTTAAAAATGAGTTTTGAACAGCTTGAGGGGTGTAGTTTGCAAAATGGGGTAATTTATGGGTGGTTTCTGTTATGTAAGCCCCTTAAAGTGACTTCAGAAGTGACTTGGTCCTTTGAAAAGTGGGTTTTGCTGTAAATGTGAAAAATTGCGCATAAAACTATAAGCCCTATTACGTCGTAAAACAATAAGGTTTCATTTTCAAAATGATGCCAATATGAAGTAAACATGTGGGGAGTGTAAATTAATAACTATTATGGGGGGTATCAGTATTTTTGTAAAAAGCAGAGAATTTCAAAGTTAAAAAATTGCCGATTTTTCCAAAATTTCCGAATATTTAGCATTTTTTTATATAGAAAGGTAAAATATATTGACTCCCATTTAGCACTGACGTGAAGTACAATATGTCACGAGAAAACAATCTCAGAATGGCTTGGATAGGTGAAAGCGTTCCAAAGTTATTAGCCCATGAAGTGGCACAGGTCAGATTGGCTTAGGCACTTGGGTACAAATAGGCCTAGGGCTGAAGGGGTTAATAAGCTACGTATATGTAAGGGCTATCATATCAAAAAATAAACTACAGACATGCATCTACCTAAAAATACCAAAGAGAATTAGTCACTCCGCTTGGTACCGATATCGTCAAATTTGGTTCTTGGCTCATGGACTATATGCCTTGTTGCATGGCTGCACATCGTATCGTTGGCGTATGGAACAGTTTTCTCAACCTATAAAAGGACATACTCCTGTCCTGGGAGCAGAGAATACCAAGAGGTGGAAGGAAAGAATCCTTCCCAATTCCACGTGACAATCAGGCTAGTTTCCTTGATTAACATCCAGTAGACAGATTCTCGTCCCATAAGTCTATTGTATTATGGTTACCAGGGACGGCATGTCTGCCTTTGGTACCTTGTGGCGAATGAGCACCTTCCTGGTGGGAAGAAACCTGCTTTTCTCTAGCCATAGAGTATGGCTTCTCCCTCCTTGGCTGTCTGGGTGGATAAATAACACTGACAAGCTTGCCTTTTAGGATATGTATATGTGTGTAATATCAGTAAAATAGGAGTGATGATCCACGTTTCCCTTTCAGTACTTCTAATGAGAAGGCCAACTCTGGTAATGTCAGGAAATATTAACTGCCGGATTGTGTATTCCTTAGTTACAATAATATCCAACCCTTGCTTGGGGTTTAGACACCTAAGGATTCGGAATAGACGTGATCTCCTAGATGAGTAATGTGTGTACATCCTAATGCTCTGCCATTATCCATGTACTAACTGTTATTGGTTTGATCTTCCCGCAGTCCAGGACCGGAGGCTAGTGCGCACGCGCGGGTTGAGTGCGCGCCCCTATGACGCAAGCAGATGCCGCGGTGCATGACTGGGTAATCCAGTCTGAACAGGCACATGTTGCTTCTCCAAGTCCCCTCCTCGTGGAAATATGGTGCAGGTGGTCGGGGACCGGTACTCTGAGCCCTAATATGTGGCAATGGTCAAAAGGCTGGTCACCCAGACTTCACTGGTGCAACTCCTCAGAATATTAACCATAATATTGATTGTGAATGTTTCCAGGAGTGGAGAAGACCATATAGGAACCACCAAACTGCTGGGTGGGGGGAGGGGGAAACCTGGAGGAACTTCTTTTCAGGTTCCAAGTTAGAAGAGGGAGTTTCCAATAACAGCTGTCTTAGAGTTTCTGACCAAGGGGTTGGAACAGGGGCTAGCCACAAATACTTTAAAAGTTCAAGTCTTGGCTTTAAGGGCCCTGTACAATTACGACCAGGCTGGGAATCGGGGGGGGATATCCAGGTTCATCAGTGTTGGCCAGGTCTAGACCCATCTTCTCTCGGTTTACTTCTCCTTGGGATTTAAACTTGGATCTTACATCCACAGTTCTCCACACACAGTTCTTGGAGGATAGGGTTGTTCACAAAATAGACCCAGCATACCTCCCGAAGGTAGCATCCCAGTTTCATAGAACTCAAAAGATATCTCTTCCCTCCTTCTGTCCCAACCCTAAAAACAAGGAGGAAGAATCCTTACACACACACACACACTAGCTGTCCGGAGATGCCTCATGCATTACATAGAAGCCACCAGAGAGAGTAGGGCGGATGCCTCTCTCTTTGTGTGTTTCAGGGTCCTCGGAAGGGGAAAAAAGCCTCCAAAGCCACTTTGGCGAGAAGGATCACGGATGCCATCAGCCTATCATATTCATCAAGTGGAATGTCCGTCCTGGGAGATGTCAAGGCTCACTCAACGAGAGCAGTAGCAACTTCTTGGGCGGAGAAGGCCGGAGCTTCAATTGAGCAGATATGTAGAGCTGCTACCTGGTCCTCACCATCTACATTCTATAGGCACTATAGATGGGACCTTATCTCCTCTTCAGACCTTACCTTCGGTAAAAGGGTTCTGGAAGCGGTGGTCCCTCCCTGAATGTACAATCTATGCAAATCTCTCCGTGGTGCCGTCATGGGCGTCAGAGAAAAATATAGTTCTTACCGATAACTGTATTTCTCTGAGTCCATGACGGCACCCGTACATTCCCTCCCTTCACTTATGGGTGTGCACACTAACAGTGCCATAGGCTATTTATATGATTAAGTCACGCGGTATCTCAATTAAGTTAAGTAATGTTAAAACTAATACGCTATTCCATAGTCTCCCATCGTTCTCTAGTAAACAACTGATGCGGGAGAGTGGTACCGCCTTTTTATCTGTAGGTTTCCTGTCCTTGGTGGGCGGATCCCCTCTCTCCGTGGTGCCGTCATGGGCTCAGAGAAATACCGTTATCGGTAAGAACTATATTTTTCAGGAGTTATTTGCTAATTGATGAATGGCTGTTGCTGCCATCTGATATCAGCCCCCACAGTACTATATTGTTTGCTAATATGCTAATGACATGTTGACCTAGCTTGTTCAAACAATGAGCCCCTGAGACCTTCCCTCTCCTAACCTGTGAATGAGGAGGGAGGCTTAAAAATATCAGGGAGGTGAGACACAGATCAGTCCTGTGTGGAATGATGATGTGTTCACAGCATCTCAGAGAGAAAGAAGAGTATATGGACTATGCTATCCTCTGTCTGCTGGATTGTTGGACTGTTATCCTGTTACTGAACTGCATTCGGATTCTGGACTATTTTATCCTTTGTGTGGTGGATCGTGTATGGACCTTTCGTATTTTTGCCTAAATAAAGGTCTTGGAATTGTTTACTATGCTCTAGCTCTGTTGATTGTGTGGTACCGGAGAAGGACCCCGTGACAGTACCTTAACAAACCACAATCCTTCTGGGAAAATGTTCTGTGGACAGATGAAACAAAAATAGAGCTTTTTGGCATTGCAAATAAACTGATTGTTTACAGACAATGCAATGAAGCTTATAAGGAAAAGAACACTCTACCAACAATTAAACATGATGGAGGATCCATAATGATGTGGGTTTGCTTTGCTGCATCTGGTACTGGAGGCCTTGACTATATCACAGGAATCATGAAATCAGAGAATTATTAATAGATTTTAGAGTGAAATGACCTACCCAGTGTAAGAAAACTTGGTTTGAGTCAAACACCATGGGTACTCCAGCAAGACAATGACCCAAAGCACAAATCCAAAGGTACACAAGAACGGTTGAAAAAGGAAAAAATGGATTGTTTAAAATGGTCAGCAATGAGTCCTGACCTCAATCCCATTGAAAATCTTAGGGGTGAGCTGAAATCTGCCACTGGGAAAATGAACCCTGCAAACATTTGGGAGAAAATACCAGCAAAAGTGCAAAAGCCTTAGGGTAAGTTCACACAGGACTTTTTTGCTGCGTATTTTTGCTGCTTTTTTATGCTAATTTTCAGCTGCTTATAGGTGCGTTTTTGTTGCATATTTGGTGCGTTTTTTGTGTGTGTTTTTTTCTCTTTTTCCAGGCTAATGTCCTTCGATTTTCAGCAGCAAAAACGCAGCAAATAATGATACCTGCATTTTTGCTGCGTTTTTGCTGCGTTTTTTTCAACACCCATTCAAGTCAAAGGGTGAAAAAACGCAGCAAAAACGCTGAATGAAGTGACATGCTCTATGTAAAAAAAAACGCAGCAAAGCACAAAATACTGATCAAACAAAAAACCAATGTGTGTGCATGAGATTTCTGAAATCTCATAGGCTTTGCTGGTACTGTAAAAAGCAGCTGAAAATTAGCGTAAAAAAAGCAGCAAAAAAGTCCTGTGTAAACTTACCCTTATTGTTGGCTACAAGAAACACTTGAAGGCTGTTATCAGTGCCAAAGGGTGTGCAACCAAGTATTAAATAGGAGTGCCTTTATTGCTGCACATGAAGTTTATTCTGTTTCTTCTTTGAAATTACGACATACCGTACAAGATGAAAAATAATGTTTTATTGTGGTATTACTCTGGACCACTAATCAAAAATCCTGACGATATAACGGATACATTTCCATTTATCTCTGAAGATATTGTACAGTCTATGAAAAAAATGAAGGGGAGCCAATAATGGTGAGCAGCACTGTATATGTTATAACACCCTGGTCCTGTGTATTACACCTGTGCTATAGTTTTAGACCCCTGGTCCTGTGTATTACATCTGTGCTATAGGTTTAGACCCCTCGGTCCTGTGTATTACAGCTGTGCTATAGGTTATTAGACCCCTGGTCCTGTGTATTACATCTGTGCTATAGGTTATTAGACCCCTCGGTCCTGTGTATTACATCTGTGCTATAGGTTATTAGACCCCTCGGTCCTGTGTATTACAGCTGTGCTATAGGTTATTAAACCCCCTGTGCTGTGTATTACAGCTGTGCTATAGGTTATTAGACCCCCGGTCCTGTGTATTACACCTGTTCTATATCTTGTATGTTATTATTTTGCTCTTCCATTGGAGATTTTATATGAACACGTATATATGTTGCGTGTCGCTTTCCTGTCTTGTGTCACTGGGTGCAGGGCCTGTGTTTCGGGTGTCAGTATGTGACGCTGTATATGGCAGTGTCTGCAGTGCCCCCACCTGTCCACTGCACATTCATCAGTACTGCCGCTGATCAATGAGGTACACCTCCCATACTGATGGTTTATTATGTATCCTGTGCAGACGCCATGAAGCCTCCGCTGGCCTGCACATAAGAGGCTGGAGGACGACGTTATACGCTACAGAATATATTGGCGCTATAGATGCAAACCTCAGGAATGAATTACAGGGAGGGAGGCAAGGTTTTGCGTGTCACCTCCCCCTCTGCAGCACATGGAGCGGTTTGCTGCCCCCTATACCTGGCTGACATCATATAGACCCTGTCCCTCTTGTGCACACACCCGGTATGCAGAGTGCAGGGCTGTCATGTCATTCACAAGAAGGAAAGATTCTGCCACATTTTAAAGGGCCGGTGATCCTCATAGTATCCAGCCTATAACAGCATGTTATTTATTCACTTATATAGGGCCGTTAATTCCACAGCTTTACAGACATTATCACTGTCCCCATTGGGGCTCACAATCTAGAATCCCTGTCAGTATGTCTTTAGAGTGTAGGAGGAAACCCATGCAAACACGGGGAGAACATACAAATCCCTTACAGATGTTGTCCTTGGTGGGATTTGAACCAAAGACCCCAGCGCTGCAGTGGAAGTGTAAGGCTATGTGCACACGTTCAGGATTTCTTGCAGAAAATTCCTGAGAAAAACCTGAAATTTTCTGCAAGAAATCTGCATGCGTTTTTGGTGCGGTTTTAGTGCGTTTTTTTCCGGACATTTCCCAATGCATTTTATAGTGGGAAATCCGCAAAAAAAACCCGCAAAATTAATGAACATGCTGCGTTTTTTACCGTGATGTGTTTTTTTCACGGAAAAAAACGCATCATGTGCACAAAAATTGCGGAATTCATTCTAAATGATGGGATGCATATTGTATGCTGTTTTTTTGCTGTTTTATAGCGTTTTTATCGCGAAAAAACACGAAAAAATCAGCAACGTGTGCACACAGCCTTAGGCCAGGTTCACATTGCGTTATCAGCAGCCCGTTCAACACATGCGTGTTAGGAGCACCAGATGTGTCTGGAGGTGGTCCGCATTTGAAATGTGGTTCAGGGGGCGCACTACTTTTCCTGCCACTCAGCCTATTGATTAGCACTGCAGTCAGACAGGCAGGAAGAGGTTAAGAGCCGCTACGAATCAGGCGCTTCCTCTATTGCGTGTCCCAGCAGTGAAACTAATTGCAGTGGAGTGAAACTGGCCCATCCCGTGCCATATGATCCCTCCCAGGAGCGTTCTTCAGGGTGCAGTCACCTTCCTTGTGTGGAGCAGCAGCCGGTCCAGTCTGTCCTGTCGGCCTCACTACTGTGCCTGGGTGTAAGGCCATATTCTCTGACAACAAGTACCTGTCCATGCAATGTTCCCTGACTACTGGCCTTCCCTGACTACTGGCACCCCCTGCCCTCGCCAGCCCCCCTGTGGGCTGGTGAGGGCAGGGGGTGCAGTGAATGTCCGGGTACGCCCCGTGTGGGTCTCTGCTGCGTACGCTTGTATATACAGCACACAAATCTTATGCACTGAAGGGAGCCCTCTGGGTCTGGCTGCAGAGGACGGACTGAAGGGAGCCCTCTGGGTCTGGCTGCAGAGGACGGACTGAAGGGAGCCCTCTGGGTCTGGCTGCAGAGGACGGACTGAAGGGAGCCCTCTGGGTCTGGCTGCAGAGGACGGACTGAAGGGAGCCCTCTGGGTCTGGCTGCAGAGGACGGACTGAAGGGAGCCCTCTGGGTCTGGCTGCAGAGGACGGACTGAAGGGAGCCCTCTGGGTCTGGCTGCAGAGGACGGACTGAAGGGAGCCCTCTGGGTCTGGCTGCAGAGGACGGACTGAAGGGAGCCCTCTGGGTCTGGCTGCAGAGGACGGACTGAAGGGAGCCCTCTGGGTCTGGCTGCAGAGGACGGACTGAAGGGAGCCCTCTGGGTCTGGCTGCAGAGGACGGACTGAAGGGAGCCCTCTGGGTCTGGCTGCAGAGGACGGACTGAAGGGAGCCCTCTGGGTCTGGCTGCAGAGGACGGACTGAAGGGAGCCCTCTGGGTCTGGCTGCAGAGGACGGACTGAAGGGAGCCCTCTGGGTCTGGCTGCAGAGGACGGACTGAAGGGAGCCCTCTGGGTCTGGCTGCACTGGACGGACTGAAGGGAGCCCTCTGGGTCTGGCTGCACTGGACGGACTGAAGGGAGCCCTCTGGGTCTGGCTGCACTGGACGGACTGAAGGGAGCCCTCTGGGTCTGGCTGCACTGGACGGACTGAAGGGAGCCCTCTGGGTCTGGCTGCACTGGACGGACTGAAGGGAGCCCTCTGGGTCTGGCTGCACTGGACGGACTGAAGGGAGCCCTCTGGGTCTGGCTGCACTGGACGGACTGAAGGGAGCCCTCTGGGTCTGGCTGCACTGGACGGACTGAAGGGAGCCCTCTGGGTCTGGCTGCAGAGGACGGACTGAAGGGAGCTCTCTGGGTCTGGCTGCACTGGCCTGACTCCTCTGGGTCTGGCTGCACAGGTCGGACTTGGAATGGCCACGCTTCACCAGATGCCTCTGCTCCATCCTGGTTACTTGTTCAGGGGCCTAGTTATCCATCTACGCTCCCAGCTTATCGTCTCAAGGTAATGTTGCAGTGTAAGGCTATGTGCACGCGTTGCGGATCCACAGCGTGTTTGGATGCGCGGAATTGCATCAAATCTGCAGTGTAGTGCACAAGCAATGTTAGTCAATGTGAAATTTACATTTGGTGTGCACATGCTGCGGACATAAATGCGCGGAATCGCAGCGTTTGATTTTCCGCAGCATGTCAATTGTTTTTACGGATCTGCAGCGTTTCTGCACCCATTGACTTCCATTGTGACAGGCAAATCCGCAGCAAAACCGCAGGTTTAAAAAAGATCTACAGATTTGCTGCGGAGTTGCCTGCGAGAAACGCTGCAGATTGGGAGGAAAGTGAAGTGTGTGGGCAGAGACTGTGTGTGTGTGTGGACGAAGATGTGCAGGTGTGCGGGGCTGTGTGTGCGTGGGTGTTTTGTGTAGGCAGGCATCGTCCCATGGGACTACTAGTCCCTTCCGGCTATGCCTGCTACATTGACAGGTAGCCGGATGATGGGACACACATACAGTAGACACATACACATATAGTACATACAACATACAGTATATACTCACCAATCACCTTGTCCCCGAAGCCCTTGATCACCTGTAAACATTTAAAAATAATAAACCACCATATACTCCCTGATCCGATGTAATAAATTGTGTCCCACGACGATTTCCCATGGAGAGCATCACATCAGCAGATGCGACCGCTCTCCAGGGGCTCCGGGATACAATGACGGAAGGTATCCTTCCGCACTGTATCCCTCCGCCGCTGTGCGTGTGGAGTTCATACTGTCACTTGCGGCACTGCTGTGTGGGAAATTTCTCACACAGCAGGGCCGTAAAGTGAGAGGCCATTGAAGCCTCAGTAATAACATTGCAGGAGCCATTGTCTCCTGTCAGTGTGTCACTGGAGGCCTATAGAACATTACATCTCCTCATGTCACTATTCTATAGGGGAGATCGTCGTGGGACACTCGTTATTAATTGGACTACATCGGACCACAGAGTATACTGTTGGTTTATTATTTTTTGCAGGTGATCGATGGCTTCTGGGAATTGGGCGTGGTTGCAAGTATGGTGAAATTAAAAATATTAAAATACTTTTTTCTGGCTGTGTCTGTAACTCTTTCACTACTATAAGATTAGCAATGGATAAGTATCTTATTGACGCCTCTCCATTACTAACCGGGCTTAATGTCACAATCCAAGCCAGTAAAAGCTAAATATACAGCTGCGGGCTGCTATTCATAGCCTAGGAAGATCCATAGGTATTAACCCTTCCCTGGCTATAAACATCTGCCCCCAGTCGCTGGCTTTCCCCCTCTGGCTCAAAAAAATTGCACGGTAGCCCATGCCAGTTTTTTTTTTTTTTTTTTTTTTTTTTTTAATTAAACAGATATTGTGTTTAAGGCTACTTTCACATTAGTGTCGTTTGACGCACGTCGCAATGCATCATTATGTAGAAAAATCGCATCCTGCAAAGTTGCCCGCAGGTTGCGTTTTTTCTCCATAGACTTTCATTAGCGACGCATTGCGACGGAGTGCCACACGTCGCAACCATCGTGAGACGGTTGCGTTGTGTTTTGGCAGACCGTCGGCACAAAAAAAGTTACATGTAACTTTTTTTTGCACGTCGTGTCCGCCATTTTCGACCGCGCATGCACGGCCGAAACGCCGCTCCCTCCTCCCCGGACATTACAATGGGGCAGCGGAAGTGTTGTAAAGCTGCTTCCGCTGCCCACGTCGGGCATTACTTTCACAACGTGCGTCGGGCCGACGATGGTGTGAAAGAAGCCTAAGGCCGGTGTCACACTTGCGAGAAACTCGCACGAGTCTCGCACCTCAATACACGGCACTATCTAATATCTTTCTATAGATCTGTCTGTCATCTATCTGTGTGTAAACGTTATTCTTCAATGGAGTATGTAAATGAAGAGGTTGGACAAGAAAAGACATCACAATTGTTTTTTTTATTTTTGTTAAATAATAGATCTTTAGGTTACAAACCCTAAAGAGGCTGCCGATGAATGGATGTGCAAATACTTCTTCATTGGGTCATATGTTCTGTTGTGCTGCACAAAATCTCGTCGTTCTCGGCAGCGTCAGTCCTGTTTCCGAAATGTCGATCTGCGCTTGGTTTATGTGCGGTTGTCACTGTAACCTTTTATGGGGTGATTAGATTGTAGTATGGCATAAAGACATCGATCAGCAGAGCTGGCATTTATGGGATCGCTCATCCAGATCATTGCTCCTTGTAAACATACCAGCCAGCAGTGCGCCGCCATATCGTATATGCAGGACCTGCTGCCGATGCTGTGCAAACTGCATGAGGCGAATGATTGTACTGTGATTGTTCTTCCGTACAGTTTCCTCATTTACGACAAGTGCCAGTCACCTTCATCTTTGTGGACTTTGTGTCGCCCTCGTTCTACCAATCATCCCATAAATATGTTAGTGGTCTTCGCTCGTTACCATTGTGTTTTGTTAGTAATACCAGCTTGCATGGTCAGGGGTCATTTGCCAGGATCCCATGTGATCAAGATGATCTGTGCGGCAATACGCCGTTGTATGGAGCAGCTGACAGACAATTTGCTCCATCCTGTCTGTTCGTCCTTCGTCTGCTGTTTTTTTTTATTCCTTCTGTAATGCTAGATTAGGAGCAGATGAACGCCCATTGCAAGTTTCCAGGCGAGGTAGTAAGAACAAGGAGAGCCTGTGTATATTGGTCACACTTCACCACGGCAGACTTCTCAGCAGAATATCGCCCCCTCCCAAAAAAGAGGAGTCCTGACGTAAACATGGGGCACCCTCGCTAATAAGTTTATTCTAAAGCAGACGTGCACCCCACAGTGTGATGAGCGGATGTGTTCTCGTGTGTCATGGGTGGATTTATAATCACAGGGTGCCTCGCCCACAGCACTCATGTATGGGGTGCAGGCTGTCGGTACTCATTTCTAGGGGACCTATTGTACTTACTGCAGTTTGTTCTGTACTCCCAAATGGGGGTTTCTTGCGGATCATGAGTTCCCCCAAATAAACCAACGGTAAAGAAGATGCTTATGACGATAAGATGAAAGTTGGCCATTTTGTCGTCAGGCTCTGTCAACAATGTAAGGTGACTATGGGCGTCCCTGCTCTTCACCAGTTCCAGATGGTGTCTTTCGGTGTGCCCATTAGAGATAAATGGTGATCAGAGAAGTCTGGTTAGGACTGGTTCCCTTCTTATTACCAACTTTGGAGACCACTACATCTCATTGGGTAAGAACCACCAGCCCCCATGTACTGGGGGTCCGTGTCAGTTGTCACCATGTTTGGGGCTCCCTGTGGTAATGTTGGGAGTTGTACATAAGATTTTTGTTCCATCTGATGTGTAAACAGTAATGTCTCATAGGAGTATCCGCAATATAAGGCCAGGAGCCCGACTTTGCCCTCTGATTGCCAGCTGTACTTGGCAGTGGTGGAGCTATTGTGTTCTGCAGGTGGAGGGGGGCTTTAGTTTAACCCCAGAGCTGCCTGTGTTGGAGGCCTGCACTGTGTGCAGATGTACAGCAATGTGGAGTATTCCTTCCTCCCCTGTTCTCATGTTGCAGGGTAATGGGTGGAGTATAGATATATTATTACTTCAGTCCTTTATCAGTAAGGCCTGGGCAAATTCCTTACACATCTAACATTCATGGTGACTCATGACCAGTCTCATGGGAGCGAAAGGAATTGTGAGCCATATATATGTATATATAATCTATATCTCAGGAACCCCACGAAATCCTCTCTGAATGTAGCTTAAAGACCCTCCTGTATAATATTGTGGAGAATGTCAGTTGACTCCAGTGAATTTACTCTTTCTATACATTTTTTCTGTCTTCAGTGGGTGACAAGTCATGCTATCGGTAGACCAGGTTTGAATCCTGTCGTGATCACCCATAGACCAGTGCATTGTTTGCCCTCCCTAGTGGTCGCTCTTTCTGCTGCAGATCTGGTGTATTGTTTGCTCTCCCTAGTGATCGTACTTTCTGCTGCTGTTCTGGTGCACTGTTTGCTCTCCTTAGTGGTCGTACTTTCTGCTGCTGATCTAGTGTATTGTTTGCTCTCCCTAGTGGTCGTTCTTTCTGCTGCTGATCTGGTGCAGGTACCCCTACATTAGCAACTTAGAAATTTCACCCACAGAGCATGGGCACAGTACCCCTACATTAGCAGCTTGCAAATTTGACCCACAGAGCATGGGGCACAGTACCCCTACATTAGCAGCTTACAAATTTGACCCACAGAGCATGGGGAACAGTACCCCTACATTAGCAACTTAGAAATTTCACCCAAAGACCATGGGGCACAGTCCCCTACATTAGCAGCTTACACATGTCACTCACAGAGCATGGCGCAGAATATTCTGTTGATCTTGATTGGGAGGAAGAGACTGAGACTGCAGCAGAAGAGGGAGTAGGAGGAGGCTCAGATGTCATGGTTTTTAAGGCTTTTACTCTACTGCACCTAGTGCTTGGATTTCAGATGCCTCGTCATACATGTGACACTCGAGTTCAGAACATTTATGCCTTGCTTAAGGGTCTGAGGGTAAGAGTGCTAACCACCTGTCCATTGTCGGCTGCACATTCCTTGAACTGCCATGCCAGGGAAATCTTTTGAGCTGTCTTTATGCTTATAGCAGCGGGGCGCAGTGGTTGTAGATGTACTGACTAAGGCCCGCCCGCTGTATGTTTACACCCTGCTCCCTCTTTTTGCTGTGCTGCTGGTACACCTTGGCCACCTCCTCTTCCTTTGATATGCACAAGTTACAAGGATGGCCATGTGGGGTCTAGGGTCCCATCTTCCCCCGCATCATCTTCCACTGACTCATTAACCCTGCCCTACTTGCCAGTCTGCACACTGCAGAAAGTCGCTGCAGTTGGCAACGGAGTTTTGTCATCATCTGACATGTGCTGTGGTGGTCCACTCACCGTGTGCACTAGCCCTCCCATGTATTCATCATCCACCCTAACAAGTGGTTGGGCATCAGTGCACTCAGTATTTTCCATTTCTGGAGCAGAGGCAGGTGGATAGGCCATGGAACCCCAGCCATCAGTCAGTAAAAAGAAGAGACTGCCGCATGACTGGGGGCTCGGACTGCTTGGCTGATTTGTCAAGGGCTGAGGTGGAAGCCAGATGACTGAGGTTCTCAGGTGCCAACTGTGCACTTTCTGCACTGGACCAGGAGGAAGATAATGTGAAGGAACTGCAGCCACTCTCAGCCATCCAATAGAACACCTTTTCAACATCTTGTGGCTTCACCATTCATGCAGCAGTATTCGGGCCTACGAAAGGATGCATAACTTCCTGTTACCTGCATGCACCAGAAGAAGATGTTGTAATTGTGCGCTAGCAGGTACAGAATGACCACGTCTTCTCCCTCCATTAGCTACACCAGCAGCAGCTACACCAGCAGCAGCTACACCAGCACCACCTCGGCCACATCCTTTATTTGATGCTCTCCTCATTTTTCAAAGTTATTTTGTAAACTCTACTCACAAAAAGATGGCAGAATAGTACATTTATTCATTTGCAGCAGTACTAGAAAAAAAACATAGCGGTCCTGAAAAAAAAAAAAATTCTTTGGCCTGAAATGACAACTAGACGGGTTATGCCAATTATTTCTCAGACTATTAGAAAAGTGTGTTCAAGACAGCACTCCCACAGGCGAGGAGTGCAGAGTATACACAGCTGTGTATATATATATACAATATATATATAATTTTTTTTTTTAACACATGTAATTTTATTTTTATTTTTTTCACTTTGTCCCAGTGTGGGACATCACAGTATAGTGACAGATCGCTGATCTGACACTTTTTACACAGCCCTGTGTCAGATCAGCGATTTGATAAGCAGTGCAGGAGGCTTGCCGGCGCCTGCTCTCAGTAGGCGCTTGCAAGCCACCTCCCTGCAGGACCCGGAAGGAGCCCCACGGCCATCTTGTATCCGGGGCCTGCAGGGAGGAGGTGGTAGGAAGGAGACCCTCTGGACGGCTCGTTCTGAGGGTCTCCGGGAAGCACAAATTTATCCGTGTGACATCCGTATGGCGAGATTTTCTTGCAGGCTTGCAAAACCGACATCTAATTGATTTATGTGCTCAAGTGTTCGTTAAAACATATATACAATGTGTGTGTGTGTGTATATATATGTGTGTATATATATATATATATATATTTATATATATTTCAGCGCTAGATATCAGAGAAGCTGGTAATTCAATTGCCAGCTTTTTCTTTCTCCTTCGCAAACCCGACATGATATGAGGCATGGTTTACATACAGTAAACCATCTCATATCCCTTTTTTTTTTTTTTGCATATTCCACACTACTAATGTTAGTAGTGTGTATGTGCAAAATTTGTGCGCTGTAGCTTGTAAAATAGAGGGTTAAATCGCGGAAAAAATTGGCGTGGGCTCACGCGCAATTTTCTCCGCCAGAGTGGTAAAGCCAGTGACTGAGGGCAGATATTAATAGCCTAGAGAGGGTCCATGGTTATTGGCCCCCCCTGGCTAAAAACATCTGCCCCCAGCCACCCCAGAAAAGGCACATCTGGAAGATGTGCCTATTCTGGCACTTGGCCTCCCTCTTCCCATTCCCGTGTAGCGGTGGGATATGGGGTAATGAAGGGTTAATGTCACTTTGCTATTGTAAGGTGACATTAAGCCAGATTAATAATGGAGAGGCGTCTATTATGACACCTATCCATTATTAATCCAATCCAATCCAGAACACCGCTGCTTATTTCTCGCAAGTCACACTGCTGGTCCGTGTGTAATCCGTTTTTTTCTCGCACCCATAGACTTGCATTGGTGAGTCTCGGGCCGAGATACGCTGACAATCGCAGCATGCTGCGATTTTACTCGGATCCTGAATACGGCTGAGAAAATAACGGATGATGGGAGCTGCACCATAGATTAACATTGGGCCGAGCGCTATGCGATTTTGATTTTTTTTTTTTTTTTTAAATCGCATAGCACTCGTCCGTATTACGGTCTAGTGTGACTCCGCCTTATGGCAGAAACGGGCTAAAGCTTGTTGATTGGCTGTGCTGAAGCCTTTCAACAAGTATTATTAGACTGGCGAACTTGAACAGGAAACCTGACATACAGTTAAGTCAGTGTTGGTATGACCCCTGAACTTTCCAGTTTGGGTTTGCTCATCCCTAATTGTTAATTCTTAGATCCTAGTATAGGCCATAATGTATGTGAAGTTGTCTATGTAATTTCTGCATGCGCACAATGTCCCTGGCCATAGCACCCGGGTGCAGGATATTTGCTCAATACATCTTCCACTAGGTCCTGCAGACCACAACAGACTTTGTCATTGATTTGTTTGGCAGGGCCGACGGCGGTTTTATCCCCTTCGCGCCACAACCCATTTTCGTTTTTGCATTTGTTTTTCGCTCCCCTCCTTCCCAGAGCCATAACTTTTTTTTTTCCCTTCAATATGGCCATGTGAGAGCTTGTTTTTTGCGGGACAAGTTGTACTTTTAAGTTATACCATTGTTTTTACCATACTGTGTACTCAAAAACGGGAAAAAAATTCAAAGTGAAGTGAAATTGAAAAAATAGTGCAGTTCCAAACGGTTGTTTGTATTTTTTTTTACCATGTTCACTAAATTCTAAAACTGACCTGCCATTATGATTCTCCAGGTCATTACGAGTTCATAGACACCAAACATGTCTAGGTTCTTTTTTTATCTACCGTATATACTCGAGTATAAGCCGACCCGAGTATAAGCCGACCCCCCTAATTTTGCCACAAAAAACTGGGAAAACTTATTGACTCGAGTATAAGCCTAGGGTGGAAAATGCAGCAGCTACCGGTGAATTTCAAAAATAAAAATAGATGCTCCATACCGTTCATTATGGCCCCATAGCTGTGCCATATAGTGCTCTGCACCGTTCATTATTGCCCCATAGCTGTGCCATATAGTGCTCTGCACCGTTCATAATTGCCCCATAGCTGTGCCATATAGTGCTCTGCACCGTTCATAATTGCCCCATAGCTGTGCCATATAGTGCTCTGCACTGTTCATTATTGCCCCATAGCTGTGCCATATAGTGCTCTGCACCGTTCATTATTGCCCCATAGCTGTGCCATATAGTGCTCTGCACCGTTCATAATTGCCCCATAGCTGTTTCATATAGTGCTCTGCACCGTTATTGCCCCATAGCTGTGCCATATAGTGCTTTGCACCGTTTATTATTGCCCGATAGCTGTACCATATAGTGCTCTGCACCGTTCATTATTGCCCCATAGATGTGCCATAGAAAGCTGTGCCATAGAAAGCTGTGCTGCTGCTGCAATAAAAATAATAAATGACATACTCACCTCTCTTGCTTGCAGCTCCTCACGTCCTATCCCGGCGTCTCTCCGCACTGACTGATCAGGCAGAGGGCGGCGCGCACACTATATGCGTCATCGCGCCCTCTGACCTGCACAGTCAGTGCGGAGAGAGAGACGCCGGGAAGACTGAACGGCGCCCGGCGTGTGGAACACGGACAGGTGAATATGACATACTTACCTGCTCCCGGCGTCCCGCTCCTTCTCCCGGACAGCTGGTCTTCGGTGCCGCAGCATCTTCCTCTGTCAGCGGTCACCGTTACCGCTGATTAGAGAAATGAATAGGCGGCTCCGCCCCTATGGGAGTGGAGTCCATATTCATTTCTCTAATGAGCGGTCCCACGTGACCGCTGAACAGGGGAAGAGCTGCGGCACCCGGAGACCGTGGGACGGGCAGGGGGAGCGCTAGGAGCCCCGGAAGCAGGTAAGTATGCCTCAGCGCCCTCTCCCCCTCACCCGCCGACCGTGACTCGAGTATAAGCCGAGAGGGGCACTTTCAGCCCAAAAATTTGGGCTCAAAATCTCGGCTTATACTCGAGTATATACGGTAAGTAGGGAAAAAAAATCCAAAGTTTTGTTTTAAAAAAAAAAAAAAAAAAAAAAAAAAAAGCTTAATTTTCCCGAGACCCGTCACTTCTCCATTTTTCGTGATCTCGAAAACGTGATCTGACGTTTTTACTTTTTTCTCGCTATCTATCTATCTATCTATCTATCTATCTATCTATCTATCTATCTATCTATCTATCTATCTATCTATCTACACAGTACAGACCAAAAGTTTGGACACATCTTCTCATTTAAAGATTTTTCAGTATTTTCATGACTATAAAAATTGTACATTCACACTGAAGGCATCAAAACTATGAATTAACACATGTGGAATTATATACTTAACAAAAAAGTGTGAAACCACTGAAATTATGTCTTGTATTCTAGGTTCTTCATAGTAGCCACCTTTTGCTTTGATGACTGCTTTGCACACTCTTGGCATTCTCTTGATGAGCTTCAAGAGGTAGTCACCGGGAATGGTTTTCACGGGCCTTCATGGTAAAGTAGCTGCTAGGAAACCACTGCTAAGGACAGGCAACAAGCAGAAAAGACTTGTTTGGGCTAAAGAACACAAGGAATGGACATTAGACCAGTGGGAATCTGTGCTTTGGTCTGATGCTTCCAAATTTGAGATCTTTGGTTCCAACCACTGTGTCTTTGTGCGATGCAGAAAAGGTGAACGTATGGACTCTACATGCCTGGTTCCCACTGTGAAGCATGGAGGAGGAGGTGTGATGGTGTGGGGGTGTTTTGCTGGTGACACTGTTGGGGATTTATTCAAAATTGAAGGCATACTGAACCAGCATGGCTGCCACAGCATCTTGCAGCGGCATGCTATTCCATCCGGTTTGCGTTTAGTTGGACCATCATTTACTTTTCAACAGGACAATGACCCCAAACACACCTCCAGGTTGTGTAAGGGCTATTTGACCATGAAGGAGAGTGATGGGGTGCTACGCCAGATGACCTGGCCTCCACAGTCAACAGACCTGAACCCTATCGAGAAGGTTTGGGGTGAGCTGGACCGCAGAGTGAAGGCAAAAGGGCCAACAAGTGCTAAGCATCTCTGGGAACTCCTTCAAGATTGTTGGAAGACCATTCCCAGTGACTACCTCTTGAAGCTCATCAAGAGAATGCCAAGAGTGTGCAAAGCAGTCATCAATGCAAAAGGTGGCATGAACCTAGAATATAAGACATATTTTCAGTTGTTTCACACTTTATTGTTAAGTATATAATTCCACGTGTTAATTCATAGTTTTGATGTCTTCAGTGTGAATGTACAATTTTCATAGTCAATAAAATACAGAAAAACCTTGAGAATGAGAGGTGTGTCGGAACTTTTGGTCTGTACTGTGTGTGTGTGTGTTATATATATATATATATATACAGGTCCTTCTCAAAAAATTAGCATATAGTGTTAAATTTCATTATTTACCATAATGTAATGATTACAATTAAACTTTCATATATTATAGATTCATTATCCACCAACTGAAATTTGTCAGGTCTTTTATTGTTTTAATACTGATGATTTTGGCATACAACTCCTGATAACCCAAAAAACCTGTCTCAATAAATTAGCATATCAAGAAAAGGTTCTCTAAACGACCTATTACCCTAATCTTCTGAATCAACTGATTAACTCTAAACACATGCAAAAGATACCTGAGGCTTTTAAAAACTCCCTGCCTGGTTCATTACTCAAAACCCCCATCATGGGTAAGACTAGCGACCTGACAGATGTCAAGAAGGCCATCATTGACACCCTCAAGCAAGAGGGTAAGACCCAGAAAGAAATTTCTCAACAAATAGGCTGTTCCCAGAGTGCTGTATCAAGGCACCTCAATGGTAAGTCTGTTGGAAGGCAAAAATGTGGCAGAAAACGCTGTACAACGAGAAGAGGTGACCGGACCCTGAGGAAGATTGTGGAGAAGGACCGATTCCAGACCTTGGGGAACCTGAGGAAGCAGTGGACTGAGTCTGGTGTGGAAACATCCAGAGCCACCGTGCACAGGCGTGTGCAGGAAATGGGCTACAGGTGCCGCATTCCCCAGGTAAAGCCACTTTTGAACCATAAACAGCGGCAGAAGCGCCTGACCTGGGCTACAGAGAAGCAGCACTGGACTGTTGCTAAGTGGTCCCAAGTACTTTTTTCTGATGAAAGCAAATTTTGCATGTCATTCGGAAATCAAGGTGCCAGAGTCTGGAGGAAGACTGGGGAGAAGGAAATGCCAAAATGCCTGAAGTCCAGTGTCAAGTACCCACAGTCAGTGATGGTGTGGGGTGCCATGTCAGCTGCTGGTGTTGGTCCACTGTGTTTCATCAAGGGCAGGGTCAATGCAGCTAGCTATCAGGAGATTTTGGAGCACTTCATGCTTCCATCGGCTGAAATGCTTTATGGAGATGAAGATTTCATTTTTCAGCACGACCTGGCACCTGCTCACAGTGCCAAAACCACTGGTAAATGGTTTACTGACCATGGTATTACTGTGCTCAATTGGCCTGACAACTCTCCTGACCTGAACCCCATAGAGAATCTGTGGGATATTGTGAAGAGAAAGTTGAGAGACGCAAGACCCAACACTCTGGATGAGCTTAAGGCCGCTATTGAAGCATCCTGGGCCTCCATAACATCTCAGCAGTGTCACAGGCTGATTGCCTCCATGCCACGCCGCATTGAAGCAGTCATTTCTGCCAAAGGATTCCCGACCAAGTATTGAGTGCATAACTGAACATTATTATTTGATGGGTTTTTTTGTTTGTTATTAAAAAACACTTTTATTTGATTGGACGGGTGAAATATGCTAATTTATTGAGACAGGTTTTTTGGGTTATCAGGAGTTGTATGCCAAAATCATCAGTATTAAAACAATAAAAGACCTGACAAATTTCAGTTGGTGGATAATGAATCTATAATATATGAAAGTTTAATTGTAATCATTACATTATGGTAAATAATGAAATTTAACACTATATGCTAATTTTTTGAGAAGGATATATATATATATATATATATATATATATATATATATATATATATATATATATATATATATATATATATATATATATATATATATATATATATATATATATATATATATATCTAATATATAAAGCTGAATGTGTGTGTGTGTGTATGTATGTATGTATGTATGTATGTCCGGGATTGGCATCTGAACCGTAGCAGCTACAGCCACAAAATTTTGCACAGTCACACGTCTGGACCCCGAGAGCGTCATAGGCTATGTTGTGAGGTGAAATTTTAACCCCGCGCTTTCCAATTCACCAAACAATTTTGCCCCTATCTACATAATGGGGAAAAAGTGAAAGGAAAAGTGTTGGAGGCGTCGCAGCTACAGGCACAAAATTTTGCACAGTCACACGTCTGGACCCTGAGAGCGTCAAAGCTATATTGTGAGGTGAAATTTTAACCCCGCGCTTTCCAAGTCACCAAACAATTTTGCCCCTATCTACATAATGGGGAAAAAATGAAAGGAAAAGTGTTGGAGGCAAATTAACAGCTGCCAGATGTGAACAAGGGGGACTTAAAGAATGACAGCGATGGCACCAAAGAGTATATACTGTACAGTTGCTAAGGTGGGGCCCCAACATGGGATAATCACACCACCACGGGGATATGAACACACACACAAAATGCGCCACACACTACCACGTGCTCGAACACATATACCACCCTCAGTGCACATTTCACCACACATACACCAACCTCGCCACATAAAAGTAGAAACACAAAAGTCGCCGCTCAAAACTCGCCACGCGCAAAACTCTCCACATGCAAAACTCGCCACACGTGCAAAACTCGCCACACGCAAAACTTGCACACGCAGAAAAATTGCCACACGCAGAAAAATTGCCACATGCACAAAAGTTGCAACACATGCAAAAGTTGCCTCACACAAAACTTGCACATACTCAAAAGGCACCACACATAAAACTCGCCACGCGCAAAACTCGCCATGCGCAAAACTTGCTGCACACAACTTGCTACACTAACCTGTCACATGCAACTCGACACACAAAAAGTTGCTACACGCATGTCGCCACACAAAACTCATCTCACAAAAGTCCCTACATGCATGTCGCCACACGCAACTCAACACACACAACTTGACACACGAAACTCGCCCTAAAACACACACAAGTCTGGTATCCTTCAAAAATAAAAATCTGATTAATAAGCAGACAAACTACAAGAGCAACAAATGTACCATATAGGAATCCGGCAGCTGTCAGTCACATGACCAGTCTATTATGTGTATGTGTGAGCTAATATATACTGCCAGGGGGTGGGCTTACTGTTGGCTGGGGATTTATCAGGCTGCCATTTTAGCTTACAAATACTGAGGTAAAAATACTGACCAAATAACGTGTGAACGAGGGCTAATACAGGAGGAGATGGCATACAGCTATATACTATATACAGGAGATGACACACAGGTATATACTATTTACAGGGGAGATGACACACAGGTATATACTATATACAGGAGGAGATGACACACAGATATATACTATATACAGGAGAGATGACACACAGGTATATACTATATAGAGGAGGAGATGACATACAGGTACATACTACATACAGGAGGAGATGACATACAGGTATATACTATATACAGGAGGAGATGACACACAGGTATATACTATATACAGGAGCAGATTACCTACAGGTATATAGTATATACAGGAGGAGATGACACAGGTATATGCTATGTATAGGAGGAGATGACATACAGGTATATACTATATACAGGAGATGACACACAGATATATACTATATATAGGTGAGATGACACACAGGTATATACTATATACAGGAGATTACATACAGGTATATCTAATATATAAAGCTGAATGTGTGTATGTATGTATGTGTGTATGTCCGGGATTGGCATCTGTACCGTCGCAGCTACAGCCACAAAATTTTGCACAGTCACACGTCTGGACCCCGAGAGCGTCATAGGCTATGTTGTGAGGTGAAATTTTAACCCCGCGCGTTCCAATTCACCAAACAATTTTGCTCCTATCTACATAATGGGGAAAAAGTGAAGGGAAAAGTGTTGGAGGAAAATTGACAGCTGCCAGATGTGAACAATGAGGACTTAAAGAATGAGAGCGATGGCGACAAAGAGTATATACCGTACAGTTGCTAAGGTGGGGCCCCGACATGGGATACTCACCACACACGGGGATATGAACACAAACACAAAATGCGCCACACACTACCACGTGCTTGAACACATATACCACCCTCAGCACACATTTCACCACACACACACACCAACCTCGCCACATAAAAGTCGAAACACAAAAGTCACCACTCAAAACTCGCTACATGCAAAACTCGCCATATGCAAAACTAGGCTCACGCAAAACTCGCCACACGTGCAAAACTCACCTCATGGAAAACTCACCTCATGCAAAACTTGCACACACAGAAAAATTGCCACATGTACAAAAGTTGCACCACATGCAAAAGTTGCCTCACACAAAACTTGCACATACTCAAAATGCACCACACATAAAACTCGCCACGCGCAAAACTCGCCATGCACAAATCTTGCTGCACACAACTTGCTACACTAACCTGTCACATGCAACTCAACACACAAAATGTTGCTACACGCATGTCGCCACACAAAACTCATCTCACAAAAGTCGCTACATGCATGTCGCCACACGCAACTCAACACACACAACTTGACACATAAAACTCGCCCTAAAACACACACAAGTCTGGTATTGTCCTTCAAAAATAAAAATCTGATTAATAAGCAAACTACAAGAGCAACAAATGTACCATATAGGAAATACGGCAGCTGTCAGTCACATGACCTGTCTATTATGTGTATGTGTGAGCTAATATATACTGCCAGGGGGGAGGGCTTCCTGTTGGCTGGGGATTTATCAGGCTGCCAATAGCAACCAATCACAGCTCAGCTTCTATTTTGCTACAGTTAATTAACCTGAGCTCTGATTGGTTAATATAGGCAACAAAGACATTCTCAGTATAACAAAGCTAATATATGTTGTGAAATGCTTCTATTTGCTTAGTTTTTGCCTTTTAATAATTACATTTCTATCTATTTGTTTTGTGGTTTTTGTGTGCAGAATAAATTTTTGTTAACACATTCTATTTTGCTAACAGCAGTCATTAACCCGGGCGAAGCCGGGTAGTACAGCTAGTATATATATATATATATACATATATATATATATATATATATATATATATATATATATATATATATATATATATATATATATATATATATATATATATATATATATATATATATATATATATATATATATATATATATATACACATACACATACACATACACATATACACACATACACATACACACATACACATACACATACACACACACACACACACACACACACACACACACAGCGGTTCTGAACGCAGCAATACCAAATATGTGTAGGTTTGATTTTTTTATTTTCTTTTTTTGTATTTTGAATGGGGCGAAACGGGGGTGACTTAAACTTTTTTTTTTTTTTTTACTTTTGGAATTCTTCAATAGTCTCTATGTGAGACTAGAAGCTGCCACAACCCGATCGGCTCTGCTACATACAGGGTATGATGATCAGTTCGCCTATATATAGCAGAATACCTCACTTGCTATGCGTGCCGACCACCAAGCTACGCTTACAGCAAGCCGGTAGTGACAACCATAGATGTCTCCAGGAGACCTCTGGTTGTCATTAAAACCCATCGGTGACCCATGATCATGTGACTGGGTCACTGGGCGGATTTCGGGCCCGATGGGTGGAAGCGCTCATTAAATGCCGCTGTCAGTTTGACAGCGGCATTTAACGGGTTAATAGCCGTGGGTGGATCACGATTCCTCCCGTGACTTTCGGGCACATCAGCTGTTCAAAACAACTGATGTGTGCCGGGAAAGATGTGGGCTCACCACCGGAGACCACATCAAAGGGGGAGACACAACTTGTGCAGTACTAGTACGGTGCCTGTTGCAAAGGGGTTAATAATTGCCACGTAGCCTTGTTGGGTCTAGGGCGTGATGGACTTGATTTGTATGGTTAATCAGTGATTGGTATGAAGTAACCTGCACTTTACTCATTGGTTCTGCCGAGAAGTTCTTACTCTATAGTGATTGATATATGCTGGGGCCTAAGAGCTTGCACTTTGCCACATTGTGTGGTCTTTGTGGTGCTAGGGTAAGCTGAGCAGTCTGAGCTGTGATGTGAGGGTTAAATGCTCCACTGAGCTGTGTCAATAAGAGCCGGTAAATAATCTCTCCTGAGCTGCGTTGTGCGCCAGGCTGGCAGAGCTTCCACATGTGGTAGAAGTGTGCGTGGAAGTGCAGACTCTGGCGCTGATTTCCAAGGCTGTGACATCCACTACTCTACCTTGCTGCAGATTACACAGCGTAGAGGTGAGGGCCGCTCTTCTGGTGACGGCTGTTTCTGGGTGACTGCTCTGCACTGGTATTGCTGAGGGTTGTAAGTCTGATGCAGGTTTATTTTATCTTGCACCCTTTCTGGTATCTACTGCCCTCTCTGGTATACAGTGGCTTGTGAAGGTGTTCACCCCCCTTGGCTTTTTACAAGCTGATGTTATAAAGTATTCTAATTTACTGAGAGAATGACTTTTTGGGTTTTCATTGGCTGTAAGCAGGGGCGTAACTACAACAGGTGCAGGGGTTGCAATCGCATCCGGGCCCTGGAGCCTAAGGGGCCCCAAAAGTCCCTTTGGCCTATAGAAAGACTATTGCTATTAAAAATTTAAAATATTTGGGGACCCCGTTGGAGCTTTTGCATCGGGGCCCATGAGTTTCAAGTTACGCCGCTGGCTGTAAGCTATAATCATCATCATTACCAGAAATAAACAAGTGAAAAATAGATCACTCTCTGTTTGTAATGACTCTCTATAAAATATACACTACCGTTCAAAAGTTTAGGGTCACCCAGACAATTTTGTGTTTTCCATAAAAACTCATACTTTTATTAATCAAATTAGTTGCCAAATGAATTAAAAATCTAGTCCAGACATTGACAAGGTTTGAAAAAAAGATTTAGTTGAAATAATTTTCTCCTTCAAACTTTGCTTTCATCAAAGAATGCTCCTTTTGCAGCAATTCCAGCATTGCAGACCTTTGGCATTCTAGCAGTTAATTTGCTGAGGTAATCTGGAGAAATGTCACCCCATTCTTCCAGAAGCCCCTCCCACAAGTTGGTTTGGCTTGATGGTCACTTTTTGCGTACAGTATGGTCAAGCTGCTCACACAACAGCTCAATGGGGTTGAGATCTGGTGACTGTGCTGACCACTCTATTGCAGATAGAATACCAGCTGCCTGCTTCTTCCCTTAAAAGTTCTTGCATAATTTGGAGGTGTGCTTTGGGTCATTGTCCTGTTGTAGGATGAAATAGGCTCTAATCAAGTGCTGTCCACAGGGTATGGCATGGCATTGCGTTGCAAAATGGAATGATGGCCTTCCTTATTCAAAATCCCTTTTACCTTGTACAAATCTCCCACTTTACCAGCACCAAAGCAACCCCAGACCATCGTATTGCCTCCACCATGCTTGACAGATGGCGTCAGGCACTCTTCCAGCATCTTTTCAGTTGTTCTGCGTCTCACAAAGGTTCTTCTGTGTCATCCAAACACCTCAAACTTGGATTCGTCTGTCCATAACACATTTTTCCAATCTTCCGCTGTCCAATGTCTGTGTTCTTTTGCCCATATTAATCTTTTCCTTTTATTAGCCAGTCTCAGATATGGCTTTTTCATTGCCACTCTGCCCTGAAGGCCAGCATCCCGGAGTCGCCTCTTCACTGTAGATGTTAACACTGGCATTTTTTGTGTACTATTTAATGAAGCTGCCAGTTCAGGACCTGTGAGGCGTCGATTTCTCAAACTACAGACTCTATTGTACTTGTCTTGTTGTGCAGCGGGGCCTCCCACTTCTCTTTCTACTCTGGTTAGACCCGGTTTGTGCTCTCCTCTGAAGGGAGTAGTACACACCGTTGTAGGAAATCTTCAGTTTCTTGGCAAGTTCTCGCATGGAACAGTCTTCATTTCTAAGAACAAGAATAGACTGTCGAGTTTCACATGAAACTCATTTTTTTCTGCCCATTTTGAGAGTTTAAAGGGAATCTGTCACCCCAAAAATCGAAGATGAGCCAAGGTCACCGGCATCAGGGGCTTATCTACAGCATTCTGTAATGCTGTAGATAAGCCCCCGATGTATCCTGAAAGATAAGAAAAACATGTTAGATTATACTCACCCAGGGGCGGTCCTGCTGCAGTCCAGTCCGATGGGCGTCGCAGTCCGGGTCCAGCACCTCCCATCTTCATAGGATGACGTACTCTTCTTGCCGTGGCTCCTGCGCAGGCGTACTTTGCCCTGTTGAGGGAGGGAGGCGCCGGACCCGGACCTCGACGCCCATCGGACCAGACCTCAGCGGACCACCCCTGGGTGAGTATAATATAACCTGTTTTTCCAGGATGTCCCTCCTGACAGCACCACCAGGAGGTTGTCCTTCGTATCCTTGATAGGGACAGGAACACAGAAGAGGTTAAATAGCCCCACCTCCACCCTTCAGTGTTTTTCCTGTCCCTATCAGGGACAGACGCAGGAGAGTGCTCTCCAGAAGACAGAGTACCTGGATATTTGGTAGGGGAGCAGAGGCTCCCGAAGGCAGTCCTTTCCTCCTGGAGGGGGCTCTGGACCGCGGGAGTCCCAATGGATGGGACTCATACAGATTGCAGGATACCGACGGAGGTCCCTCCTGTATTATAGGTAGAGCTCTGTGCTCCCATCCGCTGCCTCATCCCTTCGTAAAGGGCTCTGAGGCAGCAGCTGCTGCAGCAGGGTCTGGCTTCCCGGCTCTGGGCTCCACGTGGGCCAGTGCCGGCGGCATTTCCCCGACCTTCAGGCGGCGCCTCCCTGAGACTTCCGGCGCCGGGGCTATCTCCCTCACTTCCGGCGCTTCGCGTCGGAGAAAGCGCGCCGGCGTCTGCTTAGGGGGGTGTGACTAAGTTTCGGATTCAGCGACGCTGGCGGTTTCTGCCGTAATGGACCCGGGCGGATCGCTGGAGTAAAGGGGGGGCATGGTGGCGCTGACAACAAGGTCACAGGCTGGTCAGCGTGCATTCCATATTACGCATGTGCAGTACAGCTGGGACCTGCAATCACCAAAATCTGCAGCAGCTGAGCTCAGAAGGAGGGGACGTGTCAGATGTTTTTAAGCCAGGTGAGGCAGACTATTTAGACACGTACAGCTGACAGCACACTTGACCCTGTAAGCATGGAGGGTGCTAATCGTCCAGATGTCTAGTCCTCAGAGCTCGCCCCAGAACATGTGAGTAGATGCATAATAAGGTTTCCTGGGGCCGGTCAGCTACAAACTCCTGGGCCTTCTTATGTGTCTATTTCAGGACAAGGAAGCGCCCAGGCGTGCGGCGGCAGCAACTAAACGCAAGACTAATAGATGCCCTTTATGCGCAAGCAGACTCCCAGTCGGACACCTTAACAAACTGTGTGACGGCTGTATGGCGGGGCTACTTAAAGAAGAGCAGACCTTTTTTATATAGCATCAAAGCTATGATCAAAGAGGAGGTACAGACTACAGTATCTTCTATGATGCCGGTGAAATCCCCCGTCCTAAAAAAACCCAGGTGGGAGCAGGATATTAGCTCAGAAGAAGGAGAGGTTTCGACTAATTACTCCTATATCGGATTCTGCGGAAGCTGAATGTTCTTCAGCTTTGCTCCCAGAAGAGAGGAAGAGGTATATATTCTCTTCTGAAAACACGGACATACTCCTACAGGCTGTCAGAAACACCATGAAGGTGGAGGAAGCCACAGAGCCTCTGACTGTTCCTGATGAAATGTTTGGCGGGCTTAGAGCTTGCAGGAACAGGGTGTTTCCAGTAAATCACCATATAACAGAAATTATTCATAGTCCCAAGAGGTTTTAAACACGGACTCCCTTTTGATCCAGATGAAACCAAAGTATGGGAATCTGTGCCTATGGTAGATATCCCAGTGGCTAAGGTCTCAAAAAAGACTGCCATACCCTTTGAAGATTTGTCTGCTCTCAAAGACCCTATGGACAAAAGATCAGAAGATTTCCTCAAGAAGGCCTGGGAGGCATCATCAGCCATCATGAAAGCTAACATTGCGGCAACCTCAGTGGCCAGATCAATGTCCTTATGGGTAGAAAAACTAGAAGACCAGATTAACAATAAGACTTCTAAAGAAGAGATCCTAAAATCATTACCATTGTTGAAGATGGCGATGGATTTTATGGCCGACGCCTCGGCAGAATCAGTTCGTTTTGTAGCAAGAAAAAAAGCTTTATCCAACGTGACAAGACGGGCTCTTTGGCTTAGGTCATGGTCTGGGGATACACAATCGAAGAACAAACTCTGTTCAATACCCTTCTCTGGCCTTCATGTATTCGGTCCAGTATTAGACGAGCTGCTTGAAAAAGCAGCAGACAAAAAGAAGGGCTTTCCTAAAGAGAAACAAAAAAACACGCCGCCCTTTCGTAGGACACGTTCCCATCCCAGTCAGGACTATAGAGGGAAGGGGAAAGGTGGAAGGTGGAGCTACCCGAAAGGTGGTAGAGGTACCTTCCAGGATCAGAAATCAAGATCCAACAAACAATGACGCCAGAGCAGTGGGTGGAAGACTCCAATACTATTTTCTCCAGTCACCTTCCACGACAGCAGTATCGGAGGATGTCTCCCCGTCCTAATAGGGGACAGGAAACAGAGGTTAAATACCCCTCCCCTTCCTGCAACCGCCAGTGTTTTTCCTGTCCCCTATGGGGCATGAAGAGGTTTCTCTGATAGTGCTGCCGTGGCCGGCGATCGGGAGCACTGTTACCTTTCTAGCTGGGCAGTCAAGGTCGGGGGCTCCGCTCTCCTCCTCCTTCAGACTGCTCCCATCTCCGTGACCACCACGCGACTTGGGACCTTCACCCGCCCTACCCGCACCTCTTTCGGGAGGCAAAGCAGGGCAGTGCGGTGCTCCGGGGTCCTCCTGCAGCTCACTGGCATCCTCCTTCCTCCACGCTGCTGCTGGTGCTGGCGCGTGCGCGCACCGGAAGTGACGTGCACCTGAACTTCCGGTTTTTCCCCGGCGCCATACACCGCAGCTCCCGTGCGCGCCGATCAGCGTCCTGACCCAGGACATCCAGCGGCAACATGGACGGGCGTCTCTGACCCCCCCCCCCCCAAACGGACCCTAACGAGGAGGAGGAGCACCACCAATCTCGCTGGGAGCCTAGGTATTCTATTTATTCCTGGCTAGGGAAGCCTCCAGGTAAGACCTCCTGTCTGTGACCCTCTGTAGTCAGGACCTCTGACCATATGGACGGCGACAAACCCCTTCACTCTGCTTCTGCAGAGCCCAGCGCTCACCCTCCTGCTGTAAGTAGTGGGATGATGTCCCTTGCTGTCCATTTTTACATTTAAGCGACTTGGTCCGACTTTCTCTCTCTTTTTAGGGAGACAAGGTCTCTGCCCCTAGGAAGGATAAGGTGCCCAGCCGCAAGTGTGCTGCTTGTTCGTCTAAGCTTCCCTCCGCATATAAAAAGAAGCTCTGCCAGCCATGCACAGATGATGTTCTGTGTACTGAACAGCCCTCACTTATGGACAGCATCAGAACTCTCATCAGGCAGGAGGTTCAGTCCTCCATGGCGGCCTTTTCCCAGCCTCCGACACCGCAGCCTCCCCCTCCTAAGAAAAGGAAGACAGCCCCGGTAGTCTGACTCTGACTCGGGAGAATTACATACTTCAGATTCAGAGGACATTTGGGAGAATGAGAGTTCTGCCTCTACTTCTGCTCCCAAATCATACAATAAAAAATATCTCTCTTCCTCCGAGGATTTGGAGGAATTAGTGTCTATGGTGAGGGGCACCATGGGGGTGGAAGAGGAGGTGGAGGGCCATTCTGTACAGGATGACATGTTTGGGGTTTTAAAACCTAAGTCTGCGAAGGGATTCCCCATACACGAAAATATCGAAAGCCTTATCCTCCACGAGTGGGGCCTTCCGGAGAAAGGGTTAAACGTCCCATCAGAGTTCAAGAACCGTTTTCCCCTTGAGGGAAACTGTTCTCTTTTTGAAATGCCCAAGGTTGATGTTCAAGTGTCAAGGGTGACCAAAAAAACGGCCCTACCCTTTGAAGATTCCTCCCAGCTGAAAGATCCTATGGATCGCAAGACTGAGAGCTTATTGAGGAAATCTTGGGACACTTCAACTAATTTACTGAGCTCTAACGTGGCCTCAACATGTGTAGCCAGATCCTTGTTCCTCTGGCTGCGTACATTGGAGAATCACCTGGTACAAGGTACACCTAGAGAAGAGATTCTTAATTCTCTCCCTCTGCTCCAGAAGGCAACTGGATTCCTCGCGGACGCCTCCGCCGAATCAGTACGAGTTGCCGCTAAATCAGCTTTTCTCACTAATTCAGCTAGAAGGGCTTTGTGGCTTAAATCCTGGGGAGGCGATATTACCTCAAAGTCTAAACTTTGCGGTATTGCTTTCCAGGGTCACTATGTATTTGGGCCAGTTCTGGACGAAATCTTGGACAAAGCTTCAGATAAGAAGAAAGTCCTTCCGGAACAAAGGAACCCTAGAAAGCGTTTTTTTCGTTCCCCCCGTGACCAAACCCCCCAGCAAAATTACAGGGGTAAGGGCAAATCGGGACGGTGGAGTTACCCCAAGGGAGGAAAAGCCAGAAATATCCTGGTCCCCCAGCCTCAACAGACCTCTGAGAAGCAATGACTGCTCTCCGGTCGGAGGTAATCTCTCGGGATGGATTCCTCTCCCAGTGGCAGATGATCACCACAAATCCGTGGGTCCTGCATACCATACGGGAGGGCCTAAGATTGGAGTTCGAGAGCCCTCCTCCTCACCGTCTGACTATCACTTCTCTCTAATCTCCAGGACTTCGGGAATCTCTGATGCCGGATATCTTAAACCTGCTTCAAGCGGAGGTGATTTCCCATGTACCACATCGGGAAATAAGAGAAGGTCACTACTCCCACCTCTTTTTGGTGAAAAAACCCTCCGGGAAACACCGTATCATTATAAACCTGAAACCTCTAAATCGGGTAATAAAATACCGAAGATTCAAAATGGAATCGATCAGATCAGCAATCCCGCTGATCGGTCAAGACTGGGTGATGGCAACGCTGGACCTGAGGGACGCATACTACCATGTGCCCATACACCCAGACCACAGGAAGTTCCTCAGGTTCGCGATTTCCCAAAACAAACGGATCAGCCATTACCAATTCAATGTTCTTCCGTTCGGAGTCTCGTCTGCTCCACGAGTCTTCACCAAGATCATGTCAGAAGCGGTAATCTTTATTCGTCAACAGGGGGTCTGTATCATTCCATACCTGGACGATTTTCTTATCGCCCCATCCGCTTCACGTCTCAATCAGGATGTGGCAAGGGTTCTCGACATCCTAGGATCGCTCGGGTGGATCCCGAATCTGGCAAAATCAGAGCTCCAGCCTTCTCCACGGAAGAAATTCCTAGGAATCCTTCTAGACTCGGAGAAGAGAATGTCCTTTCTACCCAAGGACCCTCACACCGATCTTGTCCACAGGATCTCCAGGTTCAGAAATCAAAAAACCCCGACTCTGAGACTCTATGTCAATCCTGGGTTCATTGACATCATGCATACAAGCAGTCTCCTGGGCCCAAGCCTATACGAGAATACTCCAATCACACATCCTGACGTACTCAAGAGGACACCAGATGGCCTTAACCAGGAAGATTCCCCTTCCCTCTCGTGTGAGATCCTCCCTATCATGGTGGCTGAACTACCAAAATCTACATAGGGGATTCAGCTGGGATCAAACTCCTCTCAGAGTACTCACAACGGACGCAAGTCAGAGAGGTTGGGGCGCCGTGATAGAAGGCTCCCACTTTCAGGGGTTGTGGGCCCCAGATGTAAGACACAGTTCCTCAAATCTGAGGGAATTGAAAGCAGTGGAAGAGGCGCTAAGAGCCACATCTGTCATCATCCAAGGTCACCATGTACGGGTGATGTCCGACAATATGCCCACTGTGGCCTATCTCCGACACCAAGGGGGCACAGGACACTCGAGCCTGAAGGTAACTGCTGGAAGAATTTTTTCCTGGGCGGAAAATCACCTTCTGTCAATCTCTGCAGTACATATAAGGGGATTAGACAATTCCCAGGCGGATTATCTCAGCAGGAGGGACTTCCATCGAGGGGAGTGGTCCCTAAACCAGGATGTATTCCTAACCCTAGTCCAGAAGTGGGGAACTCCCGATGTGGACCGGTTTGCCAACAATCGGAACACAAAATCAAACACCTTCTTCTCCCTGACCCCCTCAAACGAGGCACAGGGACTGGACGCTTTCTCCCACCCCTGGGAGTTTACCCTGGCATATGCCTTTCCGCCAATACCATTGCTACCCAGAACATTGCAGAAGATCCGGATGGATCAAGTTACAACGATTCTGGTAGCCCCATTGTGGCCAGGAAGAAGCTGGTTCAGCGCATTGACAAGCATGTGTCTAGAAGGCCCGATTCTGCTTCCACATGGACGCGACCTTCTTCAACAGGGTCCCCTGACCCATCCAGACCTACACAAACTAAAGCTGACAGCCTGGTTACTGAAGCAGAGATCCTGAAAGCCAGAGGACTCTCGCAGGAAGTAATCGAAACCCTACAGAAGAGTAGGAAGCCAATAACTAATGCCATTTATGGCAAAATATGGAAAAAATTCTCATCATGGTGTTCCCCAAGCAGACCGGATCCTTTCAACCCAAATATTGCACAGATTCATCAATTTCTCCAGAAGGGCTTAGAACTGGGGCTTTCACCTAGTACCCTAAAGGTTCAGGTGTCAGCTCTTGGGTCTTTCTTTGACCAGGATCTAGCAAACCACCGATGGGTTAAACGATTCATATCATCGGCAACCAGAATCCGTCCGAGACTCCAGGTCCATACCCCCCCTTGGGACTTAAACCTGGTATTAAAAGGTCTGACTGGGGACCCCTTTGAACTCCTTTCAGTCTCCAGCTTAAAGATCTTGACCCTGAAAACTGTCTTCCTGGTAGCTATCACTACTGCCAGGCGTATAGGGGAGTTACAGGCCTTATCACTCCAGGAACCATTTCCTGACCATAACTACGGATAGTATAATCCTCAAATTAGACCCTTCCTTTACACCTAAGGTAGCTTCAGACTTTCACAGAAATCAGGACATCATATTACCCTCTTTCTGTCCAAATCCCTCTAATCCAAAAGAGGTCTTTCACACCCTGGACGTCCGCAGGGTGGTCCTGTTCTACCTCCAGCAAACGGAAGGTTGGAGGTTGGATCAAAACCTGTTCATTCAGTGGTCAGGACGAAATAAGGGCAAGAAAGCTGCCAAAAGCACAATCGCTAATTGGATTAAGCAGGCCATTAGCCTGGCATACTCTTCTCAGAAGCTTACACCTCCAGCTTCACTGAAAGCCCACTCCACCCGCTCAGTCTCGACTTCCTGGGCAGAGAGGGGAAGCGCATCAGCAGAGCAGATATGCAGAGCCGCCACCTGGTTGTCAATCCATACATTCACCAGGCACTATAGGCACAACTTCAACAGGGATCTATCGTTTGGCAGACGCGTTCTGCAAGCGGTTGTCCCTCCCTAAAGAAATTAGCGGTTGGTATCCCTCCGATACTGCTGTCGTGGAAGCTGACTGGAGAAAATAGAATTAGTTCTTACCGGTAATTCGGTTTCTAGGAACCTTCCACGACCGCACTAATTTCCCTCCCTATCTTATTTATTTAATGATTCCTGCACTTAAGTGGTAACTATACATGCTACTGTGTCCAGAAAAAAACACTGGTGGTGCAGGAAGGGGAGGGGTATTTAACCTCTTTGTTTCCTGTCCCCTATTAGGGCGGGGAGACATCCTCCGATACTGCTGTCGTGGAAGGTTCCTAGAAACCGGATTACCGGTAAGAACTAATTCTATTTTCAGGGCTGGCAAGAGATCACTCAGAATTCGTGGATCTTAAGTACAATAAAACAGGAGTACAGAATAGAATTCAGCCAGTGATTTTGTCTAACTCAGACCCAGTCTCCGACAGTTCACCAGAGACTTCTAAAGGATATACAGGACCTTCTCCAGTCAGAAGCCATTATCCCGGTACCCCACTCTCAAAGATTCAGGGGACACTATTCAAGCCTGTTCTCTATAAAGAAACCAGGCGGAGAATATCGTACGATCATAAACCTGAAACCACTAAACCAGTGGGTAAAATACAAACAGTTCAAGGTGGAGTCCCTCAAATCTGTAGTACCTCTAATCAGGGAAAACTCAGTAATGAGCACACTAGACCTAAAAAGTGCTTACTACCAGGTCCCCATCTACGCCTCCCATCAACAATATCTCAGATTTGCTTTAAAAAACCGAGATCGCATAGAACACTTCCAGTTCAGGTATCTACTTTTCGGGCTCTCGTCCGCTCCCAAGATCGTCACCAAACTTATAGCAGAAGTGATGGCCTTTCTGAGAGAAAAAGAAATACTCATCGTTCCTTATCTGGATGACATTCTGCTTATAGCAGACCCCTCAACAAATGGAAGATCATTTAACGACAACCGTGTAAATCCTAAAGCGTAGGATGGCTAATAAATCTAAAAAAAATCAAATTTCAAACCAGAAACCAGGAAGTTGTTTCTTGGAGTGATTCTAGACTCAACTCTGGAACATTCGTATCTCCCACAACACAAACAGGAATCCATCAAAAAAGATATTCAGATTTTACAGAGAAAAAAAACACACCTCCATAAGAAAAGCCATGCGGGTGCAGGGGTTAATGACATTGTGCATTCCCAGCGTTCAATGGGAGTCAATATCATTCAAGACCTGCAGCAGGAAGTTCTTTCTCTATGGGACGGCAAAGACACATCTCTGGACAACAGGGTGCACCTATCCACGGAGACCAAAAGTTCACTGTCATGGTGGACCAAGACGGCAAGCCTTGAGAAAGGAAGACCCTGGAGAACATCTCCATGCGTGAACATCACTATGGATGCAAGCCTCAGGGGCTGGGGAGCACATATGAAGGAAAACTACTCCCAAGGAATCTGGCCCGTGTCAATACGCAACAGGTCTTCCAACTACAGAGAGCTCAGAGCAGTTTGGGAAGCCTTAAAAAGATATCAAGAGGAGCTAAAAGACCAACACGTCTGTATCTTCTCAGACAATTCGACAATAGTAGCCTTCCTACTACATCAGGGAGGTCCAAAACATCATCATTTACAGGATCTCTCAAACACCATATTCTCCTGGGCAGAACTCACAGTAAAATCAATAACAGCAGTTCACCCGAAAGGTACCGATAATCAGGTAGCCGACTTCCTGAGCAGACAAAAGCTATGTCCCACAAAGTGGTCCTTAAATCACGACATCTTCGTTCAGTTAACCCAACACTGGGGTATCCCGGAAGTAGATCTATTTGCTTCAAGGAAGAATACAAAGACAAGAAGATTCTTCTCCCTAAATCCAGGAGACAGGCAGTCAGGAATAGACGCCTTAGCCCAAAATTGGAATATGAATCTGGCTTATGCTTTTCCTCCATTGGCGCTAATACCGAGGGTCTTAAGGAAGATTCAGGAGAGTCAGACAACTAATCTTAATTGTGCCATACTGGCCCAAGAGGAGCTGGTTTCCTCTACTAAAATGGATGTCCTTGGAAGAGCCAGTCCATCTACCAGCAAAACCGGATCTTTTAGTTCAGGGTCCTCTAGTTCATCAAAACCCGGGCCTGCTACAGTTAACGGCTTGGATCCTGAAAAAGAGATCTTGAGGTAAAAAAAGGTCTTTCGGATCCAGTCATTTCTACCATCCAGAACAGTAGGAAGCCGGTGACTTCTGCAATATACAGGAAAATATGGACAAAGTTCTGTTCACAAAGTACAACTCCTGTATCTGTCTCTCAGGGCCCAGATATTCCTAGAATCCTAGACTTTCTCCAATCAGGCTTCGAAAACGGGTTAAAACCTAGTACTTTAAAAGTACAAATTTCAGCTCTCAGTTCCCTTCTATGACTTCCAGCTAGCCGCTCATCCCTGGGCGATGAGATGTATCAAAGCCACCCAACGGCTTAGGCCCACAATTCGCAGTACAGTACCTCCCTGGGATCTCAACCTGGTTTTGAACGAACTTTGTAAAGAACCATACGAACCACTAAATCAGGCAGACTTAAGAGCAGTAACCCTTAAAACGCCCTCTTTTTAGTGGCAATAACATCAGTAAGACGTATTGGCAAAATTCAATCCTTCTCCATAAAGGACCCATACTTGAAAATACAAGATGACTGCATCATCCTAAAACTGGATCCCGCCTTTCTTCCTAAGGTGGTTTCCGACTTCCATAGGAGTCAAGAGATTGTTCTACCTACCTATAGGAGTCAAGAGATTGTTCTACCTACCTTTTGCCAAAATTAGAGTAATGACAAGGAGCGTTCCCTTCACGCTTTAGATGTTAAAAGAACGATTCTCCACTATTTCGAAATAACAAACAGTTGGAGAGTGGACTCTAACCTCTTCATCCAGATGGCCGGAAGAAACAGAGGGAAGAAGGCGTCCAAAGCTACACTAGCTAGATGTATTCGGTCAACTATCACTGCAGCTTATGTCTCAGTGGGGAGACCCCAACCGGAAAGCCTCAAAGCGCACTCGTTGAGAGCAATCTCGGCTTCATGGGCAGAAAGCGCCGGGTCTTCTATGGACCAGATCTGCAGAGCTGCAACCTGGTCTAGATCAAATACCTTCTGTAGGCATTATAAGTTGGATGTTATGGCAAACTAACAAACTACATTTGGGAGGAAAGTCCTCCAAGCTGTAATCCCGCCCTAAAATAGGAGTTATTTGGTATTTCTCCTGGTGGTGCTGTCAGGAGGGACTTCCTGGAAAGTAGGAATTGGTCCTACTGGTAATGGTGTTTCCAGGAGTCCATCATGACCGTACCCCTTATATACCCTCCCTTGAGTTTCCTGTCTGATATGTGATGTAAACATGTGTAGAAAGTAAGTTCAATAAAATAGAGTTGCACCCATCCTGGTGTGGTACTTGGGAAAATCACTGAAAGGTGGGGAGGGGCTATTTAAGCTCTTCTGTGTTCCTGTCCCTATTAAGGATACGAAGGACAACCTCCTGGTGGTGCTGTCATGATGGACTCCTGGAAACACTATTACCAGTAGGACTAATTCCAACTTTCTTACCTTTCAGGTTACATCGGGGGCTTATCAAGTCCCTGATGCCGGTGGCCTTAGCTCATATATGATTTTTGGGGTGACAGATTCCCTTTAATGAAACCAACAAATGTAATGTGAAGCAGAAGTCCAGCATGGGTGATAGCCATAAAAATAACTTTTATTCCATTTTCATTAAAAGCACACAAGTCCAAAATCCATCTTTATATCCAGAGACTACAAAAACGGGTGATTCATACCAGTGACAGTCAAAATGATTTTAAATGCACTTTAAGCCTGTGACTGTCACTGGTATGAATCACCTGTTTTTGTGTCTCTGGATATAAAGATGGATTTTGGACTTGTGTGCTTTTAATGAAAATGGAATAAAAGTTATTTTTTTATGGATATCGCCCACACTGGACTTCTGCTTCACCTTTATACTACTTGCAGCACTGCATGATCTGCGCAGTGGGACTAGAGAGCAGGTGAGCTGATCTTTGCCTTTTAACAAATGTAATGCTCCAGATTCTCACCTAGCTCAAAGGAAGGTCAGGTTTATAGGTTTTCTAATCAGCCAAATTGTTTTCAGCTGTGCTAACATACTTGCACAAGGGTTTTCAAGGGTATTTTATCCATCCATTAGCCTTCTTACACAGTTAGCAAACACAAAGTACCATAAGAACACTGGAGTAATGATTGTTGGAAATGGGCCTCTATACACCTATGAAGATATTGCATTACAAACCAGACGTTTGCAGCTAGAATAGTCATTTACCACATTAACAAAGTATAGAGTGTATTTCTGAATCATTTAGGCTGTGTGCACACGTTCCGGATTTTTCACGTTTGTGTCGCGTTTTTTCGCTATAAAAACGCGATAAAACTGCAAAAAAAAAAAAAACCGCTCACATTAAGCATCCTATTAAAAGAATGCAATCCACATTTTGTATGCACATGCTGCGTTTTTTTCCTGAGTGGAAACGCATTCCAGAAAAAAAACGCAGCATGTTCATTAATTTGTGGAATCGCGGGGATTCCACACACATAGGAATGCATTGGTCCGCTTACTTCCCGCATGGGGCTATGCCCACTATGCGGGAAGTAAGCGGATCATGTGCGGATGGTACCCAGGGTGGAGGAGAGGGGACTCTCCTCCATGGACTGGAAACCATATCACTGTTAAAAAAATAAATAAATAAATTAAAAAAAAATAAATCGTGATCTACTCACCTTCTTATGGCCCCCAGAGTCCTCCAACTTCTCAGCGGTGCAGGCGGTGGCTTCCGTTCCCAGGGATGCTGTGTGCGAAGGACCTGGGATGACGTAGCGATCACGTGACGGTGACATCATCCCAGGTCCTTCGCACACAGCATCCCTGGGAACGGAAGCCGCCGCGTGCACCGCTGAGGAGATCGGGGGCCATCGGAAGGTGAGAATAACCTTTTTTTTTTTTTTTTTTTGTCAATCAGTTTTCCAAGCGATGCTACAGTTCGCTTGGAAAACGCTAGCATTCTGCAAGCTAATTACGCTTGCAAAATGCTAGTGTTTAGCGGGAATATGCATGCCAATTCCGCATGCGATATACCCGTGGCAGGAATTGCGGAATTGCCGCAGAAATTTCCACGGCAATTCTGCAGCGTGTGCACATAGCCTTAATGTTAGCTTAATTGGAGAAAACTGTGCTTTCTCAGTCCCCCATGACAGCACCACGGAGAGAGGGGATCCGCCCTTCAGGTACAGGAAACCTACAGGATAAAAAGGGCGGTACCTCTCCCCCGCATCAGTTGGTTTCCTGTCCCTGACTGGGAACCTATTCGGTTTTGTTACCTGTAAGATGCCATCCGAAGATCAGCGAGGGATTTCGAAGCCGGCCAGTCCGGGTTCTGGCAGCAGGGAGGCCCTTGCCACGCTGGTATGGTATCCGAAGCCGCCACTGCTGGGACTGATGGGTCTGCAGGGTGAACGGGGGGGTCGAAAAGCGTGTCCGCTGCTCCGGATAGGAGAGAGGGGCTTCTGAGTCCTGGCCAGCGCACACGAGGAGCAGGGTATACCCTGGGTGGACTCGCCGGAACTAGTGAGAACTTTTGGTTTCGGGGTGGGCGCATGCGCAGTGTGTGCCCGGGGTGCACCAAGATGGCCGCCGCTCCAAATCTAAAAGCGGCACTTCCGGGACCCTGGTCAGCGCACGCATGCGCAGTAAGGAGAAAAAAAAAAGAGGAAAATTCTTCCCCAGCAACGCAGCGACGGGGGAGGGGCTGGTAATAGGCGCCAAGCTTTAAAAAGCGGTGAGTTGTGGAGCTCCCTGCTGCATGCCGTCCCAGGTGATACCATGGAGGACTACAAACCAGAAGCTCCAGCCGCAGCAGCGCGACCATCAGCGACAGAAATCGGATGTGCAGAGGAAACGATCCTCTGCTGACAACCAAAGTACTCAGTCCAGCAGTCATTTCCACACAACGTAGCAAGAACTCCAGTGTGGTGAACCAGTTACCATCTCCAGAACTCACATTGCAGGATACTACCCCTTCTCCGGAACCGGTGTACCTGCAGCTGCGTCAGAGTGGTGAGTGAGCTTCGTGAAAGTTCACTGTTATAACTGGGGTCTCCTCTCTTCTGTTTATTTTAAGGAAAGACAAAACACAGGTCCTGCCCCTTGTGCGAAAAATCCCTACCACAGTCCTGGGATAAGAAGCTTTGCGACTCCGGTATAGGATGGATTCTCTACGAGGAAACCCCAAACTTTGCCTCTGAACTAAGATCTGTAATCAAGTCGGAAGTCGAGACTGTGTTTTAAGTCCCTTAAAGAAGGGGAGAAAGTCAAGAGGAAGGAAGCTATAGTTTATTCCCACACCGATTCCTCTAGTTCCGAGGGTAGGGATTCAGAGATACTGGACGCTTCCCTCTCTTCCTCGGATGATGAAAGCAGGAGCCGTCACTGTTTTCCCCTAGATGAAGTAGATGCACTGGTGAAAGCAGTAAGACCTACTATGGGAGTACTGGATCCTCACCCTCACAAGACGGTCCAGGATATAATGTTTGGGGGGTTAGGCCAAAAACTGCAGAAAGTTTTCCCCCTTAACGAGAATATCCAAGCCCTAATCAAAAAAGATTGGGAGAAACCAGATAGAATAAACTCGTCGGTACCCTCCCTTAAGAGGAAATATCCCTTTGAGGAGGAGGAAGCTTCCACTTCATGGGATAAGGCCACTAAACTTGACGTTGCGGTGGCTAAGGCCTCAAAAAATGTTTCACTCCCCATTGAGGACTTGGGAACTCTGAAGGATCCCCTTGACAAAAGAGCTGACACCTTCCTTAATGGGGCTTGGGAATCGGCAGGGGGACGTTTGAGACCAGTCATAGCAGCCACATGTACTTCTAGATCCCTAATGGTATGGGTGGATAACTTAGAAAAGCAACTGCAGGATGGGGTACCTAGGAGTAAGGTGTTGGAATCCATCCATATGATAAGAGGCGCGGCAGCTTTTTTGGCGGATTCATCGGCTGACTCAGTCAAACTCACATCTAAATCTGCAGCCCTTTCGAATGCAGCCCGTAGAACACTATGGCTCAAGAGTTGGCCGGGTGACTTGCAAACTAAATTGAAACTCTGCTCAATACCATGCGAAAGTAAATTTCTATTTGGGAAGACCCTGGATGTTATCTTGAAAAAAGCGGGGGATAAGAAAAAAGATTTCCCTAATTTGGCCCCTCCATTAATAAAGATGGTCCTTTCGGAGTAGAACATTTTTTTTGGAGAAGACCCCCGAGGGAGCAGAACAGATGGGACGATGGGAAGAGAAGAGACAGGGGTTTTCTTTTTGGTAATTCCTCAAGAGATAAAAAGACCCCTAAGTGACAGCTCCTCCAGGGTTGGAGGAAGGCTATCTCAGTTCCTCCCGGCCTGGGAAAAAATATCAACCAGTCCCTGGATACTAAACCTAATTAAGTTGGGGCTTCGGATAGACTTTACTTTCCTGCCTCCCCCAAACTATGTGGTAACTTCCCTGAGGTCCTCCCCCTCCACCCCCCCCCACCCCCCCCCCCCCGCCAACAACAAGAAGCCCTAGATCACGAAATAATGAAACTTATAGACAAAGCTGTCATCCAGGAAGTCCTTCCTCAGGAAAGAGGGAAGGGATTTTACTCCCCATTATTTCTAGTTCCAAAGCCAGATGGGTCCTTCCGAACATTAATAAACTTACGGAAGTTAAACAGTTATGTACAGAATCAGAAATTCGAGACGGAATCAATAAAATCAGCCATCAAAATTCTGTTTCCGAACTGTTTCATGGTCGTATTGGATCTCAGCGACCCGTATTATCACGTCCCCATTCACAAAGACTCACAAAAATTCCTCAGACTAGCTGTGTCTATGAAAGGAGAAATAAGGGAATTCCAATACAGAGCCCTTCCTTTCGGCATATCAGTCGCACCCCGCATATTTATTAAATTAATAACGGAAATGATGGCTCATCTAAGAGAGCAGGACATCTTGATAATTCCATACTTGGACGATTTTTTGATTGTGAGCAACTCTGCCCAGCACTGCAGACAACAGTGCGACAGAGTAATGAATACCCTAATAAATCTAGGCTGGCTTCTAAACCTGCATCTAGTATCAAAGGCATTCTTAAACCCCTCCATGACATTAAGAGGGGCGATGTCACTACTGGGTTCCCTTTCTGCCTGTCTACCAGCAGTTCAGTGGGCACAACTACAAACGAGATCTCCAGTGGGACATTTTAAGAAACCAGGTTACACTAAGGGGTCGCTTAGAGGGTCACATGACTCTAGATTCAGCCACTACTCATTCCCTAGTTTGGTGAATGAATACCAACAACCTGTCAAAAGGAATCCCATGGGTAATAGAGATATCTCAGATAGTTATCACAGACGCAAGCCCCACGGGGTGGGGAGCTCACCTGGGCAACAAGGTCACTCAAGGGGTATGGACAAGTCAGGAATATGAGGCATCCTCAAATCAAAAAGAACTTTGGGCAGTGGGCCATGTCTTATCAGCTTTCCTACACACTCTACAAGGGCATCATGTTCGAGTATTCTCGGACAATCGGGTAGTGGTAGCCTACCTAAACCACCAGAGGGGAACTAGATCCCGAACCCTAATGGACACCACTTCCAAAATCTTCAATTTGGTAGAAGCCAATCTTCTATCACTTTCCATGCTGCATATTCGGGGAGTAGAGAATCAGAAGGCAGACTTCCTGAGCCTTACTCAATTGAGACAGGGCAAATGGATATTAAATCAGTCCATTTTCAATCAGATTGTAGAGTTTTGGGGGACTCCAGTAATAGACCTGTTTGCTAATATCGACAACAGGAAAGTGGAAGCCTTTTGTTCTCTAGATCCAAGGGGGAACCCTCAGGCCTTAGACGCTTTCATGATCCCTTGGACACAGAATCTTGCATATGCCTTTCCCCCAACCATCCTCATCCCAGGAGTTCTGCGGAAGGTCAGGGAGGACAGATCAAGGCTAATTTTGATAGCTCCCTTCTAGCTCAAAAGAACTTGGTTCTCCTGGCTGAGGATGCTATCGGTCAGCGATCCTTGGGTTCTTCCGGATCTCCCAGACCTTCTGTCTCAGGGACCAGTGCTCCACCCTCAGTCAGAGAATCTCCACCTAACAGCGTGGATTTTGAAAGAACGCTTCTGAAGGGAAGAGGTTTTTCGGATAAATTAGTCTCTACACTAATGAAAATTAGAAAGACCGTCACCACTAAAATCTATGGCAAGACCTCGAAAAAAATCCTTTCTACCTCTGGGGTAAGAGTACAGGATGGGGTCCCAATTATTGAGATCTTGGAGTTTCTACAGAAGGGACTAGAACTGGACCGGTCAGTAAGTACCTTAAGGGTATGTGCACACGTTGCGGATTTCTTGCAGAAAATTCCTGAAGAAAACCTGAAATTTTCTGCAAGAAATCCGCATTTTTTTTTTTGCGTTTTTTTTCCGTTTTTTTCGCGTTTTTTTAGCATTCTGCAAGCGTAATTAGCTTGCAGAATGCTAAAGTTTTCCAAGCGATCTGTAGCATCGCTTGGAAAACTGACTGACAGGTTGGTCACACTTGTCAAACATAGCGTTTGACAAGTGTGACCAACTTTTTACTATAGATGCAGCTTATGCAGCATCTATAGTAAAAGATAGAATGTTAAAAATAATAAAAAAAATAAAAAAATGCTTATACTCACCCAGACATCTCCTCAGCGGCGTCCGTTCCTCTTTCTCTAGCTGGCGTGTGCGCACAGGACCTTCCGTGACGTCACGGTCCGGTCACGTGAGCGGTCACATGACCGCTCACGACCAATCACAGGACAGTGACGTCATTCGGCGAGGTCCTTCAGCGCACACCAGCTACAGGAACCAGCCAGCGTGCAGCACAGAGGCGGGAACACAGCGCCGGACATCGAGGGTGAGTATAGGACTGTTTTTTATTTTATTTCTTATTTTTTTACCAATTATATGGTGCCCAGTGCGTGGAGGAGAGTTTCCTCTCCTCCACCCTGGGTACCAACCGCACATAATCTGCTTACTTCCCGCATCGTGGGCACAGCCCCGTGCGGGAAGTAAGCAGATCAATGGACCCCTAGGTGTGCGGAATCCCCGCAATTCCGCATTTTTAATGAACATGTTGCTTTTTTTTCCGCTATGCGATTTTTTCGCGGAAAAAATCGCAACATTTGCACAAAAAATGCGGAATACCTTGTAAATAATAGGAGGCATATGTTAGCGTTTTTTTCGCGTTTTTATCACGTTTTTATAGCGAAAAAAACGCGAAAAAAACGCTAACAATCCTGAACGTGTGCACATGGCCTAAAGGTACAGATAGCTCTTGGAGCATTGTACAATGAAAATATAGCTGGCAACCCTTGGGTAACATGATTTATTAGAGCCACTGCCAGGTCTAAACCATTAGCTATTCAAAGGCTACCACCTTGGGACCTAAACCTAGTCTTATCAGCTCTAACAGATCCCCCATTCGAGCCTATAGAGTCAATACCTCTTAAAACTATATCGCTTAAAACTGCTCTTCTGATAGCCCTAACGTCAGCCGGAGAATAAAGTGATCTCCAAGCCCTGTCTGCGAGTCCTCCCTTCACAAAAATTCTGGACGATAGTTATCCTCAAACCTGGCCCTGCCTATCTTCCAAAGGTAGCATCCAGATTCCATAGGTCCCAAGAGAAAATCCTTCCTTCTGCTCAAACCCTAAGAATAGGGAAGAAGAAAGTTTTCACACATTAGATGTGAGAAGGTGTCTCGTTCAGTACCTAGAGTCCACCCAGAGGTATAAGAAGGAAGGGTCTCTTTGTCTGCTTTCAGGGACCTAGGAAAGGACTCAAGGCTTCCAAGAGCACTATAGCACATTGGAAAACAGATGCGATAACCTTGGCACACTCATCTATTGGAAATGTAATTCCAGAGGGGCTGAAAGCTCATTCCACAAGAGCTATGGTGACCTCCTGGGTCGAGAGGTCGGAGGTATCAATAGAACAAATCTGTAAGGCGGCCACCTGGTCATCACCTTCAACCTTTTTCCGGCACTATCGTCTAGACCTAGCCTCTTCGTCTGACTTAACCTTCGGAAGAAGGCTTCTGCAGGCTGTGGTCCCTCCCTAAGCAACAATCTCTGTAATTCTCTCCGTGGTGCTGTCATGGGGGACTGAGAAAAGCATAGTTACTTACCGATAACGGTATTTCTCAGAGCCCATGACAGCACCCGCTTATTCCCCCTCTCATCATGTATGCGGTGAGCACGTTCTATAGTATGAAGTGTGTTTTTTGTATAGACACGGAGTTCTCCTATTAAGCAATATAAGTATATTTTTGTTGTCACTAACCTGGAGGACCTTCGATGCTCTGTAAACCAACTGATGCTAGGGAGAGGTACCGCCTTTTTTATCCTGTAGGTTTCCTGCCCCTGAAGGGCGGATCCCCTCTCTCCGTGGTGCTGTCATGGGCTCTGAGAGATAAAATTATCGGTAAGTAACTAAGTATGCTTTTTCTTTCAAAAATAAGGAAATTTCTAAGTGACCCTAAACTTTGGAACGGTAGTGTATGAGTTTTACTTTTTGTATTGAAGAACTGAAATAAATTAACTTTTTGATGATATTCTAATTTTATGAGAAGCACCTGTATGTAGCCCCTAAAAAAAATGTCTGGCGCAATCCATTCCCTTCGTAAGTCCCCATGCTTAGAGACAGGACATCCCCCTGTGTGCAATCTGTAACCTGTACACTTTACATTCACTGAAAGGCCACAGAGGCTGCCACACCATGAACAAGAGGCACCACTATCCAGACACCACCATTAAGACCAAGGAGATCTCCAAACAAGTCAGGGACGAAGTTGTTAAGTACAAGTCAGGGTTGGGTTCTAAAAAATTATATATTGATCCCGATCTCTGATCCACCGGAGCACCATCAAATCCATTATCATCAAATGGAAAGAGCATGGTACTTCAACAAGCCTCCCAAGAGTCCCACCAAAACTCTCAGCCCGGGCATAAGGGCTTTAAGCTGAGAGGCAGCACAGAGGCAAAATGTAACCCTGAAGGAGCCGCAGAGTTCCCAGGCAGAGATGAAAGTATCTGTCTATACGACCACAATAAGCCGTACACTCCATAAAGGTGGCCTTTATGGAACATTGGGCAGAAAAAAGCCTTTACTTACAATTTGTGTGTAAAATGGATAGAGGAAAGTGCTGTGGTCAGATGAGACCAAAATTTAACTTAATACAATTGAGAATCTGTGGTCAGACCTGAAGATTGCTGTTCACCAGAGGAAACCTCTAATTTGAAGGAGCTGGAGAGCAGTTTTGTCTTGAGGAATAGTCAAAAATCCCAGTGGCAAAATGTGGAAAGCTCACAGACTTATCCAAAGCGACTTGCAGATGTAATTGCTGCAAAAGGAGGCTATACAAAGTACTGACTTTATGGGGTTGAATAGTTATACATACTAAATTATAGTAGGTCAGTGAGGAAAATCCCCTGCAGTGTTTGGATGCCGACTGTAACTTCTCATACACTTTTCTTGAATTGAAAAACAGATTTTTTTTGTCCTCAAATCAGTTTGGTAATGCTGGGGTACAATCACACAGTCAGTGGTCATCCTCGGTTTTCTGCAAATAGTTCTCTAAGTTTACAAGAGAGAGAAAAGTGAAGCTGTAAATGAAGCCAAGGAGAAACTCACGTGGGCTGATGGACGACTGTTTAAAAAAAATAAAAATAAATAAAAATCTAGAAAGGTAAGAAATAATTACACCATTCACATTGCAGCAGTCACAGAAATTGTATAGAAAACATTCTTTTTTTAATTCTGGAAGTAAAAACCAATTTCATATAGATGGAAAAAATGAACATATGGAGCACAAGACGAGGATGACAAATTGGGATAGGGAGATTTTATATATATATACTATATATATATATATTACTTTCCTGGAGTTGGCCTTTGACTGCTGTTTGCCTTAATCAGGCACCAAATCAACACAGTTCATCAGCCTAAGAACATCATTCCCAGAGTGAAACATGGTGGCAGCATCATGGTGCGGGGATGTTTTTCATCAGCTTGGTCAGGGACAATGGTACGAGTCAAAGGTAACATGAATTATGCGAAATTCAGGGATATTCTTGAGTAAAACCGGTTTCAGTCTGTGACTTGAGACTGGGATGGAAGTTCTTCTTTCAACAGACAATGACCCAAAGTGATTTAAGTGGGAAACATGTAAATGTTTTGGAGTGGCATAGTCAAAGCCCTGACCTTAATACAATTGAGAATCTGTGGTCAGACCTGAAGATTGCTGTTCACCAGAGGAAACCTCTAATTTGAAGGAGCTGGAGAGCAGTTTTGTCTTGAGGAATAGTCAAAAATCCCAGTGGCAAAATGTGGAAAGCTCACAGACTTATCCAAAGCGACTTGCAGATGTAATTGCTGCAAAAGGAGGCTATACAAAGTACTGACTTTATGGGGTTGAATAGTTATACATACTGAAGTTTTCATTTATTTTGCCCCATTTTGTTTGGTTCACAATAATAAAAAAAAAAGAAGTAAATGTTAACAGCTGTAGTGTAGGCATGTTCTTTACATAAACTGATGCAAGCCCTCAAAAACAAACCGTGAAATTCCAGGTTGTGAGGTAGGTAGCAAAACAGGAAAAATGCCAAGGGGTGAATACTTTCGCAAGCTACTGTTTAGTGGCACGATCAGGTTTTCAAATGTATGATTGTATCTTCGAGATGTTGCATTGCACTCAGCTTTTGAGATTGTGACGTGGCACAAGCTCCAGTTGCTGATCTCCTTGTGTTGCCTTCTGTGGTTTGGCAACCTCCCTCTTATTGACATTTCAGGCTTTTGGCTGGTGAAAGGGATATGTAACCCACTGAGCAGTTTTACCTAGGTGGAGGTGAGACCTACTAGCACTTCCTGTATGGAGAAAATCAGGTTAATGATTGACTGCCTTGGTGCTAGGAATGTGTCAGCGAGGTGTGTGTGGCGCACCTTCACCTTCCAGACATGTAAGTCTATCCTGCTTCCTTACTGGAAATTTTAGTTCTTTTTTTTTTTTAATCACATTTCAGAGACTGTATTGAGAATTTGGAATGTAATTGGTACTTCAGCTGTAGAGGCGAATTAAGGAAGGGTTTAAGAATTCTAGATCTTTAATATGCTGCCTCTTTTTAAAGAGATGAAAAGTAGTTGGACAAATATCGCAAAAGCTCTTTAATGGGTTGCAAGGGTTTATTCCCTTGTTAATCCATCATTGGTGGATCAGATTAAAGGTCTGGAGCTAATTCCAAGTGTGGCATTTGCACTTGGGAGATGTTTATGTCAACATCAATGAGTCTTCTAATTTATTGACTTAACATTTCTGCTACACTCTCTTGTCCAAGTTACATATGTTGGTAGTCTAACATTTACTGTACAATAACCACAATATGGCTACGGATTCACGTTTGGCCAAATTTGCACAAAATGTTTGATAATGTGGACAATGGCTGCACTCAACTGTATTAAAGCAAGGAAATGTGCGATACATGAAATGTGGATAGCATAATGGCTTGTGAAATCTATAAAAAAAACACATGAGATGCTTAGCACAAGATTTGGCCAAAAAATGTGAGCCCATCCACCAAACGTCAAGGTAATCTCAGATCGGATGGGACCCTGACCTGACTGCCTAGTGTGAACACTTACCTATGGCTAATATCATGGTAAAGCCTGCATTTCTAGGAAGGTCGAAACCAACTGTGTTTGGATGTAATTAAAATCACAGCATGGTGAAGGGCGGGGCGTTCAAGTCAGAAAAAATAGTACATAGTAAATATAGGTAAACTGACTGAACAGCAATCTAGTCTGAACAGGTGCATAACCAAAAAAAGACTTGCATAGCAAATAGATAAATGGCTGCACTCAAATGTACTAAAGCAAGGAATGCAGCCATTGATCTATTTGCTATGTAAGTCTTTTTTGGTTATGCACCAGTTCAGACTAGATTGCTGTTCAGTCAGTTTACCTATATTTACTATGATAATGTGGACAGTCATACTAACCAATCTTCAGAGGTTGGAAAAATTGTCCAAGAGTTGCGTACATGGTGAGACCACGACACAATTAAGAAATATGTTGAAAAGAGCATGATTCCCGGTGGTGTGCGTATTAACAAATCCCCCACGTACATGTTCTTGTACTGTTTTTTTGAGACTGATTGAAACACTATTTTGGCACAATGTTCATTGAAATTGATGAATTTGATGTTTCATATGAAGAAACAGTCTTAAGGAATTAAAAGTTGACATTGATGATGGTCAAAGGGGAGCTGGAAAAATCTGACACCCTTCAGTATAATTGGCTCATGAAGAAACTGATGGACAATTTAAACTCATCAGAAGAAACTTATTAAAACAAAAAAAATCTAAATTTCAGAGGTTTTCTTGATTTCTAAAACGATAAGGTGTACACATGGTCCAAAGGAAACAGTCTTTTTAGGTCCATCTTAAAAATTCGTTATACAATCGAGAATATGATTTTCTTTTTAATCAACTGATTGTAATGTCTGACAGTGGAACGGACACATCTTTCTGGTATGGACACAAGATATGAACGCAGTCTCTGTGCATCCTGGTCTGCCATGTTATGTCCAACGTAACCGCTACATCAATGATTAGCATTGTTGGGTAATTTTAAGGTCAGATCCCACAAGGGAAACCTTTGCTTGGAGTTAAGATGTTCCCTGTCTTTACACTGGTTTACTCCGGGTTCTCCGTCTTCCTCCCCCATGCCAAAGACAATACTAATGGAGAATTTCGATTGTGAGCCCAATGGGGACATTGATGGTGGCTCTGAAGCGCTGCAAATTATCTTCCAGCTATATAGGATGCTAGGATGTACAGTGACAAGCACGGAAAGCCTGCTAGGAGCAAAGAAATCTGCAGCTGAGGGGAGTATTTTTATTTTTTTTTTCTTTTAAATTATAGTAGGTCAGTGAGGAAAATCCCCTGCAGTGTTTGGATGCCGACTGTAACTTCTCATACACTTTTCTTGAATTGAAAAACAGATTTTTTTGTCCTCAAATCAGTTTGGTAATGCTGGGGTACAATCACACAGTCAGTGGTCATCCTCGGTTTTCTGCAAATAGTTCTCTAAGTTTACAAGAGAGAGAAAAGTGAAGCTGTAAATGAAGCCAAGGAGAAACTCACGTGGGCTGATGGACGACTGTTTAAAAAAAATAAAAATAAATAAAAATCTAGAAAGGTAAGAAATAATTACACCATTCACATTGCAGCAGTCACAGAAATTGTATAGAAAACATTTTTTTTTTAATTCTGGAAGTAAAAACCAATTTCATATAGATGGAAAAAATGAACATATGGAGCACAAGACGAGGATGACAAATTGGGATAGGGAGATTTTATATATATATACTATATATATATATTACTTTCCTGGAGTTGGCCTTTGACTGCTGTTTGCCTTAATCAGCCACGATTGCCGTGCAATTTCAACTGGGGTATTAATTTATTTTTTTCGGGTGTGGATGAGATCTGGTGAAACCCTTCTACTGTAATAGGTATTGGTGTAGTCCATGGTGAACCACACCCTGAAAGGCATGTTCACACAAGATGAATGTGCTGCGTTCTGCAGTACGAGATTAATGGACACTTTTGCTGTAGTTGACGCCATTTGCACTCCCTGTGAAATCTAGAACATTCTGCCCATGTCGCCTCCCAATGTCACCATTAGGGTAAAATTCCAGCGATGGCCATAGATCATACACAAGATTATTCACCAATTGTCCAAAAAGCATTCATCCAGCAGACACCTTGGTAGGAGTAAAATGGTTTTCGGAGGCTCTTGCCTGGTGTTCCCTGTACTGTAGCTTTACCGTATTCTCCTTGCCTAGAGGAACCAGGTGATTGTTTACACACCATGCATGGGAAGTTTGTGCTGGAAAATGATAGAATTCAAAGTATAAAAGTGGGTCATGTACTTGCAGCAGCTGCCCAATATCCACCCCTGACCTGTTCTTTGCATGTCCGCAGACAGTGGCACCTTCATCTATGACTTCACCGTTATTTTGTTGCCACAGATCTGCACCAATTCTCCATACACATGTCAGTGTGAAGGGTTGGGTGGTGCTTCGCTCCACAGGCGTGTCCTCATTGTGCCGCCTGCTCCTTCTAAGCTGCAGTCATTTATTTTCTAGCTCAAGCTACGTGATGGTAGGAGAAAAGATGACTTCATGTGATAATGTAGGCAAACTGTAAAGTGCTGCGGAATATGTTAGCGCTATATAAAAAAATAGATTATTATTATTGGGAACCTGTCACCTGAATTTGTCGGGACCAGTTTTGGGTCATATGGGCGGGGTTTTCAGGTGTTTGATTCACCCTTTCCTTACCCGCTGGCTGCATGCTGGCTGCAATATTGGATTGAAGTTCATTCTCTGTCCTCCGGAGTACACTCCTGCGCAGTTGCTTTGCGCAGGCGTGTACTCCGGAGGACAGAGAATGAACTTCAATCCAATATTGTGGCCAGCATGCAGCCAGCGGGTAAGGAAAGGGTGAATCAAACACCCGAAAACCCCGCCCATATGACCCAAAACTGGTCCCGCCAAATTCAGGTGACAGGTTCCCTTTAAGTGGGCAGAATGTTATCTCCTGCCAGCAGCCGTGCAGCCCCCTGTACTGCACATTTATATGGAAACCTCCGCAGCCAGCCGTTCACCGATCAGGCCTCATGGAAACAACTGGGTCGTGTAATGAGCTGAGGAATCTGGACTGATGCAGCAGAAAGTAGTGCAGCGCTCATTACCGCTCTCCTTGTTTATTGTCATGACATTGCACTTGTTTCATTCCGTCACCTACCATAGGGGGAGCTACTGTATATAGGCACTGAATAATGAAAAACACAAAATGCCTAACGCAGCAGCATTGGAGAACATGTTTACTACATCAGACAGTGGTGTTCCGCGGAGCCCAGACGGGCCAGAGCGACATGATGTAAGAGAAATGAACCACAATGCACACTCCTTTTGGTGGATCACTGTGCACAATGTGGGAATCCTAAGAATGCAGCTGTAAAACTCGCCAGGTTACAGGCCGTAGAAATATATTCAGGGAAAAATGCAGCGCACCCGGTTTGTGGCTGGACTGAGCTACTCCCCCATCCAGCAGCCATGGTGCTAGGGGTGAAGCTGCACCCCTCGGCTTTTGTTATGTTGCCCTTGCATCTGGAGTACTTCTGCATTTTCTAATATCCTAGTTTTCTGTTTCCGATGAGAGGCCAGTTCTTATTATATTCTTGTGCAGAACAGACAGAGCAGGTAACGCTTGTCCGCAGACAGAGATTATGCTAATGAAGGTAATGATTTTCCTCAGTCTGACATGTACAGAGATGTTATGATGGACACAGGGGCTTTGTAGTATTTTCCCAGGTTCTCACTGTCTTGTATTTTCATCTCCTCCAGTTCTTTGGTGAATGGAAAGACGTGTTCATGGAGAAATGGCCGAGCAGCACTTACCCGTGGGCCAGGGTGTTCAGATCCGTTTTATCGATGACCTGAAAGAAAACAGGAAGCCAAAGAGTATAAGGTCCAAGCAAGACTCCTACGGGGTGGCAATCCGGGTTCAGGGCATAGACGGACAGCCTTTTGTGGTTCTCAATAGCGGAGACAAAACTAAATCTTCATATGGGGTTCAAATCAAAACTAACAGTGCCTATGGAAATGCCTCACCTAACTCCACGCCCGAGTACCAGGGACTCAGCACCAGGGCGAGCCGGACCGTCCACTCTAATAGTTCAGAGTTAGAAATGCCAGACAACCCGTATAGCAATAGGTCATGCCACCAAACTGGCTCGCAGTGCAGCAGTACCTCAGATGAGGAGCAAACATCCAGACCTCGCAGCAAGCCGCGAGCACTACAGCCAGCACGCTGGGAGGAGCTCAGGAGGTCCCAGTCCCATGGCTCTTTACTAGATGCAGAACAGGAAGACTCCTGTGGCTATGATGGACATTACAGTGAACGATCCTCCACCCTCGATACTACATACTCCCAATCATCTGGCAGCCGTGGAAGCCTGAAGAAGACAAGCAATGGGGAGGTCACAACTGGTAAATATAAGCCGGCAACTAGTCAACAACCTACCTCCTTCTCCGGTTCACTACAGAGGAGGAACGGCTTCCCAACATCGTCATCGCCAAAGCTGCCAAGTGATGACATAGATACAAAGCCGCTTTCCTCTGTGGACGATCTAATCAATAAATTTGACAAGGTCCAAATGAGGGGACGGACAGCAAGAAGGAGCCAGGCCATGAAAGATGAGCGGAAGCGATCACAAAGTTTGGATGGACGGAAGTCTCGGCAGGGCACCACAGACTATAGAGAAGTGCAGACCACAGAAATGAGCGTACAGCAGATTCATCGCCAAGACAACCTGGCATTTGATAGAGCTTCCATAGAAAGGGAGGGTGTCAACAAGACACGGCTGACTAAAGAATGGTTGGCACAAACTCTGGAAGATCCATTGCCTCAATCTCTGCAAACAGTGCAGTCAGAGCTGCAGGTATCACAAATTGTTGCGCCAATGTCTCTATAGTTATCATTCTCTGTGGCTTACTGATGTTTTCATTTTTTGTCACTAGTTGAAGAGCACACCAGATCTTCTGAAGGGCCAGCAGCAAGATGACCCCACTCGTGAGATGGTGTACAGCATCCTTCGTGATGGGTCTGTACTTGTCTTTTACTCCATGGTATTTGGTCTCAGAAGTGTCTATGCTAAATGCATTTCTTGAACCACTTAGGTCTAATGAGAGTGATGCCTTTCTGCGGAAGAAGACCAGTCTCCTCCTGGAAAAGCTTCAGTCCTTCCAAGTAAGTTTGTGAGAATCCAGAAGGGTTTTCCTTTTAGACTATAGCTGACTTTAGTAGAAGTGGCTACAAGATGGTGGGCTGCCGTGGTGGCCACTACTTTTGGTAACATTTGGTGATATCTCTGCAGGCCTCCCTAGGAGATGACACCAGAACACTGGACTCTAAGAAGGACTTGGAGATGAGAGTGTCTGAACTTAAGCAGCAGCTGGAGGATGAAATGAAGGTGAGAATTGAGATGGGCCCTCACTAGTCATTCTGGCTGTGGAGACTTCCAAATGAATGCACAGTCTTGAATATTTCTCATCGACTCTTGAACGTTCCTATCTTTCTTTTCATAGCAAAGAATGAGGCAGGAAGCTTCTCATCCAAAGGCCTCAACTCAGAGACTAGAGATTCAGCTGGAGGAGTCTGTAGAAGAATGTAGGAAGCTAAAGGAACTTCTAGAAAAGAAAAAGAATGAACTGAACTCCATGTCTCAGGAGTAAGTCCTGGAATCTGTAGTCCTTCTCTATGTAAATGAGAGGGGAGCCAGATAGCTCAAACTTTCTAGTAATGTCCTAAATTGACCCACCAAGGTGGAAAAGAGGCATTTACTGTTTCTGGGATGGGTTCAGTTCACTGTGCAAGTCAATTTATAACTTTATATCTTCTGGTAAATATTTTATGCAGTGGAAAAAAAACTGAGCTCATGGCAAAGAATACAAATGTCTCCCCGAATATACAGTCTGTGGCGCCACCTGCAATCTCAACAAGTGTACTACAGGTCTTTAGCTCATGCTGGATATTGCATGAGCTAATCATACAGGTTTAATTTTTGGTTGGATACACTTGGTTTAGCACTCCCCTATACTCCCTACTGCTGCGGTCTGTGTATTTAGCTGTGTAATGAATTTTCTCTCTTGCACAGGTTGATTGAAGTGCGGATGAGTAAAGAACAGGTAGAAACTAAATTGAGATCCCTGGAAGGGAAATTTCAAGATGTCAAAGAGGTGAACCAAATGCGTGTAAAGGGAGCCACCGGGGACAAGCACTCTCTGCTTAAGGTAACGTGTGTCTCCTGGTGCCCCTTTCACCTTAGCTTTTCTATAGCATAACTTGGCTTGCTTGAGCTGCCTGTTTTACATTGCTGGTTAAAACAGAGCCTGTGCATCGTCATTAATATTCTGAGCACTTAGGTCGCCTCCAGACATCCTGAAAACTGTCCCCATCACCTGAGTGGACAAGATGAGCAACCCCCTGTTTTCCGGGCCTTGACTGGTCTAATCAGGCCCACCAATATGAAATTCCCCTCTGCATGTGTTAGGTTGCACCAAACTCCCTCCGCCCCTTTAGGAGCTGCAAGAAATGCAGGAAGAGTTGGATGCAGTTCTGCAGATTCGGTACAAGCAGGATGATCTACTGAGACAGAAAGAGCGGGAACTGACAGCCCTGAAGGGGGCGCTGAAAGAGGAGGTGGCCAGTCATGACCAAGAGCTGGAGCGCGTCAGGGAGCAGTATCAGAGTGACGTGCAGCAACTAAGGAAAAATATGGACAACGTATCCCAGGTACCAGAAAGTGCCAGGGACCCACCTTCCAGTCTATGTATGGCTTGATCTGCTGCAGTGGCTATGCACACTTCACAGCCATGTGTCTGCTCACCCTCTGCTCCCTGCCATCTATACATGAACCCTCACTCTGCATCCATCTCCATTTTCCTTCCTCTTTTCTCATTTTTGAGTGTTCTGTGAATCACCTTTCCATTGGGCTGTATCAGTCCAGTGTCCGAAGGAGAAGTCACCTGTATTTCTTCCCCCAGGACCAACTGAGCCTGGAGTCTGAACGGCAGAAAATAAATCAGGTTGTGAGGAACTTGCAGCGAGAACTGGAGGAAAGCAGTGAGGAAATCAACCAATGGAAGGAAATGTTCCAGAAAAATAAAGAGGACCTCCGCAAAACAAAGGAGGAGTTGAGTATGACAAGGGGTTGGGCAGAGACCCAGTGTAAGGTCTGTAATCCATGGCTTCCAGAATCCAGATAGTAAATAACTTTATAACTTGGCTCGCTGTTGGCTAAGCATAAAAACAAAGCTGTACTTTTTTTCCTTTTACCAATAAGTGTCCACTTTTCTTTCTTCCGTAGATGTAACTGTCTGAGCACTTTTTATTACAGGGCGAGTTGTATTTTTCAATTACTTTGTTTTGGAATATATAGAATTTATTTCTATAATATCATTTTTCACACTGAATTCTGTGTCGTTCACCATGTAGTTCATTAAGTGGTAACTTTATTCTGTGGGATCAGTGCGATTACAGTGATACTTTTACATTTGTATACTTTCGATCTAAAACTAATTTTTTTTATTTTATATAAATCATTTGGTTTTGTGTGGCTTTATTCATCGAGCCAGAACTTAACATTTTTCATGTTCGCTGACAGTTTGTTTTTCCCAGGATGAGATGATTAATTGCTCCCACTTTGCGGTAGATATAGGTTCAATAAAAAAATTTTAAAGTTGGAGACCAAATGAACAAAAAAATTTTTTTCACGCTGCCTACCGCACAAGTTAGCATTTAAGGTTGTCATGAGTGAAGTCTTATTTAGGTACTTAAACATTCATAAGCCTGAATATCTTGCATGGTCTGATAAGTGTAGTAAGATGGCAGAGGTGGAGGACATTGTAGCATCCTGCAGGTAAGTGGAAAGGGGTGACCATTGGTCCTATGTGTACAGCTTCTTTGTCCCCCTGGGTCACTAAGTTGTCCATTAGTCAGAACAACCCGCTAACCAACACATAATGCTACATAATGATGTGGTAAATGGGACTTCCAAAGAGTCAATACAGAAGATGCTGGGTGTTTGTCAGCTCCGAAGTTACAGAAAAGACTTCTCCATTACTCCGCCTGTGATTAGTGGTGGAATGATTTAGCAGTCATCACCTCAGGGTTCTGGGTAAACTGATTATAGTTTTAGGTCCTCTCACATGAATTTCTTTGATTCAGGGTTTTACAGTTGAAGCTTGAGAAAGAGGAGTCTGAAGATGAGCTCAATGAGATGAAAAATCGTTTCTCCCTGGTGCAGTCAGAGCTGAACCAAGTGAGGAAAGGCTCTGTGGATGCCGAGGAAGCTGAGGTCACAAGAAGGGTCTGTTGTTTCCTCATACAGTCTGGTAATGTGGTAGGGATGCTGTAATCGGGTTTTGTTCTGATTAATCCCTTACCCCCATCAGGAACTACAGAGATTTCAGGAGCAGGTGAAGCAGCTGATGTACGAGAAGCAAAGGCTGGATGAGACTCTACGCCAGCGGGATAGGGAGCTATCTGCCTTAAAAGGGGCTCTGAAGGACGAAGTGTCTGGACGTGACCAAGACATAGAACAACTGCGCGAACAGTTCAACCGTGAGCTGCATGAATCCAAGAAAGAGTATGATGAGCACATGAGGGTAAGAAGAGTTGCACATGTTGGCAGCATAGTTGGTGACTGCACCACTGACCCTGGCTTATGGTGGTGGGTCTCAATTGTTTCTGACAGGAGCTGCAGCAATTCCAGGACAAAGTAAAGCCTCTAATGCAGGAGAAGGAGCAGCTGGAGGACTCTATATACCAGCGAGACCGGGAGCTATCCGCCCTGAAAGGGGCATTAAAGGAGGAAGTGTCTAGTCACGACCGTGAGGCAGAAAAGATGCGTGAAAAATTCAATAAGGACCTGCAACAAACCAAGATAGACTATGAGAATCTCCTCAAGGTGAGCACCCATGTCCATGCAATGTGACTGATATGGGATCAAATGACAGGAAGAGGATGATTCTGGAGGACATTATTAATGTAGATGGTCCATTTTCAGGTTAAGAAAAAACTAGAGGATGAGAAGGCTCATGCAGAGCACATGCACCAAGTGATTGAGACCACCCTGCAAGACACCCGTGATGAGAACGATGATCTCCGCAGAAAGATCCTAGGACTGGAAGCTCAGGTGAAGGAGCTGAAGACATTCTGTGATGATCTCCAGAGGGCAGAGACGCGACTTAAAGATAGAATGGGCAGGATGGAAGTAAGTGTAGCCTTTATTTACCATGTACCCTGATTAATTGAGGGGAAGAAGTATTAGAAGCTAACTCCACAAGGCTGTTTATAGTAGTAAAATATTTGCTTTTTGTCTTTGAGACTGAGCGGAAGAAGATGGAGGAGTCTCTCGGAGAAGCCACAGACCAGAGTCAGGAGTTTGCCACAGCGAGGAGAGAAATGGAGAACAGGCTAGACGAGGCTCAGAGGAACTTGAAGCGCCTGACGTTGGAATATGAGGAGCTGCAGGAGTGTTACCAGGAGGAGATAAAGCAGAAGGACCAGCTGAAGAAGACCAAGAATGAGCTGGAAGATCAGAAGCGGCTACTGGACAAGTCTATGGATAAACTGACCAAACAGGTAAAGGGCAGGTAGGATCACTGCATGTGCAGTAGGTGTGAAATATAAGCAAGGTTTCCCTGACCACTGCCCCTTCTCTCAGCTGGACAGTATGTCACATGAGTCCCGGGATTCTCTGGAGCTTTTGCAGGCGCAGTTAGAAGAATATAAGGAAAAAGCTCGCAAGGAGATGAGTGACTCTCAAAAGCAAGCCAAGGAAAAAGCGGCTGAAGCAGAGAGACTACAGTTTAATGTCAACAGGCTGCAGGAAGAGGTACTGCGCCGCCAGTCTACAATTGTGGATGTATGTCAGCAGGGGGTACTCATAATAATATAATGTGTAACTGTATCCTCAGGTGCAGCGTCTGAAGCTAGCTCATCAAGAGAGCCAGGCAGAAAAGGAGAGCGCAGTGCTGGACAAGGAGTTGGTCAATCAGAGGCTCCAGAGCCTAGAGCAGGACATTGAATCCAAGAAACAAGTCCAAGATGACCGTTCCCGACAGGTGAAAGTGCTGGAGGTGAGTGTGAGGGGGTAATGTGGTTAGGACTGGAGAAGATTTCTGGGGAGGAGTGTGCTGACCTTGTGCGAGATCATAGGCTATGGTTACATTGTGTGAAGAGCAGTGTCCCCCAGCAGCACAACGTATCACAGCTTGGGTTTAGTTGCATCCAGGATGAGGATTGTTTGGCTCTCCTCCTGTATAAACTGTAACGTAACTTTATAACCTAGATTTTAGCTACATTTTGAAGTTGCGTAACAAAAGAACTGGCCACTTATAAGTCGCATAACGGTAACCGTAGAATCAATTGTTCCAAATAGCAATGCCATACAATCCTTTCCCGTAGTATTTCCTGCCAGGGCAGTGGCCATTCAGTAGGCCCTTCATACAGTTGTATGGCTGTATCTGGTAGACATAGGACTAGTGCTCCCAGATCTGGCCTTGTGATTGTGAGGAAACCGCTCTATAGAACAGTGTTTTTCTGCACAGGACAAGATGAAGCGTCTGGAGGTGGAGCTCGATGAGGAGAAGAACTCTGTAGAGCTCCTCACAGATCGGATTAAGCGCTGCCGGGACCAGGTAATAGCTGCCGCAGTACAAAATGGATACGCATGTAGGACTGCACCACACCTGAGTCATGTGGTGTCCAAATGTTCACGTATGCCACAACAAGAAGACCCCCAATCCTCAGAATAGTTCAAGAAATAACATCAGGTGGTGACAGTATCCAAAACATAAGGAGTTCCTTATTCTTCCTTCACAAGTACAGGAAAATGGCAAATTTCAACTCAAGCAAATATAGGTCTTTGTCCTGTGTGCTGACGCTTGAACTATAACATAACACCATACCTGCTCTGTACACCCAGCACAACCTTTACATCTGTTAATCCAGAAATTCCTTGTAACATGAGATCGCTCCAACTGGTCAAATACCAGATTCAGCTCTCCAGGTTCATTTGTAGATTTGAATCTATTAGCAATTTGTATATTAAACCTGTATGCTAGATGGCCCCTTGGAAGGGACAAATTAAGTATGCGCTTACGGTGCTATATGTTACCCAGGGAGGGCAAGAATTGGGCTTGTGGAGGAAAACGTTACCATGAAGGAGCAAGAGTTAGGCTGCGGAGAGTAGGATAACACCCACGAGGGGAAAGGGGCTGGCTTCGGAGGAAGAGTAATTGATAGACTACACAATGTTTCTCTGCCTTATTCTTTTTTTTTTTTCTGGCAATTCTTCCTTTCCTGTTGGTGATGCTTCATTTGACCCATGTCAACAGATGGAGCAGTTACGAGCAGAGCTCCTGCAGGAGAGGACCAGACGTCAAGACCTGGAGTGTGATAAGATCTCCCTGGAGAGACAGGTAGTGGCTTTATCTGTCACGGCGTTGCATGTTAACTTTTTAGACCTAAAAGTTTAGAACTTGACTCCACTTGCAAATTGCAGCAGTGCACTGGAAATGACTTAGTCATGAATGCAGAACAATCTGTTACAAGTGTCGTGTCACCACATCTGCATGTGATATTATGTCTGGAAGTGAGAGAAATCTCATATCCCTGTAGTTTGCGGAGAGTGATCCATACCAGAAAGAGTCATGTGATAAGTCCCTGTTCCCAGGGTATTATTCCCCATCTATTTATATAATTGCCTTGTAATGTTTTCATTTCCTGTTCTGTCCAGATGTCACCGTATCCCAGAATTCAAAGTGGAGGAAGTTCACCGACCGCCATATTGGGACACCCAAGTGATTGGTGTCTCAATAGGGAAACTGCTGCTGGTACCAACCTCTATACGCCGTACGCAATTCATGCGCACACACACACTTTTACACTCACTGTCTCACACTTTTACACTCACACACACTCGCACACACACTCACTCAGCCTCTTGCGCGGTACCACCAGAGGAACACTGTCGCGAACACGCCGCCACCGGGATCAGCCAAATGATTCACTGACTGCCGCCATCTGTGTACAGGAGAAGCTCATACGCAGTTTTAACCCCTTCCCGACCTGTTACACAGCGTATGCGTCATGAAAGTCGGTGCCAATCCGACCTGTGACGCATATGCTGTGTCACAGAATGATCGCGTCCCTGCAGGTCGGGTGAAAGGGCTAACTCCAATTTCACCTGACCTACAGGGACAGGGGGAGTGGTACTTCAGCCCAGGGGGGGTGGCTTCGCCCCCCCCCCCCCCCCCCGTGGGCTACGATCGCTCTGATTGGCTGTTTCACTTTCAACAGCCAATCAGAGCAATTTGTAATATTTCACCTGTGAAAAGTGGTGAAATATTACAATCCAGCCATGGCCGATGCTGCAATATCATCGGTCATGGCTGGAAACCCTGATCTTCCCCCGTCACCGATCTCCTCCTCAGTCCTCCGTCCTGTACACTGCTCCGCTCCCCTCCGTCCTCCTGTCCACTCCCCTCCGTCCTCCTGTCCACTCCCCTCCGTCCTCCTGTCCGCTCCCCCCGTCCGCTCCCCCCGTGCTCCGATCCCACCCCCTCATACTTACCGAGCCTCCCGGTGTCCGTCCGTCTTGTCCATGGGCGCCGCCATCTTCCAAAATGGCGGACGCATGCGCAGTGCGCCCGCCGAATCAGCCGGCCGGCAGATTCATTCCAGGTACATTTTGATCACTGTGATAAAACCTATCACAGTGATCAAAATAAAAAAAATAGTAAATGAACCCCCCCTTTATCACCCCCATAGGTAGGGACAATAATAAAATAAAGAAAATGTATTTACTTTTATTTTTCCTCTAGGGTTAGGGTTAGAACTAGGGTTAGGGTTAGAATTAGGCTATGTGCACACGGTGCGGATTTGGCTGCTGATCCGGTGCGGATTTGGCTGCAGATTCGTAGCAGTTTTCCATCAGGTTTACAGTACCATGTAAACCTATGGAAAACCAAATCCGCTGTGCCCATGGTGCGGAAAATACCGCGTGGAAACGCTGCGTTGTATTTTCCGCAGCATGTCAATTCTTTGTGCGGATTCCGCAGCGTTTTACACCTGTTCCTCAATAGGAATCCGCAGGTGAAATCCGCACAAAAAACACTGGAAATCTGTGGTAAATCCGCAGGTAAAACGCAGTGCCTTTTACCTACGGATTTTTCAAAAATGGTGCAGAAAAATCTCAAACGAATCCGCAACGTGGGGACATAGCCTTAGGGTTAGGGTGGAATTAGAGTTAAGGTTGGAAAGAGGGTTAAGATTAGGGTTATGGTTAGGGTTGTGGTTAGGGTTGGGATTAGGGTTAGGGTTGGGATTAGGGTTGGGATTAGGGTTAAGGGTGTGTTTGGGGTTAGGGTTGTGGTGAGGGGTGTGTTGGGGTTAGGGTTGTGATTAGGGTTATGGCTATAGATGGGATTAGGGTTAGGGATGTGTTGGGGTTAGTGTTGGAGTTAGAATTGAGGGGTTTTCACTGTTTAGGCACATCAGGGGTCTCTAAATCAACATGGCGCCACCATTGATTCCAGACAGTCTTGCGTTCAAAAAGTCAAATGGTGCTCCCTCCCTTCCAAGCCCCGACGTGCGCCCAAACAGTGGTTTACCCCCACATATGGGGTACCAGCATACTCAGGACAAACTGGGCAACAACTATTGGGGTCCAATTTCTCCTGATACCTTTGCGAAAATAAAAAATTGCTTGCTAAAACATAATTTTTGAGGAAAGAAAAATGATTTTTTTATTTTCACAGCTCTGCGTTATAAACTTCTGTGAAGCACTTGGGGGATCAAAGTGCTCACCACATATCTAGATAAGTTCCTTGGGGGGGTCTAGTTTCCAAAATGGGGTCACTTGTGGGGGGTTTCTACTGTTTAGGCACATCAGGGGCTCTGCAAATGCAATGTGATGCCCGCAGACCATTCCATCAAAGTCTGCATTTCAAAACGTCACTACTTCCCTTCCGAGCCTCGACGTGTGCCCAAACAGTGGTTCCCCCCCACTTATGGGGTCTCAGCGTACTCAGGACAAACTGGACAATAACTTTTGAGGTCCAATTTCTCCTGTTATTCTTGTGAAAATAAAAAATTGTGTGCTAAAATATAATTTTTGAGGAGAGAAAAATTATTTTTTATTTTCACGGCTCTGCGTTATAAACTTCTGTGCAGCACTTGGGGGTTCAAAGTGGTCACCGCACATCTATATTAGTTCCATGGGAGATCTAGTTTCAAAAAATGGGGTCACTTGTGGGGGAGCTCCAATGTTTAGGCACACAAGGGCTCTCCAAACGCGACATGGTGTCCGCTAACGATTGGAGCTAATTTTTCATTCAAAAAGTCAAATGGTGCTCCTTCCCTTCCGAGCCCTGCCGTGTCCCAAACAGTGGTTTACCCCCACATGTGAGGTATCAGTGTACTCAGGAGAAATTGCCCAACACATTTTAGGATCCATTTTATCCTGTTGCCCATGTGAAAATGAAAAAATTGAGGCTAAAAATTTTTTTATGGGAAAAAAAAGTACTTTTTCATTTTTACGGTTCAATTTGTGAAGCACCTGGAGGTTCAATGTGCTCACTATGCATCTAGATAAGCTCCTTGGGGGGTCTAGTTTCCAAAATGGGGTCACTTGTGGGGGAGCTCCAATGTTTAGGCACACAGGGGCTCTCCAAACGCGACATGGTGTCCGCTAAAGATTGGAGCCAATTTCTCATTCAAAAAGTAAAATGGCGCTCCTTCCCTTCTGAGCCCTGTCGTGCGCCCAAACAGTGGTTCCCCCCACATATGGGGTATCGGCGTACTCAGGACAAATTGTACAATAACTTTTGGGGTCCAGTTTCTCCTTTTACCCTGGGGAAAATAAAAAAATTGTTGCTAAAAGATCGTTTTTCTGACTAAAAAGGTAAATGTTCATTTTTTCCTTCCATATTGCTTCTGCTGCTGTGAAGCACCTGAAGGGTTAATAAACTTCTTGAATGTGGTTTTGAGCACCTTGAGGGGTGCAGTTTTTAGAATGGTGTCACTTTTGGGTATTTTCAGTCATATAGACCCCTCAAACTGACTTCAAATGTGAGGTGGTCCCTAAAATAAAAATGGTTTTGTAAATTTCGTTGTAAAAATGAGAAATCGCTGGTCAAATTTTAACCCTTATAACTTCCTAGCAAAAAAAAATGTTGTTTCCAAAATTGTGCTGATGTAAAGTAGACATGTGGGTAATGTTATTTATTAACTATTTTGTGTCACATAACTCTCGTTTAGGCTACTTTCACACTTGCATCGCAATCCGTCGTTTTGGTCAAAAAACGGATCCTACAAATGTGCCCGCAGGATGCGTTTTTTTCCCATAGACTTATGTTAGCGACGGATGGCCACACATCGCGTCCGTCGTGCAACGGATCCGTCGTGTTTTGGCGGACCGTCGTCACGATAAAACGTTCAAGGGAACGTTTTTTCTTACATCGCGTCCGCCATTTTCTACCGCGCATGCTCGGCCGGAACTCCGCCCCCTCCGCCCCATACTTCAGAATGGGCAGCGGATGCGTTGAAAAACTGCATCTGCTGCCCACGTCGTACACTAATTTTACAACGTGCGTCGGTACGTCGGGCCGACGCTTAGCGACGGACCCGTACCGATGCTAGTGTGAAAGTAGCCTTAACAGAATAAAAATTCAAAATTTGAAAATTGCAAAATTTTCCAAATTTTAGCCAAATTATCATTTTTTTCACAAATAAACGCAAAAATGATCGACCTAAATTTACCACTAACATGAAGCCCAATATGTCACGAAAAAACAGTCTCAGAACCGCTAGGATCCGTTGAAGTGTTCCTGAGTTATTACCTCATAAAGAATTGCAAATCACAGTGGATTCATTTTGTGAGGTAAAATATTTCACTGACTGTTTTTAAAAAATATTTTACCTCACAATATGTATCCTCTGCGATCTGCTGTAATGCCAGTATTGTCTTTTGCTTCCTCCCCTGCCCAGGAGCTGTGGTATGTTCTGTATTCCGTCAGATACAGGGGTGAGTGTGTCTGACGTGTACGGCGTATACCACATCATCTGGGCAGGGGAGGAAGCAAAAGACAATACTGACATTGACATTGACAATTGACTGACAACAAAGGGCAAATGAGACTCTTGAAGCGCAACACCATCACTGGGACAAAAACTATACATAGGCGTAGGCGTCAAGCACATGCGTCCCCTGATGCAAAAGTCATTAGCTTATCACAGGATGCCATTAGACAACAACAGCGCTGCATGCCTGCCCCCATCGTGACATTACCGACCACCCGATGCGATAGCATGTCATTTTGCTGGACATGATTATTGTTCAGAAGTCTGTTTTGTGGAATGGCGCCCATGTGATCAGATTACTTTGCTTTTGTAGTAATTATATAATTGCCAATATTTGTCTTTCAGAATAAAGATTTGAAGAACCGTCTGTCAGGAATTGAGGGGCAACAGAAACCCAGCTCCAGTGTGTCCCAGCTGGAGGCTAAACTACAAGAGCTCCAAGAGCATTTGCAGCAGGAGGAGAGGTAGTGGCATCTCCAGACTGTGATGCGTAGCTCAGTAATAGAGGAAGTTTCCTCCTTATTGGCACAGTGTGAATCCCTTTGGTTCCCGATACACAAGGTTATGATAGAAATCATTTGATTTGTTGGCATCTATGATTTGATCCTTTCTTCCCAGGGAGAAGAACACGTTGCTGTCCTCAAACCGTAAGCTGGAGAGGAAGCTGAAAGAGCTGAACATTCAGCTGGAGGACGAGAGACTCCAAGTCAATGACCAGAAGGACCAGGCAGGACACATATACATACTAAGTGACCGTAACATTATGCTCTCACCACAACTGAGTAATAATACTTATATTCTCTTTGGTCTTCTCAGCTCAACTTAAGGGTGAAGGCTCTGAAGAGACAGGTGGATGAGGCTGAGGAGGAGATCGAGCGTCTGGAGGGGCTGAAGAAAAAAGCTCAACGAGAGCTGGAAGAACAGCATGAGATTAATGAGCAACTCCAGAGTCGCCTAAAATCCATGGACAAAGAGTCCCGGTAAGAACCAGACACATCGCTTTGAAGAGCTGAAGGTGTATGCTGATGTGGATGGACAGTATGTGGTAGTGAAATGCAGAATGCTTAGTATTTTGATATGTGTGGTGGCTATGTACATTCCTCCCCCTTATTCGAGTAAAAAACTTAGAGAAGCGTTGGAATTGATTGGTCGGGGAGATCCAATGCCGCTTTTAATTATTGGAGACCTCAACAATATATGTGGTGATTTCTAGGATAAAAACAAATACACAAAACAGGTCGGAAAGCCATATTACGCCGTTCGTAACATATATTCGAGAGATCGGTATGATTGATTTGTGGAGAGTGCGACACGTGGGGCAGAGGGGATACTCTTGCTATTCACCGGCTCATGATACTTTATCCAGAATAGATATGGCGCTCAGGAACAATATGTTTGATTCTATGGTGGGAAAAGTGAGATACTTGCCACGGGCGATCTCTGATCATAATCCGATAGAGGTGGAGTTATGTCCCCAATGGGGACACAAGCATGGCATAGGGGAGAGTGGAAATTTCACCCTAACTGGCTGAATAGTGTGAGTTTGGAGGGAATACAGTGGGAGGTGGAGGAGTTTTTTGAGATTAACGAGGGCAGCTCGGACATACCCACTATATGGGAGACGATGAAGGCATATTTGAGAGGCTTGCTGTTCAGGGACATCAGTAGATGTAAGCAGTGATCAAAACAGGCGGAGAATGCCGCAAGGGAAAGGCTGAGAATTGCTGAAGATGAGATGGCCACACTGGGTTCCCCTGAGGCTGTGAAATGGTTAAGAGAAGCCGAGAATAATATGGATAAAATTCTTTTGGAAAGGGCAGGGAGGAAGAGAGTTCCAACGACTAGCCCTTTTACCAGGAGGGGGAGGTAGTGGGGCATATGCTCTCGCTGGTTGCGTCGGCCCAGAGGGGTACACTATTCGTACATTCACTAGAGCCTGTTAACGGTATAAAAGTGTCGGAGACCTCTGAGATCTTAAGGGTTTTTAAGGACTTCTACACGGATCTGTACTCTTCTGGTGTGGACCCATCGGGGACTGAGAACGTGGCATTTCTAGAAGGTATGGTCTTACCTAAACTGAGTGAGGAGGATAGGGAAAGTTTGGAGGGACCTATCACGGACAAAGTACTAAGTTGTGCTTTAAGAGCCATGGCAAGAGGTAAGGCCCCAGGATGAGATGGATTGCCAGCTGAAACTTATAAGGAGATGGAGGAGGTGTTGCTACCCAGATTAAGAGTAGTTTTGGATGAGGCTAGGAATGGGGAGATTCTTCCAGCCTCCATGAGGGAGGCCATAATAGTTGTAATACCGAAGGAAGATAAAGATCTATGACTGCCTGAATCATATCGCCCGATTTCTTTGCTCACAACGGATGTTAAACTTCTGGCTGGGGTGTTGGCGGCCCGATTGTCGGGTGTTATTTCTAGGTTGATTTATCCAGATCGGTCTGGCTTTATGCCAGACTGGTCCACGGAAGTCAATCTTAGAAGGCTTTTTTTTGCATTTACAATTGGGGGCTGATAACGGTGGGCATAGTTATTGCTTCTTTAGATGCCCATAAGGTATTTGACATTGTGGAATGGGGATACTTGTGGCAGGTATTGCAATGCTTTGGCTTCGGCCCACAATTTGTGTCCTGGGTTCAGCTATTGTACGCGCAACCATCAGCTAGGGTGAGAGTGAATGGGAAGCTTTCTCATGCGATAAGGCTACATAGAGGGACGAGACAGGGGTGTCCTCTCTCCCCTCTTTTGTTTGCTTTAGCCGTGGAGCCGGTGGCCGCCAAGATACGTCAGTCCACCGATGTCTCTGGGTTTAAATATGGATCGATAGAGGAAAATATAGCGCTTTATGCGGATGATATACTGCTGTTCTTGAGTGATCCTCATGATTCATTGAGTAATGCAATTCGGCTCATCAAGAGATTTGGTGCTTTGTCGGGGCTTAAAATAAATTGGAATAAGTCAACTCTGTTTATGGTGGATGATGCAGGGGGTGAGCTGGGAGATTCTATGGAAGGGGGTAGACTTAAAGTAGCAGATAAATTCAAATATTTGGGGATACTAATCTCTTTGCCGATCACGAATTACTTGCATACGAATCTTACACCGGTGCTGGGAACTCTTAAGGCAAAGGTAGGGGCTTGGTCTAAGTTGCATTTATCTGTTGTAGGCCGAATTAATCTCATTAAGATGATTCTGATGCCTAAGATACTGTATGTTCTTGATAACTCACCTATCTGGATACCACGTGTAAAATTCAAACTGATTGACTCTTTATTTAGAGGCCTGGTGTGGGGGAGGTAACACCCGCGAATTAGATTGGAGACGGTTCAACACCCTAAGGACGCGGGAGGCTTGGCTTTACCTAAACCTGAAATATATTTCTTGGCGGCCCAATGTCCGCATTTAAAGGGCTGGGAACATGAGTCGTCTTCCAATGTAGCACAACTTATGATGGAAAAAGGTGGTGAAGAGAAGTCCGGTGCAACAGTGTCTGGAAGATGGATCCCTAGGGATACTGGGGAAGAAATACCCAACATTATTTCTGATATATAAAGTATGGGGGAGAGTTAAACAAATTCGCGGAGTTACTTGTCTGACCAGGTTTTCTCCGCTGTGGTTTAATAATAATCTACCGGAGTTTTTGGCGATGGGACATATACCAGAATGGCAAGCCAGGGGGATCCGGTATGCCTGTCGGATTTTATAGCGACGGGAGTTGAAATCCTTTTCCCAGCTACAGTTGGAATATGGTCTTAGGACATCTGGAGGGTACCAATATGCACAAGTACGGCATGCTTTTGTGGCCCAGAATGAGGGAGATTGTTTCCAAATTCAAAACGACTTAGTATTAGACTACATCTGTGGAGTGGGGACAACGAGGGGAGCGATTTCATCTTTATATAAGGATCTACTTCACACTCACCTATTGAGATATCTGATTGGCGCGAGGGCTAAATGGGAATGAGAGCTGGGTCGGTTAGAGGGTGAAACGTGGGAATCTGTATTCGAATGGATACCGAAACTATCACTGAATGAGCCATATAGACTTTCCCAGCTTTATATTGTACACAGAGTGTATAGATCCCCGGATGTCCTGTATAGAGCTAGGCTGAGTTCTGACTTGGAATGCCCTAGATGTAGGAATGATAATGCTGGAATGTTTCATATGTTATGGTTGTGTCAGAGATTGACTGTTTTTTGGTTGGTGGTTGTAAGCCGGATAGAAGGGGCATACAGATGTGTAATTCCAAGAGAACCTTTGGTGTGCGTGCTGGGGTACGTGGAAGAGATAGCTGTGGATAACAAGCTGAAAATAGCAATCGCCAGACTACTATACATGGCTCGGAAGGTCATAGCCAGAAATAGGATGAAAGCGGAACCTCCCTCGAGGGGAGAATATCTTAAATATGTGAAGCAGGTCATTACCCTGGAAAAGGGTGTATATCAGAAAAGAGGGAAGATGGGCCTGTTCGAAAAATTGTGGACGCCTTGGTTGGAACTAGGCTAGAGGAGGCTAAGAGAAGTTAGGCCTGAGGAGGGTTCGCCTATATATTTACGGTGTATTCGTTTACAAATAAAAGTTATTGTATATAGTTAATGTATATAATACTACAGGATATGTTAAGAGGAAAGCGTGAGCTGTCTAAAAGGGAATGAGGGGGGCGGGTTGGGTAAGGGGGGGGTGTAAGAGTGGGGAAAATGGAAATTTATGTCTTAATGTGAAATGTTTTTTTGGACTTTTATTTTTAATAAAAAAACATTTGAGTGAAAAAAAGGACCACACACATCCTAACTTCTCTGCCACTTAGCGTGCCCCTGTCATCAGGATTGTACACAGTGACTACACACAGTGTCAGGTCGGCGCCATTATACTGATTACAATGATGCATGGTGATGAAATCCGTCTTGTGGTTGTTGTATAATCTTTATTTTCAGTTTTGAGTAATGATATGCTCACACTCTGGGGTGGCCTATGGGGATCTTCGTGTGGTGCTCTGCTTACATATTCATCTGTATGGGTTATGACAGGTCACTGATCCCTCACTGCCCTGCCTCCTATTTTACATACTGTATGTTATTTGAGGGGGAAAAAAATTACATTCATCGTGCAGGTGCCTTCAGCCAGCACCATTTTGAGAAAGAAGTTTTTATTTTTCTTTCTAAAGAAATTTGACTAAAATGAAAATATGGCTATTATAGTTCTGATCATGCTACAATGCTGGCATGCTAAATGTAATTCTCCCCAACCCCCCAAAACAATAACCTATACAGTATGTAAAATAGGGTACAGGTGACTGATGGATCAGTAACCTGTCATAAGCCCTTAATAAGGATGCGTATGTAAGCAGAGCACCACATAAAGCCCTGCCTACAGCCCTACCTTTTGCAGATCCCAGCACCGACCGCCCTGGAGCGCCAGAATCTCATTAACTGAAAACTGCAAATACAGATTACACAACAACCACAAGATGGATTTAATCACCAGGTATCATGTTAATCAGTATAACAGCACCAACCTGACAGTGTCTGTAGGTTACTGAGCACAATTCTGCTGACCGGTTCCCTTTAACTACTTTTACTGAACGCTTATCTGGCATCTTTCAGAAGAGTAAATGCAAGTGTTAGTTTACAAAGGTTTCAGTTTCCAAAAAATAGGGTAACCTCCTGATCAAGGTCATTAAAGTGGATATCTGGCACTTTATGCTATTTTTTTTTTTTTATAGTTGCCAACAGGGGCAACGACGTGTCTGTTGTACCCAGCGGCAGTCATTGACCGCTCCTGCCAGAGATTCAGCTACTCCCTGTCAGAGCAGTAGTTTCTCTTCCTGTTGACGGGGCAGGACTACTGGTGTTATGCTGGTTGACAGCCGACACCCGCTGCCTAATTGGGGGAAGCTAGCTGTCAATCAGCATGACACCTTGTCAACAGGAAGAGAAACTGCTGCTCTGACAGGGAGTAGCTGAATCTCTGGCAGGAGCTGTCTATTACTGCCGCTGGGTACAACAGGCATGTAATTGCCCCTGTTTGCAACTGTATGCCTTTTTTCTTTTTTTTTCCCCCAAAGTCCCGGATATCCCGTTAAATGCCCCACATACGAGGCCAGTGGAAACTGTAGGTGTTGGATGCAGGACATCCTGGTAGAGATAGTGGTTTCATGTCCTCTCCTAATATTCACTTCTGTGACTTTTCACAGGCGTAAGCCAGTCCATCCTGCCGCAGATGATGATGATGATGACCTCAGCTCTGATGGTGACTTTGATAGATCATATGATCCCAGCTCTATAACCTCACTTCTCACTGAGAGTAACCTCCAAACCAGTTCGTGTTAACCATGTGCTAGAAGACCAGCTAGACTGCTGGACAGGACCCCAACCGCTGTGCTGCCTTGTTGATTTCTAACCATTACATGAAGCCTGGAGAAGGAGACTGGTCCCTTCTGAATGTTACTGCACCTCCAACAGCTGGTCATTGTGCTGGGCCGGTGCATGGAGAATGTAGCCCATTGTGCCTTCCGGGAAGTATTTCCACTGCAGCCAGAGCCCTGAGTCTATGGACACTGCTGATCTGTAACCGCACTGTACAACTGTGGAGCCCGTCCAGCTGCGTTTGGCCCTACATCTGATCCTTTGTGCCTCAGTAGGGACCTCTTAAGGTGCTAGATGCCATGTGTCCAGCTCCTTCCAATGCGTGCCTCAGTACCACTGCGCTAATGACTGAGTAGAGACTAGAGGATCCTCATTTACTGTCTGTACTTAAATTTTCCAATCCGAGTCACATGTGTTGCATGTTTGTAATTTTGTGTTGGAGTGTGTGGAATGACTGTACAATCCATGTTATTATATGGCAGAGGTCACAAATAACTGTATGGGTGATGGGGTAAGAACACTCCCATAGTGTATCGATCTCTCCATTCCCTAAGAAGCAAAGACATGTAAATGAAATATATATATATATATCACCAGGTCAATATCCTCACTTAGGAGTTGCATGTTTTGCTCATCTTGGGTGTCTCGTCCCCTCTGCATGCATGGTGTTTCTGAGAAGAGTGGCTTGTCTTCTCTACACAGTAATGATTTATATAATGGGATATGATGTTCTCTGTATAATTCACCATAAAATAAAGGCCTGCTGCTTGTCTACATGGTGATGACACATGTTCTTCAGAAAGCCTGGGCTGTGTACAGATAATGCATAATGTTTGGTATTTTTCAGTCCTCTCTCTTCCAGGCCAGGAATAGAGCATTTCCATTATATGAAACAAGTGATTCAGCCCTGACCTGGGGCAGCCGATCTATATGTACCGTATTTTCCGGCGGACAAGACGACTTTTTAACCCCTGAAAATCTTCTTAAAAGTCGGGGGGTCGTCTTGTACGTCGGGTGTATATGGTGGGGGGGGGGGGGGGGGGGAGTGGTCCTGATGACGACGAGGTGGCGTCTCACAGGAAAGTGAGTATCCCCCATTACCTTATCGTAGCGCTGCAGCGTGGGGTCTCTGTGCTGGGAGCGGCGGCTGCTGTGCTGTGGTGCGGCGGCTCCTCTTCTGCAGTGTGGGGCCTCTGGTGCTGTGGGGCGGTGGCGGCGGCGTATCTTCATGCAGTCGGGGCTCCTCCGGCATCTCAAAGCCTGGAAGCCCCGCCGGCAACTCCATCGGTGTAATGCGGTGGCCTCCGGGAAAATGGCCGCTGTTTAGATTCAGATCTCGTGTCCCGAGATTTCGGGACGAGATCTGAATCTGAGCATGCGCAGCCCCCAGCGGCCATTTTCCCGGAGGCCACTGCATCGCACCTATTGAGCTGCCTCCGGGAAAATGGCCGCTGCTCAGATTCAGATCTCGTCTCCCGAGATCTCGGGACGAGATCTGAATCTGAGCAGCGGCCATTTTCCCGGAGGCCACCGCATTGTACCGATGGAGTTGCCGGCGGGGCCTCCAGGCTTTAATGAGATGCCGGAGGAGCCCCGACTGCATAAAGATACACCGCCACCCCACAGCACAGAGGCCCCACACTGCAGAAGAGGAGCCACCGCACCACAGCACAGCAGCCGCCGCTCCCAGCAGAGACCCCACGCTGCAGCGCTATGATAAGGTAATGGGGGATACTCACTTTCCTGTGAGACGCCCCCTCGTCGTCATCAGGATCACTCCCCCCCCCCCCCCCCCCCCCAAAAGGCACATATTCACCGGCCCTATAAGACGACATAGGGTGTATAAGAAGACCCCCGACTTTTAAGAAGATTTTATTTTTTAATTGGTAAAGTTGGGGGGGTCGTCTTATACGCCCAGTCGTCTTATACGCCGGAAAATACGGTACATTACCATCATGGAGTTGTTAGCGCAAGATTGGGCATGGAAGACAGGGAGGCCGAAATTGCTTTTTATTGGGTTACATCACCTCAAAAAAATGTGATGAAAAGAAATAAATATAAAAATAGTTTTTGGTTTGTTTTCTTTTTAGTAAAATCAAAAAACAAAAGATGTGAAAAATGTAGACTTTATAAGAGAAATTCAGTGAAAAATATTACATGTAAAAATAAATTTATAAATTACTGGTCAAATGAAGAGCTCAAAGTAAATAACTATACTTTCTGTATGAAATTTTTTTTGTGTGTTCTGGTTTACTACATACTTAACACTTAGGGTATGTGCACAGGTTGAGGAATTGTCTGTGGACTTTTCCTCACCGATTTTGGGAAATCCGCAGGAAATCTGCACTGTGGGTTTACCGCGGTTTTTGTGCGGATTCCACCTGCGGAATCCTATTGAGGAGCAGGTGTAAACCGCTGTGAAATCCACACAAAGAATTGAGCATGTGCACTGTGGATTTTGTTTTCTATAGGTTTACATGGTACTGTAAACTCATGGAAAACTGCTGCGAATCCGCTACAGATCAACAGCAAAATCCAAAGCGTGTGCACATAGCCTTAATGGTTCGGTCTCTGTTTTACACATCTAGAGCTACTTTACTGCAATTTAACACTATACAGTCCAGCGCTAACCCATCATGCCTTATCTAGACATCAGCGGTGAAATCACTGAGAATGCCTCCTATCCATCACTAGGGATCAGAAGTGACATCACTAACAATGCCGCCTATCCATAACTAGTGATCAGTGGTGACATCAATGAGAATGCCTCCTATCCATCACTAGTGATCAGGGGAGATGTCATGAACCGGGGTTGTTTTGGTTGCCCCCAGTTACTTTCTGAAGGGGATTTATTTATATCCCACTTCCCAGTTCCGGTTTGGAACTCGCAGCTCTCTGGCGCCCTCCTTACTCTCAGCTCAGACAGTGAACTGCACCTAGGATAATTAGTCGCCAGAAAGGCTGCCTAGCTATGTACTGGCTATTGGGCACACTGCAGTAAGGGCGATATAACTACTCCCACTCGGGCGGGACCAGTAATTATCAACGCCGTTCGTCGCTGCCAGTTTCCCCAAAAGCTCAGGACACTTCCGCTGCCACCATCTCCTATTTTTATTTAATAACGGGTCAGGAGCCCACCCAATTAGTAGCAATGGCTTAGGTCAGAGGCTTTAGGGTTAGTTTTAGAGCAAGGAAAACAACGCAAGTAAAAATTATAAATTTTACTCCAAAAAAAAGGTTAGGCACTGTTTACAAAACCAATATAAAAGATATTTCAAAATGAGACAATTATCGTATGTACAGACAATTGCAAAAAAAAGGGATTAACGGAATAAAAAACAGTTGCTTAGGTCATTTCATTTCATGGCAGACCATGCGGTGTGGGGGAGGGGCGATGCATCAAAATGCATCGCAGAGCGTCTCTCAGCTAGCTCCCTGGAGACTTGTGCAAAATGACCTCCCACTATCTTATACCTGTGCCCAAAACCAAGGCACTCCCCCTGTGCTGACCTCACTGGGTGGCTGAATACCTCCCTTCTTGAAAGATATGAAATCCTGCTATTACTCATATCTTTTAGGGTGAACCTCATAGAAAAAAGACAATCATCATTATGCTCAGCATGACATGGGGGTTCATTTAAGTATAAACACGAAGTGGATACATGACCTGCTTACGGAGAAATCCGTTCCTTGAATTTCATTGGGTTTGGATCCTAGAGACTTCAGTGGGTTATAGATCTCTCGGTAGACATTCAGAATATGTACCTTATATCTCTATCACTAATTGGGGTCAAGTTATGCTCTACTATTAAGTTTTTACATGAACAAAATAGCACGTTACCACAACTGCCTTCAGCCAGCTCAAGGCCATAAACTACTCAATGGGGGCTGCTGCACACTGGTATCAAGTTGCACAGAGTGTGTAGCTAGAAGAGTTTTCTATGCAGAGGGGAGGGGGGGGTCAGAAAGCGTGTCTGTAAAGCCATGGAACCTTCTAGAAGTATACTCAGAATATGGCATATTTACATTATCATGACACCTTCCTCTTTCAGACTGCGCTACAGAGGCAGGACCTCTCGGTACTCCTCCATGCGCACATCAGCAGGTTCGTCCCCCAACGGGACAACCCATCTGCATTGCCATGCTCACTGCTCGTTTTGTGTTTGACTGTAAAGTCGTACTGCTGGAGGGCAAGGCTCCAGCGCAGTAACCTTCCTTTGGTACCAGACACGGATTGTAACAAGCACTGAGGGTTGTGGTCGGACACCACAGTGAAGGTGCCACCATACAGGTAGGACTGCAAACATTGCAGGGTTCAGACCATTGCCAGGCACTCCTTCTCATTGGTGGAATAGGCCACTTTCCTCGGTAGAAGCTTCCAGCTCAGGTACAACACGGGGTGCTCTTGGTTCCCTGAGTCGACGTGGCTGAGCACAACGCCGAGGCCAAACTCACTGGCATCGGTCTGTACCAGGAATGTTCGACTGCTGTCGACTGCTTTTAACATGGGAGAGTTGCACAGGGCTGTTTTTAAAGCCCATAAAGTTGACTGTTTGGGGTAGCTTCTTCCTGGTGAGGTCCATCAACGGTTTTGCCAGGCTACTATAGTTCTGTACAAAGCGCCTATAGTACCCTGCAGTACCCAGGAAGAACATGACCTGTTTTTTGGTCCTGGGAGTGGGCCAGGACGCGATTGCTTACTTTCCCAGGCTCTGGCCTCATGGAGCCCCCACCTACCCAGTGCCCCAGGTAGAGGACTTCTCTCATGCCCATCTGGCACTTTCCCAGCTTGATTGTCAGGCCTGCTTAGTGAATTTACCGGAGCACCTTCTCGAGATGCTGCAGGTGTTCCTCCCAGGAGAGACTGAAGATGACAATGTCATCCATGTACGCCACCGCGCACTTCTCCAGTCCCTGAAGCAGGTGGTTGACTATCCGCTGGAAAGTGGCAGGGGCATTCTTCATGTCGAATGGCATGACCGTGGACTCGTACAGTCCAAAGGGTGTGATAAAGGCGGATTTCTCCTGCGCCTCGGGGCTCAGGGGAATCTGCCAGTATCCCCGAATCAAATCAATTATGGACAAATATTTTGCGCCAGCTGACCACTCAAGCAGCTCCTCAATGCGCGGCATTGGGTGCGCGTCCGAGGCTGTGAAGGAAGTGAGCCCCCTGTAGTCCACACTGAACCAGGTGGTCCAATCTTTTTTGGCACAAGGACTAAAGGGGAGGCCCATGCACTTTTGGACCATTGAATCACCCCCAGCTGTAACATCTCATCGATCTGGCGCATAACCTGCTGCACCTTGTCGGAGATCCGTAGGGTGTTTGCTGTAGTGGGGTATGATTCCCAATGTCCACCTCATGGACTGCTAACTCAGTCCTTCCAGGCTGGTTGAAGAACACGGCCTGGAAGGGTTCCAGCCTGGTTCGCAGCTGCAACCTCTGGGGTTTGGTTAGCAAGGCGCTTACCTCTATGTCCTCTGGACCCACTGGCCTTGGCTTGAGTCAGCATGTCCAGGAGGGGGTTTTCCTCCTCGTCTTTGGGCAGTTTGCAGACCGGTAGGATGCAGTCTTCACATTCGTGATGAGCCATCATATTGACGTGAAAGGCCTTTTGCCTACCCCGAGCGTGGTCAAGCGTGACCACGTAGGTGACTGGGTTGAGCTGTTGATGGACGACGTATGGGCCTTCCCAGGATGCCTGAAGCTTTTCCTTTGGTACGGGGACCAGCAACCACACCTTTTGACCCACCTGGTAGGTCCGCTCCTGGGTGTTCTGTTTATACCAGTGCTTCTGATCAGCCTGGGCCTGCGCCATGTTATCTTGCACCAACTGCGTCAAGGTCTGCATTTTGTCACGGAGGCGCATGACAATCTATGATGGACACTTCTGAAAGGTTCGGCTCTTCTTCCCAGGATTCCCTTAGGCTACTTTCACACTGGCGTTAACTGCAATACGTCGCAATGCGTCGTTTTGCCGAAAAACCGCATCCTGCAAAAGTGCTTGCAGGATGCGTTTTTTCTGCATTGACTAACATTAGCGACGCATTTGCAACGCATTGACACACGTCGCAACCGTCGTGCGACGGTTGTGCCGTGTTGTGGCGGACCGTCGGGAGCAAAAAACGTTACATGTAACGTTTTTTTGCTCCCGACGGTCCGCTTTTTCCGACCGCGCATGCGCGGCCGGAACTCCGCCCCCACCTCCCCGCACTTCCCCGTACCTCACAATGGGGCAGCGGATGCGCTGGAAAAATGCATCCGCTGCCCCCGACCTCGGCCCGACGCTAGTGTGAAAGTAGCCTAACCAACCCAAGGGGTCCATGGACTCGCCTGCCATACAGGAGCTCGAAGGGGGAAAACCCTGTTGAGGCATGCCGAACCTCTCGGTAAGCGAATAGCAGGTGTGGAGGTACTGCTCCCAGTTGCATCCTTGGGTCTCAACCAGTATGCGCAGCATCTGTTTGAGGGTACCATTGAAGCGCTCACACAAACCATTGGTCTGTTGGTAATATGCGCTCGATACCAGACGCTTCACCTGCATTTTCTCACAGAGGGCCTCCATTAGGTGAGACATGAATTGGGTCCTTTGGTTGGTAAGCATCTCCTTGGGAAATCCTATCCGTGAAAAGATGACCAACAGTGCATCCGCCACCTTATCCACCCTAGTTGAGGACAGAGCCTTTGCCTCGGTACGGGGTAGCGTAGTCTACCACGGTGAGGACGTATTGCTTTCCAGAGCTGCTGGGGACAGCCAGCAGGCCTACAATGTCCACCGCGATCCTCTGGAAAGGCTCCTCTATCACTGGCAAAGGGATCATTTGAGCCTTAGGCTATGTGCACACTTCCAGGAATGTGTGCAGATTTTTCCTGAGAGAAACGTGACATCACTCCCAGGAAAGCCGCATGCTTTTTTTGTGCGTTTTTAAAGCGTTTTTAACCACACATAAAGTTGGTAAAAAAAAAAAAAGGCTCTCATGAGGTCATTTCCTGTTCCAACCCCTCTTCTCCATTTTGCCTTCTTGTTGCATTCAACATGCCGCACGTTCAGCCCCATTGGCGTCTTTCCCCACAACAAAACCATCTTTTGTTGCTGACGGCACTGCTTTTGCTGCACCACCACAGCGAGCAGGTAAGAGAATGTCATTAGATGTGCACACTTTGCGGATTAGGCTGCGGATATGCAGCGTTTCTGATGCTGTAGATTAGGCTACTTTCACACTTCCGTCTGAGCTCCGTTGCAATCTCGTTTTGGGGAAAAAAAGGGATCCTGCAAATGTGCTTGCAGGATGGGTTTTTTTCCCATACACTTGTATTGGCGACGGATTGCCACACAAAAATGCCTTCCATGTAACTTTTTTGTGCATCGCGTCCGTCATTTTCGACTGCGCATATGCGGCAGAAAATACACCCCCTCCTCCCCGGACTGCAGAATGGGCAGCGGATGCGTAGAAAAACTGCATCCGCTGCCCACGTCGTGCAGTTATTTCACAACGTACGTCGGCCCGACGTATTGCGACGGGGCCAGTACCGATAGAAGTGTGAAAGTAGCCTTAGCAGCGATTTTCCATGCATTGTACAGTACCATGTAATAATAAAGACTATATTCTCCCATAGGAGCAATCTCGGAGGAGAAGGAGTAGAAGACATCCAAAACGGATGTGGGTTCATCCCATTATTCATGAGCGTGAGGAAAAGGGACACTTCCATGTCCTTTACCAAGATTTAAGGAGGTAAGATATAGGGAGAAAAGATATATTGTCAGCTGTGTTCATTTATTTTTTTTTATTGCTGTTATACAATGTTGTGTTACATTATATCTGTGTGTTTAAAATATATATATTTTTTATTATTATTCAGTTATCCGGAGAAATTTATCCAATTTTGCCGGCTTACGATTCAGGCATTTGATCGCCTTCTGATAATTCTGGCTCCACACCTCAGCTATGAACACACGGTCAGGCGAAGATCAATCTCTGCAGAGGAAAGGCTGCTCATCACCTTGCGGTAATAGGCCTTTTTTCTTTTTTCTTTTTTTTTTTTTACACACATACTCCCTGACACACTGCCCCCATAGTTAATGCCACAGTGCCCCCATAATGCTGCCACTGCGCCACAATGCTGCCAGTGCCTGCCCCCATAATGCTGCCACTGCGCCACAATGTTGACAGATATAGTGCCCCTGAATCGTATTTTTTATGTTGCCATACACATTTTTATCATTATTAAAAATATTCTAATTTTTTTTTTTTTCAGGTTTTTGGCCACAGGAGAGAGCTACACATCCCTGCACCTTCAATTTAGGGTTGGCAAATCCACCATCTCTCAAATTATGAGGTGCACATGTACTGTCATTTGGCAGAAGTTGCAGCCCATCGTGATGTCTTGCCCAACCGAGGAGACTTGGCTGCAGGTTGCAGCAGGCTTTCAAACTGTGGCCAATTTCCCCAACTGCGTAGGTGCTGTTGATGGCAAACGTGAGAGTGCTGAAGCCACCACGATCAGGATCACGCTTCTTTAATTATAAGAACTATTTTTCTGTGGTCCTGATGGCGGTGGCTGACACACATTACAAGTTTATTGCCATCGACGTCGGTGCTTATGGCAGTTCTGGGGACTCTCGGGTGCTGCAATCATCACAGATTGGGACTTCAAATTCTTCAAGATGGCAGAACGCTCCCAGCCCCAAGACCTTTGCCCGGTTCCACACATCCAGTACCCTTTGTGATGGTATCGGATGAGGCATTTCCCTTAAAAACCAACCTGCTGCGCCCATACCCACGAAGGGCACTGGATGACCGGCGGAGGATTTTCAACTATAGGCTGAGCCGTGCACGAAAATATGTGGAATGCACCTTTGGGATCATGTGTAGTCAGTGGAGGATCTTTCACACTGCCATCCAGTTAGATACGGAGACCGTTGACACTGTCATAAAGGCATGCTGTGTTCTCCACAACTATGTTCGTGACTACAGCACAGAGGTAGTTGAGGAGTCACAGCTGTCTGAACTACTGTAATTGCAGTGGACAACTTGGGTCAAGGAAGGCAATCCAGCTCGGGGGTGCGTGTGCGAGAAACCTTCACTGACTACTTCATGAGTCCTGAAGGTGCCGTGCACTGGCAATACTCCTGTGCCGGTGTTGAGCAGCCTGAACTGCAGAGAAGATCGGACACCTAACCCCAATCAAGTTGTCAGCCTGTACAGCAGAGCAGATCGGATGGCTAACCCCAAAGCAATCAAGGCCCTTGTGTTCTTTAGCAGTACAGCAGAGAAGATTGGATGGCTAACCCCAAGCAATCAAGGACCTTGTGTTCTTCAGCATTTAACCACAAAGAAAAAAGAAATTAATAAAAAAGAACTTTGTTTGAAATTTCAAACCTTGTGTCCACGACTTACTCTTTATTAGTGAGTGACACTTTTACTGATCCCATTACCCACAGTTCGCATACTGTAAGTAAGCATATCGTTTTTTAAAATAAAAAATGACCACACATTTTTTCAAATACAAATTTAGTTTTTATTCAAAATTAAATATGTACTACACATAAAAACCAAACGTCATAAAGTGACGTACATATAACAACACAAGGACAAACATTGTCCAAAACAGTCATCAACAATGGACGTTATCACAACCTGTCAACAGGACAAAAAAGTGCATCAACAATTGACCTTATCACAACCTGTCAACAGGACAGGGGGGGTTGGGACAGAAATCCTCAAAACTGCTGGTACCCCGGCTCGTAACCATACCCCGGAAACATTTCTTGTGATGAAATGCTAGTAGTTTGGGAGACATTATGCCCAGTACTTGGACGAGTTACTGTACAGTGGCTGGAAGTGTAGGCTTCTGCAGCGTCAGACCTGTGTGCTGCTGCATGGAAAAAACACTGCGAAGCAGCTGCTGGTGGTGGTGGAGGCCCACTTGGGTAATTAAATGCCTTCATAGTCGCCACTACTATGTCTTGTGATGGGGGTATCGGTGATGGGACAGCAGCAGCCATTAGAACAGCATTGACTGCTGTCATACAGAGGCTCTGCCTGTCCCATGGCATGGACCTTAGGCGGCTGGCTATCACTGATCCATATTTGTCCATCTCATCTTGTATCGAAGAATTGTCGATGATATTGAGGGTTCGACTAGTGATAGCTTCAATTACACTAGTCGAAGTCTCTTTTTTTTTTTTTTTTGCCCTTGGATGCTGCCCTAACCAATGGCACGGGACAGGCAGAACCAGCCCCCATCGCAGTGGTCCTTGAACTGCCACCAGCAGAGCGTGATGCAGCGCCAGAGGCAGGAGCAACGTCAGAAAACACCAACGCCGCATCCACCGCAGAGGACGAACTTGCCACCGTAGAGGAGGGTGCCGTAACAGCAGCATACATAGAGGATGACGGCCTAGGCAAGGGTGGATTTGGTGAGGAGCACATTGGAAAGTCCTCCACCTCCTCTCCAACACCATGCTCCGGGCTGTTGCCTTCATGGACCGGTGGGGTTTGGGCCCTTACATTGCCTTCAGTTCTGTACAAGGAATAAAAAAACATGTTTAATAAAAGTATTGTGAAACATTGAAGATAAACCAAAATATATATATATATATAACTTACCGCCGCAAATTTCTGCTTGTTAAAATAAACTGCAGCTGTTCTGCGAATGGCACCCTTTTTTTGATGGCGAGCTGCTGCTTTTTTTCCTCTGTGCCTTCACCAGCTTGTCAGTCACAGATCTCCACCTTTTTTTCACATCGTCCACTGAAATGGAACAAGTAAAAAATATTATAAAGGAATACTTAAAAAAAAAACACAAATTTAAAATACTTACAAATCATTTTTTGACCCGATTTAGGTAGTTGAGGCCACTGAGGATAAATTTCCATGACAATGGCTGGCCAGGCATCACGTTTTGAAGAGGATGCTTTATACTCTTCACTGGCACGGTCCCAGACCTCCGGGTGTTTTTCTATCTACAATTTTTAGAGAGAACCAGTCAATACTTTTTTTCAAATTATTATTTGGATAAGAAATCTAAATATTTTATCTATACACTAGATGGTGGCCCGATTCTAACGCATCGGGTATTCTAGAGTATGTATGTATATAGCAGCCACATAGTACATAGCACAGACCATGACATATTGTAGAATACCCGATGCGTTAATACAGGCCACGCAGTATATAACAGTGACCACGCAGTATATAACAGGCCAAACAGTATATAACATTTCCCATGTAGTATATAACACAGCCCATGCAGTATATAACACAGCCCTAATCCTGGCCACAACCCTAGCCCTACCCCTAACCTCAACCCTACCCCTAATCCTAACCCTACCTCTAGCCACAACCTTAATCCTAACCCTAAAGTTTGGGAGCTCTAGGTGTGAAAATAAAGGGTTAAATCACAGAAAAAAATGGCGTGGGCTCAAGCTCAATTTTCTCCGCCAGAGTGGGAAAGCCAGTGACTGAGGGCAGATATTAATAGCCTAGAGAGGGACCATGGTTATTGGCCCCCTCCCGGCTAAAAACATCTGCCCTCAGCCACCCCAGAATAGGCACATGCGTAAGATGCGCCTTTTCTGGCACTTAGCCTCTCCCCACTCCCGTGTAGCGGTGGGATATGGGGTAATAAAGGGTTAATGTCACCTTGCTATTGAAAGGTGACACTAAGCCGGTTTAATAATGGAGAAGCGTCAATAAGACACCTATCCATTATTAATCCTATAGCAATAAAGGGTTAATAAAACACATTCTGGAAAAAGTATTTTAATGAAATAATGACAACAGGTTTTTGACCACATTTTTTATTGCACAGCAAGGGTTAACAAGTTTACAACGGGACCGGTGCTAATGCAACCAGCCCCGCTGTACACCACTCCCATGGCTGACCGGAGATGAACTGATAAGCGTGGGAAATTTTCCCACGCTACCGAGTTCACCTCCGGTCAACTGGGGAGTCTGCGCAGCCGCAGTGACTACCGAACGAGTTCACCCGAGCAGCGCGAGCTGCCTTCGGGAGAACTCGGTATACAGTGAACGGGATCGCTTTACGATCCCGTTCATTGTATCGGCGGCCACGGTTTAGAGCAGCCGCATGTTATGTGGCTGCTCTAAACTGTAGATCATCGTGGGACACTCGTTTAATTGGATGCTGCGGAGGGTAGGTATAAGTACATTGTGGTTTGTTTTTTGACTTTTTTTTTGGACGAGGGCTTCGTGGAATTGGGTGTGTAGGTGAGTACGGGGTTTTTTTTCACTTTTATTTTAGGTGGTGATCATCAGGGACAGGTATGTATAATTAATTTCACAGGTAACCACTGGCCACCAATGAAACTTTTTTTTTTGAGGGGGTGAAAAATAAGGGACACTATCCTCTGTCCACCAATGAAACTTTTTTGGGGGTGAAAAATAAGGGACACTGTCCACCAATTAAACTTTATTTGGGGGGGGGGGGAATACTGGACCCTATCCACTGGCCACCAATGAAATTAACCTAAACAAAATTAATATGGGAATGAGGGGGGGCGAAAATATATTGGGTCAGGGACGATTTAAAAAAAATAAAAAAACAGTGTTTTTTATGGAAGCAGGAAGTTCGATGGGAAATACTGCTCCCATCGAGCTGAGCCTGCTGCGACTATAGGGAACAAACATAGGCCGATGGCAGTAGTAGTAGTCTCATGGCCTATGTCTGACAACACACATACACAATATACACCACACACAGAACCACACACGGACACACACATAGACACCACACTAATCATTAAAGACACATCCAGCTCCATCCGGTCATACCAGTCCATGTTGGCAGTCATCATCCAGGAAGACGGATATTATCTTGTCTTCCTGGATTATGGGATGCTCCTGGCATGGCATGATGGGATGGCCATGTCACTTCCTGTATGCCGCATTTTTTACTGCCGCAAATGCACTTGAATTCCGCTTAAATTTTTTAGATTTGCGGAATTCAAGCGCTCCAATAGAAGTCTATGGACGCAGAATCGCCGCAATAGGGCCGGCATTCAGCGGTTGGACCTCAGCCGCAGCACCACCTGCGCTGGTGCTGGCTTCTGCATTTGCTGGGCTCTGAGGACAGGCTTGGTCCACTTGAAATCGCACCAGTTCAGAGACCATTTGGGCCTTGGTTTTGCAATGGGGGTCCAGGCCATGGTACGTGCATACTCCCACAAGGGTGTTCTTATTCTGCTGGGTGTACCAGTGCTCTCCTTTTGCAGCCATCAAAGCCAAATAAAAGATAGGATAGAAAAACAAAGAGAAAGGAAGGGGTAACTGCCTATACACACTAATTGTCTCAGAACTATTAAACACTGAGTTCGTTCTCCAAAACTTTTTGCTCCGAGTCCTCGCAAGTACCGTGCAAATTTTTAGTGAGAGGAATGATTGCTCAAACCAGATCACTAATGCTCTATTATCCCACCGCTCTGCCACCAATATGTCATGAACTGGGGTTGTTTGTTTGCCCCCAGTAACTTTCTGAAGGGGATTTATTTATATCCCAGTTCCGGTTTGTAACTCGCAGCTCTCTGGCGACCCCCTTACCCTAAAGTCAGAAGTGAACTACACCTAGGATAATTAGTCGCCAGAAAGGCTGCCTTGCTATGCACTGGCTATTGGGCACACTGCAAAGAGGGTGATATTGTAACAACTTTGCTGGCATCACGGCCTGGCCTCTCATCTCTCACACTATCTTTGGCTACGTTCACATTTGCGTTGTGTCGGGCGCAGGTTCGGCGACGCATAGCGACGTATGCGTCATGCGCCCCTATATTTAACATGGCGCATGGACATGCGTTGTCTAGCATTTTGTGACGCATGCGTCATTTTTGGCGCAAGCGTCAGGGCGCAGAGGACGCTGCATGATGCAGTTTTTGTGCGCCAAAAATCATGCCAAAAATGGATGCGTCACAAAATGCTGCGTTGTGCATGCGTTTTGCATGTGTTGTGCGTTGCGTCGCCGACGCTGCGCCGCAAAACGCAAATGTGAACGTAGCCTTACCCACTGCTCCAGGCCATGATGTGGTTTCTGTTTCATGCCAGCTCCATATTCTGTGTCTCTGCTCTCTGCATGCTTCCTGGCTGTGTGCATAGGGGGGCGGCGCCTGAACTCTCTGGTTCTTATAGAAATCAGGTGCATCTGTCTAATCTGTTCCTGACCAATTGCCATGAGGCCTCCAGTATTTAGTGCAGCTCCACCCAGTGGTCTGGGCCTGCGCAATGTGTTAGCTCAGTTTGTGTTTTGCTTCTGAGTTTGCCAGGCCTTGCTCTGTGTTACTCCCTCTCTGGAGGCTTTACTCTGTATTCTTGCCTTGATCTTGTTGTCCGCCCTCCAGGAGGCAGAATATCCTGGTCCCTGTGTCTTTGTTCTTGTTTCTTGTCTTGTTCCATTTCCTTGTCTGAACTTAGTCTTATCTCAGTCTCCTTGTCTGTGGTTTCCTTCCCTGTTGTGTCTTTCCTTGTGTTTCTCAGTCTGCTTATGCTCCGCACTCTTGCGGCTCTGCCTGCTCTGCACCTTTGTGGCTTCATCCTCTCCGCATTCCTTGCGGTTCTGCTCTGCTTTGCTACTACAGAAACCTCTTGCTGCAGCTCCTCTCCACATTCCTTGTGGCTCTGCTCTGCTTAGCTTCTGCAGCTGCAGTAATCTCTTGCTGCAGCTCCTCTCCACATGCCTTGTGGCTCCGCTCTGCTTAGCTTCTGCAGCTGCAGTATTCTCTTGCTGCAGCTCCTCTCCACATGCCTTGCGGCTCCGCTCTGCTTAGCTTTTATTGCTGCAGTAATCTCTTGCTGCAGCTCCTCTTCACATGCCTTGCGGCTCTGCTCTGCTTAGCTTTTATTGCTGCAGTAATCTCTTGCTGCAGCTCCTCTCCACATGCCTTGCTGCTCCGCTCTGTTTAGCTTTTATTGCTGCAGTAATCTCTTGCTGCAGCTCCTCTCCACATGCCTTGCGGTTATCTTCTTGTCTGAACAGGTCTCAACCTGTTCCTCCTTTCTCCTTTCCTTCTGGCTTGTTTCCATACCTGCACCTCCAGTGTAAACAGGTCCCTACCTGTTCCTCCATACTACATATCCGTACCTGCACCTCCAGTGTAAACAGGTCCCTACCTGTTCCTCCATACTACATATCCGTACCTGCACCTCCAGTGTAAACAGGTCCCTACCTGTTCCTCCATACTACATATCCGTACCTGCACCTCCAGTGTAAACAGGTCCCTACCTGTTCCTACATACACCCCATCAACCAGCCCTGTGTTCTCTGCCAGCCCTGTGTTCTCTGCCAGCCCTGTGTCTCAGCCATGCCAGCCTACTTGTCTGAGTTTCAGCCGTGCTCTTCTGCCAGTCCTGCCTGATGCCCGCATTAATCCTGGTGTTCCTGTCTCCCAAATGGGATCAGCAGCCACAGCCAGACATCACCCTGGAGTAGCACCTGGCAGCTGCCTGCCGCACAAGCCTGACCTCACCATCAGAGGCTCCAGTGAAAACTCAGGCAGCTGTCATAGTCACGCCCCTTCCACGGTAGTCTGGTTTGTGGCACAGTGGGGCCACAAACCCCCCAAGCTCACGCCCACCAGTCAGGGCGTGAGCGTGATAGATATAACTACTCCCACCCATGTGGGACCAATAATTATCAACGCCGTCCGTCGCCAGGTTTCCCAAACGCGCAGGACCAATCTGCTGCCACCAGCTCTGATTTCTTAATTACGGGTGGGGAGCTAACCCAGGTTAGTAGCGTAATTCACTTCAGATAACGTGACAGTACGTTTTAGAGCAAGGAGAAACAAATCTAGTAATTGTATATATTTTACTCCAAAAAGGTAGGTAGTGTTTACAAAAGTGTAAAAAGATATTATAAAAGTTCCCAAGTATCGTATGTACAAACAAATACAAATAAAAAGGGATTAACAGTGAAAATCAACTTACGGTTCTTTCATATCAAGGCTGACCATGCGGCTCGGGGAAAGGGCACATATCCCAATGTGTTAAATATTGATTATTGTTACACTCAATTCTGTACTGAGCCTCGTGGAAGGTTTCGCTGACGGTACAAAAGCTATTTCTGTATATTTAGCTCAGAGTAAAAGTTAACCCCATGCAGAGAGAACTCGTGTTCTATGGGACATATATAATCACGGCTCTTAGGAGGGTGGGGGCTGTCACTTTGGGCTTCACCTTCACTCTCTATGAACTTCAGACTTCACACAGATGGAATAAACAGCTTGTATGTGAGTTAAAAAGGATGACTACTACCACACTCCATGACAGGGACAGTCGCCATTTACCATTCAGAATCTCAGGAAAGATGGGGAACAAACTTTGATATGGACAATCTCTTTGTAACTATTTCACCTATTTTATGTTTTGCTGCAATGATGCTTTTTGGTGGACAATCCAATAAACCACTACATTTTTTGTGAGACATCTGGTAAAGAGTCCTGATTAAATATACAAAATAAGCATATGTAACACAGTGCATGACAGATGTGACTCTCAGCTAGACTCGGGACTGAAGACTAATGTCTCACTCACTTATCCCTGTGCCCAAAACCAAGGTACTTCCCCTGTGGTGACCTCACTCAGAGGCTGAATACTCCCCTTTCTTAAAATTATGAAAAGCCATCTCTACACATTTCTCGCTGTATGAACCTCGTAGAAGAAAGACAAAGTTATCACTATGCTTATCAAGTCCTGAAGGTTAATTTAAGTGTAAACACATCTTTGCTATGAGCCCCAGTTAAGCAGTAATGCGTTTCTCACTTTCTGCTAAGCTATGAGCTCCCAAAACCCACCAGTTAGGAGCCCTGTTGTTGCACATACCAAGTATATAACTTTCATATCTCTGTCACTAATTTGGGGTCGAGTTATGCCTTACTATTAAGTTTGTACCTGAACAAAAGGGCACATGGTTCTATAACTGCCTTTCCCAGATTAAAGCCATAAACTACTCAGTGGGGGGCTGCTGCACATTGGAATCAAGTTGCACAGAGGGTGTAGTGAGAAGGCAGTTTCCTATGTAGCAAAAGAGGGGGGGCCCAGAGAGCCCACAGTGTGTCTCTGCCATAGGGCTTTGTGTTTTATATCAGCGAATGTAGTGGGGGAGAAAAGAAGGGGGGTCAAATCTGCAGTGTGTCTCTGGAACCATGGAACCTTCTAAAAAATTACTAAGAACATGGCATTTTTTACATTATCATGACAGCCTCCTATCCATCATTAGAGATCAGCGGTGACCACTTAGAATGCCTCCTATCTGTCACTAGAGATCAGCGGTGATATCACTGAGAATGCCTCCTATCCATCACTAGAGATCAGCGGTGACATCACTGACAATGCCTCCTATCCATCACTAACTAGAGATCAGTGGTGACATCACTGAGAATGCCTCCTATCCATCACTAGAGATGAGCGGTGACAATACTGAGAATGTCGCTGTCATGAACCGGGGTTGATTGGTTGCCCCGGTTTTTTTCTGAAGCGGATTTATTTATATCCCACTTCCCAGTTCCGGTTTTGAACTTGCAACTCTCTGGTACCCCTCTTACCCTCACGTCAGACAGGGACCTGCACCTAGGATAATTAGTCACCATAAAGGCTGCCTTTCTATGTACTGGCTATTGGGCACACTGCAGCGAGGGCAATATAACTACTCCCACTCAGGCGGGAACAATAATTATCAATACCGTCCGTCGCTGCCAGTTTTCCCAAAGGCTCAGGACACTTCCGCTGCCAACAGCTCCTATTTCTTAATTAATAACGGGTCAGGAGCCAAACCAATTAGTAGCGTAATTTACTTCAGAGGACGTGAAAGTACGTTATAGAGCAAGGAGAAACAAAGCTAGTAATTTTATATATTTTACACCAAAAGTTGCAGTGGTTAGAAAAGTATAATAAAAAGATGTTATAAAAGGAGACAAGTATCATATGTATAGACAATTACAAAATAAAAAGGGATTAAAGTTGAAAAACACTTACAGTTATTTCATTTCATGGCAGACCATGCGGTGTGGGGTGTTGTGAATTCTGTTCTCGAACTCCCTCCTGTGGTCATGAATGGTACTTCGGCGAGTTCGGCCCATGGACTCCCTCTGGTGGCTGCTGGTTCTGAGGTTGCTTCCTCAGCTGACCTCGTTTGGTCCCAGGCTGGCTGCTCTATTTAACTCCACTCAGATCGTTACTTGATGCCAGCTATCAATGTTCTAGTACTGGTTCAGATCTCTCTTGGATCTTTCTGAGGACCTGTCTACTCCAGCAGAAGCTAAGTCCCTGCTAGTTTATTTGCTTATCTTTGTTTTCTTGTCCAGCTTGCTATCATGATATTGCCTTGCTAGCTGGAAGCTCTGGGAGGCAGAGTGGCACCTCCGCACCGTGAGTCGGTGCGGGGGTCTTTTTGCACACTCTGCGTGGCTTTTTGTAGTGTTTTGTGCTGACCGCAAAGATACCTTTTATTTCCTCAGTCTGTTTAGTGAAGTCTGGCCTCCTTTGCTGAAACCTGTTTCATTCTTATGTTTGTGACTTTCATCTTAACTCACAGTCAATATTTGTGGGGGGCTGCCTTTTCCTTTGGGGAAATATCTCTGAGGCAAGTTAGGCTGTATTTCCTATCTTTAGGGGTAGTTAGCTCTTTGGCTGTGAAGAGGCGTCTAGGCAGAGTTAGGTACGCTCCACGGCTATTTCTAGTGTTTGTGTGATAGGATTAGGCTTGCGGTCAGCAGAGCTCCCACTTCCCAGAGCTCGTCCTGTGTGATAGTTTAACCATCAGGTCATTCCAGGTGCTCCTAACCACCAGGTCCATAACAGTACAGCTGGCCACTAAAGTGTTAATGCATCTCAATAGAGGGATAAGAGAAGTTCTGAGACCATTTTTTTTTTTTCTGCAGTGTGTTTTGTCTTTCTTTTCCCCTTAATCTCTGGGTGGTTCAGGACACAGGTGTAGATATGGACATTCAAGGTCTGTCCTCTTGTATGGATCAACTCACTGCTAGGGTACAAAGCATTCAAGATTATGTAGTTCAGAATCCGATGTTAGAGCCTAGAATTCCAATTCCTGATTTGTTTTCTGGGGATAGATCTAAGTTCCTGAATTTCAAAAATAATTGTAGACTGTTTCTTGCTTTGAAACCCCGCTCCTCTGGTGACCCCATTCAGCAAGTAAAAATCATTATTTCTTTGTTACGTGGCGACCCTCAAGACTGGGCATTTTCCCTTGCGCCAGGAGATCCTGCATTGCGTAATGTGGATGCGTTTTTTCTGGCGCTTGGATTGCTTTATGATGAACCGAATTCAGTGGATCAGGCAGAGAAAATCTTGCTGGCTTTGTGTCAGGGTCAGGATGAAGCGGAGGTATATTGTCAGAAGTTTAGAAAGTGGTCTGTGCTTACTCAGTGGAATGAATGTGCCCTGGCGGCAATTTTCAGAAAGGGTCTTTCTGAAGCCCTTAAGGATGTTATGGTGGGATTTCCCACGCCTGCTGGTCTGAATGAGTCTATGTCCTTGGCCATTCAGATCGATCGACGCTTGCGTGAGTGCAAAGCTGTGCACCATTTGGCGGTTTGACCAGAGCTGAACGGCAAGAACACAGATGTCAGAATGGGCTGTGTTTTTACTGTGGTGACTCCACTCATGCTATCTCTGATTGTCCTAAGCGCACTAAGCGGTTCGCTAGGTCTGCCACCATTGGTACGGTACAGCTTAAATTTCTTTTGTCCGTTACTCTGATTTGCTCTTTGTCATCCTATTCTGTTATGGGATTTGTGGATTCAGGTGCTGCCCTGAATTTGATGGACTTGGAGTTTGCCAGGCGCTGTGGTTTTTTCTTGGAGCCCTTGCAGTATCCTATTCCATTGAGAGGAATTGATGCTACGCCTTTGGCCAAGAATAAGCCTCAGTACTGGACTCAATTGACCATGTGCATGGCTCTTGCACATCAGGAGGATATTCGCTTTTTGGTGTTGCATAATCTGCATGATGTGGTCGTTTTGGGTTTGCCATGGCTACAGGTCCATAATCCAGTATTGGATTGGAAATCAATGTCTGTGTCCAGTTGGCGTTGTCAAGGGGTACATGGAGATGTTCCATTGTTGTCAATTTCGTCTTCCACTCCTTCTGAAGTCCCTGAGTTTTTGTCGGATTACCGGGATGTATTTGATGAGCCCAAATCCAGTGTCCTACCTCCTCATAGGGACTGTGATTGTGCTATTAATTTGATTCCTGATAGTAAGTTTCCTAAGGGCCGACTGTTCAATTTGTCTGTGCCAGAGCATGCCGCTATGCGGACTTATATAAAGGAGTCCTTGGAGAAAGGGCATATTCGCCCGTCGTCGTCACCGTTGGGAGCAGGGTTCTTTTTTGTGGCCAAGAAGGATGGTTCTCTGAGACCTTGTATAGATTACCGCCTTCTTAATAAAATCACGGTCAAATTTCAGTACCCTTTGCCGCTACTGTCTGATTTGTTTGCTCGGATTAAGGGGGCTAGTTGGTTTACCAAGATAGATCTTCGAGGCGCGTATAATCTTGTGCGTATTAAGCAGGGCGATGAATGGAAAACAGCATTTAATACGCCCCAGGGCCATTTTGAGTACCTGGTGATGCCATTCGGGCTTTCTAATGCTCCATCTGTGTTTCAGTCCTTTATGCATGACATCTTCCGAAAGTACCTGGATAGATTCATGATTGTATATTTGGATGATAGTTTGGTCTTTTTAGATGATTGGGAGTCTCATGTGAAGCAGGTTAGAATGGTGTTCCAGGTCCTTCGTGCTAATTCCTTGTTTGTGAAAGGGTCTAAATGTCTCTTTGGAGTTCAGAAGGTTTCATTTTTGGGCTTCATTTTTTTCCCCTTCTACTATCGAGATGGACCCTGTTAAAGTTCAGGCCATTTATGATTGGACTCAGCCTACTTCTGTGAAGAGCCTTCCGAAATTCCTGGGCTTTGCTAATTTTTACCGTCGCTTCATCGCTAATTTTTCTAGTGTTGTTAAACCATTGACTGATTTGACCAAGAAAGGTGCTGATGTGGTCAATTGGTCCTCTGCGGCCGTTGAGGATTTTCAGGAGTTGAAGCGTCGTTTTTCTTCTGCCCCTGTGTTGTGTCAGCCAGATGTTTCGCTCCCGTTTCAGGTCGAGGTTGATGCTTCTGAGATTGGAGCAGGGGCTGTTTTATCTCGAAGTTCTGATGGCTTGGTGATGAAACCATGTGCTTTCTTTTCTAGAAAGTTTTCGCCTGCTGAGCGCAATTATGATGTGGGCAATCGAGAGTTGTTGGCTATGAAGTGGGCATTTGAGGAGTGGCGACATTGGCTTGAAGGAGCCAAGCATCGCGTGGTGGTCTTAACGGATCACAAGAATCTGACTTATCTCGAGTCTGCCAAGCGGTTGAATCCTAGACAGGCTCGATGGTCGCTGTTTTTCTCCCGCTTCGATTTTGTGGTTTCATTCCTTCTGGGTTCTAAGAATGTGAAGGTTGATGCCCTTTCAAGGAGTTTCGTGCCTGATTCTCCGGGAGTTCCTAAGCCGGTTGGTATTCTCAAAGAGGGGGTAATTTTGTCTGCCATCTCTCCTGATTTGCGGTGGGTGCTGCAGGAGTTTCAGGCTGATAGACCTGACCGTTGTCCAGCGGAGAAACTGTTTGTCCCTGATAGATGGACTAGTAGAGTTATCTCTGAGGTTCATTGTTCGGAGTTGGCTGGTCATCCTGGAATCTTTGGTACCAGAGATTTGGTGGCTAGATCCTTTTGGTGGCCTTCCTTGTCACGGGATGTGCGTTCTTTTGTGCAGTCCTGTGGGACTTGTGCTCGGGCTAAGCCCTGCTGTTCTCGTGCCAGTGGGTTGCTTTTGCCCTTGCCGGTCCCGAAAAGGCCCTGGACGCATATTTCCATGGATTTTATTTCAGATCTCCCTGTCTCTCAAAGGATGTCGGTCATCTGGGTGGTTTGTGATCGCTTCTCTTAGATGGTCCATTTGGTACCCTTGCCTAAATTGCCTTCCTCCTCTGATTTGGTTCCATTATTTTTCCAGCATGTGGTTCGTTTGCATGGCATTCCGGAGAACATCGTGTCGGACAGAGGTTCCCAGTTTGTTTCAAGGTTTTGGCGGTCCTTTTGTGCTAAGATGGGCATTGATTTGTCTTTTTCTTCAGCTTTCCATCCTCAGACAAATGGACAAACCGAACGAACCAATCAGACTTTGGAGACATATCTGAGATGCTTTGTTTCTGCTGATCAGGATGATTGGGTGTCCTTCTTGCCTTTGGCTCAGTTCGCCCTTAATAATCGGGCCAGCTCGGCTACTTTGGTTTCGCCTTTTTTCTGTAATTCTGGTTTACATCCCCGTTTTTCTTCAGGGCAGGTTGAGCCTTCGGACTGTCCTGGTGTAGATTCTGTGGTGGACAGGTTACAGCAAATTTGGACTCACGTAGTGGACAAATTGACATTGTCCCAGGAGAAGGCTCAACGTTTCGCTAACCGCCATCGCTGTGTTGGTCCCCGACTTCGTGTTGGAGATTTGGTTTGGTTGTCGTCTCGTTATGTTCCTATGAAGGTTTCTTCTCCTAAGTTTAAGCCTCGTTTCATTGGTCCTTATAAGATTTCTGAAATTCTCAATCCTGTGTCATTTCGTTTGGCCCTTCCAGCTTCTTTTGCCATCCATAATGTGTTCCATAGGTCGTTGTTGCGGAGATATGTGGCGCCTATGGTTCCCTCCGTTGACCCTCCTGCCCCGGTGTTGGTTGAGGGGGAGTTGGAGTATGTGGTGGAGAAGATTTTAGATTCTCGTATTTCGAGACGGAAACTTCAGTACCTGGTCAAGTGGAAGGGTTATGGTCAGGAAGATAATTCCTGGGTTGTTGCCACTGATGTTCATGCTGCCGATCTAGTTCGTGCCTTTCATTTGGCTCGTCCTGATCGGCCTGGGGGCTCTGGTGAGGGTTCGGTGACCCCCCCCTCAGGTCAGACAGGGACCTGCACCTAGGATAATTAGTCACCATAAAGGCTGCCTTTCTATGTACTGGCTATTGGGCACACTGCAGCGAGGGCAATATAACTACTCCCACTCAGGCGGGAACAATAATTATCAATACCGTCCGTCGCTGCCAGATTTCCCAAAGGCTCAGGACACTTCCGCTGCCAACAGCTCCTATTTCTTAATTAATAACGGGTCAGGAGCCAACCCAATTAGTAGCGTAATTTACTTCAGAGGACGTGAAAGTACGTTATAGAGCAAGGAGAAACAAAGCTAGTAATTTTATATATTTTACACCAAAAGTTGCAGTGGTTAGAAAAGTATAATAAAAAGATGTTATAAAAGGAGACAAGTATCATATGTATAGACAATTACAAAATAAAAAGGGATTAAAGTTGAAAAACACTTACAGTTATTTCATTTCATGGCAGACCATGCGGTGTGGGGTGTTGTGAATTCTGTTCTCGAACTCCCTCCTGTGGTCATGAATGGTACTTCGGCGAGTTCGGCCCATGGACTCCCTCTGGTGGCTGTGAGTGGAGCTGCTGGTTCTGAGGTTCCTTCCTCAGCTGACCTCGTTTGGTCCCAGGCTGGCTGCTCTATTTAACTCCACTCAGATCGTTACTTGATGCCAGCTGTCAATGTTCTAGTACTGGTTCAGATCTCTCTTGGATCTTTCTGAGGACCTGTCTACTCCAGCAGAAGCTAAGTCCCTGCTAGTTTATTTGCTTATCTTTGTTTTCTTGCCCAGCTTGCTATCATGATATTGCCTTGCTAGCTGGAAGCTCTGGGAGGCAGAGTGGCACCTCCGCACCGTGAGTCGGTGCGGGGGTCTTTTTGCACACTCTGCGTGGCTTTTTGTAGTGTTTTGTGCTGACCGCAAAGATACCTTTTCTATCCTCAGTCTGTTTAGTGAAGTCTGGCCTCCTTTGCTGAAACCTGTTTCATTCTTATGTTTGTGACTTTCATCTTAACTCACAGTCAATATTTGTTGGGGGGCTGCCTTTTCCTTTGGGGAAATTTCTCTGAGGCAAGTTAGGCTTTATTTCCTATCTTTAGGGGTAGTTAGCTCTTAGGCTGTGAAGAGGCGTCTAGGCAGAGTTAGGTACGCTCCACTATTTCTAGTGTTTGTGTGATAGGATTAGGCTTGCGGTCAGCAGAGCTCCCACTTCCCAGAGCTCGTCCTGTGTGATAGTTTAACCATCAGGTCATTCCGGGTGCTCCTAACCACCAGGTCCATAGCAGTGGGGGGAGGGGTGATACGTCAAGATGCATCACAGAGCGTCTAACAGCTAGCTCCCTGGACTAAGACTAGTGCAAAATGACCTCTCTCTTACACCTGTGCCCAAAACCAAGGCACTCCCCCTGTTCTGATCTCACTGGGTGACTGAATACTCCCTTTTTTGAAAGATGTGAAATCCTGCTATTACCCATATCATTTAGGATGGACTTCTTAGAAGAAAGACAAAATTATCATTATGCTTAGCATGACATGGGGGTTCATTTAAGTATAAACACAAAGAGGTTACATGACCTGCTTACTGAGAAATCCTTTCCTTGTATTTCATTGAGTTTGGATCCTAGAGACTTCAGTGGGTTATAGATCTCTCGGTGGACATTCGGAATATGTAACTTTGATATTTCTATTACTAATTTGGGTCACGTTATGCCCTACTATTAAGTTTTTACATGCACAAAAGAGCACATTACCACAACTGCTTTCGTCCAGCTTAAGGCCATAAACTACTCAGTGGGGGCTGCTGCACACTGGTATCAAGTTGCACAGAGCATGTAGTGAGAAGGGTTTTCTATGCAGTGTGAAGGGGGAGGAGTCAGCAAGCCCAGAGGGTTTGTCTGTAAAGCCATGGAACCTTCTAGAAGTATACTCAGAATATGGCATATTTACATTATCGTGACACCTCCCCTTTTGGACTGCGCTACGGAGGCAGGACCTCTCAGTATTCCTCCATGCACACCTCAGCAGGTTTGCCCGGTGAGACAATCCGTCTGCATTGCCATACTCGTTGCCTGTTTTGTGTTTGACTGTAAAGTTGTACTGCTTTAGGGTAAGGCTCCAGGTCAGCAACCTTTCGTTGGTACCAGAAACGGACAGTAACCAGCGCAGAGGGTTGTGGGTCACCACAGTGAGTGACCATACAGATAGGGCTGCAAATGTTGCAGGGCCCAGACCATGGCCAGGCACTCCTCAATGGTGGAACAGGCCATTTCCCTCGGCAGAAGCTTCCGGCTCAGGTACAACACGGGGTGCTCTTGGTTCTCCGAGTCGACCTGGCTGAGCACAGCGCTGAGGCCAAACTCGCTGGTGTCGGTCTGTACCAGGAACGGTCGACTGCTGTCGACTTCTTTTAACATGGGAGAGTTGCACAGGGCTGTTTTGAAAGCCCAGAAAGCCCCATCACAGCCATCTGTCCGGTCAACTGTTTGGGGTAGCTTATTCCTGGTGAGGTCCATCAAGGGTTTTGCCAGGCTACTATAGTTCTGTACGAAGGGCCTATAGTACCCTGCAGTGCCCAGGAAGGACATCACCTGTTTCTTGGTCCTGGGGGTGGGCCAGGACACGATCACGCCCACTTTCCCAAGCTCTGGCCTCATGGAGCCCTTGCCTACTCAGTGCCCAAGGTAGTGGACTTCTCTCATGCCCATCTTGTACTTTCCCGGCTTGATGGTCAGGCCTGCTTGGTAAATTCGCCTGAGCTCCTCCTGTAGATGCTGCAGGTGTTCCTCCCAGGAGGAACTGAAGACGCCAATGTCATCATCACCGCATACTTCTCCGGTCCCTGAAACAGGTGGTTGACCATCCGCTGAAAAGTGGCAGGGGCATTCTTCATGCCGAATGGCATGACCATGGACTCGTACAGTCCAAAGGGTGTGATAAAGGTGGATTTCTCCTGCTCCTCGGGGCTCAGGGGAATCTGCTAGTATCCCCGACTCAAATCCATAATGGACAGGTATTTTGCAAAAGCTAAACGCTCAAGCAGCTCCTCGATTCATGGCATTGGGTGCGCGTCCGAGGCTGTGATGGTGTTGAGCCCCCTGTAGTCTATGTAGAACCAGGTAGTCCGATCCTTCTTTGGCATGAGGACTACAGGTGAGGCCCACGCGCTTTTGGACCGTTGAATCACCCCCAGCTGTAAAATCTCATCGATCTCCTGGCGAATAACCTGCTGCACCCCGTCGGAGATTCGATAGGGTGTTCGCCGTATTGGGGCATGATTCCCGGTGTCCACCTCGTGGACCACTAACTCAGTCTTTCTAGGTCGGTTGGAGAACACAGCCCAGAAGGGTTCCAGCGTTGTCTGCAACTGCGACCGCTGGGGTTCGAATAGCAAGACTCTTACCTCCACGTCTTCGATGGACTCATCGGCCTTGTTAAGCCAGCATGTCCAGGAGGGGGTCTTCCTCCCCGTATTCAGGCAGGTTGCAAACCGTTAGGACGTAGGCTTCATGTTTATGATGAACCTTCATAAAATTGATGTGAAAGGCCTTACGCCTACCCCGAGCGTGGTCAAGCGTGACCACATAGGTGACTGGGTTGAGCTGTTGATGGACAACGTATGGGCCTTCCCAGGCTGCCTGAAGCTTATCCTTTGGTACAGGGACCAGCACCCACACCTTTTGACCCACCTGGTAGGTCCGCTCCCGGGCGTTCTGGTCGTACCAGTGCTGCTGGCCAGCCTGAGCCTGCATCATGTTGTCATAATAATAATCTTTATTTTTATATAGCGCTAACATATTTCGCAGCGCTTTACGGGTTGCACACATTATCAGTTGGTCATGCACCAACTGCGTCAATGTCTGCATTTTGTCATGGAAGCGCATGACATACTCCACGATGGACACTTCAGAAGGGTTCGGCTCTTCTTCCCAGGATTCGCTTACCAACCCAAGGGGTTCCCAGACTTTCCTGCCGTACAGTAGTTCAAAGGGGGAGAACCCCGTCGAGGCCTGCGGAACCTGTCGGTAAGTGAATAGCAGGTGTGTGAGGTAGTGCTCCCAGTCGTGTCCTTGGGTCTCAACCAGCATGCGTAGCATCTGTTTGATGGTACCGTTGAATTGCTCACACAAACCATTGGTCTGGGGTGATACGCACCCGATACCAGATGCTTCACCTGCATTTTCTTACAGAGAGCCTCCATTAGGCGAGACATGAATTGGATCCCTTGGTCGGTAAGCATCTGCTTGGTAATTCCTACCCGTGAAAAGATGGCCAATAGTGCATCCTCCACCTTATCCGCCATAGTTGAGGACAGAGCCACTGCCTCTGGTACCGGGTAGCGTATTCTACCACAGTGAGGACATATTGCTTTCTAGAGCTGCTGGGGACAAAGGGATCAGGGGAGCCTTAAGAGTTTGTCCCCACTCTTCGGCAGGTGATACAGGAGCAGCAGTAGTTTGTCACATCTGTCCCCATCTTGGGCCAATAGAAGTGTTGAGACAGCCGGGCCTTAGTTTTGCTGATCCCCAAATGTCCAGCGACTGGGATCTCATGGACAATCCGCAACAACTCACCCCTGAATTGGTACAAGATGACCAGCTGTCTTTCCCTCAACCACTCCTTTTAGGATTGACCAGGAACTGTCTCCCGGTATAACCTCCCTTGTTACCAGAACACCCTCTCCTTATGTCACAGATCCCAGGGAGGATATCTTTATCATCCCCACAACTCACACTAATATGTCATGAACCGGGATTGTTTGATTGCCAAGTTCTTTCTTAAGGGGATTTATCTATATCCCACTTCCCAGTTCCGGTTTGGAACCTGCAGCTCTCTGGCGCCCCCTTACCCTCAGGTCCGACAGGGTACTGCACCTAGGATAATTAGTCGCCAGAAAAGCTGCCTTACTTTGTACTGGCTAATGGGCACACTGCAGCGAGGGTGATATAACTACTCCCACTCAGGTGGGAACAATAATTATCACCGCCGTCCATCACTACAGAGTCTCCCACACGCACAGGACAAATCCGCTGCCACCAGCTCCGATTTCTCAAATAACGGGTCAACCCAAATTAGTAGCGTAGTTCACTTCAGAGGAAGTGACAGTATGTTATAGAGCAAGGTGAAATGAAGCTAGTAATTTTATGTATTTTACTGCAAAATGGTAGGCAGTGTTTACAGAAGTATAAAAAGATATTATAAAAGTAGACAAGTATCGTATGTACAGCACAATTACATATAAAATGGCATTAACGTTGAAAAAAAACACAGTTCCTTATGTCATTTCATCTCATGGCAGACCATGTGCCGTGAGGGATGGGCATATATCCCAGTGCATTGCAGATCTGACTCTCAGCTCATTCCTTGGACAAAAGACTCATGAAGACTGATGTCTCACTTATCTCCATGCCCAAAATCAAGGCATTCCTCCTGTGGTGACCTCACTCAGAGGCTGAATACTCCCCCTTTCTTAGAGTTATGACAAGCCATTTCTATACATAACTCGCTGTATGAACCTCGTAGAAGATCGAAACAATGATCATGATACTAACCACATCATGTGGGTTCTTTTAAGTATAAACACGGTGTAGACATATGACCTGCTTATGGAGAAATCCATTCCTTGCATTTCATTGGGTTTAGATCCCAGTGATTTCAGTGAGTTATAGATTTCTCGGTGGAATATGTAACCCTTATATCTCTATCCCTTATCGGTGCCATTATACATAACTTTTCAAGGACAAAAGAGTCCCATGCGGTTTGAAAGTTGCTGTACCAGTTATAGCTGGTATCAGGCGGGAGGGGGGATGATGGGTTTAGACAGAAGACTGGCTTTCCCAGCACAAAGCCATAAAAACTCCTCAGTGGATGCTGCTGGCACGCTGGTCTTACATTGCAGCTATATAGCAGGGGGATGGGAGGAAGAGTGGCTTAGAATTCCAGCCTGTGCTGACAGGCAGAGGAAACTGCAGCTGAGAGCGCTGTATGTGTAATTGAAGTAATCAGAACTTCTTCCTATTTCCTGACACCTTATCAGTCATGGAGGTGGACGTCTCGGCGAGGTGTCTCAAGTTCTCCAGGCTCGCATCTGCGTGCAGAGCAGCCTGGAACTCCTATTAAAATTGTTCCCTACAGAGACGGAACAGGAGGCGCTAGCAATTTTGGAGGAATTAAGACTTGAACACGATACTCCACTAGGAGGTAATATTCCACCATCTATTAAGCCTCGGTCAAAAAAATTCCCTCCTCTTTCTTCCTGCCATACCATTGAGGTCTTTGTTAAAACTAGGGTTGAGCGACTTTTGCGACTTTTTGTGAAACCCGACCTTCTCGAAAGTCGGATCGCGTGAAATCGGCCAATTCTACTGTAAATTCGGGTTCCGGACTGGAACACGAAACCCAATGCAAGTCAATGTGGATCTCTCTCTCTCTCTCTCTCTCTCTCTCTCTCTCTCTCTCTCTCTCTCTCTCTCTCTCTCTCTCCCCTCCTGCAGCCCAAACGGTAATATGGCTCTATGACGCCGCAGAAACCAGGCCGGAACCTATGTCATCACGCTGCCCACACTCCTTAATTGGCTGAAAAAATGGCGGGGAAGGCGTCATACAAAACGCGACTTTGGCGCCAAGATCGCCGACCACGTGGCCGATCCCACGCTGGAGTCGGGTCGGGTTTCACGAAACCCGACTTTGCAAAAAGTCGGCGACTTTTGAAAATGAACGATCCGTTTCGCTCAACCCTAGTTAAAACGGTTAGTCAGGAATTTGAAAAAATACCCCGCTATCCTAACTCCAATAATTTATCAAATGAGGAGAATATAGCCCTTAAGAGACTCCAGGGCTTGCAGGATGTCATCTTCAAACCAGCAGATAAGGGTGGGAATGTGATGATCTATGTACAAGACAGAGGTATTCCGCCAATTGAAGGATGGTGCCTGCTATAAAAAATTAACATATAATCCGCTAATTAAATTTCAAACCGAATTACTGTCTCTGTTGCAGACGGCCAGAAACCAAACGACACCCCCGGGAAGACCAATAATTTCCCGATGTGGAAATTATTTAGAGAATGTGAATAGATTCCTAGATTCTGAGTTACAACCCCTAGTGGAAGCACTACCATCCTTTATTAAGGATACAAATAACTCTCTAAAAAAGGTGGATGGCCTATTCGTCGACATGGACACTTTATTAGTGACATGGGCCGTAGAGTCACTGTATACAAACATACGCCATGTAGATGGTATAAGAGCTGCCCAATTTTTTCTACAGTCATCTACTGCACCTACCCATGCGAATTAATTTGTGGAACAACTATTATCTTTCGCTTTGTCTCATAATTTTTTTCTTTTTAAGGGGTCCTTCTACCTGCAGCTCCAGGGGACAGCCATGGGCGCCTCATTTGCACCCGCCTTTGCTAATCTGTTCCTGGGGCTGTGGGAGAGGGACCTCTTCCTGTCGGATCATCTGTCGTCAATGGACCACGTCCTTTTTTGGGTGCGGTACATTTTTGATCTGGCAGGGGGTCTGTGGAATCATTGAAGGAATTTATTTGCCATCTAAACCAAAATGTATATAACATACACCTGACATGCCACTCTAGCAAAGACAATATTGAATTTTTGGATGTCAATGTTCAAAGGGGGAATGATGGCTGCCTAAAAACAGATCTGTTCCGTAAACCCACAGCAGTGAATTCTTTTTTACATCCTTTTTCTTCACATCCACCAGCAATGGTACGGTCGATCCCCATCGGCCAATTCCTATGTCTTCATAGAATTTGCTCAGATAATGACGACTTTGAGAAACAGTGCGGTGAACAAAAACGTGAGCACTGCTATGGGGGTGCACGGGTAGGTTCCCACACCTTAGTACCATAAATATCCAAAAACCCGGCACTCAACTTCAATGGAACTTGAAATTTATTGCGTAGTACAGAAAACGTTTCGGTCTCATGCGACCTTCATCAGTTACGTACTTAAGGGTGATTGTGTATCTTTGAAGTTGAGTGCCGGACTTTGAGAAACAGGCAGAGGATCTCAGGTTGAGATTCTTAGATCAAGGCTATAGCCGCCGCTCTATCAAAAGGGCATACAACAGCTAGGAACACCACAAGACATAATTCGCTTTATTCTCCTAAACCACTGGCCACTAAACAACCAGTCAGATATATCACTCAGTATAATGGCCAAACTGATCTGATGAGACTTTATCTGGAAAAATCCTGGCATATCCTCCAGGCAGATCCCATAATTTCACAATATGTTGGAAATAAGCCCAGTAGAACATTTAGGAGATCCGCTAACCTAGGTGATAGACTGGTGAAAAGCCATTACACCAATGAACCCATTTCCTTTTTAACATCCTCTAAACCTTCTATAGGTTGTCGTCCATGCGGCAAATGTGTTGCATGCCCCAATATTACAAGGGCCAAGATAAGGGATAAAATATCCCATAACATGTAATACCAAGGCGGTAATATATTATGCCACTTGTCCTTGCTCTCTGATTTATGTGGGTCTCACCACCAGTCAGCTTAAAGTTTGAATCAGAGAACACGTATTAGGTATTATCGCTGCTAAAGATGTAGAGGATATAACCACTCTGAAGACTCTTCCCAAGCAATTTAAAAGCTTCCATAATTCCGATGCTTCTCTTCTGCAAGTCATCGGGATTGATATGATTAACCCCACTATTAGAGCCGGTAAGGTAAGTACACCCTTGGCCAGGATGGAGGCCAAATGGATTTGGACCCTTAAGACTGTTGCACCTTTGGGTTTAAATGAGAATCTGAGCTTCGCTTCTTTTTTGTGAACTATATGGTCAAATAACAATGTCCGATCAGAACCTTTCTAAATATTTGTATATATTTTTTATGATTATATAATATTTATTATATACTAGCTGTACTACCCGGCTTCGCCCGGGTTAATGACTGCTGTTAGCAAAATAGAATGTGTTAACAAAAATGTATTCTGCACGCAAAAACCACAAAACAAATAGATAGAAATGTAATTATTGAAAGGCAAAAACTAAGCTAATAGAAGCATTTCACAACATATATTAGCTTTGTTATACTGAGAATGTCTTTGTTGCCTATATTAATCAATCAGAGCTCAGATTAATTAACTGTAGCAAAATAGAAGCTGAGCTGTGATTGGTTGCTATTGGCAGCCTGATAAATCCCCAGCCAACAGGAAGCCCACCCCCTGGCAGTATATATTAGCTCACACATACACATAATAGACAGGTCATGTGACTGACAGCTGCCGTATTTCCTATATGGTACATTTGTTGCTCTTGTAGTTTGTCAGCTTATTAAATCAGATTTTTATTTTTGAAGGACAATACCAGACTTGTGTGTGTTTTAGGGCGAGTTTCATGTGTCAAGTTGTGTGTGTTGAGTTGCGTGTGGCGACATGCATGTAGCGACTTTTGTGAGATGAGTTTTGTGTGGTGACATGCGTGTAGCAACATTTTGTGTGTCGAGTTGCATGTGACAGGTTAGTGTAGCAAGTTGTGTGCAGCAAGATTTGTGCATGGCGAGTTTTGCGCGTGGCGAGTTTTATGTGTGGTGCGTTTTGAGTATGTGCAAGTTTTGTGTGAGGCAACATTAGCATGTGTTGCAACTTTTGTACATGTGGCAATTTTTCTGTGTGTGCAAGTTTTGCATGGGGTGAGTTTTCCATGAGGTGAGTTTTGCACGTGTGGCGAGTTTTGCGTGAGCCTAGTTTTGCATATGGCGAGTTTTGCATGTAGCGAGTATTGCGCGTGGCGAGTTTTGAGTGTTGACTTTTGTGTTTCGACTTTTATGTGGCGAGGTTGGTGTGTGTGTGGTGAAATGTGTGCTGAGGGTCGTATATGTGTTCAAGCACGTGGTAGTGTGTGGCGCATTTTGTGTTTGTGTTCATATCGCCGTGTGTGGTGAGTATCCCATGTCGGGGCCCCACCTTAGCAACTGTACGGTATATACTCTTTGGCGCCATCGCTCTCATTCTTTAAGTCCCCATTGTTCACATCTGGCAGCTGTCAATTTTCCTCCAACACTTTCCCTTCACTTTTTCCCCATTATGTAGATAGGGGCAAAATTGTTTGGTGAATTGGAACGCGCGGGGTTAAAATTTCACCTCACAACATAGCCTATGACGCTCTCGGGGTCCAGACGTGTGACTGTGCAAAATTTTGTGGCTGTAGCTGCGACGGTTCAGATTTCAATCCCGGACATACACACATACATACATACATACACACATACACACATTCAGCTTTATATATTAGATATACCTGTATGTAATCTGTATATAGTATATACCTGTGTGTCATCTCACCTATATATAGTATATATCTGTGTGTCATCTCCTCCTGTATATAGTATATACCTGTATGTCATCTCCTCCTATACATAGCATATACCTGTATGTCATCTCCTCCTGTATATACTATATACCTGTAGGTAATCTGCTCCTGTATATAGTATATACCTGTGTGTCATCTCCTCCTGTATATAGTATATACCTGTATGTCATCTCCTCCTGTATGTAGTATGTACCTGTATGTCATCTCCTCCTCTATATAGTATATACCTGTGTGTCATCTCTCCTGTATATAGTATATATCTGTGTGTCATCTCCTCCTGTATATAGTATATACCTGTGTGTCATCTCCCCTGTAAATAGTATATACCTGTGTGTCATCTCCTCCTGTATATAGTATATATCTGTATGTCATCTCCTCCTGTATTAGCCCTCGTTCACACGTTATTTGGTCAGTATTTTTACCACAGTATTTGTAAGCTAAATTGGCAGCCTGATAAATCCCCAGCCAACAGTAAGCCCACCCCCTGGCAGTATATATTATAATAATAATAATAATTTTTATTTATATAGCGCCAACATATTCCGCAGCGCTTTACAACTTATAGAGGGGACTTGTACAGACAATAGACATTACAGCATAACAGAAATCACAGTTCAAAATAGATACCAGGAGGAATGAGGGCCCTGCTCACACATACACATAATAGACTGGTCATGTGACTGACAGCTGCCGGATTCCTATATGGTACATTTGTTGCTCTTGTAGTTTGTCTGCTTATTAATCAGATTTTTATTTTTGAAGGATAATACCAGACTTGTGTGTGTTTTAGGGCGAGTTTCGTGTGTCAAGTTGTGTGTTGAGTTGCGTGTGGCGACATGCATGTAGCGACTTTTGTGAGATGAGTTTTGTGTGGCGACATGCGTGTAGCAACTTTTTGTGTGTCGAGTTGCATGTGACAGGTTAGTGTAGCAAGTTGTGTGCAGCAAGTTTTGCGCATGGCGAGTTTTGCACGTGGCAAGTTTTATGTGTGGTGCCTTTTGAGTATGTGCAAGTTTTGTGTGAGGCAACTTTTGCATGTGTTGCAACTTTTGTGCATGTGGCAATTTTTCTGCGTGTGCAAGTTTTGCGTGTGGCGAGTTTTCCATGAGGTGAGTTTTGCACGTGTGGCGAGTTTTGCATGTGGAGAGTTTTGCGCGTGGCGAGTTTTGAGCGGCGACTTTTGTGTTTCGACTTTTATGTGGCGAGGTTGGTATATGTGTGGTGAAATGTGTGCTGAGGGTGATATATGTGCTCGAGCACGTGGTAGTGTGTGGCGCATTTTGTGTTTGTGTTCATATCCCCGTGTGTGGTGAGTATCCCATGTCGAGGCCCCACCTTAGCAACTGTACGGTATATACTCTTTGGCGCCATCGCTCTCATTCTTTAAGTCCCCATTGTTCACATCTGGCAGCTGTCAATTTTCCTCCAACACTTTTCCCTTCACTTTTTCCCCATTATGTAGATAGGGGCAAAATTGTTTGGTGAATTGGAACGCGCGGGGTTAAAATTTCACCTCACAACATAGCCTATGACGCTCTCGGGGTCCAGACGTGTGACTGTGCAAAATTTTGTGGCTGTAGCTGCGACGGTGCAGATGCCAATCCCGGACATACACACATTCATACACACATACACACATTCAGCTTTATATATTAGATATACCTGTGTGTCATCTCACCTATATATAGTATATATCTGTGTGTCATCTCCTCCTGTATATAGTATATACCTGTATGTCATCTCCGCCTATACATAGCATATACCTGTATGTCATCTCCTCCTGTATATACTATATACCTGTAGGTAATCTGCTCCTGTATATAGTATATACCTGTGTGTCATCTCCTCCTGTATATAGTATATACCTGTATGTCATCTCCTGTATGTCATCTCCTCCTCTATATAGTATATACCTGTGTGTCATCTCTCCTGTATATAGTATATATCTGTGTGTCATCTCCTCCTGTATATAGTATATACCTGTGTGTCATCTCCCCTGTAAATAGTATATACCTGTGTGTCATCTCCTCCTGTATATAGTATATATCTGTATGTCATCTCCTCCTGTATTAGACCTCGTTCACACGTTATTTGGTCAGTATTTTTACCTCAGTATTTGTAAGCTAAATTGGCAGCCTGATAAATCCCCATCCAACAGTAAGCCCACCCCCTGGCAGTATATATTAGCTCACACATACACATAATAGACTGGTCATGTGACTGACAGCTGCCGGATTCCTATATGGTACATTTGTTGCTCTTGTAGTTTGTCTGCTTATTAATCAGATTTTTATTTTTGAAGGATAATACCAGACTTGTGTGTGTTTTAGGGCGAGTTTCGTGTGTCAAGTTGTGTGTGTTGAGTTGCGTGTGGCGACATGCATGTAGCGACTTTTGTGAGATGAGTTTTGTGTGGCGACATGCGTGTAGCAATTTTTTGTGTGTCGAGTTGCATGTGACAGGTTAGTGTAGCAAGTTGTGTGCAGCAAGTTTTGCGCATGGCGAGTTTTGCGCATGGCGAGTTTTATGTGTGGTGCCTTTTGAGTATGTGCAAGTTTTGTGTGAGGCAACTTTAGGATGTGTTGCAACTTTTGTGCATGTGGCAATTTTTCCGCGTATGCAAGTTTTGCGTGTGGTGAGTTTTCCATGAGGTGAGTTTTGCACGTGTGGCGAGTTTTGCATGTGGAGAGTTTTGTGCGTGGCGAGTTTTGAGCGGCGACTTTTGTGTTTCGACTTTTATGTGGCGAGGTTGGTGTATGTGTGGTGAAATGTGCGCTGAGGGTGGTATATGTGTTCGAGCATGTGGTAGTGTGTGGCACATTTTGTGTGTGTGTTCATATCCCCGTGGTGGTGTGGTGATTATCCCATGTCGGGGCCCCACCTTAGCAACTGTACAGTATATACTCTTTGGCGCCATCGCTGTCATTCTTTAAGTCCCCCTTGTTCACATCTGACAGCTGTTAATTTGCCTCCAACACTTTTCCTTTCATTTTTTCCCCATTGTGTAGATAGAATTGTTTGGTGAATTGGAAAGCGCGGGGTTAAAATTTCACCTCACAACATAGCTTTGACGCTCTCGGGGTCCAGACGTGTGACTGTGCAAAATTTTGTGCCTGCAGCTGCGACGCCTCCAACACTTTTCCTTTCACTTTTTCCCCATTATGTAGATAGGGGCAAAATTGTTTGGTGAATTGGAACGCGCGGGGTCAAAATTTCACCTCACAACATAGCCTATGACGCTCTCGGGGTCCAGACGTGTGACTGTGCAAAATTTTGTGGCTGTAGCTGCGATGGTTCAGATGCCAATCCCGGACATACATACATACATACACACATTCAGCTTTATACATTAGATTGTTTATCTCTTTTACATTTCCCTCCTTCATGATGTTGCATGATAATATGTATATTTTTGCTTACCCCTATATGTATGTACTATCTATTAAACTACACATATGGTTATTATCTGTTTGTACGTTATAATCTCAATATGCGTACTATTCCCCATAATTTAATTGTATTTGGGATATGCTATATTCTAGTATATTCATACATATATAATAATTGTTATATATGTATTTTTCCATACACATATAATATACTAATTATTATTTTTTGTTTTATTATTATCATTAATTATTATTATTAATTATTATCTACACATCACTTGTTCCCCCTCCCCTTTCCCCTCCCCCCCTTTTTTTTTATAAACTATACATATGCAGGATTTTAAATATATTTTCTTGTATTTTTAGCCTCTTCTCTGTTTGTCCGTTCTGGGATATATTTTGTTCTGGTCCGGACCTTGTCTTCCTTTATGGGGTCGAGGTGGTGAAGACTTTGTTCGTAACCCCTTGGATGAATGGATCCTATAGTGTGGAATCAAGAATCAATCATTCTTATTGTATATGTGTATTGTTATATCTTTATTATTTTTTTTATTTTTTTATTATTTATCTTCCTTTTCTACACATTTTTTATGTTTTATATATTTTTCTCTTATGGCTTCTTTTTGTGTGTGAGCCTCCTTTTGGATGCACACTGAGGGCGTACAAGGTCTAAATTTAGGTTATATTCTATTTATCCCACCTTCATCATTCCCCTATTCACATTACTGTATTATTGTTTTTCCATCATGCACCTTTCCCCCCTTTTTTAACTACATTCATTATTTTCCTCCTGTGCGCCCATAGAGTGTGGACATGATTGTGCGCGTGCGCAGTCTGTGTCCCGGCTCGCCCGCATCCAGCGTCTTGGTTACCTTGGCAGCAGTTCTCTTCCACTGCCGAGTTATGTGACGCTGGCTCTGTGTGCTTCCGGGTCCTCCTGACAGCGCACGCGCCGCAATAGCCATCGCCCACTTCTATAGGCGGCTTTGGTATGTATATATACCTCTCTGGTTCTGCTCGTACATCACCCCCTGACGAAGGAATCTCCGAAACGCGCGTCGGGGTGCTCTGTACTTGGGTACACAGAACAGACAGGTATATACATTTCCTCAATCCTTGTATATAATTCCGGTGTGCGCATTTAAACATCGAGCTGTGATATAGGCGAATGTATATGCATATATATATATGGTATTTTTCCTTTTTTTGCACTTAGAATTTGGCACATATATTATATATATACTAGATGTTCCCAGCCAGCTAACGCTCGGCACGCTCATTGCTATCTAATTAACGCTGCTGGTGATTAAACTAAAGTAAATAATGACAACATTCAATAGCTCTTACGCAGGTGGTAAATTAACTTAAAATGAAGTTAATAACAATAGTGTGGTGATGTGGTGGGGGGGCGGGATTATCTGTGGTAATGTGGTGGGGGGCGGGATTATGTGTGGTGATGTGGTGGGGGGCGGGATTATGTGTGGTAATGTGGTGGGGGGCGGGATTATGTGTGGTGATGTGGGGGGGCGGGATTATGTGTGGTGATGTGGTGGGGGGGGCGGGATTATGTGTGGTAATGTGGTGGGGGGCGGGATTATGTATAGTAATGTGGTGAGGGGGCAGGATTATGTGTGGTGATGTGGTGGGGGGATTATGTGTGGTGATGTGGTGGGGGGGCGGGATTATGTGTGGTAATGTGGTGGGGGGTGGGATTATGTGTGGTGATGTGGTGGGGGGCGGAATAATGTGTGGTGATGTGGTGGGGGGTGGCATTATGTGTGGTCATGTGGTGGGGGGCGGGAATATGTGTGGTAATGTGGTGGGGGGGATTATGTGTGGTAATGTGGTGGGGGGCGGGATTATGTGTGGTGATGTGGTGGGGGGGCAGGATTATGTGTGGTAATGTGGTGGGGGGTGGGATTGTGTGTGGTGATGTTGTGGGAGGCGGGATTATGTGTGGTGATGTGGTGGGGGGGATTATGTGTGCTAATGGGGAGGGGGGCGGGATTATGTGTGGTAATGTGGTGGGGGGATTATGTGTGGTAATGTGGTGGGGGGCGGGATTATGTGTGGTGATGTGGTGGGGGGGCGGGATTATGTGTGGTAATGTGGTGGGGGGTGGGATTGTGTGTGGTGATGTGGTGGGGGCGGGATTATGTGTGGTGATGTGGTGGGGGGGATTATGTGTGGTAATGGGGAGGGGGGCGGGATTATGTGTGGTAATGGGGAGGGGGGCGGGATTATGTGTGGTGATGTGGTGGGGGGGCGGGATTATGTGTGGTAATGTGGTGGGGGCGGGATTGTGTGTGGTAATGTGGTGGGGGGCAGGATTATGTGTGGTGATGTGGTGGGGGGTGGCATTATGTGTGGTGATGTGGCGGGGGGGATTATGTGTGGTAATGTGGTGGGGGGGCGGGATTGTGTGTGGTAACGTGGTGGGGGGCGGGATTGTGTGTGGTAACGTGGTGGGGGGCGGGATTGTGTGTGGTAATGTGGTGGGGGGCGGGATTATGTGTGGTAATGTGGTGGGGGGGCGGGATTATGTGTGGTGATGTGGTGGGGGGGATTATGTGTGGTAATGGGGAGGGGGGCGGGATTATGTGTGGTGATGTGGTGGGGGGGCGGGATTATGTGTGGTGATGTGGTGGGGGAACGGGATTGTGTGTGGTGATGTGGTGGGGGGGCGGGATTATGTGTGGTAATGTGAAGGCAGGATTATGTGTGGTGATGTGGTGGGGGATTGTGTGTGGTAATGGGGTGGGGGGCGGGATTATGTGTGGTGATGTGGTGGGGGGTGGCATTATGTGTGGTGATGTGGTGGGGGGATTATGTGTGGTAATGTGGTGTGGGGCAGGATTATGTGTGGTGATGTAGTGGGGGGATTATGTGTGGTAATGTGGTGGTGGGGCGGGATTATGTGTGGTGATGTGGTGGGGGCCGGGATTATGTGTGGTAATGTGGTGGGGGCGGGATTATGTGTGGTGATGTGGTGGGGGGATTATGTGTGGTAATGGGGTAAAGGGGGCCGGATTATGTGTGGTAATGGGGTGGGGGGCGGGATTATGTGTGGTGATGTGGGGGGTGGGATTATGTGTGGTGATGTGGTGGGGGGGATTATGTGTGGTAATGGGGTGGGGGGCGGGATTATGTGTGGTAATGTGGTGGGCGGCGGGTTTATGTGTGGTGATGTGGTGGGGGGCGGGATTATGTGTGGTGATGTGGTGGGGGGGATTATGTGTGGTAATGTGGTGGGGGGCGGGATTATGTGTGGTAATGTGGTGGGGGGCGGGATTATGTGTGGTAATGTGGTGGGAGGCGGGATTATCTGTGGTGATGTGGTGGGTGGACGGGATTATGTGTGGTGATGTGGTGGGGGATTATGTGTGGTAATGGGGTGGGGGGGCGGGATTATGTGTGGTAATGGGGTGGGGGGGCGGGATTATGTGTGGTAATGTGGTGGGGGGGATTATGTGTGGTAATGGGGTGGGGGGGCAGGATTATGTGTGGTAATGTGGTGGGGGGCGGAATTATGTGTGGTGATGTGGTGATGTGGTGGGGGCATTATGTGTGGTAATGTGGTGGGGGGCGGGATTATGTGTGGTAATGTGGTGGGGGGGCGGGATTATGTGTGGTGATGTGGTGGGGGAATTATGTGTGGTAATGGGGAGGGGGGCGGGATTATGTGTGGTGATGTGGGGGGGCGGGATTATGTGTGGTAATGTGGTGGGGGGCGGGATTGTGTGTGGTAATGTGGTGGGGGGCAGGATTATGTGTGGTAATGTGGTGGGGGCGGGATTATGTGTGGTAATGTGGTGGGGGGATTATGTGTGGTAATGTGGTGGGGGGGCGGGATTGTGTGTGGTAATGTGGTGGGGGGCGGGATTGTGTGTGATAATGTGGTGGGGGGCGGGATTATGTGTGGTAATGTGGTGGGGGGGCGGGATTATGTGTGGTGATGTGGGGGGATTATGTGTGGTAATGTGGTGGGGGAACAGGATTGTGTGTGGTGATGTGGTGGGGGGGCGGGATTATGTGTGGTAATGTGGTGAGGGCAGGATTATGTGTGGTGATGTGGTGGGGGGATTGTGTGTGGTAATGGGGTGGGGGGCGGGATTATGTGTGGTGATGTGGTGGGGGGTGGCATTATGTGCGGTGATGTGGTGGGGGGATTATGTGTGGTAATGTGGTGGGGGCAGGATTATGTGTGGTGATGTGGTGGGGGATTATGTGTGGTAATGTGGTGGTGGGGCAGGATTATGTGTGGTAATGTGGTGGGGGCGGGATTATGTGTGGTGATGTGGTGGGGGGATTATGTGTGGTAATGGGGTAAAGGGGGCCGGATTATGTGTGGTGATGTGGTGGGGGGTGGCATTATGTGTGGTGATGTGGTGGGGGGATTATGTGTGGTAATGTGGTGGGGGGCAGGATTATGTGTGTTGATGTGGTGGGGGGATTATGTGTGGTAATGTGGTGGTGGGGCGGGATTATGTGTGGTGATGTGGTGGTGGGTGGGATTGTGTGTGGTAATGTGGTGGGGGGCGGGATTGTGTGTGGTGATGTGGTGGGGGGGCGGGATTGTGTGTGGTAATGTGGTGGGGGGGCGGGATTATGTGTGGTAATGTGGTGGGGGCGGGATTATGTGTGGTAATGTGGTGGGGGCGGGATTATGTGTGGTAATGTGGTGGGGGCGGAGCTACTGTGCAGGGGGCTGGATTAGCGAGTAATCACGATGCCTCTTATATATATATAGATATATCTTCTATACTTTAAGCATATGCACTTTTGGTTTTTCATTGGCTCATCAATAGAGTACTTTTAACTAATACACCCCCCTTTTTTAGTACCTCACATTTTTTAATTACACATCTATACGGAATATTTTACTGAAGTACGCACATATATCTTTTTACCACGTTGTATGCCTCATACACATGTATATATATGCCCACGATATACAAGCACACTATTATAAGTTTCTCTATAAAGATTGTGGAATATTTCATTTTACTTTTTACCTTGTCCGTTCTTTATATTTTAAATTATTTCTGTAACATAAATTCCCAAGTACGTGCACAATTGTGCCAGTATTGCCATAAAATACAATAAAGGCATATTCTATCATTCCCAACCTTGGTGTTTATTATTATTATTATTATCTTTTATTATTATTATTATTTAATATTAATCTTCATTTTTAATTTTTTTATTTTTGAACTTCCATATGACGGTATTTTGATTCTTAGGCAGAGGAAACTGCAGCTGAGAGCTCTGTATGTGTAATTGAAGTAATCAAAACTTCTTCCTATTTCCTGACACCTTATCAGTCATGGAGGTGGTCGTCTCGGCGAGGCGTCTCAAGTTCTCCAGGCTCGCATCTGCGTGCAGAGCAGCCTGGAACTCCTGGCTAGGGGCAGCCAGAAGCAAAGTCAGGCTCCCTTCCCCACGTGAACCCTCTGGGACCTGCTCTGGGTCCATCTCTGGTTCAGTCACCCCTGTGACTAAGGAGGGTCCAGAAGGCAGAACGTTATCTGTGTTCCGGTCACTCTGACTGCGGGTGACAGCAGCTACGTAGGCTGTCTCCCCGGGGATTTCCACAGACCCATCAGCCGGCGCTGCTATGGGTTCTACCTCCCCATCCACCTCCAGCATCTCAGGAGCAGTGCTATTTATGGGGCAGTTACCTTCCTCTGTGGCACTGGTCAGTTGCACAGCATCACCCTCCTCACGGTTCCCATGCATCTCCCCATTCCCCATAGCACCATCGCTTGCTCCTGTTAGGTGTTCCTCAGCCATTTCACCCCGCTGAGTGACGTGGCTGATCACTCCTGCACCTCTAGACACATCATTCTTAGGAAATAAATGGTTAGCAGGTAAAACATGCACATTTTCACCCTCATCATCATCAGTATGAGGTAAAGCATTACCTAGTATATCACTCTCAGGGGACGCATGCAATTCCCCATCATTATTATTCGCATTAGCATCACCCTTAGCATTAGATTGGGTAGGGGAATCAGGGACATAATATGCAAGCATTCTCCCCAAATCAGTCCCCAATAAAACATCGGTGAGCAAGTTATCGGACAACCCTACCTCCTTCACCCTGCTGCCGGCACTCCAATCTATAAGCACCCGGGCCATTGGCAGGGGACAGCGGATGCCCCCAATCCCACTGACAGTCAGGGCTTCCCCAGAATAATCTCTTTAGGGGCTGCCAGTTCAGGTCGGATGAGGGTTCGTTCCGCCCCCGGTGTTCTTGAGGCCTTTAGCGACATGGCCCCCCACGGGGACGTGCTCCATGTTGTCATACACCCTCCCAACCTCCCCACCCACCAAAAGAACTGCTGCATTAGGCCCCGGGGCCTTCGCTGGGAGGTTCTTCTGCTTCTCCAGACAGTTGGCGCTGATATGACCAGTCCTATTGCAGGCAAAACATTTGCGAAGATCGGTGGTAGGTCTGGTGCTTGCAACCGGGACAGGGCCTCCAATGAGTCGTCCGGCAGGGGTACTGGAGTTGGTTGCAGGCTTACCCCATCTCCAGCTGGCGGTGACTGGCGCCGACAGTTTCGGTATATGGTTAGCCTCATAGGCATCGGCAATCTGCGCTGCTTTAGCCACGTCTTTGGGCTCTCTGTCCACCATGAACTGTCACACCTCAGCTGGGCAAAGACGTAGGAACTGGTCTTTGATCATCAGGTCTCACAGAGGTGCAAAGGTGGTCGCTGACAGTCCATGGGTCCACTGGTCAAAGTGGGTCCCGAGTCCATGCGCCACATTGCTGTAACTGTCGTGTTGGCTACGTTGGAGGTAGCGGAACTTTCAATGGTAAACCTCAGGTGTAAGTTGGTACTTCGTTATCAGGGCCTGCTTGATGACCTCATAGTCTTCATCTTGGTCTGGCGGGAGCGAAGCAAACGCCTCCAGAGCTTTGCCTTTTAGCTCTGGGGTCAGGTATCGGGCCATTGGTTCCCAGGCAGCTGGTACTGTCTGCAGGCTTTTTAAATGCCAGCAGAAAAGTGTCCAAGTCCCCATCGTTTTCCATCACCAGAAAGTGCTCTGGCTGGGATTTAGGGGACAGAGCGTTGCTGGACTCACTGTTCCGCGTGGTAGATGGTACTGCCCCAAGTTGGGCCATCTGCAATTCATGGGCCCCCTGAACTTGGGCCTCCCGGTCCGATCTCTCAGTCTTTTGGAATTGCTGGACCAGCTGCAGACGTCTCTCTGTGTCATCTGCGAAGCATTGCTGCAGAGCCAGCTGCAGGTAGGGGTCCACGCTACCCTGATTGCAAGTAGGGCCGGCATTCAGCGGTTGGAACTCAGCTGCAGCAGCACCTGGGCTGGTGCTAGCTTCTACGTCCACTGGGCTCTGAGAGCGGTTTTGAGCGGCTTCCCATTGCACCAGATCCGCAACCAGTTGGTTTTTGTTTTGCCAGCAGAGTCAATCTGCTTCAACATGCACAAGACAGTAAGAGTGTCCTTGGTCTGCTTCTTATAAAAGGTTTCTCCCAGCATAACCATGGTTGCCAAATAAAGGATAGGACAGAAAAACGAAGAGAAGGGTAGGGGGTAAATGCTATACACACTATTGTCTCAGGACTAGTAAAGACTGAGCTTGTCCTCCAAAACTTTTTTTTTGCTCAAAGTCCTCGCAAAAACTGTGCAAGTTTTTAGTGAGAGGAATGATTGCTCAAACCTGATCACTAATGCTCTATTATCCCACCGCTCTGCCACCAATATGTCATGAATCACAGGGGGAATATTTTGGATTATCCCACCGATGCCACCAATATGTCTTGAACCAGGGTTGTTTGGTTGGCTCTGGTTCTTTATCTATATCCCACTTCACAGTTTCGGTTTGGAACTTGCAGCTCTCTGGCGCCCCCATACCCTCAGGTCAGACAGGGTACTGCACCTAGGATAATTAAAAGCCAGAAAGGCTGCCTTAGTATGTACTGGCTAATGGGCACTCTGCAGCGAGGGCGATATAGCTACTCCCACTCAGGCGGGAACTATGATTATCAACGCTGTCCGTCGCTACCAGTTTTCCCAATGGCTCAGGACACTTCCGCTGCCACCAGCTCCTATTCCTGGCTTAATAATGGGTCAAGAGTAGTGTTGAGCGATACCGTCCGATACTTGAAAGTATCGGTATCGGAAAGTATCGGCCGATACCGGCAAAGTATCGGATCTAATCCGATACCGATACCCGATACCAATACAAGTCAATGGGACTCAAGTATCGGACGGTATCCCTGATGGTTCCCTGGGTCTGAAGGAGAGGAAACTCTCCTTCAGGCCCTGGGAACCATATTAATGTGTAAAATAAAGAATTAAAATAAAAAATATTGCTATACTCACCTCTCCGACGCAGCCTGGACCTCACCGAGGGAACCGGCAGCGTTCTTTGCTTAAAATGCGCGCTTTTCCTTCCTTCCGTGACGTCACGGCTTCTGATTGGTCGCGTGCCGCCCATGTGGCCGCGACGCGACCAATCACAGCAAGCCGTGACGTAATTTTCAGGTCCTTCTAGGCATTCAGTATTTTAAAATTACGTTCCGGCTTTGTGATTGGTCGCGTCGCGGTCACATGGGCGACGCGACCAATCACAAGCCGTGACGTCACGGGAGGCAGGAGACGCGCGCATTTTAAAATGCGCACGTGTCCAGCCTCCCGTGACGTCACGGCTTGTGATTGGTCGCGTCGCCCATGTGGCCGCGACGCAACCAATCACAGCAAGCCGTGACGTAATTTCAGGTCCTTCAGGATTTTAAAATTACGTTCTGGCTTGTGATTGGTCGCGTCGCGGTCACATGGGCGACGCGACCAATCACAAGCCGTGACGTCACGGGAGGCTGGACACGCGCGCATTTTAAAATGCACGCGTCTCCTGCCTCTCGTGACGTCACGGCTTGTGATTGGTCGCGTCGCCCATGTGACCGCGACGCGACCAATCACAAAGCCGGAACGTAATTTTAAAATACTGAATGCCTAGAAGGACCTGAAAATTACGTCACGGCTTGCTGTGATTGGTCGCGTCGCGGCCACATGGGCGGCACGCGACCAATCAGAAGCCGTGACGTCACGGAAGGAAGGAAAAGCGCGCATTTTAAGCAAAGAACGCTGCCGGTTCCCTCGGTGAGGTCCAGTGTCATGATTCCCAATGGCAGGGAAACATCAAAACACAAAGATAACGGACGAGCTCTGGGTGATGGAATCTCGAGCTGACCGTGAGCTAAATCTACCACACAACTAATAGTAGCCAGGGAGCATACCTGATTAACCCTAGATGCCACGCGCCAGCCGGAGGACTAACTACCCCTGGTAGAGGAAGGAACAGACCTGGCTTACCTCTAGGGAAATACCCCAAAAGATGATAGCAGCCCCCCACATGTAATGACGGTGAGTTTAGAGGAAAAGACATACACAGTATAAAGGTAGATTTAGCAAAGAGAGGTCCACTTACTAGATAGCAGAAGGATACAAAAGAGGACTTCACGGTCAACTGAAAACCCTATCAAAAAACCATCCTGAAATTACTTTAAGACTCCTGTGTCAACTCATGACACAGGAGTGGCAATTTCAGCCCACAAGAGCTTCCAGCTACAGAGAATAACAAAACTGCAAACTGGACAAAAGATACAAAACAAAAGGACAAAGTCCACTTAGCTGATCAGCAGACTAGTAGCAGGAACATGCAACCGAAGGCTCTGGTTACAATGATGACCGGCAAGGAAATGACTGGAGAGCAAGGCTAAATAGGAAACTCCCAAACACTGATGGGAGCAGGTGAACTGAGACAGCAAAGACACACAAGTCACCAGTACCACCAGCAACCACCAGGGGAGCCCAAAAGCGGATTCACAACAGTACCCCCCCTTAAGGAGGGGGCACCGAACCCTCACGAGAACCACCAGGACGATCTGGATGAGCCCTATGAAAGGCACGAACCAAATCCGAGGCATGAACATCAGAGGCAGTTACCCAAGAATTATCTTCTTGACCATAGCCCTTCCATTTAACCAGATACTGAAGTCTCCGTCTGGAAATACGGGAGTCCAGGATCTTCTCCACAACGTACTCCAATTCACCCCCTACCAGCACAGGAGCAGGAGGTTCAGTAGAAGGAACCACCGGTACCTCATACCTCCGCAACAACGACCGATGGAACACATTATGGATAGCGAAAGATGCCGGGAGGTCCAAACGAAAGGACACAGGGTTAAGAATCTCCAAAATCCTATAAGGACCGATGAACCGGGGCTTAAACTTAGGAGAAGAAACCCTCATAGGGACAAAACGGGAAGACAACCACACCAAGTCCCCAACACGACGGCGAGGACCAACACGACGCCGGCGGTTAGCAAACTGCTGAGTCCTCTCCTGGGACAACTTCAAATTGTCCACCACTTGTCCCCAAATCCGATGCAACCGATCCACCACAGCATCAACTCCCGGACAATCCGAAGATTCCACCTGACCAGATGAAAAACGAGGGTGAAACCCTGATTTGCAAAAGAAAGGGGAAACCAAAGTGGCAGAACTAGCCCGATTATTAAGAGCAAACTCTGCCAACGGCAAAAAGGCAACCCAGTCATCCTGATCCGCAGACACAAAACACCTCAAATAAGTCTCCAAAGTTTGATTAGCTCGCTCCGTCTGGCCATTAGTCTGAGGATGGAATGCAGACGAAAAAGACAAATCAATTCCCAACCTGGAACAGAATGTCCGCCAAAATCTAGACACGAACTGGGTTCCCCTGTCAGAAACGATGTTTTCCGGAATCCCATGCAGGCGAACCACATTTTGAAAAAACAGAGGGACCAATTCAGATGAGGAAGGCAACTTAGGCAATGGCACCAAATGGACCATTTTAGAAAAACGGTCACACACCACCCAGATGACAGACATCTTCTGAGAAACAGGGAGATCAGAAATAAAGTCCATAGAGATGTGCGTCCAAGGCCTCTTCGGAATAGGCAAGGGCAACAATAACCCACTAGCCCTAGAACAACAAGGCTTGGCCCGAGCACAAACATCACAAGACTGCACAAAAACACGCACATCTCGAGACAGGGAAGGCCACCAGAAGGACCTAGCCACCAAATCTCTAGTACCAAAAATTCCAGGATGACCTGCCAGAGTAGAAGAATGAACTTCCGAGATGACTCTACTGGTCCAATCATCAGGAACAAACAGTCTACCAGGTGGACAACGATCAGGTCTATCTGCCTGAAATTCTTGCAAAGCACGTCGCAAGTCTGGGGAGACAGCAGACAAAACCACCCCATCCTTAAGGATACCAGCAGGTTCAGAATCCCCAGGAGAGTCAGGCTCAAAACTCCTAGAAAGAGCATCTGCCTTCACATTTTTAGAACCCGGTAAGTATGAGACCACAAAATTAAACCGAGAAAAAAACAACGACCAGCGTGCCTGTCTAGGATTCAGGCGCCTGGCAGACTCCAGATAAATCAGATTCTTGTGATCAGTCAAAACCACCACCTGATGTCTGGCACCCTCAAGCCAATGACGCCACTCCTCAAACGCCCACTTCATGGCCAAAAGCTCCCGATTACCAACATCATAGTTTCGCTCGGCGGCCGAAAATTTACGAGAAAAGAACGCACAAGGTCTCATCAATGAGCAATCGGAACTTTTCTGCGACAAAACCGCCCCTGCTTCGATCTCGGAAGCATCGACCTCAACCTGAAAGGGAAGAGAAACATCAGGCTGGCGCAACACAGGAGCAGACGAAAAGCGGCGCTTAAGCTCCCGAAAGGCCTCCACAGCAGCAGGGGACCAATCGGCAACATCAGCACCCTTTCTAGTCAAATCAGTCAAAGGTTTAGCAACGCCAGAAAACCCAGTTATAAATCGACGATAGAAATTAGCAAAGCCCAAGAATTTCTGAAGACTCTTAAGAGAAGTAGGCTGCGTCCAGTCACAAATAGCCCGAACCTTAACAGGGTCCATCTCAACAGAAGAAGGGGAAAAAATTTACCCCAAAAAAGAAATCTTTTGAACCCCAAAAACACACTTTGAACCCTTTACACACAAAGAACTAGTCCGCAAAACCTGAAAAACCCTCCTGACCTGTTGAACATGAGACTCCCAGTCATCAGAAAAAATCAAAATATCGTCCAAATACACAATCATAAATTTATCCAAATATTCACAGAAAATATCATGCATAAAGGACTGAAAGACCGAAGGTGCATTTGAAAGGCCGAAAGGCATTACTAAATACTCAAAATGGCCCTCAGGCGTATTAAATGCGGTTTTCCACTCATCCCCCTGCTTAATTCGCACCAAATTATACGCCCCACGAAGATCAATCTTAGAGAACCACTTAGCCCCTCTTATGCGAGCAAACAAATCAGTCAACAAAGGCAACGGATACTGATATTTGACTGTAATTTTATTCAGGAGTCGATAATCAATACAAGGCCTCAGAGAGCCATCCTTCTTAGACACAAAGAAAAAAACAGCTCCTAAAGGAGATGAAGAAGGACGAATATGTCCCTTTTCCAGGGACTCCTTAATATACTCTCGCATAGCAGCATGTTCAGGCACAGATAAATTAAACAAACGACCCTTTGGAAATTTACTGCCAGGAATCAGATCTATGGCGCAATCACAATCTCTGTGGGGAGGGAGAGAACCAATCTTAGGCTCTTCAAAAACATCACGATAATCAGACAAAAATGCTGGAATCTCAGAGGGAGTAGATGACGAAATGGAAACCAAAGGTACATCCCCATGAGCCCCCCGACATCCCCAGCTTATCACAGACATTGTTTTCCAGTCAAGGACTTGGTTATGAGATTGTAACCATGGTAATCCAAGCACTAAAACATCATGTAAATTGTACAACACAAGGAAGCGAATCACCTCCTGATGGTCTGGAGTCATACGCATAGTCACTTGCGTCCAGAATTGTGGTTTATTACTAGCCAAAGGGGTAGAATCAATACCCTTCAGAGGTATAGGGACTTCCAGTGGCTCTAAATCAAACCCACAGCGCCTGGCAAAGGACCAATCCATAAGACTCAGGGCGGCGCCAGAGTCCACATAGGCATCCACAGTAATAACTGATAATGAACAAATCAAGGTTACAGACAGAATAAATTTAGACTGTAAAGTGCAAATAGACTTGTCAGCCTTCTTTGTGCGTTTAGAGCATGCTGATATAACATGAGCAGAATCACCACAATAGAAACATAACCCATTTTTACGCCTGTAATTCTGCCGCTCGCTTCTGGACAGAGTTCTGTCACATTGCATATTCTCTGGTGACTTTTCAGAAGATACCGCCAAATGGTGCACAGGCTTGCGCTCCCGCAAACGCCGATCAATCTGAATAGCCATTGTCATGGACTCATTCAGACCTGTAGGCGCAGGGAACCCGACCATAACATCCTTACCGGCATCAGAGAGGCCCTCTCTGAAATTTGCCGCTAGGGTGCACTCATTCCACTGAGTAAGCACAGACCATTTACGAAATTTTTGGCAGTATATCTCAGCTTCATCTTGCCCTTGAGATAGGGCTATCAAAGCTTTTTCAGCTTGAATCTCCAAATTAGGTTCCTCATAAAGCAAGCCTAAAGCCAGAAAAAAGGCATCCACATTGAGCAACGCAGGATCCCCTGGTGTCAATGAAAATGCCCAGTTTTGAGGGTCACCTCGCAGCAAAGAAATCACAATCTTAACCTGCTGGACAGGATCTCCAGAGGAGTGAGGTCTGAGAGAAAGGAATAATTTACAATTATATTTGAAATTCAGAAACCGAGATCTATCTCCGGAAAACACCTCTGGTGTAGGAATCTTAGGTTCAGACATCGGAGTATGTATAACAAATTCTTGTAAATCTTGAACCTTAGTAGCAAGATTATTTAAACCTGCAGCCAAGCTCTGAGGATCCATCTTTAAACAGGTGAGATCAGAGCCATTCAAGGATTAGAAGGAGAGAAAGGCAAAGGCTGTAATTAGAGCTGAAATACAACTGATCCAACTATGGAGCAAACATAGGAAAAAAAACAAACAAAAAAAAAACTCTACAGACTTCTTTTTCTCTCCTTTCTTCTGCCAGTAACTTTAACACGGGCCGGTCATACTGTCATGATTCCCAATGGCAGGGAAACATCAAAACACAAAGATAACGGACGAGCTCTGGGTGATGGAATCTCGAGCTGACCGTGAGCTAAATCTACCACACAACTAATAGTAGCCAGGGAGCATACCTGATTAACCCTAGATGCCACGCGCCAGCCGGAGGACTAACTACCCCTGGTAGAGGAAGGAACAGACCTGGCTTACCTCTAGGGAAATACCCCAAAAGATGATAGCAGCCCCCCACATGTAATGACGGTGAGTTTAGAGGAAAAGACATACACAGTATGAAGGTAGATTTAGCAAAGAGAGGTCCACTTACTAGATAGCAGAAGGATACAAAAGAGGACTTCACGGTCAACTGAAAACCCTATCAAAAAACCATCCTGAAATTACTTTAAGACTCCTGTGTCAACTCATGACACAGGAGTGGCAATTTCAGCCCACAAGAGCTTCCAGCTACAGAGAATAACAAAACTGCAAACTGGACAAAAGATACAAAACAAAAGGACAAAGTCCACTTAGCTGATCAGCAGACTAGTAGCAGGAACATGCAACCGAAGGCTCTGGTTACAATGATGACCGGCAAGGAAATGACTGGAGAGCAAGGCTAAATAGGAAACTCCCAAACACTGATGGGAGCAGGTGAACTGAGACAGCAAAGACACACAAGTCACCAGTACCACCAGCAACCACCAGGGGAGCCCAAAAGCGGATTCACAACAGTCCAGGCTGCGTCGGAGAGGTGAGTATAGCAATATTTTTTATTTTAATTCTTTCTTTTACACATTAATGTTGTTTCGATACCGATACCCGATACCACAAAAGTATCGGATCTCGGTATCGGAATTCCGATACAGCAAATATCGGCCGAAACCCGATACTTGCGGTATCGGAATGCTCAACACTAGTCAAGAGCCAACCCAATTAGTAGCGTAATTTACTTCAGAGGACAACACGTTATAGAGCAAGGAGAAACCAAGCTAGTAAGTTTATATATTTTACACCAAAAGTGTTTACAAAAGTATAACAAGATATTACAAAAGGAGCCAAGTATCGTATATACAGACGATTACAAAAATAAGGGGATTAAAGATGAAAATAGACTTACAGTTCTTTCATATCATTTCATAGGAGACCATGCGGTGCGGGGGAGGGGCGATAAATCAAGATGCATTACAGAGCGTCTCTCAGCTAGCCTCCTGGACAAAAGCTAGTGAAAAATGAAGTCTCACTATCTTATACCTGGGCCCAAAACCATGGCACTCCCCCTGAGCTGACCTCACTCGGAGGCTGAATACTCCCCTTTTCAAAGTTATGAAAAGCCATCTCTAACCATATCTCGGCGTATGAACCTCGTAGAAGAAAGACAAAGTTTTCATTATGCTCATCATGACATGGGGGTTCATTTAAGCATAAACACAAAGTGGGTATGAGCCCCGGTTAAGCAGTAATCTGTTTCTCTGTTTCTGCTAGGCGCTGCGCTTAGAAAACGCACGGGTGTGTAGCCCTATTGTTGCACATCCCAAATATATAACTTTCATATCTCTGACACCACCTGAGGTCGAGTTATTCATCATGAATCATTCTCACACAACTCAGAAGATGCATGGCTGCAAACAAAAGCATTCCTGAGGGAGGGGGAAAGGAGTATAGGATTACACAGAGCTGACTGGCAGTGTGAGGAGGGGGGTCAGAAAGCCCACAGCGTGTCTGGGCCACACGTCACTTACGCAGGAAGATGCAGCAGAGCTCAGTGTGTGATCGAACAATAAGACATTACGTCATATTTCCTGACAATAAGATTGCTTTATTAGTTTGTAAACTAGCTTTAAATGACATAGAGAATTACAGTATGTAAAAGCTGATGTTAAAGGGCACCTGTCACCCCCAAAATGGCTGGTGAGGTAAGCTCACCGGCATCAGGGGCTTATCTACAGCATTCTGGAATGCTGTAGATAAGCCGCCGATGTTACCTGAAAGAGGAGAAAAAGACGTTAGATTATACTCACCCAGGGGCGGTCCCGCTCTGGTCCGCGTCCGATGGGTGTCTCCGGTCCGCTCCGGCGCCTCCCATCTTCGTTCCATGACGTCCTCTTCGGGTCTTCGCGCCGCGGCTCCGGCGCAGGCGTACTTTGTCTGCCCTATTGAGGGCAGAGCAAAGTACTGCATTGCGCAGGCGCCGGGCCTCTCTGACCTTTCCGGCGCCTGCGCACTGCAGTACTTTGCTCTGCCCTCAACAGGGCAGACAAAGTACGCCTGCGCCGGAGCCGCGGCGTAAAGACCCGAAGAGGACGCCATGGAATGAAGATGGGAGGCGCCGGAGCGGACCGGAGACACCCATCAGACGCGGACCAGAGCGGGACCGCCCCTGGGTGAGTATAATCTAACGTCTTTTTCTCCTCTTTCAGGTAACATTGGGGGCTTATCTACAGCATTACAGAATGCTGTAGATAAGCCCCTGATGCCGGTGAGCTTACCTCACCAGCCATTTTGGGGGTGACAGGTTCCCTTTAAAAATACATTGCATACGTATGTCATACGGATGCTAGATAAGAAAAATTGCATTGCAGTCGCATGACACTCATCTTACTTTTCTGGATCAACATCGGACCGATTTTGTTTATACTCTAGTGTCACAGTGCTCAATGTGGGTGACAGCACAAATAAAATAACCTTTACACACACTGTCAGGTCGGCACCGTTATACTGAATAAAATGATACCTGGTGATGAAATCCGTCTCTTGGTTGTCATTTAATCCTTATTTTCAGTTTTGAGTTAATGATATGCTCGTGCTCTGCGGTGGCCTGTGAGGGGATCTGTGGGGGTCTTTATGTGGTGCTCTGATTGGCTATTCATAAAGCAGACTGCTGACAGGTCACTGATCCCTCACTGACCTGCCCCCTAGTTTGCATAATGAATAATTTGTACATGCTGTGTTAATAATAAATGTGGTTGAGATTATTTTGATAGTAAAATAAAATCAACTTGAAAATGGCGCCGCCGGCGCCTGCGCAGTAGCTGCTACCGGTGTGTATAGAGGTGATCCTATCGCTGCTACTGTGCAGGCGGCGCCATCTTGGTGGAGGACATTTTTATTTTTCTCTAGCAAGATGGCGCTGCCGGCCCCTGCGCAGTAGCAGCTACAGGATCACCTCTATACACACCGACAGCAGCTACTGCGCAGGCGCCATTTTCAAATGGATTTTTTTTAAGATAACCTCAAGCACATTTATTAACAACACAGTAAACATGCTTTTATGCTGCAGCGCAAGTGCCACTGCCGGCGCCTGTCTGCAGAAGGGTTTTTTCAGTATGTACAATATTCATTATGTAATGTCTGCATTATAAATACCTAATCAGAACACCACACGAAGACTCCCTACTGGCCGGCCCTGGAGCACGAGCATATCATTAACTCAAAACTGAAAACAAAGATTATACAACAAGCAGAAGACGGATTTCATCCCCAGGTATCAGTGTAAGGCCGGGGTGACACTTGCGAGTGTGATGCAAGAAACTCGTGCAAGTCTCAATACCCGGCACTCAGGACCAGAGCGAGCAGCTGCATAGAAATACATGCAGCTGAACGCTCCAGTCCCGAGTGTCGGTGGCAGTGGGGGGTACTGAGACTCGCGCGAATTTCTTGCATCACACTTGCAAGTGTGACCTCGGTCTAATCAGTATAAATAGCTGGCGTCACACTAGCAGTATTTGGTCAGTATTTTACATCAGTATTTGTAAGCCAAAACCAGGAGTGGAACAAATAGAGGAAAAGTATAATAGAAACATATGCACCACTTCTGTATTTATCACCCACTCCTGGTTTTGGCTTACACATACTGATGTAAAATACTGACCAAATACTGATAGTGTGACGGCAGCCTTACGGCGCCGACCAGACAGTCTGTAGGCTATGGTGCACAATCCTGCTGATGGGTTATTATTATCATAGCGCCATTTATTCCATGGCGCTTTACATGTGAGGAGGGGTATACATAATAAAACAAGTACAATAATCTTGAACAATACAAGTCACGACTGGTACAGGAGGAGAGAGGACCCTGCCCACAAGGGCTCACAATCTACAAGGGATGGGTGAAGATACAGTAGGTGAGGGTAGAGCTGGTTGTGCAGCAGTTTGGTCGATCGGCGGTTACTGCAGGTTGTAGGCTTGTCGGAAGAGGTGGGTCTTCAGGTTCGTTTTTAAGGTTTCCATGTTAGGCGAGAGTCTGATATGTTGTGGTAGAGAGTTCCAGAGTAGGTTCCCTTTAAACTAGTGCACAAACTGCAAAAAATAAGTTATGTAGTCCTTAATTGTAAGTTAATAACTCAAGCAACTGGTATAATCAGGGCCGGACTGGCCATCGGGCAGTTCTGGCAAATGCCAGAAGGGCCGGTGCCAGTAGTGGGCTGCTGCGCGCCGACTCAAATGCACCGCCGCGGCCGCAGTTGATTGCAATGATGGAGGAGAGAACATCTGCTGACACTCCCTCTCCCATCATTCCCCACTCTGCCTCTGACACTGCGGGTGCGCGCACTCACCGTGTCAGAGGCATTGCTGCGGCAGCCGCCGAGACAGGAGCAGGGAGCAACGTGGGCACGAGGAGTGGTGAGGAGTGTTTTTTTTTTATATCTGGACTGTGGATCCATTCTCGGGGGGGAGGAGAAATGCGGGCTGTGCTGTATACTACTATGTGGGCTGTGCTATATACTACTGTGTGGGCTGTGCTGTATACTACTGTGTGGGCTGTGCTATATACTACTGTGTGGGCAGTGCTATATACTACTATGTGGGTTGTGCTATATACTACTATGTGGGCTGTGCTGTATACTACTATTTGGGTTGTGCTATATACTACTATGTGGGCTGTGCTATATACTACTATGTGGGCTGTGCTGTATACTACTATGTGGGCTGTGCTATATACTACTGTGTGGGCTGTGCTGTATACTACTGTGTGTGCTGTGCTATATGCTACTGTGTGGGCTGTGCTGTATGCTACTGTGTGGGCTGTGCTGTATACTACTGTGTGGGCAGTGCTGTATACTACTGTGTGGGCAGTGCTGTATACTACTGTGTGGGCAGTGCTGTATACTACTGTGTGGGCTGTGCTGTATACTACGTGGGTTGTGCTGTAAACTGCTACATGGGCTGTGCTGTATACTGCTACGTGGGCTGTGCTGTATACTGCTACGTGGGCTGTACTGTATACTGTTATATGGGCTGTGCTGTTCCTCTACATGGGCTGTGCTGTATACTACTATGTGGGCTGTGCTGTATACTGCTGTGTGGGCTGTACTGTATACTACTGTGTGGGCTGTGCTGTATACTACTACGTGGGCTGTGTTATCTGCTATGCGGGTTGTGCTATATACTATGCGGGCTTTGCTATATACTATGTGGATTGTGCTATATACTATGGGGGGTATATTCTATTTTATGGGGGAGGCTGTGTTATAGACTATGGGGGGTATATTATATTCTATGGGGGAGACTGTGTTATATATTATGGGGGGCTGCATTATATTCTATGGGGGGCTGTATTAGATTTTATGAGGGATGATTGCATCATACTGTTTGATGGGGCTGCATTATATTCTGTGGGCAGGTGGGCTGTATTATATTCTATACGGGGCTACAATATATTTAATGGGGGGCTGTATTATATTTATATTCTTTGAGGGGTGATTGCATTATACTCTATGAGGGGGCTGCATTAAACTATGAGGGGGCTGCATTATATTCTATGGGGTGGCTGCATTATACTCTAGGGTGGCTGCATTATACTATATGTGGGCTGCATTATACTGTATTGAGGACTATGGGGAATACATTATACTATATGAAGAACTATGGGGTGCATTATACTATGGGAAGTGAATTGCACTACATGGATGACTATGGCGGGGCATTATACTATATGGAGCACTATGAGGAGTGTATTATACTATGTGGAGGACTGAGCAGTGTATTTTAATATATGGAGGACTATAGGGAGTGTATTATACTATATGGAGGACTGTGGTGCACATTATAATATATGGAGGACTATGGGGTGTATTTTACTAAACAAGTAAAATGCTGCATATTCAGATTGTTTTTGCTGGAACAAAAATCATTGTTCTCAGCAGCACATCGCCGGTGCAAACTGTAGATGTGCTGCTGATAGCATGATACTGTATGGTGATCTGTTAGTGATCTATTAGTGATCGTTCTGTCCCATCATTATTCCTCAGTTGGTGGAAAGAGGCCGGGAAACAAGCGTTGAACAACTTCAGTATTGTTGATCAAACTCATTTAGCGTCCTGAGATCAGCGCTTGTAAATACAACAGAAATGCTTCTGTGTGATGTGCGATATGTTAGCATTTGGGGCCCCATTTTAAACTTTACCTAGGGCCCCACTTTGCCTAAAACCGGCCCTGCCTACAAGTGTACAAAGATATTATACAGTCACCATGTGACAAGTGGGCCTGTGTAATTTCAAATGCCAGGGCTGAATTTTAGTCCCAGTCCGGCCCTGGGTAGAATGGTGTGAGTTGAGTGTGCAGCATTGGTGGGGGGGGGGGGGGGCGTCACATGATTGCTCTCTAGCTGCAGTCTCTTGGCTTTCTCCACCCTAGTTCTGTACTGTGGAGGGTTCATAGTATAATCCTGTCTCTGGAGTCCTTGCCATGCTTTTTAGTCATCCTAGCAATGCTTCAGGGATGACTCCACCCTCTTGTCCTGGGGCCAATCATCCAGGGTGCTCCCAGTGACGTCAGCAGCCTCTTAAGTACTGTGTTCTGTCCTCCCCCAGATGAGATCAGTGCTGTGCTATGTGTGAGCAGAGAGCGACCATGAATGGCCTGTGCACCCTGCAGCAGCTCCAGCCAGAGTCCGAGCCGGTCAGTCATCATGTCTATAGATAGATATGTATACATGTGTATGTGATTTTTTCCCTCTTGGTAAATAGCTTGGAGCTGTATAGAGTGGATTGTTTCTATGTTCTCTGTCTGTACCTGTCATTATAGTGGGAGTTGTTACTTTGGATGGCTGTGGTACTCTGGGAGGCGATGTTAGGGCTCATTCACACTTGTGTTTTACAGCTTCATATAGTTTTAGTAATTTGATAAAACGTTGCCAATGATTTTGTAACATTACCATGCCATAATTTTTCAATCCACGACATGTGATAATGGCTTCCTATGTTATTGCTTGTCACCCCCACAAAAGTCAATGACCTTGAAACTTCGTTATAGTGGCTATTTCCGCAATGTTCCAACAGGAAAGTAACACTTAAAGCTTTTAGACAAAAAGTCGAACAAATCCAACTCAAGAAAAAAATTGTAAAAAAGCAAAGCATCCATTCAGTGCGGGCGTACTTCTAATATACATGTGTAAGACTGAACCCTTACACAGTATTTTGGTGGGAGTCGTTACATTGTATCTATAGTAAGACTGTGTTCTGCAATGTATGGCTGTACAGATGGTCCTGGGGGAAGACCACTTAGGTGGCCTCTCAGTCCATGGACCTGCCCAGACATCAGCCTCATATCTACCTTCAGGAATGTCAGCTTTTCTCTAGGCCTGCTCTGCTATCTGGAGTCCTGTTCTCTTACACAGTGCTGCCATAAATGATTAATCAGCTGCACTGAGAATAGGACAGTGAGGCTGCTACCAGCGAGGAAAGGCATCAACGTTGTGAGTAGAGGACTTTTAGTCCTCGTTGCTGATCACTCACCCTAGTCAGATTACAGGGCTACATCCACCTTACCGTCAGTATGAGTTCAGTGTAAATTACACAGTCATTCTCCAGCTGCGAATAGTCACTGTGTGCCTCATGGATGATCACCACTGGCCACTCACTTATTAAGCTATGAGCTCACTGGGACAGCTCTGTGGAGTCGCGGAGTAAAGGGTGTTATTATGAGGCGGGTCACTGTGAATGTTCAGCAAGTGCCTGTAAATCCACTCACGTAAGTGGCTGTGGTGAACGATCACTGTCTTTTACTCCTAGGACAGTCTAAAAACGCTGCGTTTGACCCTACGTGACGACAAGTCTCCTGACAGGACAGACACCACTAAAGTGAAGGTGAGCCTGCAACTACAAGACCCCTTTTTCCCCCTCCTGCCGATACCATATTGCTATCTGTTGGCACTTACCTACGGGAATAGAAGGATGGCCACTCAGGGTGGCTGTCACCTATTTTTTTCAGCCTGCCTAGATTGTCCCGCAGACATGGCGTCATTTTCTGCTGATGTTATGATGCAAATTCCTCGTATTGACATCTGACACCCTCACATATTCATCAGAAAGGAAGCAAAATGTACCCCGATATCAATGACATGGATCTATATTGACCCCCTTGGTGTAAACAGCTGTCACTAATTTTTCCTTGTTGTCCTCAGCCAGTGGGACGTGCCTTCGCCCTCATTTCCTCCCGCCCCCTACGAGGATCCCAACCCCTCAATTCGGAACTGATCAAATCCAAAGATGGAGATGAAGAGATTATTAAAGTACGAGACTTCCCATTTAGAAGGTTTGGTTGTTTCCTCCTAGTGTGTCAGCTCCAGGGAATGTACAGACAGGTGGAGGCCATTTTATGTCACTGAGGAATGTGATCTATATGGATGAAGATTACTGACTACTTAATGTGATGAATGGAGTAGCATATAATTATAGCGGCATTGATCCCACAGATATTCTATCACGCAGACATATGTCCTCTCCCTGTTATTGTGGTGGAGCTCGAGACAGAATAATTGAGGCATAGGTGTGTCCTGTAAAAACATAAAGGTTGTTTGCAGTGGTATTAGTGTCTCGCGCTGACCTCCATTTACATATCAATAGTTACAACTGCTCATACTGGGGAAGAGAGAAGAGCAGTAATGGAAAGCAACCATATTATTGTCAGGCCAACCTTGCTCTCTTCATGGCAGAAATGAGAGTGATCCTAGCACAGAAGTATGCACGGTGTTTAGAGCAGTCTGTGTCTGTCAGCCTTCAGTAATCAGTATAGATTATAGCTGGGTGTCCTCCTCTCCAGGTATATCTCAAAGCCAAAGCGGAGAACAAGAAAAACCATGAGTGGAACGTCAGCCAGCTAAGGAACGAGGTGCGGCAGATCCAGGAGGTGAGCAAGGAAATAATTACTGACATCCTCACTAACAAGGCTCAAGAAAGGATTATTAATTTTGATGCCACCATAGTTTGCAAACTTAATGTATGTAGCAGTATGTTTGCTTAGTCCTTGGTTGTCAGGTTTTCTGCACGTCATACTAGGGAGCTGAAAAAGGCTGCCCACCTGCAATGTCATAGCCATAGCCGGGCATTGCTGTGTATACCCATACTAAAGTGTATAATCCTGCCATAATGACCACTTGGAGCTCCGGGTTAATTTCGGACCTCTGCTCCTGTTCTGTGCATGAACACTCTTCTTCCTGCTTGCTCTGCTGTAATGGTATTACAAGCCATGACTTATTATTGTCAGGTTAAATTACAAAGAATGGTTTGTTGTGAGCTCAGTATGGATGGTTGGGATATTCTTCATACAAACCCTGATCATAGAGTAATGTCTTCTCCTCTAGGCTCGCACCTCCTTGACTCTTCTAAGAAAAGACCTTGATGCCTCCAAGCATGAGGTTCACCAATCTGACAAGGTAAACTCTAGATTTTCACAGGACGCCCTGCAGAACATTTGGACAGTGTTCTTATGACTTGTCTTGCTGTGTAGGGTGATCTGGTGGGAAGGCAGAATGGCGATGGACTTAGTAATACACTGTGGTCACACACAGCGGCTCATGAAGAGGTGAGCAGAGAAGGCTGTAGTGCCCCAATAAGCAACTTTTCCATTTTAGTCTTAATTCATTATTTGTATTTTGTGACTTTAGGAATTTCCACTAGATAATGGCAAGAACATGAGGGAGACGGCACAGAGGTTGTATGCCAGACTTCAGGAAACTGAGAGACGGCACCAGGCAGACCGCAAGATGTATGAGGTCAGACTAAGAATGTGTCTAGAACAATGCTATATTATCTAAAAGAAACTTTTCAAAAATGTAGATGTTTTGAATTTTTAGGAAAAACTAACACAATGGCAACAGGAGGCTGAGCAGAGCCAGCGAGCACGTATAGAGGCGCAGGGAGTAGCTGCTGGGCGGCAGAAAGAGGTAGATGAGCTGAAGAGGCTGATGTCCAACATGGAGAAGGTAACAGCTGTTAACTAAATTCCACTTTATTTATTGACCTATTTTTGAAAGATATGTGGTGGTGGATTTGTATGATCTGGACACCCCAATTCTCAGGATAGCATGGCCACAGTTGTCAGTAAAGCTCATAAAACATTTATATTCCATAAAAATGTGGTTGTCAGGATCGTAAAGTAATGTGCACTGTCTCGGGAAGACCAGATTCATCATTGTTTTTTTTTTTTTTTCCACTTACAGGAACACCAGCAGCTGCTTCAGACAGTAAAACATAATGAGCAGGAGTTGGATAAAATGAGAGAACAGAATCAGCAAGAGGGACCCATGCAGGAGAGGTGAGAGGAGGCCTGTGAATGGGGTGTACTGATCTCTCAACAGCTGTACCATGCATACAACGGAGATCCTATAGCTAATTCATGAATCCCCACATAGCTTATATATCAGCATGCTTTGGTGGTTCAAGCCCTCTTCCCATATCCATTTTCAGAGTGGGAAAGAAGTGAAGGCTGCCCGTACCCTTAAAGAGCCCAAATGACTACCCCCTTCTAATGGGTCCCCAGAGCTGCCCATGAAGTCCCTCTATAGTCCAGTCGGCACTGGACAGCACCCTATGGTGCTGACTTTAGTGATCTTTCTTTGTTGTCTTCTAGATGTCAAGAACTGGAAAAGACGGTGTCTACTCTGAAAGAGAAAATTCATCACCTCAACGACATGCTGAAAAGCCAACAGCGTAAAGTGCGTCAGATGATTGAGCAGGTAACTGCAGAGGATTCTGGGATGGTTTCATGTCAGAAAGGAGATGACCAAGTCAGACAACTTCTACATAATTCACACAGTGGCCAGAGAATTTCATCTCCTTGTGATATTTTCTATCTTCAGCTCCAGCATTCCAGGACAGCCACACAAGAAAAAGACTTGCTCATTCAAGAACTGCAGGAGAAAGTGTCATGGCTGCAGGCAGAGGTGAGACCGGAGTGTGTGATATACACATTTAGTTCTGAAGCTTTTACACCGGCCTAATATCACGTTCTCAATCATTGTGACTGCACAAGTCGTGAGAATTTGGGCATCATTGAATGAATCTTTGAGTATTGGAGTTAACCCCTCGTGGAAACCTGTGTCGTAACCAAATGAGATAGCAGAAAGAGGTGTGATCTGAACAGCCGTGTAAATTACAGCATCAATATTCTAAATGTATTTTCACGTGTGAAGAAACCCTTGATCTGTCTTCTGTCTTGTTTGCCCCGCAGCCACTAGTTTTTTTCTCCAACCCTGATAGCCATGTGGCCAGTGATTCTCTTGAATGTCCAGGGTCTTAGGCTATGTGCACACGCTGCAGATCCGCAGCGGATTTGACGCAACAGTTTTCCATGCGTTTACAGTACCATGTAAACCTATGGAAAACAAAATCCCCAGTGCACATGCTGTGGAAAAACCTGAGCAGAAACGCAGCGGGTTACATTCTGCAGCATGTCAATTCTTTGTGCGGATTCTGCAGCGGTTTACACCTGCTCCTTAACCCCTTAGTGACAGAGCCAATTTGGTACTTAATGACCGAGCCAATTTTTACAATTCTGACCAGTGTCACTTTAAGAGGTTATAACTCTGGAACGCTTTATCGGATCCCGCTGATTCTGAGATTGTTTTTTCGTGACATATTGTACTTCAAGTTAGTGGTAACATTTCTTCGATATTACTTGCGATTATTTATGAAAAAAATGGAAATATGGCGAAAATGTTAAAAATTTTGCAATTTTCAAACTTTGTATTTTTATGCCCTTAAATCAGAGAGATATGTCACAAAAATAGTTAATAAATAACATTTCCCACATGTCTACTTTACATCAGCACAATTTTGGAAACAATTTTTTTTGTTTGTTAGGGAGTTATAAGGGTTAAAAGTTGACCAGCAATTTCTCATTTTTACAACACCATGTTTTTTTTAGGGACCACATCACCTTTGAAGTCATTTTGAGGGGTCTATATGATAGAAAATAACCAAGTGTGACACCATTCTAAAAACTGCACCCCTCAAGGTGCTCAAAACCACATTCAAGAAGTTTATTAACCCTTTACGTACTTCACAGGAACTGAAACAATGTGGAAGAAAAATATGAACATTTAACTTTTTTTTTTGCAATTATTTTACTTCAGAACCATTTTTTTTAATTTTCACAAGTGTAAAAACAGAAATTTAACCACAAATTTTGTTGTGCAATTTTTCCTGAGTACGCCGATACCCCATATGTGGAGGTAAACCACTGTTTGGGCGCACCGCAGAGCTTGGAAGTGAAGGAGCACCGTTTGACTGTTTCAATGCAGAATTGGCTGGAATTGAGATCGGACGCCATGTCGCGTTTGGAGAGCCCCTAATGTGCCTAAACAGTGGAAACCCCCCACAAGTGACACCATTTTGGAAACTAGACCCCTTAAGGAACTTATCTAGATGTGTGGTGAGCACTTTGAACCCCCAAGTGCTTCACAGAAGTTTATAACGTAGAGCCGTGAAAATAAAAAATCGCATTTGTTTTTACAAAAATGATTTTTTTGCTCACAAATTCTTATTTTCACAAGGGTAACAGGAGAAATTAAACCACAAAAGATGTTGTGCAATTTCTCCTGAGTACGTCGATACCCCATATGTGGGGGTAAACCACTGTTTGGGCGCACCGCAGAGCTTGGAAGAGAAGGAGTGTCGTTTTACTTTTTCAATGTAGAATTGAGATCGGACGCCATGTCACGTTTGGAGAGCCGCTGATGTGCCTAAACAGTGGAGACCCCCCACAAATGACACCATTTTGGAAACTAGACCCCTTAAGGAACTTATCTAGATGTGTGGTGAGCACTTTAAACCCCCAGGTGCTTCACAGAAGTTTATAACGTAGAGCCGTGAAAATAAAAAAATCGCATTTTTTCTACAAAAATGATTTTTTGCCTCCAAATTTTTATTTTACCAAGGGTAACAGGAGAAAATGGACCCCAGAAGTTGTTGTACAATTTGTCTTGAGTACGCCGACACCCCATATGTGGGGGTAAACCACTGTTTGGGCGCATGGCTGAGCTCGGAAGCAAAGGAGCGCCATTTGACTTTTCAATGCAAAATTGACTGGAATTGAGATCGGACGCCATGTCGCAGTTGGAGAGCCCCTGATGTGCCTAAACAGTAGAAACCCCCCAAAAGTGACCCCATTTTGGAAACTAGACCCCCCATGGAATTTATCTAGATGTGTAGTGAGAACTTTGAATGCCCAAGTGCATCACAGAAGTTTATAATGCAGAGTCGTAAAAATAAAAAATATTTTTTTTTTAACAATAAAGATTTTTTAGCCCCCAAGTTTTTATTTTCACAAGGGTAACAAGAGAAATTGGACCCCAAAAGTTGTTCTCCAATTTGTCCTGAGTATGCTGGTACCCCATATGTGGGGGTAAACCACTGTTTGGGCGCACGCAGGGCCGTATTTGCCACTAGGCACTTGAGGGCATGTGCCTAGGGCGGGGCCATGCGGGGGGGCAGCACCTGAGCAGGTGTGTGTGCTCCCTTTTTTTTTTTTTTTTTTTTTTAATGCAAAGTCTGGTCCGGCCGGGGTCACCTAAAGGCTTAAGCCCCTCCCCCCCCCCGCCGCCACCTCCTTGCCCATACACACTATGATTGATGCATACTCACCTCACCTGCTCCAGCGACGCCTGGTCTGCTCTCAGTGACTGCACCCTCGCTGTGTGAGCGGTCACATGGTACCGCTGATTAAGGTCATGACCTTAAATCAGCGGTACCACCTGACCGCTCATACAGGACGACGAGGGTGCTGCGCCGGGACACAGCACAGAGGTGGAGGATCCCGTTCTTCTGCGCGCCGTGCGCGGTGTGAGGTGACACAGCCAGGTGAGTATGATGACAGCCAGGGACGGGGGGAGCCGGGGAGGATGAAGGAGGAGGATCGGGGAGCCCGGCAGGCGGCAGCCACAAGATAGATGGGGAGCGGCGGGGCAGGCTGCCGATGAGCCACGCATGGGGGATGGGAGATGACGAGCCAGAGCCACCATGCATGCATACAGGGGGGGGGGATGGGAGATGAGCCACACATACGGGGGGGGGGGGATGGGAGATAAGCCAGAGCCACCATGCATACAGGGAGGGAGGGGGAGATGAGCCATGCATACAGGGAGGGAGGGGGAGATGAGCCATGCATACAGGGGGGGGGGGGGGTGTGAATATGAGCCATGCATACAGGGGGGGGGGGTGAATATGAGCCATGCATACAGGGGGGGGGTGAATATGAGCCATGCATACAAGGGGGGGTGTATATGAGCCATGCATACAGGGGGGGTGTATATGAGCCATGCATACAGGGGGGGTGCATATGAGCCATGCATACAGGGGGGGGGTGTATATGAGCCATGCATACGGGGGGGGGGGGTGAATATGAGCCATGCATACGGGGGGGGGGGGTGAATATGAGCCATGCATACGGGGGGAGCGTGAGCCATGCATATAGGGGGGAATATGAGCCATGCATACAGGAGGGGGGGTCATTATACAGTATCATGGAGAACTGTGTAGCCATTGTACAGTATTGAGCATCATGTGTGGCCATTATACAATATGGAGCATCATGTGTGGCCGTTATACAGTATGGAGCATCATGTGTGGCCGTTATACAGTATGGAGCATCATGTGTGGCCGTTATACAGTATGGAGCATCATGTGTGGCCGTTATACAGTATGGAGCACTGTGGCCATATTTTTTCGTTTATAATTATTGTATATAAAACAGTGTGATCAGCAGTTCGAAATGGCTGTGGTTGGGACGTGGATATGGGTGTGACTAGTTGTGAAATGGGTGTGGTCAGAGGCGTGGCCTAAAATTTGCAGCGGCGCGCCACGCGCCGCACACTTTGTCTCCTTCCCTTCTTCAAAAGTTGGGAGGTATGGTACCGCATTTGCCAGATCATAAGTGCCGCAAATCCCATAGGGAATGAATGAGGCCGAACGCAGTGTTGCCGTAAGTGATCCGTTACGCGGCACATGCAGAAAAATTGCTGGATCAGCGATTCTTGCTAAAGTCACTGCCAATAGTGTCATACTCACCAAAGGGGGGGGGGGGGGGGGGTCAGCACTAAAAGTGCCTAGGGCAGCAGAAACCCTAAATACGGCCCTGGGCGCACGGCAGAGCTTGGAAGGGAAGGAGTGCCATTTTGGAATGCAGACTTTGATAGAATTGTCTGCGGGTGTTATGTTGCGTTTGCAGAGCCACTGATGTACCTAACACAGTAGAAACCCCCCACAAGTGACCCCATTTTGAAAACTAGATGCCCCAAGGAACTTATCTAGATATGTGGTGAGAACTTTGAATGCCCAAGTGCTTCACAGAAGTTTATAATGCAGAGTAGTGAAAATAGAAAATATTTTTTTTCCACAAAAAAGATTTTTTTAGCCCCCAAGTTTTTATTTTCACAAGGGTAACAAGAGAAATTGGATGCCAATATTTGTTCTCCAATTTGTCTTGAGTATGCTGGTACCCCATATGTGGGGGTAAACCACTGTTTTGGCACACGGCAGAGCTCGGAAGAGAAGGAGCGCCATTTTGGAATTCAGACTTTGATAGAATTGTCTGTGGGTGTTATGTTGTGTTTGCAGAGCCCCTGATGTACCTAAACAGTAGAAACCCCCCACAAGTGACCAAATTTTGGAAACTAGACCCCCTAAGGAACTTATCTAGATATGTGATGAGAACTTTGAATGCTCAAGTGCTTCACAGAAGTTTATAATGCAGAGTAGCGAAAATAAAAAAATAAAAAATTTCCCACAAAAAAGATTTTTAGCCCCCAAGTTTTTATTTTCACAAGGGTAACAGGAGAAATTGGACCCCAAAAGTTGTTGTCCAATTTATCCCGAGTACGCTGATGCCCCATATGTGGGGGTAAACCACTGTTTGGGCGCACGGCAAAGCTCAGAAGGGAGGGAGCACCATTTGACTTTTTTAGCGCAAAATTGGCTGTCGTGTTTGGAGACCCCCTGATGTACCTAAACAGTGGAAACCCCCAAATTATAACTCCAACCCTAACTCCAACTCACCCTTAACCCTAATCTCAACCTGATCCATAATCCTAATCACAACCCTAACGATAATCACAACACTAACCCCAAAACAGCCCTAATCTCAACCCTAACCATAACCCTAATCAAAACCCTAAATCCAACACACCCCTAACCCTAATCCCAACCCTAATCCCAAACGTAACCCTAATCCCAAACGTAACCTAATCCCAACCCTAATCCAAACCCTAATCCCAACTCTAACCCTAACTTTAGCCCCAACCCTAACCATAACTTTAGCCCCGTCATCACAAAAAAAGTTCAATGTAACCTTTTTTTTGTACGTCGCGTCCGCCATTTCCGCGCATGCGTGGCCGTAACTCTGCCCCCTCCTCCCCAGGACATAGACTGGGCAGCGGATGCGTTGAAAAACTGCATCCGCTGCCCACATTGTGCACAATTTTCACAACGTACGTCGGGCCGACGCATTGCGACCGCCCCGTACCGACGCAAGTGTGAAAGAAGCCTAAGGCTACTTTCATACTAGCGTCGTACTCGGCCCATCGCAGTGTGTCAGGCCGACGTACCGACGCTAGCGTTGTAAGCGCCGCACAACGGGTGCAGCGGATGCTGTTTTTTCAACGCATCCGCTGCCCCATTGTGAGGTGCGGGGAGGCGGGGGCGGAGTTCCGGCCGCGCATGCGCGGTCGGAAATGGCGGACACGTCGCACAAAAAAGTTACATGTAGCTTTTTTTGTGCCGACGGTCTGCCAAAGCACGACGCATCCGTCGCATGACGGATGCGACGTGTGGCAATCCGTCGCTAATGCAAGCCAATGGAGAAAAAACGCATCCTGCAAGCACTTTTGCAGGATGCGTTTTTTCTCCAACGACGCATTGCGACGGAAGCCAAAAAACGCTAGTGTGAAAGTAGCCTAACCCTAAATTTAGCCCCAACCCTAGCCCTAATTTTAGCCCCAACCCTAACCCTAGCCCTAACCCTAATTTTAGCCCCAACTCGTCTCTCCTGCCGGCCGGCAGATGGCAGCAGATGGCGGGCGCACTGCGCATGCGCCCGCCATGAGGAAAAAGCCGGCCGGCAGGAGGAGACAGAAGAGGACCCAGGGACACCGGGTGAGTATGATAGGGTCCCCGAATCCCCCTATTTCTCTGTCCTCTGATGTGCGATCACATCAGAGAACAGAGAATTACAGATCGCTTTTTTTTTTTTTGCGGTCGCCGGTAAACTGTTAATTACCGGCGATCGCAAAACAGGGGTCGGTGCAAACCGACCCCGATCATGTTCTTTGGGGTCTCGGCTACCCCCGGCAGCCGAGACCCCAAAGATCTTCCGGGCGGCGGGCGCACTGCGCATGCGCCCGCCATTTTTTCCCGGAAAAAAGATGGCGGCGCCCATGGGGAGCCACGAGGAGCACCGGGGGAGATAGGTGAGTATTGGGGGGCTATCGGGGACCCTATTTCTCTGTCCTCCGATGTGCGATCACATCGGAGGACAGAGAAATTAAATGGCAAATCGCATTTTATTTTTTTTGTTGCGACCGCCGGTAAACGGTTAATTACCGGCGATCGCAACTCGGGGGTCGGTAAAAACCCCCCGAATCATGTTCTCTGGGGTCTCGGCTACCCTCGGCAACCGAGACCCCAGAGAAAATCCGACTCTGGGGGGGCGCTATTCACTTTTTCCACAGCGCCGTTAATTAACGGCGCTTGTGGTTAAAAGGCGTATCGGCGGTCGTTAAGGGGTTAATAGGAATCCGCAGGTGTAAAACTGCAGGTGAAATCTGCACAAAAACTGCTGTAATTCTGCGGTAAATCCGCAGTGTGGTTTACGTGCGGGTTTACCAAAATCAGTGAGGAAAAATCTGTACACCTTTCCGCAGCATGTGCACATAGCCTCAAGTTCATGATCTTTTACTGTATCCAACTTGAAGCTGGTCATCTTTTGTTATTGACTTGTCTTTATTTTGTTAGTTTTTAATGTCTCAACATCACATTTCTGTAATTTTACAACTCAAGGAATCAATACCTTTTTGGTCTAGCTTTCACATTAACCAAAAATAGCCTCTAATCTGAGAGGGACCAGGTCTGATATGTACCGGTTTGCCCCGCCAGGTGTTGTCGGAGGAGAAAAGGTTAGGACATGCTGAAGTTCACCACTCAATACACTTATTCCACATGAAAAATAGGCCAAAGCCATAAGCATTCACTAGTAAGAACACATATTGTACATTACTGAGCATGCATGTGTGAGGACCGTTCTGGAGAGAACTGCGGGACAAAATAACCTTGGCCTGGAAGCCATCTGTACATTTATGTCAGTCTCTTTTCTGATAATACTAGTACTGATATCAGTCACATATCTTCAGTGATAACCTTCTACACTATGTTCCAAATTATTATGCAAATGATGTTTTTCTCAGATTTTCCTAAATGGTTGGTGTAAATGACAGTCAGTCTAATAAAAGTCATCACCCGTTAGCGTATACATTGAATTTTATTGAAGAAACCTCCCAATGATAACAACATAATCTCCAAAATGAATAAAAACTCAAAATGCACTGTTCCAAATTATTAGGCACAGTAGAATTTCTAAACATTTGATATGTTTTAAAGAAATTAAAATGCTCATTTGTGGAATTTGCACCATTAGGAGGTCACATTCACTGAACAAAAAAGCTATTTAACTCCAAAACATCCTAACAGGCCAACATAGGACCCCTTCTTTAATATCACCTTCACAAGTCTTGCATCCATTGAACTTGTGAGTTTTTGGAGAGCTTCTACTTGTATTTCTTTGTATGAAGTCAGAATAGCCTCCCAGAGCTGCTGTTTTGATGTGAACTGCCTCCCACCCTCATACATCTTTTGCTTGATGATACTCCAAAGGTTCTCTATAGGGTTGAGGTCAGGGGAAGATGGTGGCTACACCATGAGTTTATCTCCCTTTATGCCCATAGCAGCCAATGACTCAGAGGTATTCTTTGCAGCATGAGCTGGTGCATGGCCATGCATGAAGATGATTTTGCTCCTGAAGGCACATTTCTGCTTTTTATACCATGGAAGAAAGTTGTCAGTTAGAAACTATATACTTTGCAGAGGTCATTTTCACACTTTCAGGAACCTTAAAGGGCCCTACCAGCTATTTCCCCATGATTCTGGCCCAAAACATGACTCCTCCACCTCCTTGCTGATGTCGCAGCCTTGTTAGGACATGGTGGCCATCCACTACTCCATCCATCTGGACCATCAAGGGTTGCTCAACACACATCAGTAAACAAGACTGTTTGAAAATTAGTCTACATGTATGTCTGGGCCCACTGCAACCGTTTCTGCTTGTGAACATTCTTTAGGGGTGGCCAAATAGTAGGATTATGCACCACAGCAAGCCTTTGAAGGATCCTACACCTTGAGATTTGAGGGACTCCAGAGGCACCAGCAGCTTCAAATAACTGTTTGCTGCTTTGTAATGGTATTTTGGCAGCTGCTCTCTTAATCCAATGAATTGGTCTGGCAGAAACCTTCCTCATTATGCCTTTATCTGCATGAACTCTGTCTGCGCTCTGTTTCAGTCACATATCTCTTCACAGTATGATGATCATTCTTAAGTTTTCGTGAAATAGCTAATGTTTTCATGCCTTTTCCAAGGCCTTGCACTATTTAACACTTTTCAGCAGCAGAAAGATCCTTTTTATTTTCCATATTGTTTGAAACCTGTGGCCTGCTTAATTAATGTGGAACATCATTTTTAAGTAGTTTTCCTTTAATTTGAATCACCTGGAAAAATAATTATCACGTGTTTAAGATTGATTTCAGTGATCTATTGAGCCCTGAGACACAATACCATCCACAAGTTTATTTGAAAAGCGAAACAATTAAATCTTTGACACTTAAATGCAATTTGCATAATTATTTGGAACACAGTGTATATATGTTACATAAATCAAATTTCAAGGGGGCTCGGAGGTTTCTGCAGTTCCTATCACTCAACGCAATGAAGCCCTGAAATGGGTAATAGAAGAGAACATTAAATTGTCTTCTCTAATCTGGAGTCTTTGTACTGTCGTCAAACTTTCTTCCTACTTGTATTACTCATAGTCTCAAGGTGACCTCATTTCATTATTTGTTTTTGTTTTCCAGAACCTTGAACTACAGGATAAACTGGAACATTTTCTATCCTCTCAACCAGGACACACGTCTTATCTGCCAAAGAATTACTCCAGACCCAACCTCCAGAATGTGTAGGTTCCTACTGCTGATTCCAGTAGCAGTACAGACCAGCTGTACTATGACTCCGATGGTTTGCTTGCTTTATGCTTTTTGTCCATTAATACGAGCTTTTTTTTCTGCAGCAAACGAGGGTACATCCCTGCTGGCTCTGGAAGGCCATTACCTCTGATCAAGCTGGTAGAGACATGAAATGTGGTCTTAAGCTAGCACCAGCCACATTTCTTCCAGTCGACACCTAGACGAGTACAGGTGGAAGTCAGTTTTCCAGTTGCCTTTTGTTATGCTTCTTCAGTAGACCATCCATCTTCCAGTACATCCTTGTATAAGAAATTAATACCACCTACATTTAACCTGGATAGAGAGGGATGGCGGGAAAGGGGGGAGGTGGGGGGGCTTTAATACACTCATGGATGCTATAAAACAACCTCTGCATAACCTCTATCAATTGAAATGGAAAATAGACAGATTTTATTTTAACAGAGAACCCTGTGGGCCATCATGCAATAAGACACGACTAAGCTATGCAGCGCTGAGAAGATTGTGCCTTTTACTTGTCACCTGAACCAAAGTTGGAGCACCAAGCTGCTGTTACCCAACATGACTTCCCCGACACACCACCTGCTAATATTAGGGCACAGACATCCCTGCTGGCAGGACACACATTAACTGCTTCTATCTAGGGTGGATCAGAAAGGACTAATAAGCCACAGGGAATTTGCTTTCTGCCAAGTGTCTCGTGTAGGTTCTATATAACCCTACACAGCTTGTGTGTGAGCAGTAGTGTATATTATCCTCAGGATCTCTGCACCGCCTTGGGGTACAAATCAGCTTCCACACAGAATGGACATAAATGTCGTATAAGTGAAGAAACTGTGAAGAACGCTGATCCAGGAAGCCTTCAAATCTTACACAAGCTCCTTCAATTGGCCTGGGTGGGAATCCAGTAGTGGACCCCTTGTCCATAGGATATGCTAAGATCATAAAAACACTGAGGTGGTCAAAGCAATATACAGTCAGTTCAGGCTGCAGCTACCGATGTGCCGAGCCGTGTAGTGACAGGTACGTGTATCACAAAAGTGACCTACAAACCTGTAATCCACACACTAAGGGCTAGAGGCTGAGCCTTGTGTGTACTATTGTTGAGCATTGATGGTAGGGGTTGAACTCCTTTGTGTAGGGTGTCTTCCTTGCCTGTATTTATGTCTGTGTGCTGTATTAGAACTGAAGGTGTAGATACATAAGTGTCATGTTGAATAAATTATGTTATTTAAGGCTTATAGAGTCTCCTGTCTGCACAGATGACATGTACTTACAAGATGGAATGACGGAAGGCCATGCTCCTCCGAGTTTCGTCTGCATTACACACCCTGTGTAATTGTAGTCACACACCCACACACGCTCCTTTCCAAACCTCAACTTTGGTGTTGAGGACACAGCCAGACGACTGTGAAAATAATGTCTGTGTGACAAATACCTGGCTGGGAAGATTTGGGTCACAATGTAATATAGCAGAGAATTTATTATAGGACACTCCCTTTTACTCAGAATTATTGGGGGCACTAGGAAAACGTGTAGTGTGATGGTTAGCTAAGAATGTGAATGTGGTCTGCTGACAGCTGTAGCAGGGAATGAGAACAGCTTCATTCGGGTCAGACCTGGAGTTTAGAAACTCTTGTTTTAGCAATTCTCTAAACATTTCAGCAGTCTCTATGGAAATGGAGCTGCGTGTTTTTATTTTTCAGGGCAGTGTTGGGAACTGAACGTTTAGAGGTGCTGTAAATCCCTCTGGGCAACGCGTGGGATCATGAAATAGCTGGGCAGGGTGTTGCTGATGACTGCTTATGTGTCTTGACTTTTATGAGCTTATGCCTCCATCAGCTGGTCATCAGAGGCATAACACCACACAAAAGAAAGTGTCCAATAGATCCTTCCAGAACAGTAACAAAAAGGTTTACACTAAACATTGCCAGAAAACCAAGGGTGTGCCTTATTCTCATTCTTCATCAGCAGGGCTAATGCCTGACATTGATTGTATATAAAGTGAAGAGCCACATTTCTTCCACCATAGAAACGGAAACTTTAAGTTAACAGTATAACTGAGTGCATGTTGTAAAACGTTCCTCCAAAGTCCCTGAATTAGTAAATCCTGTTCGGGCGTTGTTGCACCTCCCTTTAAAGGGAACCGGTCACCCGTTTTGGTTGATATAAGTTACAGCCATCACCTCTCAGGGCTTTTATCCAGCATTCTATACTGCTGTATATCTGACCCCAGCCCGACCTGTAAGACAAGAAAGATAACTTATCATACTCACCTTGGGGGGAGGGGTTTGCGGCGCATCCCATCTTCTTCCTGTTGAGGGCAGAGCAAGGCACTGCAGTTTGCAGGGGATGAGGCTCTTTGACCTTCCTCGGCACCTACGTAATGTAGTACTTTGCTCTGCCCTCAACAGGGCAGATAAGAATGCCTGCGCAGGAGTGTGTGGATGATGAAAGGACGCATCATCCCCACGAAGCAAGCAGGAGGACTGCATCGCAAGAAGATGGGAGGCGTCTGACCAAGAAGTGCGACACCCATCGGACCGCACCGCCCCGCAGGTGAGTTTAATAAGTTATTTTCTTCTCTTACAGGTCGGGTTGAGGGCCGATATACATTATAGAATGCTGTATATCAGCCCTGAAAGGGGATGGCCGTAACTTATATCTGCCAAACCTGGTGACAGGTTCCCTTTAAGAGTAGTCCATCTCTAGCACACATCTGTTACCTCCTTACATCTACCACTGAAACAGTCAACCCACTGACATCATGCAAGAATTTCTGATTTGGTTCATAGAGGGGGGCCTCATCAACCCCCAACACTTTCTACCCATGACAGAACATTGATGTGATATAAAAGCCACAGATGCTGGAAGAAGGACCTGAAGACTCACAGAAACCTCTCACTTCAATTACCTCAGTCACAGGATAACTTTTTCAGAAGCTGATCCCACCTGCCCAGAACTAATGTCACTCACTGTATCCTCTATCACATTCATCTAGATGGCAGAGGACTCCCAGCCTCCCCTTGTTGCACTGTGATTTAGGCCATGTTCACACTTTGCGGTTTTTACCGCGGATCCGCGGCGATTTTGATGCTGCGGGTCCGCAGCAGTTTCCATTGCGTTTCCATTAACATGTAAACCCTATGGAAACCGCAAACCGCAGTGCACATGCTGCGGGAAAAACCGCGCAGAAACGCAGCGGTTTACAACCGGCAGCATGTCACTTCTTTGTGCAGAATCGCAGCGATTCTGCACCCATAGGAATGCATTGTTCTGCTTACTTCCCGCATGGGGCTGTGCCCACGATGCGGGAAGTAAGCGGATAATGTGTGTTTGCTACCCGGGGTGGAGGAGAGGAGACTCTCCTCCAGGCCCTGGGAAGCCTAAATAGTGTAAAAAAAAAAAAGAATTAAAATAAAAAATGATGCTATACTCACCTCTCAGCGCTGCACGCGGCTGTCCGGTCTTAGTTGCTGTGCGAGCAGGACCTGCGGTGACATCGCGGTCACATGACCGTGATGACGCCGCAGTCACATGACCGTGACGTCACGAAGGTCCTTCTCGGCACAGCATCTTTGGAACCGGATCGCCGCGTGCAGCGCCGAGGAGAACGGGACATCAGAGGGTGAGTATAACCAATTTTTAACATTACTATTGATGCTGCATATGCAGCATCAATAGTATAGGAGTAAACCCGCAGCGGAAACCGCGATAAATCTGCAGGGATAACCGCAGCGGTTTTGCCCTGCAGATTTATCAATTCCGCTGCGGGAGAACCCGCAGAGCACGCCGCAAAGTGTGCACATAGCCTTAAGGGTACGTGTCCACGTTCAGGATGGCCAGAGCTTTGGACGGAGCAGAAAACCCGCTCCGCCCCCTTCTGTAGACGTGATGATGCCGGATGTGTTCATTGCACACATCCAGAATCATCGCACCCCACACATAGGGCCCTGTGTTTTACCTGCGCCGCCGCAAGGTAAATGGACATGCTGCGTTCTAAAAAGACGCGCCGCATGTCCGGAATCGCAGGGCCGCCGGATGCGTGTTACGACGCATAGTGGAGAAGGGATTTCATAAAATCCCTTCCACTATGCTGTAACATCTGGACGCTGCATGTTTGACGCTGCGGCTCTACGCAGCGTCAAACACGCAGCGTTTCCTGAACTTGGAAACATACCCTTAGGCTACTTTCACACTTCTGTCGGTACGGGGCCGTCGCAAACCGTCGGCCCGACTTACGTTGTGCAAAATAGTGCACAACGTGGGCAGCGGATGCAGTTTTCAGACGCATCCGCTGCCCATTATGAGTTCCGGGGAGGAGGGGGCGGAGTTTCGGCCGTGCATGCGTGATCAAAAATGGCGGACGCATCGCACAAAAAGTTACATTGAACATTTTTTGTGATGACGGTCCGCCAATTACCGACGCATCCAGTGCCACGACGTATGGAACATGTGTTCAAACAAACAGTTTTAACAAACAGACAACCTAAACACATGCAGGAATTGACTAACAGCAGCAAACTGTGTGCAGCTGAGGAGTCTCAAACAATCTCCGAGCACATCCAAATACTCTGAGAACACCAAAGAAATCTCGAGTAACGAGTATACTCGCTCATCACTAAAGTGCACCCTTGGGACTAATACTTGCTCCTACTCCCTGAAAAGCAACAACCTGCAGCTCACAGTCCTCATCAGTCTCTTGGATTAGGCAACTTCTTTCCTGGTCACTTCATGAAAAATATTTTTAGCTGGCTGACACATGAGTGTTTTGTTGCCTACATTGGCAGTTTCACATCCTCCCCGCAGCGATGCAAGAAGTTTACATCCAGGCTCGGACTTACAAATGGGTTTTTAAATAAAATTACAACTGCACACAACTTCTCCAGTCGCAAATATTTCACACATTCCACATAAAACTCCAAAAACTGACAATGTATGAGACTAAAACTACTATACTACTGCTCCTATGTCTAAAAATATAACTGCTATAATATTGCTCCCTATGTATGTACAGGAATATAACTACTATAATACTGACGCCTATGTACAAGAATATAACTATTATAATACTGCTCCTATGTCCAAGAATATAACTACTATAATACTCCTCCTACGTACAAGAATATAACTACTATAATACTGACCCCTATGTACAAGGATATAACTACTATAATACTCCTCCTATGTACTAGAATAAAAATACTATAATACTGCTCTCCATGTCCAAGAATATAACTACTATAATACTTCCCTCTATGTACAAGAATATAACTACTATAATACTGCCCCTACGTACAAGAATATAACTACTATAATACTGCTCCTACGTACAAGAATATAACAACTATAATACTCCTCCTATGTACAAGAATATAACTACTATAATACGCCTCCTACGTACAAGAATATAACTACTATAATACGCCTCCTACGTACAAGAATATAACTACTATAATACGGTCATCTATGTAGAAGAATATAACTACTATAATACTGCTCCTACGTACAAGAATATAACTACTATAATACTCCTCCTATGTACAAGAATATACCGTATTTTCCGGCGTATAAGATGACTTTTTAACCCCTAAAAATTGTCCCAAAAGTCGGGGGTCGTCTTATACGCCGGGAGCGATCCTGGATGTTCCCAGGGTCTGAAGGAGAGGAGACTCTCCTTCAGGCCCTGGGATCCATATTCATGTAAAAAATAAAAAATATGGATATACTCACCCTCGGATGGCCCCTGGCTGTCACCGCTGCAAGCGTCTGCCTCCGTTCCCAAGAATGCAGAGAGTGAAGGACCTTCCATGACGTCACGGCTTGTGATTGGTCGCGTGAGCGGTCACGCGACCAATCACAAGCCGCGACGTCATTGCAGGTCCTACACTCACTGCATTCTTAGGAACGGAGGCAGACGCTTGCAGCGGTGACAGCCAGGGTTCGTCGAAGGGGTGAGTATATCCATATTTTTTATTTTTATTCTTTATTTTTTACATGAATATGGATCCCAGGGCCTGAAGGAGAATTTCCTCTCCTCCAGACCCTGGGAACCACACACCGTATAAGATGACTGGGCGTATAAGATGACCGGGCGTATAAGATGACCCCTGTCTTATACGGCGGGCATATCCCAAATTCCATATTTTATATGGAAAAGTTGGGGGTCGTCTTATACGCCCAGTCGTCTTATACACCAGAAAATACGGTAACTACTATAATACTGCCCTCTATGTACAAGGATATAACTACTAAAATACTGATCCTATGTACAAGAATATAACTACTATAATACTGCTCCTGCGCAGTATGAACCCCACAGAGTGACGCATCCGGGGATGAGGATTGTGGCCCAGGAGATCGCGGTAGAGATCACGGTATGTGTAAACACTGAACGCATACCGCGACCTCTGGCACCGTGTCCTGGCTCCGCGGACAGAGCACACTGCGAGAAACGCTGCGGCCCGGAAGGAGGTAAGTGTGTGGGCGGTTGACTGTGTGCGTGTCTGTGTGTGCAGGGTCTACGGGGCTGTGTGTGGGGATCTGCGAGCTGTAAGGGGGTTCTGCAGGAGTGTGTGTGCATCATTCAATGGGACTACAAGTCCCATCCGACTATACCTGCTACAGTGACAGTGATTGACACATTAGCCAATGATGGGACAGTAGTAGTCCCGGCATCCGGCTATGTTAAATGTAAGAAAAAACAAACAAAAAACAAACACATACAGTACATACATAGTTCATACTCACCATCTACAGCTTATCCCCGAAACCCTCGCTCACATGAAAAAAAAATTTACATAATAAACCAACAATATACTCCTTGTGTCCGCCGTAATCCAATTAATACCATTGTCCCACGTCGATCTCCTGTGGAGAGCTGTAACATCAGCCGATGCGACCGCTCTTCAGGGGCTCCGGGATACAATGACTGAAGGTATCCTTCCGCACTGTATCCCTTGGCCGCTGTGAGTACAGTAGAGTTCAGACTGTCACTTGCGGCACAGCTGCATGGGAAAATTCTCACGCAGCTGTGCCATAAAATGGGAGCAATGAACTAAAGTAACCTCTTCCGTGATGCACTGCAGGAGCCATTGTCTCCTGTCAGTGTGTCAATGAAGGTCTGTAGAGTTGTCACATCTCCTGATTTGACAGCTCTATAGGGGAGATCGTCATAGGACACAATTAATTGGACTGCGTCGGACAGGGAGTATACGGTTGGTTTATTATTTGCAGGCGATCGAGGGCGTCGCAGGAATTAGGCGTGGTTGTAAGTATGGTGAAATTAAGATTAAAATACTTCTTTCTGGCGGTGTCTTTTTTATTTTTTAACTCTTTCTCTACTAGAGGATTAGCAATGGATAGGTATCTTATTGATGCCTATCCATTACTAACCGGACTTAATGTCACCTTACAATACAAAGGTGACAGTAATCCCTTATTACCCCATTCAGGGCAGTGGGAAAAGAGAGGCCAAGTGCCGGAATTGGCACATCTTACAGATGCGCCATTTCTGGGACGGCTGGGAGCTGGTGTTTGTAGTCAGGGGGCGCCAATATCCATGGCCTCTTCCTAGGCTATGAATAGATATCTATGTATCCATAGATCTATCTATCTCATTCCTTCTATCTAGCGATAGAAGGAATAAGATACATAGATGATAAATAAATAGATCTATAGATACAGTAAAAAATGGATAACAGCAAAAAAAAAGTTTGAAAAAAAGTGGACTTTATTGCCCAAATGGAGTGGCAACGTTTCGGATGTGATAACCTTTCTCAAGCATATCACATCCGAAACGTTGCCACGCCATTTGGGCAATAAAGTCCACTTTTTTGCAAACTTTTTTTGCTGTTTTCCTTTTTTTACTTTACTATTGGAAACCATTTGACTGCTGGTTGGGAAAGCTTTGCATGACACGAGGCAATACTAGATGCTGTTCCAATTTTTTCTCTAGATAGAGCTATAGATAGAGCATAGGGCAGCACGGTGGCTCAGTGGTTAGAACTGCAGCGCTGGGGTCCTGGGTTCAAATCTCACCAAGGACAACACCTGCAAGGAGTTTGTATGTTCTCCCTGTGTTTGCGTGGGATTCCTCCGGGTACTCCGGTTTCTTTCCACATTCCAAAGGCATACTGATAGGGAATTTAGATTGTGAGCCCCATCGGGGACAGCAATGATAATGTGTGCAAACTGTAAAGTGCTGCGGAATAGGTTAGCGCTATATAAAAATAAAGATTATTATTATTAGATATTATCTATAGATCCATCTGTCTGTGTGTAATGGAGTGTGGGTTGGACAAATGTAAAAGAGGAGGTTGGACAAGAAATTACATCACAAATTTTTTGTTTTGTTCATTAATAGATCTTTATTTAGCTTTCAAAAACGCATCAAAAACGCGTAGATTTTTCCCTGCGTTTTCTGGCATGAGATGCGGATTCAGTGCAGAAAAATCCGCAGGCACATCTGCAACGTGTGCACATACCCTACAAGTTCCTGTTCGTGCTGGAGCCCCTGCTGTCCGCCTACAGGAACAAGTTCGGGGAGATCAAGGAGTACCAGCAAAGGTACAGACTGCAGATCGTGCGCCAGTAGCAGTCCGCCGCTGCATCCAAGGGGGACGACGTCACCTCTGAGTTCCTGCGGTACCTGCTGGACGAGAAGATGAACAAGCGCACTGGATGCCCATCTACCAGCTGTGCCAGCCCTGTGCCATGCCCTAAAACTTCATCGGCACCTACGAGCGCCTGCGGGAGGACGCTAACCGGGTGCTGGACGCCATCAGCGCACATGACAAGATGGAGGAGCACAAAACAGGATGAGGGCTGCACATGACAGGGAGGGGGCGCATGAAAAGATTAGGGCACAGGATGGAAGCAGCACATACCAGGATGGAGACCATATACCAATATAAATGCTCGCCACCTGGGCGTAGAACGGGTTCAATAGCTAGTAATTGCTATAATACTGTTCTTTATGTACAAGAATATAACTGCTAACATACTGTAGCCTTATATTGCTCCTATGTACAAGAATATAACTACTACTAGATGGAGGCCCGATGCTAATGCATCGGGAGGGCGGTAATGTCACGATGGGGGCAGGCATGTGGCGCTGTTGTTGCCTAATGGCATCCTGTCATAATCTAATGACTTTTGCATCAGGGGACTCATGTGCTTGACGCCTATGCTTATATGCATTGTTTTTGTCCCAGCGATGCTGTTGCTCTTCAAGAGTCTCATTTGCCCTTTGCTGCTTTCCTTTCATTGTCATTGGCATACTTTTTAGGAGGAGCCATGTTGGCGTTGATATTTGACTTTTAAAGGGGTTTTCCTATGAACAAAAGTTAATTATAAAAATTGGCCGTGTCTGACCATGTACCGAACATACAACAGCTCCTGGGCAGGGGAGGAAGCAAAAGACAATACTGACATTACAGAAGGAGATCTCAGAGAATACATTTTGTGAGGTTAAATATTTTTTAAAAACAGTCAGTGAAATATTTTACCTCACAAAATGAATCCTCTGTGATCTTCTGCTGTAATGTCAATATTGTCTTTTGCTTCCTCCCCTGCCCAGGAGATGTGGTATGCTCCGTACACAGGGGTTAGGGTTAGAATTAGGGTTAGGCCGGGATCACACAAATGCGAGATACGGCCGAGTCTCACAGGTGAAAACCCAGCTCTGGCACCGGCACTCCGGAGCGGAGCATGCAGCTCCATGTATTGCTGTGCGGCTGTATCTCGCGTATGTGTGGTCCCGGCCTTAGGGTTGCAATTAGGGTGAGAATTAGGCTGTGTGCACACGGTGCGGATTTGGCTGTGGATCCGCAGCAGATTCGGCTGTGGATCCGCAGCAGATTCGTAGCAGTTTTCCATCACGTTTACAGTACCATGTAAACCTATGGAAAACCAAATCTGCTGTGCCCATGGTGCAGACAATACCGCTCGGTATTTTCCGCAGCATGGCAATTCTTTGTGCGGATTCCGCAGCGTTTTACACCTGTTCCTGTATAGGAATCCGCTGGTGGAATCCGCACAAAAAACACTGGAAATCCGAGGTAAATTGGCAGGTAAAACGCAGCGCATTTTACCTGCGGATTTTTCAAAAACAGTGCGGAAAAATCCGCACACAAATCCGCAACTTGGGCACATAGCCTTAGGGTTTGGAATGAGGATTAGGGTTGTAATTAGGGTTAAGATTAGGGTTAGTGTCATGGTTGGGATTAGGGGTGTGTTGGAGTTAGGGTTGTGATTAGGGTCATTGTTAGAGTTGGGATTAGGGTTAGGGATAGTGTTGGAGTTAGAATTGAGGGGTTTCCACTGTTTAGGCACATCAGGGGGTCTCCAAACGCGACATGGCGCCACTATTGATTCCAGCCAATCTTGCGTTCAAAAAGTCAAATGGTGCTCCCTCCCTTCCGAACCCCGACGTGTGCCCAAACAGTGGTTTACCCCCATATATGGGGTACCAGCATACTCAGGACAAACTGGAGAACAACTTTTGGGGTCCAATTTCTCCTGTCATCCTTGTGAAAATAAAAAATTGTGGGTTAAAAAACGGTAATTAGTTCTTACCGGTAATTGTATTTCCAGAAATCAACCTGACAGCACCATTGGAGGATGTCCTTCTTACCCTCAGTGGGACAGGAACAACAAGCGGTTAAAAGGACCCTCCCCACTCCACCCACCAGTGATTTTCTAAGTACCACATCTGGATGGATGCAAAGAGAGTTTATTAACCGTTATACACCAATGTTACATCACATAAGTTAATAGTATAAACTTGCAGTGGGAGGGAACTAGTAGTGTTGTCAGGTGGATTCCTGGAAATACAATTACCGGTAAGATCTAATTACCGTTTTGTGACTTTGGTAAGGTATTTCAGCAGCATAGGTGGGGAATCAGGGTACACAAAATACACTATTTAAAGGTATTTTTATCTCATACTGAAAAAACGGGGTGACAGGTTCCCTTTAATTCTATCCTGTCGTCAAAGATCTGAAGATATGGGTTCTGAGTGGAAAGGGCCTGCATCTCCCCCAGCCTTTTAGCTGATGTGATGGCAATCAGGAAGGCAGTTTTAAAGGAGAGATTGGCTATGCTCATATCTTCTGATAACAAGTACGGGGTTTTACACAGGGCATTAAGGACCAAGTTTAGGTCCCAAGGAGGAGTTGATTTTCTCACAAGTGGTCTCATTCTCTGTGTAGCCCTGGAAAATCTTGCTATCCAAGGATGGGAGGCTAGTGACATATCAAAAAAGACACTAAGCGCTGCAATCTGTACTTTTAAAGTACTAGGCTGGAGGCCCTTCTCAAATCCGAGTTGAAGGAAGTCGAGGATTCTGGGAATGTCCGGTTTTGAGGTATCCACAGAAACTTCTCCCAGAAAGGAACAATACCGCTTCCAGATTTTGTTGTAAATCGCAGAAGTCACAGGCTTTCTGCTATCTTCCTGAGTGTCTTCGGTATCAGAGGAAGAGGCGGAAATGCGTACAGGAGACCTTCTCCCCAATACTGAGACAAGGCGTCTACTGCAGTGGCTCCGTCTAAAGGATTGAGGGAGAAAAATGCTCTGGTCTTTGTATTTGACCTTGTGGCAAAAAGATCAACCTGAGGTGTTCCCCATTTCTGGCACAGACTGCTGAATACTTCTGGGTTCAGTTCCCATTCTCCGGGATGTACAGACGTTCTGCTCAAGAAATCTGCCACTTGATTCTTGGCGCCTTCCAGGTGAACTGCCGAGATGGATTTGACAGATTTCTCTGCCCATCTGAAAATCTGGTCTGCTAGGTGTTGCAGCGGTGGATGCTTCGGACCTCCTTGGTGTCTTAGAAATGCCACTGCTGTGACATTGTCGGACAGTATCCTTACATGTCTGCCCCTGATTTGTGACTGGGCCTGGTACAACACCTTCCAGATCGCATACAGCTCCCTGAAATTTGATGATATTGCGGCAATCTGAGGAGTCCATTCTCCCTTGATAGTATGTCCTTTCTATATGACCGCCCCATCCGTATTGACTGGCGTCTGTGGTAACCGTAACACAGGGATCGAGTATCCATGGAACTCCCTCTCTCATGTTTTCCGGTGTGGTCCACTAGGTTAGGGATCTCTTTACTGACGGAGACACAATCATCTTTTTGTCTAGGGAACTCTGTTTCCTGTTCCAAGATCCCAAGACCTGCCTCTAACTCCCGCGAGTGGAATTGGCTCCATTTCACACAGGGTATGCATGCTGTCATGAAGCCCAGAATCCTCATTGCCTCTCTTATGGAGGGTGTACTTCTCCTGAATTGGTGTATGTGCCTGATTAAGGCCGCCTGTCTGTCTTCTGGTAAAAAAGATGTTCTGACATTGGAGTCAAGTATGACCCCCAAAAATGTCATTCTGGAGTCTGGGACCAGGCAGGATTTCTTCCAATTCACAATCAACCCTAGATCCTGTAGGATGGAAAGTGTGAAGCTGCAGTCTATTCTGAGAAGTTTCTCTGATCTCGCCATTATCAGAAAGTCATTCAGATATGATACTATGGTCACATTCTGGTTTCTTAGATAGGCCACAACTTCTGACATCAGTTTGGTGAATATCCTGGGCACCGAAGCAAGCCCGAAGGGGAGACATCTGAACTGGAAGTGATATAATACTCGTTCATTAGGGCAAATCTCAGGAATTTTGGTAGGAAGCATGTATCGGGACATGATAGTATGCATTGCTTAGGTCTAGGGTGCACATCACCATGTCCTTGTCTATGAGAGGCGTTGTGGATCTTATAGATTCCATCCTGAATCTTTTGTACCGGACCCATCTGTTTAGTGGTTTTAAATTTATGATCGTCCGGGAGTCCCCCGACGTTTTTTTATTGAAAATAAATGGGAGTAATGGCCCTTGCCTCTTTCTGAGATGGGTACTGGAGTTATTGCCTCTAATTCTATCAACTCCTGGATGTTTGTCCACATAGAGGAGTCTGAGAGCGGACAGGGTCGGGTTACAACAAATCTTTCTGGGGGACTGCTGGAGAACTCTAGTTTGTACCCCTGAGCAATTACTTGCAGAATCTAAGGATTTTGGGATACTTTCTGCCAACCCCCTAGGAATTTTTGTAACCGACCACCCACCTTGATGTCATTTATTTGGCTTTCCTGTACCTGCACTTGGGAAGATGGAGTCTCTACCCTTTCCATCCTTGGGATAAGACCACCTCCCAGTCTTCCCTTTCCCCCTGTAGTCTGTCTTCTGACTAGGTCGGGATCTACGAAAGGGCTGGTACTTTTTTGTATTTTCCTCAGGGAAGCCTTTCTTTTTATCTGAGGCCTTTTCTAGAATGTCATCCAGAATAGGCCCAAATACTTTATTCCCTGAGAATGGGATTCCGCACAACTTATTTTTTGACTGGATATCCCCCGACCAGGTCTTTAGCCAGATGGCTCTTCTGGCCGCGTTGGATAAAGACTCGCTTCTGGCAGCGAAGCGTACAGATTCAGCAGCAGCGTCTGCCATAAAGTCTGTAGCCAGTTTAAGCAACGGCAGGGATTTGAGAATAACATCTCTGGAAGTCTTAGCTTTGAGATGTTCCTCCAAATCGTCTATCCATAGATGCATTGACCGGGCTACCGATGTTGCAGCTATATTGGCCCGTATTATTGCTGCGGAGGACTCCCAAGTTCTCCTGAGCAGACCATCTGCTTTGCGATCCATAGGATCCTTCAATAAGGAGGAGTCCTCAAATGGGATTGAGGTCTTCTTCGCCACTTTTGCTAATGGAACATCAATCTTGGGAACTTCATCCCACACTTTAATGTCCTCTGGGTTATAAGGCAAACGGAGTCTGAAGTCTCTGGGTACCACTAGTCTCTTCTTCGCTTCCTGCCATTCCTCCAGAATCATGGAACGTATGTGGTTGTTGACGGGAAAAACCTTTGTGACCTGGGCATGTAATCCGCCAAACATCTCATCCTTGATCGAGGTCTCCTCTGGCGTGTCCTGTAACTGCATGGTGTTACGTACAGCATACAGAAGCTCATCTGTGTCTGCCGCAGAGAAGAGATATCTCTTCCCTCTGCCCAATGATCCGTCTCTTTCTTCCTGGTCAGAATCTTCCGAAACCTCTCCTTCGGAAGAGGGGCTAGACTCCCTTGGCCTCTTCCGTGAGATTTGTGGTTCTGACTGACTTGTTTGGGGAAGATTCAAGCTTGAGATGGATGCCTGAACCTCTTGCCGAATCATTGTCCTCATACTGGAGAGCAACGCAGTTTGTTCATCCCCCACAATCTTGGATGTGCATGATTTGCATAATGGCTTCCGCCAATTTTCTGGAAACTTAGTGGCACATATTGGGCATTTACTTTTCCCAGATTTTTTCCTTTCGGATGTGGGAATGGGAGGCGCTGCCTAGGATAGATAGAGATACATATGGAATACTACGTAGGTAGGGGAGCAGGGGGAGGGGTGAGCTTTGTGGTATGGCTTAATATAGCCCACTCACGTGCCCCTGAAGCTGGTCAGTCCCCTCAGGTCTGGCTGTCTCCTCCATAGTAAGGACAATTCCTGCTGTATAGCCAGGTGCTCCTTTGTCAGGATGGCCGGCGGCATAAAGACCCCCTTAGTAAGTTTATATAGAATTTACCTGGTTGATCCTGCCCTCCTTACCGCCGCTGCGGTTGACCGCGCTGTACTCCTCACTGAGGCCGGCGCTGCTGCCGGCACCATTCTCCCACGCTGGCCGCGACCGGAAGTGACGTGGCCGTCGCGGCCGGAAGTGATGCTGGAGCTGGTCGCGTGCTGGAAGCGACCACCGCCCCGACTCCCCGGCAGGCAGGCACCCGGACCGAGAGCCCCCTATACGGAGGAAGAGGACCCGACCCCAGGAGCAGCGCTACACTGGGGAGGCTGAGGGATCCCCCATAGCAGGTATCAGCCGCAGATGTCTTGCGGCAGGGAAGGGAAAGGCTGGGCCCCCCGATCCCCACCATCTGCACAGCACCGTCGGAGGATACGCTTGCCGTTCCTATCCGCAGTGGGACAGGAAAAACACTGGTGGGTGGAGTGGGGAGGGTCCTTTTAACCGCTTGTTGTTCCTGTCCCACTGAGGGTAAGAAGGACGTCCTCCAATGGTGCTGTCAGGTGGTGAACTGGAAAATCATTTTTGAGGAAAGAAAAAAGTTTTATTTTCACGGCTCTGCATTGTAAACTTCTGTGAAGCACTTGAGGGTTGAAAGTGTTCACCACTCATCTAGATAAGTTCCTTGGGGGGTCTAGTTTGCAAAATAAATAATAATAATACTGCCCCCTATGTACAGGAATATAACTACTACTAGATGGTGGCCCGATTCTAACGCATCGGGTATTCTAGAATATGCATGTCCACGTAGTATATTGCACAGCCCACGTAGTATATTGCCCAGCCAAGTAGTATATTGCCCAGCCAAGTAGTATATTGCCCAGTGACGTAGTATACAGCACAGAGCCACGTAGTATATTGCACAGCGACGTAGTATACAGCACAGAGCCACGTAGTATATTACCCAGCCACGTAGTATATTGGCCAGTCACGTAGTATATTGCCCAGCCACGTATGTCACAGGTTAAAAAATAAACGTATACTCACCTTCCGAGGGCCCCTTGTAGTTCTGTCGCCTGTGTGCGGTGCAGGCGGCAGCTTAAGGTCCCAGGGTGTGATGACGTCGCGGTCACATGACCGTGACGTTATGGCAGGTCCTTCTCGCGCAGAACCTGTGATGATGTCGCGGTCACATGACCGTGACGTCATGGCAGGTCCTTCTCGCATACCATCCTCGTCACCGGAACCTGCCGCTTGCATGGAGCGGTCACCGGAGCGTTGCGAGGAGCGAGAAAAGCGGCGGAAGGTGAGTATATAATGATTTTTTTTATTTTTTTAATTATTTTTAACATTAGATGTTATTACTATTGACGCTGTATAGGCAGCATCAATAGTAAAAACTTGGTCACACAGGGTTAATAGCGGCGGTAACGGAGTGAGTTACCCGCGGAATAACGTAGTCCGTTACCGCTGGCATTAACCCAGTGTGAGCGGTGACTGCAGGGAGTATGGAGCGGGCGCCGGGCACTGACGGCGGGGAAGTAGGGAGGGACTAATTGGACTGTGGCTGTCACTGATTGGTCGCGGCAGCCATGACAGGCAGCTGGCGAGACCAATCAGCTACTTGGATTCCATGACAGACAGAGGCCGCGACCAATGAATATCCGTGACAGAAGGACAGACAGACGGAAGTGACCCTTAGACAATTATATAGTAGATAATACTAAGCCCTTATGTACAATAACCTAACTACCATAATACTGCCCCCTATGTACAAGAATATAACTACTATAATACTGACCCCTATGTACAATAATATAACTAATATAATACTGACCCCTATGTACAGGAATATAACTACTATAATACTGACCGCTACGTACAATAATATAACTACTATAATACTGCCCCTATGTACAATAATATAACTACTATAATACTGCCCCCTATGTACAAGAATATACTATAATACTGTTACTATGTACAAGAATATAACTACTATAATACTGACCTACTGACCCCTATGTACAAGAATATAACTACTTTAATACTCCTATGTACAGGAATATAACTACTATAATACTGCTCCTATGTACAAGAATATAACTACTATAATACTGCCCTCTATGTACAAGAATATAACTACTATAATACTGCCTCCTATGTACAGGAATATAACTACTATAATACTGCTCCTATGCAGGGCCGTATTTGCCACTAGGCACTTGAGGGCACATGCCTAGGGCGCCAGGATGCAGGGGGGGGGGGGCGCACTTGAGCTAGGTTTTTTTTCCCCTCTCTCTTTTTTTTTTTTTTTTATGAAAGTCCGGGGTCAAGTGCCCGCCCCCCCTCCTTCCCGCATATTCATCACCTTAATGCAGAGATGCCGGGTAGGTTCTGCGCCGCGCGGTGAGTATGACAGGGGAGAAGGATGGGGGAGCCATGCACGCAGGGGAGGAGGATGGGGGAGCCATGCACGCAGGGTGAGAGGATAGAGGAGCCATGCACGCAGGGGAGAAGGATGGGGGAGCCATGCACGCAGGGGAGAAGGATGGGGGAGCCATGCACGCAGGGGAGAAGGATGGGGGAGCCATGCACACAGGGGAGAAGGATGGGGGAGCCATGCACGCAGGGGAGAAGGATGGGGGGGAGCCATGCACGCGGGGTAGAATAGAGGAGATATGCACGCAGGGTAGGAGGATAGAGGAGCCATGCACGCATGGGAGGAGGATAGGGGAGCCATGCACGCAGGAGAGGAGGATAGAGGAGCCGTGCACGCAGGGGAGGAGGATAGAGGAGCCGTGCACGCAGGGTGAGAGGATAGAGGAGCCGTGCACGCAGAGGAGAAGGATGGGGAAGCCATGCACGCAGGGTGGGAGGATAGAGGAGCCGTGCACGCAGGGTGAGAGGATAGAGGAGCCATGCACGCAGGGGAGAGGGATGGGGGGAGCCATGCACGCAGGGGAGGAGTATGGGGGAGCCATGCACGCAGGGTGAGAGGATATAGGAGCCATGCACGCAGGAGAGAAGGATGGGGGGAGCCATGCACGTAGGGTGGGAGGATAGAGGAGCCATGCACGCAGGGTGAGAGGATAGAGGAGCCATGCACGCAGGGGAGAAGGATGGGGGGAGCCATGCATAAAAGGGTGAGAAGGATGGGGGAGCCATGCACGCAGGGTGAGAGTATAGAGGAGCCATGCATGCAGGGGAGGATAGGGGAGCCATGCATGCAGGGTGAGAGGATAGAGGAGCCATGCACGCAGGGTGAGAGTATAGAGGAGCCATGCATGCAGGGGAGGATAGGGGAGCCATGCACGCAGGGGAGAAGGATAGGGGAGCCATGCACGCAGGGTGAGAGGATAGAGGAGCCATGCACGCAGGGTGAGAGGATGGGGGAGCCATGCACGCAGGGTGAGAGGATGGGGGAGCCATGCACGCAGGGTGAGAGGATGGGGGAGCCATGCACGCAGGGTGGGAGGATGGGGGAGCCATGCACGCAGGGTGGGAGGATGGGGGAGCCATGCACGCAGGGTGGGAGGATGGGGGAGCCATGCACGCAGGGTGGGAGGATGGGGGAGCCATGCACGCAGGGTGGGAGGATGGGGGAGCCATGCACGCAGGGTGGGAAGATGGAGGAGCCATGCACGCAGGGTGGGAAGATGGAGGAGCCATGCACGCAGGGTGGGAAGATGGAGGAGCCATGCACGCAGGGTGGGAAGATGGAGGAGCCATGCACACAGGGTGGGAAGATGGAGGAGCCATGCACGCAGGGTGGGAAGATGGAGGAGCCATGCACGCAGGGTGGGAAGATGGAGGAGCCATGCACGCAGGGTGGGAAGATGGAGGAGCCATGCACGCAGGGTGGGAAGATAGAGTATAAATATGGAGTATAAATACTGGGCCCTATAGGGGGGACACAGTGTAAGAGGACAGTGTGAAGAGGGGGCCGGTATAGAAAGGAGAGGTCAGTGTGTAGAGCATGTACCATAAGAGGGACAGTGTGGGGGTCATATTTTGTGCAGACAATATAGTGAGGGGCAATTTTTTATTCAGGAGCATTATAATGACACTTCTATCTTTAAGGGCGTCATGTGGAGATTTTCTGCAAAAGAGCGGAGAAGATGGAGGTCTGCAGAGACGGCTGTGGATGAGAAAACTCATCATGGGATCTGGACAAGATGAAGAAAAGAAGAATGGCTCCAGAGACGACGTCATCTATAAGGTACCTGGATGTAAATGTTATTTGTGATACTAACCAACTCTCATGTCTTTATTTATGTTAGGAGCATTAAAGGGGACCTCCAGGTTTTGTGAGGAGTCTGCAGTCATTCTTTGTGACTGCAGACTTCAGAATTCTCACATTGCGCACTGCATGCTGTCGGGATTCTCCCATGCTGGGGATTTACATTAATGCGGTCACATGCTGACTAGACATGTGTGGCCTCTGTCAATGAAAATGAACTGAGCGAGGCCTGACACGTTTAGTCGGAATGTGGTCAGACGTATACAAATCACATGCTTATGCTGACATGACAGTCCACCGGCAAGGGAGAATCCTAAAAGTGTGCAGTGCATTAGTTGTGAGAATTCCGAAGCTCTGCAGGTTCCAGTAGTCTTCAGATGGACACTTCACTCATATGCGATTTTCATACTCATGGTCCTGTGACAACGAGCTTCTCTTCTGCTTCTCTCAGTTTTTCACTGAACATGGAGAGCATTAGGGAGAGGAGCTCGTGCGCACATGACTGAGTGTGCAAATCGCATATGTCCTTGGCGGAGGGGGGGGGGGTAAGGCCCCAAAATGAATTCTTGCCTCTGGTGCCAGAAAAATGATAATTACTTACTGGTAATTTGATTTTCCAGAACCATGACAGCACCGTACGCGAGAGAGATGGCATCCGCCCCAGGAGCAGGAAACCTGCAGCAGTTTTTTTCAGAGTATGGAAGATGACCGCTTTGTTAGTACACACTTGTATATTATATTCATTTTGTATAGCTCCTTTATTAGTTTCTATATACATATATACACATATAGCCTTTATATATATTTTTACTCATATGTATTAAAGGTTTTTTGTTTTTTTTTTGTGAATCACACAACCATCACCAAGATAGGGCGGGAATTAATGGGGTGCTGTCATGGTTCTGGAAAATCAAATTACCAGTAAGTAATTATCATTTTTTCCCTTCACCATGACAGCACCGTACGTGAGAGGAAGAAATAGAAAGACTCCTAGGGTGGGACAACAGCAGATAGAACCTTTCTCCCGCAAGACAAGTTTGATAGACCTAAGTCTAGCCTATAATGTCGGAAGAAGGTGGAGGGTGAAGACCATACTGCCGCTCTACAAATCTGTTCCACCGAAGCGTTTGCCCTTTCCGCCCAGGATGTGGCAACCGCACGCGTGGAGTGAGCCGTATCACCCTGTGGGGGAACTTGGCCAGAAGAGGAATATGAAAGTGAAATAGCCGTACGCAACCACCGTGCAATAGTTGCCTTTGAGGCCTTTTTTCCCCTGTTTGTCCCCTGGAAGGCGACAAAAAAGGGCTGATGACTGACGCCAAGATTTTGTAGCTTCTATGTATTGAAGCAGGCAGCGTCTGACATCAAGACAATGGAAGGTTTGTTCTCCCTGGCAAAATTATTTCCTGGTCTCTATGAAATTTTGAGTTGACCTTTGGAAGGAAGGCCGGGTCAGTTTTAATAACCACTTTATCATCCTGAAAGGTAGTGTAAGGGGGGTTCACTGAAATAGCTTGCAGCTCGCAGGTACGTCGGGCTGAAGTTAAAGCAACCAGGAGGACCGTTTTCAGGGTTAAGGCTTTTATTGAAATGGAAGCAAGAGGCTCAAAGGAGGAAACAGTTAGGGCATTTAAAACTAAATTTAGATCCCAGGGAGGCACCTTAGGTAACAATTTTGAGGGTCTGGATGTAAAGGAGGCTCGGATGAACCTATAGACCCAAGGGTGGTCAGCAAGTTTTTGATCAAACAGCCCACCCAGGGCGGAGACTTGCACCTTTAAGGTGCTAGTAGATAGCCCCCTCTCTAACCCTCCTTGAAGAAATTCTAGAATTTCTTTTACCGGAATTTCTTGGCTCGATACAGACAATTGTCGCCCCAAGAATTCCAGGAATTTCTGCCAGATTTTCAGCTATTTTTGTGATGTGACCTTTTTTCTGCTAGCGAGCAATGTCACTAAAGGGTTTGAGAATCCTCTTGCTAACAGGAGCCCCCTCTCAAGTTCCAGGCGGTGAGATGTAGCCTGTGTACTTGGGGGTGTTGCACTGGTCCCTGGTGTAGGAGATCCGACGTATCCGGAAGAATCCACGGGTCCGAGATAGACATGCGTCTGAGCCATGTGAACCATGCCCTTTTTGGCCAAAAGGGCGCTATAAGGATTACTCGTGCTTTGTCTTCCCGAATTTTCTTGAGGACTGTCGGTATTAACGGTATCGGGGGAAATGCATATGCTAGATGAAAGTTCCATCGGTACAGAAGAGCATCTACTCCCTCCGGGTTTTCCCTTGGGTTCAGAGAATAGAACTTTTTCACCTTCCGATTTTCTTTTGTGGCAAATAAGTCTATTTCTGGAATGCTCCAGTTGGCACAGATTTTCCCAATATTCCCTGGTTCAGGGACCACTCTCCTTGGTGTAATATGTGACGGCTTAAGAAATCGGCTATTTGATTCTCTGACCCTCTTAAGTATGTTCCTGCTAAGGAAAGAAGGTTGTTCTCGACCCACATGAACAGTTCTTTGGCCTCTGCCATAAGGGACGCTGATCTTGTGCCTCTTTGCTGATTTATGTAAGCTATCGCTGTGTTGTTGTCAGACAACACTACCACATGTCTTCCTCGTACTCTTTCTCCTATGTGTAGAAGTGCTTTCCTCACTGCCATCAGTTCTTTTAGATTTGAAGATGCTGCTCTCATTGAGGCCCCCCATTGACCTTGTAGGACCTGACCCTCCAGATGTGCTCCCCACCCCCATGGGCTCGTATCGGTAGTCAGGATTACTGGATTCTGTACTGACCAAGGCACCGCTTTGCTTAAATTTTCCACTCTCATCCACCATTCTAATGAGTCTTGAACCCTTGAAGATAGAAGAATTTTCCGATTCAGGTTGTATGGATTCTTCCTTTGCTCGGCTAGTATCTGCCATTTTAATTCTCTCGTGTGGTTTTGTGCCCACCGGGTCGCCGGAATCGTTGCCGTTAGGACACCTAAGAGCGACATTGCATTCCGCAGTGAAATGGACTGTCCTAGTTGGAACAGCTGTATCTTCTGTTGTATAGCTTGGATTTTCCTCTCTGGGAGGATACACTCCTGCTTGACCGAATCCAATAGAATCCCCAGGAATTCTTGAGTTTGAGCTGGGATCAGTTTTGATTTCTTTAGGTTTATAATCCAACCTAGCTTGGTCAGTACCTCCAGTACTCTTGCGACTGCGTTTTTGCAATTTTCTTCGCTGTTTGCCACTACCAAAAAATCGTCCAGATAGGGTACTAGTATTATGTCTTCCTTTCTGATGAAAGATGCTACTTCGGAAATGATTTTTGTAAAAATACGGGGAGCTATAGTTACCCCGAAGGGAAGGCATTGATATTGCAGATGGGTGGGAACTTTTGCAATGTTTACCACTAGTCTTAGGTATTGTTGGTGTTGGCCAGCAATTGGCACATGGTAGTAAGCATCTGTTAGATCTATTCCTGCCATGTAACAGTCCGGGTCGAGAACTTTTATTGCCGTTCTTAGAGTCACTATTTTGAAACTTTCCACTTGAATATAGCGGTTTAGTGCTTTCAAGTTGAAAATTGTTCTTAACGAGCCATCTGGCTTTGGTGTAAGGAACAAGGTGCTGTAGAAACCTTTCCCTGTGTCCTGATGGGGTACTCTTATTAGGAATCCTTTTTGCATGAGGAGATGAATCTCTCTCTCTCTAGTGTGGCCTGATTTTTTCCCGCCACTTGGGTCATTATCATGCGATTCGGTGGGGGGCTGGAGAATTTGAACTTTAGGCCTTCCGAAACTAGGTTGATTACCCAATGAGACGCTGGTAATGCTGCCCAGTGACGGACAAACCATCGGAGTCTTCCCCCCCACTGGGATCCTGGCGTCATTGATGTTTGGGGTCAGGTTTGGGGGGAGGTTTATTGAAAAGGAATCCTCTCTCTTTCCTCTCTTTCCACTGTCTACCCCGTACCGACCTATCGTCTGAACGGCCACGGCCTCCTCTGTATCCGTACCCACGAAAGGATGAACGAGAGGTCTCCCATCGGCGCCTAGGAAAGGAAGGAGGCGGAAAACGTTTCTTCTTATCCGATGCTTTTTCTAGAATCTCATCCAAGGATTTACCAAACAGATATTGTCTTTCACAGGGTACTCCACAGAGTTTAACTTTAGATTGGAAGTCAACAGTCCAATTCTTCAGCCATAATGCTCTACGTCCTGAATTGGATAAAGCACATGCACGGGCGGCACCTCTGACAGAATCAATTGAAGCATCCGCTAGGAATCTTGCTGCGCCCTGTAGGGAGGGTAATGCTTCAAGTAGACTCTCTCTCGGGCATTTGTTTTTAAGCTGGACACTCAGTTCCTCCAACCACTTAACCATAGCACGTGCTGTGCAAGTGGCGGCCACCCCGGGTATAAACGACCATGTCGCTGCCTCCCAAGCAGACTTCAGGAAAGCATCCGCTTTCTTGTCAAGGGGATCTTTTAGGGCTCCCATGTCCTCAAATGGTAACGCTACTCCCTTAGAGGTTCTACCAATGGCTGCATCCAATTTAGGAGCCTTTTCCCACTTCTCACAGACCTCTTCATCAAATGGATATTTGCGCTTCAATGCTTGAGGGATAGATATCTTTTTATTGGGTTTTTTCCTTTCTCTTTTGACTAGATTTAAGATATTATCATGGAAAGGAAAAAATTTACACTTTTTCCCTTCCAAATTGCTGAACATAGTGTCCTGGATTGATCGCGGCTCTTTAGGGGTTTCTACCCCCATGGTCGCTCTAACAAGTTTAAGCAGTTTCCCGATATCTTCAGATTGAAAATAGGGGTGGCCATACTCCTCATCCGAGGAGTCCAGATCAGAGGCATCAGAAGGGGTTAATTCTCCCGGTTCTTCTGCTGAATCTATATCGGACCCTTGTACACTTGTTGGGGGAGGGGGAGGCGGGACTCCTTTTGTATGGTGTTTTAACTGTTCTTTAACAGTTGTTTTAACTTCCTCCCGAATAATCGGTTTTATATTTTGTAACAGGGAAGAAGACTCCTCTGCCACCGTTTTATCAATACAGGGCTGGCAGATTTTCTTGCTGTACAGCCTAGGGAGTGTTTCTTTGCATAGCGCACAAACCCTATTCTTCTGTTTGGAGGTGGCTTTTCTTCCCTAAAAGACATATAGTGTAAAGGATATCAGAATGTGTGATTCGCCTTACAAAGGCACTCACCCCTCCAGGACCCTGGGTACCCCGGTAGCTTGTGCCTCCTCACTCATCCTGGGTGCAGGCACCGCTGGCGTATCAGGATCCACTGGCTCAGCCATTTCAGCAGGCAGTGTTTAGAAGGCACACCGATGTCCAGCAGCGGGACTTTCACTTTCCGCTTGTTATATGGTAGGAGCAGTGTGCGCGCCTCTGGAGCAACTTCCGCCCGGAAGTGTCCAGCACACCGGCTCCCCCAGCGTGTGACGTCACTCCCGAGCGACCGGAAGTCGTCACCTTCCACTTCGGCGCCAGCGTCAGTGTAGGACACGCCCCTTTTTCCCCGGACCAGCCTCCTGCCCAGAGCGGACGCCGGGGAGTCCAGCAGGGGGATGAGGCGCGGCACGCAGCAGCCTTCACCCCGACAGCACCGTACGAGATGCCGCCGAGTACGGCCGCCCCCACCGCGGACCTCAGCCTCCGGACTGGTAATCATCAGAGGGAGATCCCTCCGGAGGTAAGAGCTCTGCTGCAGGCATCCACCTGCAGGAACAGGAAACCAAAACTGAGGAGAGAGGGGCCGCCCCATTCTTTTATCCCTGCTGCAGGTTTCCTGTTCCTGCGGCAGATGCCATCTCTCTCGCGTACGGTGCTGTCATGGTGAAGGGAAAACCCTAGATACACCTCTGCCGGTATGCTACTGCGAGCGGTGATTACCGGGTTCGGTGGAGGGATGTCTGTGCACAGGCAGTGAGGCAGGGACTGAGGGTGTGCACAGAGAGAATGGAGACCCGGAGACTGCCTGTCCCAGTCTACGCTGTAGCCTGGAGCCCTCATTATCATAGGAATATGTCAGTTAATAAATTGTTTTTCTAAAGCTTTAGAGTGTAGTTTTAGGTCAGAGGGATGGTTGGGATGAGCTAGCAAGGTGCAGGGACAGGTAGTGATGGCTACTTGCGGATATGTGCGGCAATTGCGGTTTTGCACTTGCGGTGATACAAAAAACACTGCTAGCAGTGTTTTTTTCCATTGCTGCAAGTACCGCATTTGCCGGATCGCGGCAAAACCGCAAGTGCCGCACATGTCTGCAAGTCCCATAGGGAATGAATGAGGCCGAATGCAGTGTTGCCGTAAGTGATCCATTACGCGGCAGATGCGGAAAAACTGCCGGATCTGCTGCAAAAGGCTACTTTTACATCAGCGATTTATGGCAAAGTCACTGCTGATAGTGTCATACTCACCAAAGGGGGAGGCAGCACTAAAAGTGCCTAGGGCAGCAGAAACTCTAAATACGGCCCTGCTCCTATGTACAAGAATATAACTACTATAATACTGCTCCTATATGCAAGAATATAACTACTGTCCCCTATGTACAAGAATATATCTACTAAAATACTGTCCCCTTTGTACAAGAATATAACTACTATAATACTGCTCCTGTGTACAAGAATATAACTGCTATAATACTGCTCCTATGTACAAGAATAAAACTACGATAATACTGCCCTCTATGTACAAGAATATAACTACTATAAGGCCATGTTCACACTTTGCGGTTTTTACCGCGGAACCGCCGCGATTTTGCCGCTGCGGGTCCGCTGCAGTTTCCATTGCGTTTACATGTAAACCTATGGAAACCGCTGTGCACATGCTGCAGAAAAAAACGCGCAGAAACGCAGCGGTTTACATTCCGCAGCATGTCACTTCTTTGTGCGGAACTGCAGCAGTTCTGCACCCATAGACCTCTATTGTGAGGGTCAAACCCGCAGTAAAACCCGCAGACGAAAAAATATCTGCGGGTTTTCTGCGGTTTGGGTGTAGAAACTGCTGCAGCAGGAAGTGAGGGGAAGCGGGAGGAAGTGCGTGGGCGGAGTGTGGCTGTCAGCATGGAGGCATATCGTCGCATGGGGATCGATGTCGGTCGTTTGATCGATCTGGTGTGTGTGTGTGTGTGTGTGTGTGTGTGTGTGTGTGTGTGTGTGTGTGTGTGTGTGTGTGTGTGTGTGTCCTCATGCGACGATAGTGCCACCCAATTGTGCTAAGTCGCCGTATGGGATTACTACTCCCATCCGGTATTAGGATGGGAGTGTAGTTCCTGTGTCCGGCGACTTAGCACAATTGTAAGTAACACACAAAACACATAACACATACAATACACATACAATAAACATAACATACATGACACACAGTACATACAACATAGAACATAGAGTATATACTCACCATACAGCACATACAGGTACGCGAAGCCCTCGGTCCCCTAGGAAAAAATAAAAGAATAAACAAAATCCATACTCCCTGTCCGCAGAATCCAATACCGAGTGTCCCACGCCGATCGCCTGCTCTCCGGCGATACACTGCCAGGAGCGAAGCTCCTAGCAGTGTATTGCGTACTTTACCGGAGTTCAGCGGCTCCGGCGTCTCTATTTACGGCATTAGAGCTGCGTGTGAACTTTCCCACGCAGTAGTGCCGTAAAGCGAGAGTACCGGGGTCAATGAACGCCGGTAAACTCTCGCGCATGCGCAGTAACACACCGACAGGAGCCGGAGCTCCTGTCCGTGTGTTGCTGCAGCCGTGGAGAGCAGACACATCTCCGGATGTGTCTGTTCTCCATGGCAGATCGTCGTGGGACCCTCGTTATGGGATTTCTGCGGACAGGGCCAGGGAGTATGAATTTGGTTTTTGTTTTTTTTTTTCTTTTTCAGGTCGAGGGTCTTCAGATGGATTGAGCGTCTAATAAAGGGTTTGTCAAAAAGTGTGTGTCATTATTTCATTAAAATATTTTTTCCTATTCTGTTTTTTTTAACCCTTTAATAGGATTAATAATGGATAGGCGTCTTATTGACGCCTCTCCATTATTAACCGGGCTTAATGCCACCTTACAATAGCAAGGTGGCATTAACCCCTCATTACCCCATATCCCACCGCTACACGGGAGTGGGAAGAGAGGGGCTAAGTGCCGGAATTGGCGCATCTTTTTGATGCGCCTTTTCTGGGGCGGCTGCGGGCTTCTATTTGTAGCCAGGGGGGGGGGGGGGGGGCAAATATCCATGGCCCCTTTCCTAGGCTATGAATATAAGCCCACGGCTGTCTGCGTAGCCTTTCTGGCCTCAAATTATAGGGGGACCCCAACACTTTTTTTGGGGGGGGCTCTCCCTATATTTGAGAGCCAGAAAGGCTACGCGGACAACTGTGGGCTTAATATTCATGGCCTGGGAACAGCCAGGGGTATTTTAACCCCTTCCCAGGCCACAAATATTGGCCCACAGCAGTCTGCCTAGCCTTTCTGGCCTAAAAATATAGGGGGACCCTACGTCTTTTTTTTTTTGGGGTCCCCCTATATTTGAGAGCCAGGAAGGCTATGCAGACAGCTGTGGGTTAATATTCCTAGCCTGGGAACAGCCATGGGTATTTTAACCCCTTCCCAGGCCACAAATATTGGCCCACAGCAGTCTGCCTAGCCTTTCTGGCCTAAAAATATAGGGGGACCCTACGTCTTTTTTTTTTTTTTGGGGGGGGGGGGTCCCCCTATATTTGAGAGCCAGAAAGGCTATGCAGACAGCTGTGGGTTAATATTCCTAGCCTGGGAACAGCCATGGGTATTTTAACCCCATCCCGGGCCACAAATATTGGCCCACGGCTGTCTGCCTAGCCTTTCTGGCCTAAAAATAAAGGGGGACCCTATGTAATTTTTTTGGGGGGGTCCCCCCATATATGTTTTTTTATCCTTTAAATAGCATTAATAATGGATAGGCATCTTATTGACGCCTCTCCATTATTAACCGGGCTTAATGCCACCTTACAATAGCAAGGTGGCATTAACCCCTCATTACCCCATATCCCACCGCTACACGGGAGTGGGAAGAGAGGGGCTAAGTGCCGGAATTGGCGCATCTTTTTGATGCGCCTTTTCTGGGGCGGCTGCGGGCTTCTATTTGTAGCCAGAGGGGGGGGGGCGGCAAATATCCATGGCCCCTTTCCTAGGCTATGAATATAAGCCCACGGCTGTCTGCGTAGCCTTTCTGGCCTCAAATTGTAGGGGAACCCCAACACTTTTTTGGGGGGGCTCTCCCTATATTTGAGAGCCAGAAAGGCTATGCAGACAACTGTGGGCTTAATATTCATGGCCTGGGAACAGCCAGGGGTATTTTAACCCCTTCCCAGGCCACAAATATTGGCCCACAGCTGTCTGCCTAGCCTTAAAATATAGGGGGACCCTACGCAATTTTTTTTTTCGGGGGCCCGTGTGTGGGATCCGTATGATGTCCGTGTGTCTGCTTCTGTGTCTGTGTGCTGTGCGTGTTTCCGTGTTCGTATCCAGCAACAATTTTTAAAATGTTAACACTATGACAAGTAAAATGCACACGGACAGCACACGGATGGCACACAGACAGCATCTGTATGCGGTACGTGTTCACACGGATCCATTGACTTTATGGGTCCGTGTGATCCGTGCGCTCCCACAAACACAGACATGTCTCCGTGTTTTGCAATCGGACACACGGTGCGTGATATCACACTGACATCTGCAGAGACACATTTATTTTTATGTGTCTACGTGTTTCATTGTCTGTACGTGAGGAAACTGTCACCACACGTACCCGAGCCACTGACGTGTCAAACTGGCATAATTTCGTGTTTGCCTTGCTTGTTTGACTTTGGGTTAGGGTAGGGGTGATGTTAATATAGATCCAAATCCAACTGCTAAGTAATTTTAAAGGGAACCTGTCACCCACAAAATCGTAGATGACCTAAGCCCACCAGCATCAGGGGCTTATCCACAGCATTCTGGAATGCATTCTGTAATGCTGTAGATAAGCCCCGATGTATCCTCAAAGATGATCAAAAGAGGTTAGATTATACTCACACAGGGGCGGTACCGTTCCGATGGGCGTCGCGGTCCGGTCCCTCGTCTCCCATCTTGTTGTTATGACGTCCTCCTGTGTTCACGCTGCGGCTCTGGCGCAGGCGTTCTTTATCTCCCTGTTGAGGGCACAGCAACGTACTGCAGTGTGGAAGTGCTGGGCCTCTCTGACCTTTCCCAGCGCATGCGCACTGCAGTACTTTGCTCGGCCCTCAACAGAGAGATAAAGAACGCCTGCGCCGGAGCCGCAGCGTGAAGACAAGAGGACGTCATAACAACAAGATGGGAGACGAGGGACCGGACCGCGACGCCCATCGGAACGGTACCGCCCCTGTGTGAGTATAATCTAACCTCTTTTGATCATCTTTGAGGATACATCGGGGCTTATCTACAGCATTACAGAATGCATTCCAGAATGCTGTGGATAAGCCCCTGATGCTGGTGGGCTTAGGTCATCTACGATTTTGTGGGTGACAGGTTCCCTTTAAAATTACTTAGCAGTTGGATATAGTATGTAATGACACTATTCTATTCATTGTAGGTTTGCGATATACCTGCTATATGGGATGCCGCTGATGTGTCCTACAAGGACAAATATTTCCGTGACCATTGCTGGTCCAAGATTTGCAGGGACCTTTATCCGGAGTGGGATTCCCTGTCCATTGCCAACCAATTGGAAATTGGTAATTATAATGTTACCGATTATTATTAGAGTTTATTATAAATTTACTTTGACAATATATATATTTATATTTTTTTTTTTTTCTTAGAAAAACATGTCAGGCAAAGATGGAGGTCAGTTCGGGACCGGTTCAACAAATTTATAAATTCATGTGACCGGAGTGGATCATCACCAAGCCGCAAAACCTTTCCATTTTATGATGAGCTGCAATTCCTGCTCACAAGCCGGACTTTGCGGAGGTAGATTATAAACCACTAATATATATGTAGCCTCATCAATGTTGCCATGTGGTGTAGCACAGTTGGCTTCGTATTGAACGCTGTGTCCTGCCGCAGCGTTCAATACACAGCATCCAGATGTTATACCATAGTGAAGAGAGGATTTTCAGAAATCCGTCTGCACTATGATTCCAAAGATGGAGTTGAGAGAGCTATGGCACCACACCGTGTCTATTTATCTTGTGTTGGCACTTTGACTGCGCAAGATAACTAGCACATTGTTTGGATAGCATGTGGTGATAACGCATGTGTTAAATGAAAACATGCATTATCAGCACACATGCAAAAAAGTGAACAGCGTTTTGGACTAAGCAGCCTTTATGCTGTTCCAAAAATGTTGCTCCTCCACAGCGGTCATAATTATTATTTTCCTTTTCTCACACAGGACTGAGGGAAACCTTTCTACCCCGCCTCCTGTGGATGACACCTCCGAAGATGGAGCAGGCAGTTCCTCTGGAGCGGGAGGGACAATATCTTTATCTGTTACCACAGCTTCTGCTGGTGCCACATGTCCAGCAGCTGCTGCAGGCACATCAACTGCAGCAGCTGTTGGATCATCTGGTACGGCAGAAGCTGTGGTAACAGAGAAGAGAGCTGTGTATCCGGTGGCAGGAGAGTCCAGTAAAAAAAAAAAAAAAAATATGAATGAGGATAAAACGGAGAAGATCGCAAGTGACACACTCACTTTACTAAAACAATCCTCAACTGAGGACCAATGTGATTTTTTTGCCTTGACCATTGCCCGAAAGGCACGCTCACTGCCACCAGATAGGCAGTCTCTCTTTATGTCTCTGTGCCAAACGTCCCTCACCGCTCTGGAGGACCCTGCTCCAATTCAGTCATATGAGGACGTATTGATGGGGGTTTTTGGACTCTTTCGCCCACCACTGAAACCCAGAGAACCTCAATCTATAGCGTCTTCCTACACCCAACCGGCACAAAATTTTTTGGGAGGAGGAAACACAAGTTTTCATCACAGACCCAACTAGCTCCTATGGGTATTCACAGGAATACACCTACTTGCATTAAGATGCAATTGTTTGTCAAAAAATTTATAGTTTCACTGGGCAAGTTGCCGCCAAATTCTGATTTTCATATTGAAAAAATCTTTACAACTGTTTGTCAAAATTTAGTTGCTTGTTAAATAAATTAATGTTGATCAAATGTCATCTCTGATTTTTATATACTTAACGTACTTAGCGGACAAGGCCTCTATGTTGGATGGTGTCATGGGTATATGGACGCTGGACTTTGGGATGGAGGTAGTGACATGGGTATATGGGTGCTGGACTATGGCATGGACATAGTGTGATGGGTGTATGGGCACTGGACAATGGGATGGAGAAGAATCAATCATTAAAAATTTTCTAAACACAATACTTATTTGATTGAAAAATAACCACATTAAAGTAACAATTTTTTTATTAACCAGAAATAAAAATTAATAATTTTTTGGTTCCCCCAAAAAATTACAATAAAAATTGAATATCGATCTTGAATTCGATTAATAGGGATCTTGACTTCTTCTAGCTTTTGGTATAGATCTTGCCATCCTTTATTGGTCGGTCAATGTTCTTCCATCCTTCTCTGCTGCTCAGGCTGCCCAACACCAGCACAGGAGTATTGCCAGTGCACGGCACCTTCTGGACTCATGAAGTAGTCAGTGAAGGATTCTCTCACACGCACACCAGAGTTGGACGGCCTGCCCAGACCCCCGTTGACCACTGGATTAAATACTGGCTGCTGGTACTCCACATCTACGTCAGTGTTGTACTCACGAGCGTAGTTGTGGAGTACACAGCATGCCTTAATCACAGTGTCAACGGTGTCAGTATCCAGCTGGATGGGTGTGTGAAAGATCCTCCACTGACTAGTCATGATCCCAAAGGTGCATTCCACATATCTGCGTGCACGACTCAGCCGATAATTAAAAATCCTTCGCCGGGCATTCAGTCCCCTTCGTGGGTATGGGCGCAGCAGGGTTGTCGTTAAGGGAAACGCCTCATCCGATACCATCACAAAGGGTACTGGATGTGTGGAACCCGGCAAAGGTCTTGGGGCTGGGAGTGTTCCGCCATCTTGAAGAATTTGCATCCCAATCTGTGACGTTCGCAACACCCGAGAATCCCCAGTACTACCATAGGCACCAACATCAATGGCAACAAATTTGTAATGGGCATCAGCCACCGCCATCAGGACCACTGAAAAATACTTCTTATAATTAAAGAAGCGTGATCCTGATCGTGGTGGCTTCAGCACTCTCACATGTTTACCATCGACTGCACCTATGCAGTTTGGGAAATTGGCCACAGACTGAAAGCCTGCCAACCTGCAGCCAAGTCTCCTCGGTTGGGGAAGGCATCACTATGGGCTGCAACTTCTGCCAGATTACGGTACATGTGCACCTCACAATTTTAGAGATGGTGGATTTACCAACCCTAAATTGGAGGTGCAGGGATGTATAGCTCTCTCCTGTGGCCAAAAATCTGCAAAGAAACAAAAATGAATATTAGAAATGTCACACAAAAATACAATGAAACATGTCAGCAGTTATGGGCGCTATAATATGCGTCCAGCTTCATGTTTTATCTAAAGCATTCTATAATGCTGCCCTTTGCAACCCGGCACTACACAAAGGGTATCAATAAATAAACCGCCAGTCACATCAGAAGGGACTTGCAGGTCCGTGTCCAGCCACTCCAATGTTTAGCCAACAACGCCGCCCTCCTGCTTGCTTCAACGCACTAATCCGGCCTGTTGAGGGCAGAAGTAAGTCCTGCAGTGAGCGAAGGCAAGGAAAGGCGAGAGGCCCAGCGCATGCACATCTGCGCACTTTGCTCTATCCTCATCAGGACAATAAAGTACGTCTGCGCAGAAGAGTGGTATCGCAAGAAGGGAGGCGCACGACCTGGACACAGCAAGATGGGATAACATTACCCGATAGCACCCCACACACGGGTATGATCTATCTCCACTGACCCAGGGCCTTAATTATAGAATGCTGTAGATAAGGCGGAAAATACAGTGGGCACATGTGCTAGCAAGCAAAAATGGTTACAGTTTCCTGGTGTGTTTTAAACATGATATATCCGGTACTGTAAAACACAGTACCAGAGATATCCATGTCCATTGTGTGTGTGCGGCCCATGTGCTGATGAACCCTTTCCACACGGATGGCTAGCAGGGATCAAAGCAATACAGTAAGCGCAGTTAGCGGCGGCAGGTGATGAAGACAAATCCCATTCTTCCCTGATGGCGCTGAAATCATGCAGAGCATGGAAGAATGCTGACAGCATCTTCATCACCTGCCGCCAGGGAACAGCGCTTCCTGTAGCACTTCTTCACCAGTGCAATGCGTGTCACACAGAGGACATCAATGTGTGTTCTCCATGTGCACATGTGCGGGACACTTTGTTGAACATGCAAATGGAAAAAAAGGGCATGTCCGCGTGTTTTGCCCGCAGTCATACGACAGACAAAAACACGCTGACATGTGCATAGATGAGTGTGTCTAAGTTTGTCAGTGTCTCTGGGACATGTGAAAACTTTCATCACACATACCGGACACACTGACATGTGAAAGAGCCCTAATGACATTCAACCCAAAAAATAGTTACTTACCGCAAGGTGATGAGCAGCCTTTCCTCAGCAGAGATGGCCTTCCTCATAAAAGTGTCATGCAGCGTGAGATGGGGCGAAACTATTGCCAGAAGTCGGTCAAACGCCGGGATGGGTAGACGGCAGAATGATATGAACTTTTCAGGGTATCTGAAAATGAAAAAAGAAAACAAATGCTTAAATAAAATATCATAACATTTGTGGACAAAAATTATTTGTCTTTTCATGTATTTCAACTTACTTCCTCAAATCATTGTAAAGAACATAAAAGTGGCCCTTTTGTGGACGTTCAGCGACAAGTGAGTGCACCCAGAGTCTTTTCCGTGCACGTCTTCTCTCCTGCTGCTGCCTCTAAAATAAAAACAAATATATATATTTTTTAGAACAGAACACTGTGAAAAAAAAAACAAAAAAAAAACCGTTATAGCTTACCTGCCGTTTATGATTATTCAATATTTGCAGCAGCAACCCCAGCATAAGTATACGGTGTGGCCTGCGGAGCTGTATCTGTGGCATGCTGTGGTTGCTTCCACTCATTATGATGTTTTCACAACATGGAGGATGAAAGAAGAAGGGGTTGGACAAGGAAATGACATTATTTCTTTTTTTTTTTTTTTTTTGTTACTGAAGTTTGTCAAGTTTCAAAAGCTTTATGTCAAAAACGCAGACAATCTGCTTAAAAAAACCGCACTGAAAACCGCACCTGCGTTTTCTGCCAAGAGCTGCGGATTTAGTGCAGAAAAATCCGCAGGGAAATCTGCCAAGTGTGCACATAGCCTAATACTCCTCCTATGTACAAGGATATAACTACTATAATACTGTCCTCTATGTACAAGAATATATCTTCTATAACACTGCTCCTACGTACAAGAATATAACCACTATAATACTGCCCTCTATGTACAAGAATATAACTACTATAATACTGCCTCCTATGTACAGGAATATAACTACTATAATACTGTCCCCTATGTACAGGAATATAACTACTATAATACTGTCCCCTATGTACAGGAATATAACTACTATAATACTGCTCCCTATGTACAAGAATATAACTACTATAATACTGCCCTCTATGTGCAAGAATATAACTACTATAATACTGCCCTCTATGTGCAAGAATATAACTACTATAATACTGCCCTGTATGTGCAAGAATATAACTACTATAATACTGCTCCTATGTACAAGAATATAACTACTATAATACTGCCCCCTATGTACAAGAATATAACTACTATAATACTGCCTCCTATGTACAGGAATATAACTACTATAATACTGTCCCCTATGTACAGGAATATAACTACTATAATACTGTCCCCTATGTACAGGAATATAACTACTATAATACTGCTCCCTATGTACAAGAATATAACTACTATAATACTGCCCTCTATGTACAAGAATATAACTACTATAATACTGTCCCCTATGTACAGGAATATAACTACTATAATACTGCTCCCTATGTACAAGAATATAACCACTATAATACTGCCCTCTATGTACAAGAATATAACTACTATAATACTGCTCCTATGTACAGGAATATAACTACTATAATACTGTCCCCTATGTACAGGAATATAACTACTATAATACTGCTCCCTATGTACAAGAATATAACCACTATAATACTGCCCTCTATGTACAAGAATATAACTACTATAATACTGTCCCCTATGTACAGGAATATAACTACTATAATACTGCTCCCTATGTACAAGAATATAACCACTATAATACTGCTCCTATGTACAAGAATATAACTACTATAATACTGCCCTCTATGTACAAGAATATAACTACTATAATACTGTCCTCTATGTGCAAGAATATAACTACTATAATACTGCCCTCTATGTGCAAGAATATAACTACTATAATACTGCTCCTATGTACAAGAATATAACTACTATAATACTGCCCTGTATGTGCAAGAATATAACTACTATAATACTGCTCCCTATGTACAAGAATATAACTACTATAATACTTTCCTCTATGTACAAGAATATAACTACTATAATACTGCCCTGTATGTGCAAGAATATAACTACTATAATACTGCTCCTATGTACAAGAATATAACTACTATAATACTGCCCCCTATGTACAAGAATATAACTACTATAATACTTTCCTCTATGTACAAGAATATAACTACTATAATACTGCCCTGTATGTGCAAGAATATAACTACTATAATACTGCTCCTATGTACAAGAATATAACTACTATAATACTGCCCCCTATGTACAAGAATATAGCTACTATAATACTGCCCCCTATGTACAAGAATATAACTACTATAATACTGCCCTGTATGTGCAAGAATATAACTACTATAATACTGCTCCTATGTACAAGAATATAACTACTATAATACTGCCCCCCATGTACAGGAATATAACTACTGTAACACTGCCCCCTATGTACAAGAATATAACCACTATAATACTGCTCCTATGTACAAGAATATAACTACTATAATACTGCCCTCTATATACAAGAATATAACTACTATAATACTGTCCTCTATGTGCAAGAATATAACTACTATAATACTGTCCTCTATGTGCAAGAATATAACTACTATAATACTGCTCCTATGTACAAGAATATAACTACTATAATACTGCCCTGTATGTGCAAGAATATAACTACTATAATACTGCTCCCTATGTACAAGAATATAACTACTATAATACTTTCCTCTATGTACAAGAATATAACTACTATAATACTGCCCTGTATGTGCAAGAATATAACTACTATAATACTGCTCCTATGTACAATATAACTACTATAATACTGCCCCCTATGTACAAGAATATAACTACTATAATACTTTCCTCTATGTACAAGAATATAACTACTATAATACTGCCCTGTATGTGCAAGAATATAACTACTATAATACTTTCCTCTATGTACAAGAATATAACTACTATAATACTGCCCTCTATGTACAAGAATATAACTACTATAATACTGCTCCTATGTACAAGAATATAACTACTATAATACTGTCCTCTGTGTACAAGAATATAACTACTATAATACTGCCCCCCATGTACAGGAATATAACTACTGTAACACTGCCCCCTATGTACTGTCCAATAATATTACTACTATAATACATACCTACGTCATACAGGAGGTGTGAATGTGGTTTGCAGCATCACCTTATGGTGAAGGGCCTATCAGGGTTTTCCCTCCTGTCACACGCATTGTCAGGGGGCGGCCATGGTTCAGCACTTAGTGTGTGCTCGTCCATGATGGTCACATGACCCCGCTACATGGCCACGAGCAGGTTACACGTAGCCCCGCAGAGCGCTGCTGTACACACCACGTTGTATTCATGACAGGAAACCGACTGACAGGCCAGGAGGCCTCACACATCTGACAAAGCTGAGGTTAAAGGAAAGCCGAGCTCTGATTGGATAAAATGACAACACAGCTCTGACTGGGTCCCAGGTAGTTCTGGTCAGTGACGCACCAGCAGCAGAATACACTCGCGTTGTTACCGCAAGCCCTCCCGACCTGCACCTTGACTCCATCACTCACTGCCGTTTTACCTCAGCGGGATAAGCCCGGGCCGCCTATTTGGAAAAGGTTCATGCTTTCCATCCCCTTACCTGACAGTAACCACGCCTCTTCCCGGTCTGTATGTCAGGTGATTGGTCCGCTGAGCTCTCAGTTTTGCAGGTGGGTGTGTCTTATGGATTGTGCTGATTGGCTGGCCCGCATTTCTTCCTCCTTTGCACCGTGACAGTTTTCCGCACTACATCTCCCGCAATGCTCTGCGAGTGACGCACCGGTCCCGTGATTCCCGCTGGCTTCGCTCCTCCCGGTCTGTGTGAAGATGGCGGATGAAGACGGGATCCACTCTAGTCAACGGAACGGGGGTGGAGGCCCGGGGTTCGGGCCTGCCGGAGGGCCGCGGGTTGTCAGGATAGTCAAGTCCGAGTCCGGCTATGGCTTTAACGTTCGGGGTCAAGTGAGCGAAGGCGGCCAGCTCCGGAGCATCAACGGCGAGCTGTATGCCCCGCTGCAGCATGTGAGCGCCGTGCTACCCGGGGGAGCCGCCGACCGCGCCGGGATCCGTAAGGGGGACCGCATCCTGGAGGTGTAAGTACCGGGAACGGAGGTTTGTCTCCATGGAGATTGGGGGGGGTCTGTCACCTGGAAGAATGGGGACCGCATCCTGGAGGTGTGAGTACCGGGAATGGAGGTCTGTCACCTGGGAGAAGGGGTCCGCATCCTGGAGGTGTGAGTATCGGGAATGGAGGTCTGTCACCTGGGAGAAGGGGTCCGCATCCTGGAGGTGTGAGTATCGGGAATGGAGGTCTGTCACCTGGGAGAAGGGGTCCGCATCCTGGAGGTGTGAGTATCGGGAATGGAGGTCTGTCACCTGGGAGAAGGGGTCCGCATCCTGGAGGTGTGAGTATCGGGAATGGAGGTCTGTCACCTGGGAGAAGGGGTCCGCATCCTGGAGGTGTGAGTATCGGGAATGGAGGTCTGTCACCTGGGAGAAGGGGTCCGCATCCTGGAGGTGTGAGTATCGGGAATGGAGGTCTGTCACCTGGGAGAAGGGGTCCGCATCCTGGAGGTGTGAGTATCGGGAATGGAGGTCTGTCACCTGGGAGAAGGGGTCCGCATCCTGGAGGTGTGAGTACCGGGAACGGAGGTTTGTCTCCATGGAGATTGGGGGGGGTCTGTCACCTGGAAGAATGGGGACCGCATCCTGGAGGTGTGAGTACCGGGAATGGAGGTCTGTCACCTGGGAGAAGGGGTCCGCATCCTGGAGGTGTGAGTATCGGGAATGGAGGTCTGTCACCTGGGAGAAGGGGTCCGCATCCTGGAGGTGTGAGTATCGGGAATGGAGGTCTGTCACCTGGGAGAAGGGGTCCGCATCCTGGAGGTGTGAGTATCGGGAATGGAGGTCTGTCACCTGGGAGAAGGGGTCCGCATCCTGGAGGTGTAAGTACCGGGAACGGAGGTTTGTCTCCATGGAGATTGGGGGGGGTCTGTCACCTGGAAGAATGGGGACCGCATCCTGGAGGTGTGAGTACCGGGAATGGAGGTCTGTCACCTGGGAGAAGGGGTCCGCATCCTGGAGGTGTGAGTATCGGGAATGGAGGTCTGTCACCTGGGAGAAGGGGTCCGCATCCTGGAGGTGTGAGTATCGGGAATGGAGGTCTGTCACCTGGGAGAAGGGGTCCGCATCCTGGAGGTGTGAGTACCGGGAATGGAGGTCTGTCACCTGGGAGAAGGGGTCCGCATCCTGGAGGTGTGAGTATCGGGAATGGAGGTCTGTCACCTGGGAGAAGGGGTCCGCATCCTGGAGGTGTGAGTATCGGGAATGGAGGTCTGTCACCTGGGAGAAGGGGTCTGCATCCTGGAGGTGTGAGTATCAGGAATGGAGGTCTGTCACCTGGGAGAAGGGGTCTGCATCCTGGGGGTCTGCATCCTGGAGGTGTGAGTACCGGGAATGGAGGTCTG